>NC_090808.1:63803823-64453552 GCF_036512215.1 Solanum lycopersicum
TTTGCTCATAGTTTTGAGCTTTAGTAGGGGCGATCCAAGCTTTAAGAATAATCTGAATTATAATTATTTTTTTTGAATCTGTATCAGTTTTTTTTTTATTGATTTAATCATTTTTGTTGTTGGATTTTGATTAATTTAATTTAATTTTTGTTGATAAAGGTCAGCTGATGTTGGTGAATTTTGTGCTGTTTTTCTGCGATCTCGATTGGTGAAGTTGAGAAAATTTGGAACATTGGTGAATGGGTGGGGAATTTGTGTGAAGTTTTGTAGAGGTTTTTGGGGGTGTGAAAAGTGAAAAATCTTTGGATTTTTAGTTTTTTTTTTTTTTTTGGTTGGATTGGAGTATTTATTTGAATGATTTCTGGTTGGAGTAGAGATGGAAGGAAGGGGATAGGTTTAGGGTTTGATGGTGGAGTAGAAATGATGGAGGAAACTGAGCTTGAAGAAGGAGAGGCTTACAGTTATGATAATTATAAGAAGAATGATTCAACCATTGACCCTGATGTTTCTCTATCTTACCTTGTGAGTTTTCTTATTTATTTATTTTCTGTTTAGTTGTGTTGATTATCACTGTTATGGATTTACAATTGAGATTGAACCTTTTTTTTTTTAGTTCAATTGCAATTGGTTCATTTTGTGTATTTTTTGATTTTTCTAGTTTGCTAGCATGTAGCTTATGTTGTTTGATCAATCTATGTACTGTTTGTTGTGTATGTCTCCGTTTGCTTGATAGAATTGACTGTATAAAACCAAATCTTAATAAGAGGTCTTATCATGTCGAGAGAAACTTGATAACGGAAGTGAAAGAAGGAATGTTATTAAACTAGTGTTGGTCAATAAGATGCCTTATCATGTCTAAGAAAAACTTGATAACGAAATGGAAAAAAATGAATGTAATTAAACCTCCTGAATAAGTGATCAAAATATTTCTAAGAGAAATCATGGTAAGTAATTAGGTTATTTTGAGAAATAGAATTACCTTAATTACTTCAAGTCGTCAACGGCACAACCGAGTAGTTAAATTTTGGGACCTTGTGATATATAACTCGTGGCAGGCAGGCAAAACATAGTTGAAAAGAATCGACTTGGTGTTAATAATAAATATTTCCGCTTCTCCATATGGGTTCTATTTAATATGATGCTCTTTTCCTTTTGTTCTTGTTCCATCTAAAATGACAACTTTCTATATTTTGAAAATGTTAAACTTTAAACTTCCTATCTTAACTTTAAATGCCATGGCATGTATTTAAGAGCACAAGTTTGTAGTGTACTTTAGGTATGTGTTCTTAAACTCCGTGTCCAGTCCAACACTACCATATAAGATGAATTTGAGGGAGTAATGATTAGATATTAGTATATTACAACTATATCTAATGTAGTAATTTGGGACTAATGAAATTTCTCGCCATAAAGCAAGGGCTTTGGTGGCTAATGTATCAATCAACTATGACTCAACCCAAACTAGTTGGGATCGGGGGTTTGTCTCTGTACAAGGCCCATCTATTGCTATACTATTTTTTTAAAAATCTCTTAAGGCAAAGGCTGAATCTGGAATTTTTTTAAAAGAATCTCAGCTTATCCCTACATCGATATGTATCTAGCTAGACTAAAAGCTACCGAAGAATGTGGAAGGATTAAGTTTGTAATTCTATTGCGTGTGGAGAGAAGTGATTAATTTTTCATCTTCATCAAAAAAAAAAAAAAAGAGAAACTGATTAATTCTTTCCAACATTGATATAAAATTGTTAGAACTTCTCTCTGATCGGAAATTCTTCTTGCGGGTACGCCTTCGGTGTGATTTATCATAATTTTAAGCAAGACTGCATTGAGTCTCTGTCCAAGTATACTGTGATGTTAGAGAACCCTGCGTTTTCTCATTCTATTTTTTGCTTATAACTTCTCTATCTAGAGTTGGTTTAGGGGCTAGTTAGTGAGTTGGTGTAAGTATTCTGGCAGGTGTTGTGTATCAGTGATAACTGCATTACGACCTCTGATAGCAATTCTCTTCCAGTTTCTCATATATCTATCTCTTACTCTGTCAAGGACGAGAAACTTTACAATGTTTTGGGACATTTTCAAAGCGATTTTGAAGGTGAAGTTTCAGCTGAGAATCTGGGTATGTAATACTGGAAATAGGGTATTCCCAGAAGCACAAGTTTAACAGTGACAAGGCTTATGCCATGAGCTGATGATTGTTGACTTTGCATATATTGACAGGGTCGAGATTTGGCGGGTATGGTTCATTTTTACCTACTTATCAGATTTCTCCTTCTTGGTCTCATCCGAGGACTCCACAAGAGGCCAACAAAAATAGCAGACAAGTATCACCAAACAATCTGCTCCCTGAGGTACGCAAACTTTGAATGACTCATGATTTCTTTTATGATAGTTTACTGCAGCAAAGAAGTAATATGATTTTACATTGATATTCTACTTTTACCTAGCAATATGCATCTTCCAATTATACAGGGTGGTCGACAAACCACATTAGGATCTTCAAGCACTTCTCTGTCAGGAAGGTTTGCAGCATCTTCTGCCCGTTCAGCAGCAGTATCTGTACTTAAGGCTCCACAATTCAAGGGGGGAACAAATTCTGCCCAACCAACTACTCGAGCTGAAGATTTCAATTTTAAAGGTCAAAAAGTGAAGAAACAAAGAAATGCCTCGGACCCAAAATCGCTTAAGCTGCGTATCAAAGTTGGCCCTCAAAATTTGTCGACCCAAAAGAATGCGGAAATCTACAGTGGGCTTGGGCTGGATGTCTCTCCATCATCATCGCTGGATGGTAGCCCCATCGATAGTGAAGGGGTATCCCGTGACCTTCAGGTTTCCCCAGATGAGTCCCCTACTAGTATACTTCAGGTGAATCTTCCCTCAAGCTTTAATTTTGCTTTATTTTTCTTCTTTTTGGTTTAATCTAACCTTGGCATCTGCAATTTTCTTAATCAACCCATTGGAACAGATTATGACCTCACATCCAATGAGCGATACCTTATTGTTATCCCCCCTCTCAGACGAGTTGATTAGCTTGACCGAAAATGAAAAGCATTGGGGAAAATGTGGATATGAAGGGAACAAAAAGGCAATCCTTGAATCTTTGCCATTAGCGAATGGTACTCATTATGCAAATGGAGAAGCTTCAGAGGCGAGGAAATTGGTAACTTCTGACAAAAAATCCTTGGCAAAGGGCAAAGGCTGTGCTAATGAAAATGATAGTGCCTTATTATCAAAGAAGGATATTGATAGTCTGGCCTGTGAAGAACTTGTTTCAAAGGCCTTGAAACTCCCTCTTTTATCTAATCCATACCCTAATGCTGCTGATCCTCCAAAAGATACAGAGAAGACAGTTGACAGTTCAAAAACAGCCACTAAGGGTAAGAGAAAAGAAGCATCCTCTGAGCGGACATCCAAGAAATTTTTGCTGCCTGTCACTGCAATAGACAAAAATTCTGTTGAAGGGTCTGGTGGAAAGGTTTCCTCATCTAGGAGAACTATGGAAATTAAAGGGACAGATTGTAATGATCATAGCTCAGGATACTTGAAGAAAGAAGGCCAAAACCAAGAGGAAAAAGCTGATGCTTCATCCAACAACGGACAGTCTAAAGATATGAATGTGCGAAACGTAGATGCAGTTAGTCCCCTCAAGCAGTCATCTCGTCAGAAAAGCTCCTCCAACAATGAGGATGGAATGAAACTGGCTCCTGAAAAGGAACTTTTTGCATCTAGAGACACAATGAAACCCAAAGGAAATCAATGTCATCATGCCCAAAGTACTGAGGTAATAAAGGAAGGTTCTGTTCCTGATTCATTTATAGCATCTAAGGGTAAGAAAACCTCTTCTAGCAACATGCACCTATCTAAAAGTGAACCAGAGGACATGAAAAAGAACCTAGCCAGGGATAAATACAAAGAATTCTTCGGTGACGTAGAACACGAACTAGAAGATGCTGAAACTGGTTTGGAGCAAATTCATTCAAAGGAGATGCTCAAGGGTTCTGATGTAATCAGTAAGAAGAGACTTGAACGTGATAGCTCAATGAAGGAAAAAGTTAATGGTAGGAAAACTGAGAAGCCGTTTGCTTCCGATGAGTATCCTGGGTTGGCTTCAGATGGGGCTCCTCATACTGTCATTGAATCCAATCCTGCTGCACCTCCAGGAGTTGGGGCTCCGGTAGTTAAAGAAGATTGGGTATGTTGTGACAAGTGTCAGACTTGGCGTATATTGCCACTTGGCACTGATCCAGACAGTCTCCCCAAGAAGTGGGTTTGTAAATTGCAGACCTGGCTGTAAGTTTTCTCCAACTTTTCCTTCATCCTTTGATCATGATTATCTGTCTTGTTATAAGTAATTTTCTCTATTCAGGAGAAGTCATATTTGTAAGGTGAAGACGTATAAGGATGTTAGGTTGAAGGATCATCATATTTATACTTAATCATTACAACAGAAAATAATTTCTGATATTTAAGATGTTTTCTGAATGCTAATTAATTATCTTCATCTTCTAGGCCTGGATTGAATCGCTGTGGTGTCAGTGAAGAGGAAACAACAATGGTTCTAAGAGCTCTTTACCAGGCGCCGATGAGTGGTATTACCGCCCCTGCTGCTGACAAACAATATAGTGAGCATGAATATCCTGGTGGGGCACTCTCAGGACCAACTTCTATTGACACTTCGCATGCCAGCCTAGAACCCCAAAAAGCAGGTATACAGACTGTTGATGCTGGTGGGAAGAAAATTTATGGATTAAAAGGTGTGTCTAGTGCCATCAAACAGGAAGGTTTACTGTCATCAAATGGTGTCAAAAGAAACCATCAGGGAACTCCAAATAGCAGAAGCTCAAATGGTACTACTAACTCTCCAAGTGATGAAAATGGCCATCAACTGGTGGGCCTACCAAGTAGCTCAATCGTAGAGAAGCAGAGACCTAAACAAAAAGAGAAGAGAAGATCACTTGAGAATCATCCTAATGGGGGTATATCTTAAGCTGTCGTATTTTGAACTTGATGAAATCCTTGAATTTCTGGAACTTCTCTTTACTCTATGTGACATGTCTTACAGGTATAAAAAGTTCAAAGATGAGGAACACAAGTGAGACAGATTTGGATGGTTCTACAGCTAAAAAGTTCCGGAGAGATGATGTACATAATGATTACAATCTTATTGAGGCAAAACCGGGACAGAGCTCAAGCACTGGTTTATCTGGATCGGAGAAGATTAGAGATAAATATAAATACAAGCAGCCAAAGGTTGATTCACTGAAAAATTTGGCTGTAGCAAAAAATCCAGAAAGCCGTTCTTTGGATGGTTCAATCCAAAAATGTGACATTAAAGACTCCCTTAAGAGGAAACGGAGTGATTGCCAGAATCCCGAGACACAGCCTCCCCCAGATATTATAGAAGAGACTTGTGATAACGACCGTAAGAAAGAAAAGAAAGCAAAGGTCTCCAAGTCCGTGGGAAAAGACTCCAGCAGAAGCGGAGCTAGTGAAGAGACTGATGTAAAAGGCAGAAATAATAAGGGAGACCGCGTAGGACAAGATCTTTATAGCACTGTGTCTCAGCGTAGTGCAGATGCTGAAGATTCTCCAAAAAGGGATTTGTCTGCTTTGCAGCCTTCTGTTGCAACCACTTCAAGCTCTTCTAAAGTGTCTGGTTCACATAAGAACAGAACTAGTCTTCAGGAACCGAAGAGTTCACCAGTAGAATCAGTATCTTCATCTCCTTTGAGGATTTCAAAAAAGGATTTATGCTCAGCAACTAAAAGGAACCCCAAGAGAAAAGACGAACACAAAAGTGCTAATTCCATTCCCAGTTCTACACCAAGGTGGTCTTCTTATGGTGAAAACGATAGGTGCAGCAATCGTTCTGGGATGATGAAGAAAGAAGAATCTTCCAATGGCAAGCATCATGGAATGGAGTCCGCTGAACTTGATTACCTGGAGAAAGATGTCCATGATGTATCAGGTGGTACAATAAAAGAAAAGATAAAAGGTTCTGATTTTGCTACTCATCGGCACACTGATGTAATTGCTGATCCATTAGGTCAAGCTAATCAATATGCTTTCAGGACAGAGAACTCGGACCAAAGCCTAAATAATGAACGTAGAAACAACAGTCAGTTTCATAATAATGGGTCTATCTCCAAGGATGAGAAGGTTTTGTTTTCTCAGCATAAAGAAAAGAATCGTACCATTAGATCTGATTCTGGCAAATGTAAGACTAAGGATCGTGATTCAAATGAATCTTCCGATCAAAGAATAGATGAGGGGAAATTGACATCCGGAAGAAACAAGGCTGAGGATAAATCTGGTGCCAGTTCTGACAGATTACAACAAGGTTATAAGAGAGATTCTTTTGGAGAATTGTTGAATGAGAATGTAAAAGGTGTTATTCAATCGAAATTTGTTGATGGTGCTGAAGTTAAATTGGATGTTATATCCGGCCTGGATAAAAGGCGGGCTGCTCTAACTGATCGAGATGATGGGAGATCGTCTAGGAAGCTTGCATCTGAAAAAACTCAGCAAATTGAAGTACTTGAGAAAGGGAAGTCACACTTAACATCTCCTTCAATAAGAGGTCAGAATGAGACAGTTCAATCTTCACAACCAGTTCCTGCATTCAAGAGGGAGGGTGTGGCTAACTTGTTGGCAGTAGATGCATTTGAAGGAGAGATGTTGAACGCTTCAAGACAGGGTAAAAAATCTGAAAGCCACCCTGGAAACAAACCTAATAGTTTGCGACAATCTACTCCACCTGCAAATAAGGCCCGAGCTCCAGGCGCTCGCAGCCCTATTCGGAAGGATTCTGCAAGTCAGGCCGCTGCGAATGCCATTAAAGAAGCCACAAACCTAAAACATCTTGCAGATCGCCTCAAGGTTTACATAATTTTCCTTCTTATCCAAAGATAAGAGGGGCTAATGATATGCTTTATCATTTGCTCTCTTTTGTGTATTTATTTTCTCATTTGTGTTGGCATAACTTGACTTCTTGTTTCAGAACTCTGTGCCAAGTGAAAGCACGAGTCTCTATTTTCAAGCAACCCTAAAGTTTCTCCATGGAGCATCCTTGTTAGAATCATGCAACGACAGTGCCAAACACAGTGAAATGAATCAGTCGAGGCAAATTTATAGCAGCACTGCGAAACTGTGCGAGTGAGTTGTCTAGTTGCTGCATCTTTTCATTCAAAGTGACCCTAATTGCCCAAATTTGCTAGTAGAATTTACTTCCGTACTATGATGAAGTGCAGGGCTAAGATATTCAAGCTGTACTCTTCAATGATAGTTATGAAAATATGCTCTGGCTAAATGATTCAGTTAAGGGGAGGATAAAGTTGTTCATTTTGAGAAAACAAAAACCCTCTTGCTAGAATGAAATCTGAATTTTGACTCGCTATTCTTTTACAGTTATCAAGAACATTAGGGAACCCTACTCAATATTTTCTGTTATGCGGTAGAAGCATTTAATAAGTATTTGGCCATCTTGTAATGTCTGGAGAATTTTGTGGCTATCCAGTTTGTATTGTACCAACAGATCTATAAGTTGTAAAAACAACCTTATTATATGTGCATGAACTTGATAGGATGCTGTCCATGTTGGTAAACAGACCATCAGTTTTAACAGCAGCATATATAACTGTATAATTTGGTGCTATTAATGGTCTAATCTGAAATGATGCCATTTAGTGTTATATTAGCTCATAAAAAATAAAAACCATTGGAAACAGGTTCCTCACCATGCCATGCATTTTTGAAATCTTTGTTGACCTAAACTATTTTGACATATTGTTCTGTGATTACTTGGAGCTTTTACTTTTCAACTCTCCAAGAGAGGTATGCAAGTTAGAATTACATAATACTACTTTGTGATATGTAAGAAAAACTTATTTCGGTGATGCCTTTTCACACATCTTAGTTATATTCTATTCTTGTAATGTGTAATATTTAGTGTGTCTTGTTCTGGAGGAATTAGTAGTTATAATGCCAAGGAGATCCTGAAGTACTATAGAAATTCTAAAAACTGAGTAATGCTGATTCCAGGATTTATTCTTGTTTTATTTATAGGTTTGTCGCCCATGAATATGAGAGATTGAAAGACATGGCTGCTGTTTCACTGTCCTATAAATGCATGGAGGTTGCGTACCTGCGAGTAATTTATTCCTCTAATTTCAATGCAAACAGATATAGAAATGAACTACAAACAGCCCTGCAAATTTTTCCTCCAGGTAATTTGCTAAAGATTCAGCTGAAAAATATACATCTTACATCACGATACCAATTTTAATTTAGACATCTCCAATTGTAATGGCGCACCCCTCTAAGACTTCTAGTTTGACCTTGATGTTACTGAAGTGGAGTGGTTTTCCTGTATATTGATATTGGTTGACAGGATGGTCTCAACATTTTATATGTACTATGCCAAACCATTGCCGTATATTCATAGGCTTATGCATTGCTGTACCTCTGATTTGTCGAAGATGAAAGATGAGATAATCAGGGATAGATAAGTCTGGAATTATTTCCAGGAGATTGAAAAATATTGTATTTTTGCTTATAAATAATTGATTATAAAGTTTGGTATCTTTAGCCAAAAAGCAACATTATAGGCTGCTAAATTGTTCCTAAATCGTCATGACAATTCACATAAATAACATTTATCTCTGATGATCAATGCTTCAAAGGGATTTTCTTCAAGGATGATCTGTTATTAGGTATTAGTTGTATATGTTTTCACAGTTGTACAAAAATTGATTCCTTGAATATTTTTTATTATAAAAAGTAATCAAGTTTTGGGACATTGATAGAAGATGAAAGAGTTGACTGGAAATTTATACTCTGTTTTTTATGAAAATGATAGCTAGGAGGACCATAGTATATTATGAATTGAGCACCAAAAGTAGTTTAATTAGTGATTAACTCTTTCTTATCAGGAATAAAGGTTCAACAAGTGCAAATAATTGTTTGATTCTTTTTCTTAAACAAAACAGCTGTATCTGATTAGTAATATTGATGAAGTATCTTTGACTATCTTATTGTTGGACTGGACTTCTTTTTTCTTTTTTTTTTGACAACGGTAACATGACTGGACTTCTTTTTAAGGGTTACACTTACTGGATTTATTATCATCATACACCAGGTGAATCCCCTTCCTCTTCTGCCTCAGATGTTGACAATTTGAACAATCCAACTATTGTAGACAAGGTTACCATGGCGAAAGGTGTTGCTTCTCCCCAGGTTACCGGAACTCATGCTGTCTCAGCGAGAAACCGTGCTAGCTTCACGCGGCTATTTAACTTTGTAAGTAGTCATATAATTCAGCTCCATTAATGAGTTGGTCTAATTGAGTGAATGAGATAAAAATTATTTGTTGTCGAATTCTGTTATCCATCTGGTCTAATTGAGTGAATGATAGCACCAGACCAACTAATTTTACGTTAACTCTGTTACTCACCTGGACAATTGCCTGAGGCTGGGAATATTACCATATTCTATCAGCAATTTTCCCAACAGAATTGGAGTTTTATTTGCACCAATTCTTTCTGAGGGATAAGTTCTAATTTTGCTATTCCCTTAATCGTCACCCACCAGGTTATTTGGGTAAAGGGCGTAATTACGAAAATGCTTATCTGTAAATAAGTCCAATCCTTTTCCATGTATCCTTTTACTTGAGAACTCATGCTCTGAATCTAATTTTTGATCTGGCCATATACCTTTTTGTAGTATCTTAGTTTTGATTAATTTGCAGGCACAGGAAGTTTATTTAGCTATGGACGCCTCCAGGAAATCACGTGTTGCTTTTGCAGCTGCTTATCCTGGACACAGTGATACACAGTGTAAAGTGCCTGCATTATCCGTAAAGAAGGCCCTTGATTTCAGCTTCCATGATGTCGACGACTTCTTACGTTTAGTCCGGATTGCCATGGAAGCTATTAGCCGTTGACATGTAAATTATGGCTAAAACCGTGTGAATCCATGAGACAAGACTCTTGAACCTGTTCCTCCTTTTGTTGTCAATTGAGGAGATGTCAGAAAGAGATCCTCTTGGTCGAGATATGATATATAACCTATCAAGTTATGAGTTCTACTCATAATGCCCTTGTAAATATGTACATAGCTGAAAACTATAGTTGGTAAGATATTTTCAATACAGCCATGGTTCCAATCTTACAGAAATAGGGGGCTTCACTGTTTGGTAGTCGGAAAAGCTTGTTTGACACAAGTTTTGAAGAAACGGGGAGGATTATAGTATCAGATAACTTTGTGGGGAAACAGATGAGATACATACTCATCTTTTGTTGCATTGTATATTCATCGCGCAGTTATGGAATGTATTTTTTACTCTCACAGACTGCAGATCTGCTGAGTTGTGCTGGATAAGAAGAGGTGAAAGCTAGAGTCAGAAGAGATGGCGGAAAATCATTCCTCATTGCATCAAGGGGACTATGTGGAGAGAGAGAGAGAGAGAAATAGTAGATGTTTTGAAGATAGGTCCAATTCCATCCATCGATTTCAATGGAATTGTATTGTATCTTTCTCTTTTTGGTGTAAACAAGCAGAGATAAGAGGAACTAGAGCTTGTAGATACTTTAGGCTCTCTGTAATTAGTTATCTTCCTTATTCTCTTCTTTTGAAGGTCTCCAACATATCCTTAATGTTGAGGAATACAACATTACTAGTTTCAAAAAAAAAATAATAATAATAAGGAAGTTGGTGGTTCTTTCATTAATTTATAACATTGCAATGCTTGTTGTTATTGATACAGCTGAATTGCCTCCCCCAGATGAAAGGTAAAATTGCCTTCTGTATCGCGTTTCCCCTTATCTAAACTAGTTCATTTAGAGTTGTTGTGAGTTGATATGTGATCTTTATTATTCTTCCTTGATTTGTACTACAGATACATTTGCTCTCGAGATGGTTTATTGTTAGTTTTTGACTTATATAGAAAGAAAAATTCAAAGAGATGAACTTCCACAACAGCACAGAAGAGTAGTGTGATTTGTATTTTATGGTTTGAGTTGTTGACATTGACGAGACTCTGCATGTACCAACTCTCCCTGTAAGTTGAAAAGATCATATTTATTTATTACGTTGCAAAATGAAACATTAAATAAATTATCGTCATCTTTAAAAATCAAATTTTTTGTTGCAGGTCAGGTGAAGGGGGAGTTATAAGATGAGAGATGCAGTTTTTGCAAGTAGTTCTGCATTTGTTAACTTCTTCTTGATAGAAATAAGCCCAGGTAGCCAATTGCTATTCTTTACTAAGTTACCTAATGTATAAAAGTATTGCTTATCATAAGATGTCCTCGTAAATTGTACAGTACCTTATAAGCAACTTGACCGTGGAGAAGGTGGTGTATATGCCAATCTTGTGATTTCGCATGTATGGTTTGGAGAAGGTGGTGTATATGCCAATCTTATATTTACCTCGTGGAGAGTAGCATTTTTTAAAAAAGAAAAAAGCAAAATAACGTAGACAGCTTCGTTATACATGGCAAAATGTAACGTAGTAGGTGAAAATCTCAAAGAAACATTGTAACTTTATACCATTAAAGAAATTCACCCCGCGCGAAGAGCGGCCAATTTACTAGTTTTATACCATTTTTTATTTGCAAATAGAATAAAAGTTATTCATGTAGAGTATTAATTTTATACAATGTTGTGTTTCTAAATGGAGTATAAAAATTTTTATGCATTGATATTTTACGATGTTTGGTTGTATTTTTATAATTTTATATAAGTAATTCTCACATAACTTATAAGGTAATTTATGTATAGTTTTATGTGGGATTAAAGATGGAATAAATTATGAGGGTATTAGTTATAAATAGATTAAAAATAATAAATTATCCCTTTACCCCTGTCAATTTACTTTTAAATCTTTCTAACTTTAATATAATGGTGAAAAATCTGTTACCAAGACCTCTGAAAAATAGATGTATACTAATATCATTGAAGATGCATAAATCATATTAGCAAGATGAATTAAACACCATTCCGAGTCTCTAGAAGCAGCATCATCAAACCCATTGTGTCTCCATATTTTCCCTTTGCACACAAGAATCGAACAACTACATATACATTAGTTATTGTATCTGATGATGCTATATAACACACAATCTGCAACCAACTTAGCTTTAAATGAGATTTTATATAGAATTGATAGTAGTTTTTCTACTAAATATTCATTAGCCATACATGATTGGATTGTGATTGAATTGTGTGAAATTAGATCTTACGCCTAACTCACACCCTAAAAGCTAGCTCAAAGGGAGGAGAATTGCCAAGCTTTATAACGAGTTCACCCATTCCATCAAACCACCGATGTGGAACTTTTGTCATTCTTTAACACTGTAACGATTTAATATACAAAAAAACTCCTTCAGCTAGCCAAATTATGTGAGAGCTGATTTTTGTGTTGATGATAGTACATTTTGCAGGAGGTGGCATATGCTAATGTTAATCAAAATATAAGGGTTGCAACTGAAAAATGAATAATATCTCACCAATTCAATTAATTTGAAATGGAGGAAGTACTATAAAGACAGCAAAGTTTCCGCCAACTTCTTGACGAAAAATGAAGGTGGTGTGATACCCAATAACTGGCACAGTTCCTACTACTAGGCAAAAGTAAGAAAAATTATCTGTGCTACAATCCCTATTAAGTGACATGGAGAAGCCAGTTGTATTCAATGTGATGTGCAGAGAACAAAAAAAAAATCAGCCGAGCACACAGATTATTGCTTCAGGCTAAATACTTGAACAAATTCGGGTTCTCTTTGTCTCTTTCCAAGTAATCTCTAGTGATGAGATCTTCAATTCGCTTTTTGATTGCTTTGAAGTCAGGCTGGACAAATAAACAAAATTAATGATATTAATATAAAATCAATAACTAGACCTAATAACTATCTTCAGGTTAGATTTGCAGTAGACACTTCAAAAGGAAATGGAGCGATTAAATGGCACAGCAAGATCATTATAAATTTGAGCAAAAAGCCCAATCACATTTGTCTGTGTTCATCTCATCTCATATAGTTTTTTCAAATTTGTAGGGTAAATTCTAGCTTTTCGAGAACATGAATCCTCAAGGTCATGAACTAGACTAAATCACACAACTCCAAACCTGATTCCCGCAGTTATACAATTTCTTCTAGGACCAACATAGCTTTATCCATTGAGGAAGTTGAAAACATGGATGAAGAAACTACAGACAAAAAGTGGTTTGCCTCCTCCCATTCATCTCTTGTGTTACATCGGTTAGAAAGAAAACAAAAATGATAAATGATAGGGAAGCAAATGGAAAGGAAGAGAATGAACTATCTATACAAACTGCCGAACAATTCACATATTGAAATTGCAAGTGGAAGATTGTCACCAAATAGTATATTTAGAGGTTGGAAATTACTGAAAGATATCTCAACTTAAAGATTCTTCGCCTCAACAATGAATGTTGAAAAAGTCGAGGTTAAGAAATTCCTAATGAGTTCGGTCTCAATAAGCAAAACTATGGAACAAATTGAGATGGAGGCAATTAGAAGATAGAAGGAAAAGGTAAAATTGGTGTTTCTGTCATTCTGTCAAGTTATATTCGTTGGGAAAGAAAACCACTAATTTCACTCAAGTCAAATAAGACTGTTTTAAAATATAATAGGTTGATAAAGTAAAACTAAATGCAACCCCTCCATCTATTTTACCAAACACTATTCCGGGTAATTGAATCTTTAAGATTACTTTCAACACCAAAAACCCCAAAGACCGTGATCCTGAAAGAAAGATGTCGAGTAATGAGGCGATACCACGATAGCGTAATCCAAGTTATTAACAATTTGTCAAAACAAGGAAAAGAATTGCTACATTATCTGTCATTACGAGCCCAGAAGGTGATAAATAGCCCCAACACAGTGTCATATATAGCCCTCCAGTATCAAATTGAATGTCATGTTTATAAAGCGTGGAAATTATATCAACCTTCCAAAAGTGATCTATTTCATTAAAGATAGAAGGTTGCATACCTTAAACATTCGGCTCAACTGCTCAACACACTCCAACACTAGTTGTTGATGAGGAAGAACTTTCCGACTCTTCATAATGCGCACGATACAGGCATCAATTGCATAACGTCTATCTTTGTCTACATCCTCGACTACCTTTTTCCTTTCATCCACAGGAGGTAATGGGACCTGGATAGTGCAATAAAACATTCCATTAGGAATAGGTATCTATAGTGTGTTCATGAAGCATCACTAAAAAAAATAGGATTCTTTATCTATACCCTAATCCGCCTCATCCTGTCAGTGAACTTGGAGTTGAACTCAAAATGATCAGAAGAAGAAACAGTTCTATTGCTAGGTTCCTTGATCAGAATTTTATACTTGGCACATGAAAGGGACTGAAGCAATCTGATCAAGTCATCATCAGCCAAATTTAACTGACTCTTGATTTCTGAGTAACTCAATCTATCTGAAGAATTAAACAATAACAAAACAGCAGCCTGAAAAAAGCAGACATCATAAATCCATCAGTGTATTGTAACCAGCAGGGATAGTTAATGGAATCATTAGAGAGAGTAGTCACCTGATAAGTTCCCAGAATCAGTTCAATGGTTTTTGAATCAAACTTCCCGTTGATGTTACACGTACCCAATGAATAAATCCATGTCAATTTCCTGTGTTTCGTTTTTGTCTGATAGAATTCCTTGAAGACTTCTACACACTTCACCTGATGCAAATAACACAACAGAGGTTATGTCATTCATTAATTCAGAAGAAAAACCTCATATCAGCAAACAGAAAGTGGATTTTCAAATTATAAAGAAAAGCTCCTCTTACCATTTCCACAGGGAGACACAAATCAGAAGATTTATAACTAGGCCAGAACCCAGTTGTAAGAACTGTGACAGTTAAATCAATTCCAGGACTTGCGGCAGGGTTGTTGCTGAGATATTCTTGAAAATGGTTTTGATTTTCCCTAGCCAAAGTCAAGTCTGTCACCTGTTTTTGAGTTGCCATCCACAAATTTTAATAGAACATTTTAATGGGAATGGATAAACTATGAAAAAATATTCTGTTTCCTCACCATCCCCTCCATCTTTGATGTGAACTGCCCACCACACTGTTGCTTTAGCTTTGTTAAGATAAGCCTTTCGTGGTCATCATTGGCACTTTTATCGAAGAGCAGTCGACGAGAAAGCTTCTTCCTATCACACCAAGACAATGGACATTCCGAACGGTAAAATGAAAATTCAACCTAAGGTAACTACCTAAGGTAACTATATCAAAAAAAACTGTTGGACTATCTAACCCACCTGTAGAACTCTGCAAAAAGGTCTTTATCACTAATATAAGCGAGAAGCTTGACCACCTACAAAAATTCAAACCATTATAATGACAACATCACTTGGCCGAAAGATGGACTTCCAGGAGATGGAGTGATTTAAAGTGCATGCTATACCTTATCCAAGGTCTCCTCAATATCATCATCACTGAGTTTTTCGCTCCCACCTTTCTTAAGAATATTATCACAAAAAGAAGCAAGGAGCTCCGCACTTGAACAACCAGATACAATTTTGTTGCAGAAGACCTCAAATGCCTCCTTGAGAGCCTGTATATGTCAAACTTTAGATATCAGAAACACTGACAAATAACTTTGAAGTAAAAGAGATCAGCATACAATTGTTAACAACAGAATATACCTTATGAAAGAGAGAGTTATTAGCAAAACAGTTCGTAACATAAGCCATATACTTATCGTGAAGCTCAATCAACTTTCTAACGAAGACCTGCGGAAGGGATGGAATCCATGGTAAATATATTTACATTACATATAAGTGAAATCAGAATAAAGGAATATGGTTTTACCTGCTGCTCTCCTGAGCCTGAACTTTCGGCCTGTACAAAAAACACACACACTTCAAATAGGAACACAGTAGAATTACCAGGAACAAAAATTTCTTGAACCCACGAGGACAGGCTGCAAAGGAACTTCATGCATACATATAATATATAAATGTATTTATTTTCTACATAAATCCTTTCAATTCCACTAAAAAGTTTTGTCATCTAAATGGTGTATCATGCAGTCCCCCCTCCCCCTGCTGATTTCTCCTATTCACAATTTAAAAGGACTTTATACTTGCATGTAATAAGTAGATATAATGTTCTAAGTGAAACCATTAAAAATATGAAACAAGAATGTGGACAATTCACCTTGCTATTTGTCGTATCTTCAGCTTGTTGCACCAAGACCATGCCTTCAGCAACGACATGCTGCAGCAGATGTTGGTGAGCTTAGGAAACTAACTGAATAATTCGTTTGCTGCTCAGACTGGCATTAAGTGATAAGAGAATAAAATACCTGCTTAAACATATTTGAAACAGGTTCCAATCCCTTGGGGACTCTATGGAATAGCCTATACATTCGAGATAAATCCTCTACCTAAGTGTACAAAAGAGAGTAGGCAGTAAGGGCAAAAGAAAAAAACATTGAATAACATGTAAAATACATTGAAACTTCCCAAAAATGATGAAAAGCAACACAAGAATTCAATACCTTATCATCTCTTAGCAATACTCGGCATCCAGAATGCTCCTTCTCAAGTAACTGATTGGTATATACAACTAACAATTCATTTTGCACTTTCTGCAGGCACAAATTTGGTCTCAACATTGAAAACAAATCCAACTAAAGGAATATTGTCAACATGTAAAAAGTCTGAATTTCCAGCATTCAAACTCAAGTACATATCGGGAAAATACTTTAAAGCAATGACATGAATGATAAGTGCATCATAGAAAAATGAAATTGCCAACTTAACTTCTCATGATTTATTTCCCTGAACAAATTGAAAAGACCACTGTTTATTTGGTACGTTTTCGCTCGAACAGAGAAACACTTAAGAATCGTCCACTCGTGGATTTTATTTTATAACTCAAACACATTATATATATGATCCTTAGAATTGTGCACTCATGCTTATGGGGTACACGTGTAAACCACATACTCATAGACTACTATCACATAAACAAAAAGGAAACATCTGCCCTGGCAAGGAGTGGGACTATATTTGCAACTTCGACTCTAAACCAAAAAGGAAAACAGGTAGTCAATCGAAGTGTTGGGCATTAATAACTCTTCCCCCTTTGAAGAGAAATAAACTGTAAAAAACCTTTTTGACAAGTTGAATAATTTATTAGAAGAGAGCAAACAATCAAATTGCAACTGGCATAAAATGAAGGATACAGCCAACCAAAAATAGGAAGGCATAAAACCTTGGGAGTAATCTTTTTAAGCTTGCCTTCTAAAGGTTTTAAAAATATTAGAACTCAAAAGGCATCCATTACACAGACATGTAACAACTAAATCACATTTTTTAATATATAATTGTGGTGTCCGAGCAGGCTTGTGCTGGCCCCGACTAATTCCACCGGGCATCTGCTACCTCCCCCAGCATAACACAAAATCACATAGTATTTATCTATGCTCAAATTTTTTTTTAAAAAAAAGTTCTTCAAAAGTTGAAGATTTCAAGTTGCTAAAGCAAATTCAGATGCTGACCTCTAGAAGTTTTGTCTCACTAAGAACATGGAGATAATGAGACACTCTATCTTTCTCTTTCTTCAAGCACTCCTCTGCCTGAGTTAAAAAGCACGGGCATCACAATTTCCTGTGGTAATTTAAGGCAATAACCAAATAATTTACGAACTCACAGCAATTGTAAAAATGAGTTGTACCTTCAACATATAATCTGGACAAGAATCTTCCACAATCCAACTTGAAGCTTTCCGAGAATAATAAGCTGCAGTATCTTTAAGCATCGCTTCTTCAAAATCATTCTCATAATACTCCATTTCCCCCATGCCAATTCCAACAAATATGTCGAGCACATTCTTCAGTAGACCCCTGTCGATCTGCTCACCCTCACGTTCTTGTTCAATCTAATACAAAAGGACTCTTAATCAGACCCTCATAACTAAAATATATTGCAAGAGTTGAGATCAACTTTTAGTAGGAAGAAACAAAAAAACAAAAAGAAGAGGATATGATACTTGCCAACACAATAACTGCATCTCTAGCTTTACCGTTCAACTCCTGATAAATCTATTGTCAACAAAAACAGAAATAAATTACCAACAAAACAAAGATATGAAGAAAACAACAAAGAAAAGAGATAATTATGTTGTCAATAATTATATAGGAGATGCAAGAAACAAACCAGATCACGGAAGCACATCAGACCAACTTCATGAAGTCCAGGTAGCGACCTTCGGGCAATAAAATAACGGTCGAGATAATGGAAGAACCGTGAGAGCCACCTAGCCATAAGTTTGTGATTCGCCCATCTTTTCACAAACTCCCTCAACATAAACTCATCGTGCCTCTCTCGTAAAGCAGGCAGAACCTAATAAAGAAAAATACAAATTGCAAAATTGAACAGCAACAACAAAGCAAGTAGAGTAAATTTAAATTATCATGAGAAGAAAGTCAATGCTTCTTACTGTAGAACTGATATATTCTACAAATGCTTCCCTGTACTTCTCATACAACTGTTGTGAGTAATCATTTGGCGGCTTCTGTGTGCACATGTTATATATAGTTCTACATTTCAATTAAGGAAAAACTCCCTTCCATGTTAAGTGTAGTTCACTAATAACCAAGAAGTTAGTTGTTCAAGACACCATGAGAGTAAAGCGGTTGTAGGCAGAGTTAACCATATCTTAAAGATTGAAAATAATAAAACAATGTGCGTACATATATATTAAAGAACAAATATTTTATATATAAAGACAAACTTCAAGCACACGAAACCCTAAGGATACGTGTAGAGCATCATGTACTCTTCAGAGCTGAAAGAATGTTGTTGTCCTTCTAAAATTTTCTTCAATTTAGTGATTCCCCTCTGCATAAATTCCCATCCTTCCTCCAACTCAATAACCTTCATCTGGCTCAGTGCCATCTTAGAAGCACGTATTTTACGTCCACCTATATGACCAATTGAAAATCACATATAATCACAACGCTACACCATATAAAAAGCATCATACGGGAAAAGCTAATCACAACCCAACTAATAGTCATTAACAAAAACAATGCCGATTAAGAAGAAAAAAAATATCCTTAATGTACACCAGGACAGCAACAAGAAGCAACTTCTCAATTAAAAATACAATGCCAATTCAGCTTTCAAGTTCCAATGATAAAAATGTTGTTTATAATCAATGTATTCAGGTGACAACAAAAAGCAGCGACTTTTACAGTCAGCTTAATACAGGTTCGCAGAAATTTATCAGCACTCTAGCATTTTAAGATAGAAATTTTCTAACACAGTAGAAATTTTTCTATCACAGTTTGCATTAATAGAACTCCAACATCATAAGCTCTCATGTTATTTCTGTTTCCAACTATGTCCTTATCTCATAATTTCATTATTTAGTTTACACTATTTTACTAATTAACTCCATCACATACCCAAGTAGACATCTCCAATTCAGATTTCTGATTTGCTTTCCGCTACCTTTTTGTTCCCATCCCTCTTATCGTTCTCCATCTAAGTATTAATTAATGCCAAAGTTCTATTTTCTGATTTTGATTGAGCTTTTTGGTTAATTTCATTAGGATTTGCATGAATTCAAATCAAACGCATAATTATTATGAGAATATAAACTAATTAAACCATAATTCTTTACTAAAAAACAGTCAATCATCGAGAAAAACGCTAAAAACCCACAACGAGTGATCCTATCTATTCAAACACACGATTACACGCTGAGAAGATGAGTAACGACTATACAAAACAAGCTTTTAGCACGATCTTAAACCCTAGAAAAGTTAACAACCGCAAAAATCAGCAAAACAAAGCTAAATCATAATCTCCTAATTGCTTACCGGAGAAATGGATCGATCACCGGGGAACTGAATCACAATCGCCCTCTCGCCTTCCCGTTGATGGATGGATTCTGTTTTTCCGAAACTCTGAAACAATGCGGTGAATGAAAAGAGACAAACTCCAAAACCTTTAGAATCAGTGTATTTATAGAGAAAAGGGTAGAGACTGAGGCGGTTGAATTTCAACCAAATTACACTTTCAGAGTCCAGATTTCACTTGGTTTTGTATTTGGAGATTTCCTTTCTATTATTAAATTTGAGTTTTTTTTAAGAATACACAACCATTAATATTTATAATTAGTAATTAGTATTGCAGACAAAAAAATAGTACAATTGATTATGACTCAACTATTTAGTCATAGCTGGAAACTTATATATTAAAAATAATCATAAATGAGAATTTTAATCGATTATGACTCAACTATTTAAACTTATCCATCATCTTACAAAAACATATATATAAATAACGATTTTATGATTGACACTAAAATTTTGTATTAAGTTATCTAATATAATTAAAAAAGACGTTAATTTTCTGAGTGATTATGCTTTGATGTTCAATAATCAATGGTGTCCTTTTTTTATCTTTTTTTTTTTTCACCTAAACTTGAAGCTCTTATGTGAACTATAAGTTTTTATATTTATAATAGGGAAAAGGGTCTGATATACCCCTCAACTTTGTCATTTGAAGCTGGTATACCCCTCGTTATAAAAGTGGCTCATATATGCCCTTACCGTTATACAAACGGCTCACATATACCCCTGCCGTTATAAAATGGCTCACATTTACCCTTCATTTAACGGAAGCTAAAAAAATGGTTTTAAATTTATATTTGTTACTTCTAAATTTTTTTTTAAAAAATTATTTAGGGATATATATGATTCTTCTATCAAAGTTCAAGGTATATTTTAATTTTTTTTCATACATAAATTATTTATTGATTTTTTATTATAATTATTTGAATTTCTTATTCTTGTTTGTTTTTTTCTTTCATTCCTTAGTTTAAAGAATAAAAAATTAAACTAATTTTTTTTATGTGTATTGTAATTTAATTTCGTATTCGAAGAAAAAAATTGGTCATTTACAATAAGTTTTACAAGAATATTTGTGAAACATAAATAAATTTGATTATCAAAATAATAATTATAAATTAGTCATTAATACAAAAAAAATAAAAAAAATATGTTCGACGAGAATTAAATTTACTCATATGGGATTATATTTTTTAGAAAAAAATAATAAAAATTTAAATTAAAATTATTAGTTTTTTCATTTCCGTTAGAGGAAAAGGGTATATGTGAGCCATTTGTTTACAAGTAGGGGTATATATGAGCCACTTTCATAACAAGAGATATATCAGCTCTAAATAACAAAGTTGAGGGGTATATCAGACCCTTTTCCCTTTATAATATTGGTCAAGGGGTAGTTTATCACGCTCAAATCAAGTCCTTTGCATAACTTAGCGTGTTTGCAGTCAAGTCTGTCCACCATTCATCGATGCCTAAAATTTGTTTTAGAATATTTTCGTTGCCAATACATACGGGAAAACTCAACATTTATATTAATATCAAATCAATACAAAGATCCCTCACTTGTTATGACAACAATTATGCCATAACTTTGACTTCAACTTCGAGTAAGGCACTATTATAAGTTGATTGTTGCCTTGACACTCGTGAGACCCTTATGTAAAAATATTAACATGACATTATAATTATCCTCATGTTCATTTGTGCTTGCTAAAATAGTTCATTTGGAGGCATATTTTATGATCACAATAAAATTTTTGTAGGCTTAAAAATGTCTCATTTATTATGGATTCTTCCAAAATTTTATCACTTTTTTTTTTGGATCATTTGTTGATTTAAGACTAAATATCGCTTGTACTTCTTTCAACTTCTTATTCATCCTCATTTTTCCTTTCGAACTTTTAGGCTTCTCTTCTGCAATTTACTTTTCTTAGTGATTGATTATTTTTTGTGTTACTTTGCAAGTTTTTTCATATCTTTTTCTTTATTTATTATTAACTTTATGAAAAGATTGAATTGTTCTTTTTGTCGATATTCTTTTTTTAGATTTTATAATTTTTTTTTGTAATTGTTAAGTGCTTCGTATTCATTTAAATTGTGAACTGAATCCATTAGTTTGTAATTTAATTGAAGAAAATATAATAAGAACTTTTAGATATAAAACGAAATCACATTTTTTTGGATAATCTTTTTTGCCCCTTGCATTAAAAAAAGGTGAACATGTATAACAGAATTATTATCCTCTTTTGGATGAAGATAAAAAAATTTACTAGTCAAAAATAACAATTAAGATAAACTAGAATATCCTACCTTTTATGTATTTTCACCTCACATAAGTTGATTAATTTTAAATCAAAGGGTAAAGAAGTTCAATACAATTATTCTCAACCAACTTGGAGATGAAAAAATATATGATTCAAAAAAATCATGATTTTTGAATATAATTTTCTAATAAGATTTAAATTAAGATAAACACTTGAATTATGTTATTGAAAAAACTTCTTAGAAAATAATAATTTTTCTTATAGTGGTTATGAGTTATTTGTATTGCGAATATATATATATATATATATATATATATATATATATATATATATATATATATATATATATCGGGGGGAGGGTTTACAAAAATTGAACCTATTAGGGCAAAATAGTTTTACTCAAATTGAACTGAACCCAATATATTTATCCTTTGAATTACTCAACCCAATATATTTATCCTTTGGATCCATAATCCAAACTATTACTGTCCCCTTGAGTATACATGTACTCTGTCTTTTCATTTTTTTGGACAATTATTTTTTTCATCCCTTGCGTTAAAAAAAAGTGGACATGCATAAGAGAATTATTATCCTTATTTGAATCAAGACAAAAAAATTTACTAGTAAAAATCAACAATTAAGATAAAATAGTATATCTGGTTTTGAATTATATATATTTTCGCCTTACATTAGTAAATAGATTTTGATTAATTTTAACTCAAAGGGTAAAAAGCTCAATACTATTATTCTTGACCAACTTGAAGACGAAAAAAGATATATGAATAAAAAAATTCTTGATTTTAAATACAGTTTTCTAATAATATTTAATTTAAGATAAATGCTTGAATTATGTTATGAAAAAAACTTCCTAAATATAGTGATTTTTCTTGCGGTAGATATGAGTTATTGATATTACATATATTATTTTTTTGGGTATTAGGCAAAATATTTACTCAAATTGAACACCATCCGATATATTTATCTTGATTGTACCCAAAATCCAAACTATTTACCTGACTAGCCCCTTGTTTTAATCACTAAACCACTACTGAAATCATTAGAGTATAATATACTCTGTCTATTTTTTGAAATACTGACTGTTCTTTCTTAATGTCATCTGAGTATATATATATTTTGATAGTATCAATAATTAACACAAATTCATAATTGAAAACCATAAAAAGTAAAAAAATAGCCGCTTATAAATAGTCTTTTTTTGACTATATCAATATGAAAGAGTTCATAATATATTTCTTGAGCTCTATGCATAACACCCCCTAATAAAAGGATATCCTGTTTCACATATTCCAACAATTCATATCTTTTTGGGATACAAGTGTTCTTCTCCCATTTTTCTAAAATCAATGCAATTTTCGTTTGCAAATTTATTTAGAAAAATAATGATTTTCATATATATTTAATTTCAGGTGGCCTCTTAGTTTTATTGGCACTTAATTGTTATCTTATTTTAGGGTTAAGTATTTAATACACTATTAAAATCATTTATTTTTTTTTATAATTGATGAGACCTTAATATGAACATATATATATTTTTTTATTATCGATATATCTGACATCTTTATTGTGATGATATATTACTCTATTAATGATTTTAATGTCTAAAAAATTCCATGTGATTCACAATTGATTGGGTATTCATCATTAACTCATACTTTACCATCAAAGGTCGAAATGATCTATTTACACACACTTCTATTTATATCTCTATTTAGCAAATAACTATGGTATTGCATTCTTTTGCCTCTAACTATTCCTTAGGTAGAGTATTATATACTTTATGTTCTTAATATTTTTCTTTAAAAATTCGTTAGCTTTAACAACTAAAATAATACATTTTAATTAATTGAAGGTCAAATATGCTAAATTGTTATAAATCCATTGAATAGTGGATGACCATTTGGTTTATTGATGAACTACTAAATTCATGTATGTGTATTCCCTAGATGATATGAATCCCCTTTTTGGATAACAATGTAGATAACTATGTATCTACTAGTTAAATGACTTTTGGGAGTGATATCTTAACACTATAAATAGAGATATCACTCACTATTTGATTGACACTGGAATAAGAAGAAAGTCTTATCTTCCATCTTACTTCTCTTGTCTTCATCTCTTTATATTTATATTGTCATGAACTTAATTTTATAACATAAATCATATAATATAAAGACAAAGATCACAATAAAAGAATAATTCGAGAATCAAAATTATTTTCTTAATTTATTTTATCCTATATCTTTTAAAATAAATTATAAGCATCATAAAATTTATTAAATTCAATAATATCTCTTTCGTCGTAAAAATCACCTAATCTTTTTGGTATTATATGAGGAAAACAAAATTTCAACCATCTTTATCTTTTGATTGTTTTAACTTTACACAAAATAGTACATCCACGTTTAAATTCTCAATACTACGTTATTAAAATATATTCAACTTACTCTAATATATTTCACCAAAATGATATTAACTTTTACTTCATAAAAATTGTCACGTCATCGTCTATTAACCTAAAAAGAAATATTTGTATATAATTAATATTAATGACAATTAAATTAAATTAAACCAAAATAAAATTATCACATAATTATTTATTAACATAAAATAAAATATTTATATTAATTAATGCTATTAATAACAATTGAAATAGATCAAATAAATCGAATCAAAATCGATAACAATCGAGTTCCAATCCCATCTAAAATTAGGACATCTGCGCCCAACTTGCCCCAAAGCGCTGGCGGAGCCCCTGGTTTTTTTGTACTTCATCAGTTTACATATACACACACTTCCTTTTTTCTTCTCTCAATTTCTCAATTTGCCCGTCCCCTTATCGGACCTATTTCATCTCCGGCGACGTTCCTCTTTGCCTATTCATCAAACAGTCGGGGGACAAGGCAATCCTCCGCTGCTTCTTCTTCTTCTTCTTCCCCATTTACATAATTGCTGTGGAAACCCTAGGATTAATCATATGGAATTGAGCTTTGTTCCTCTTCTTAAATTGGTTGTTGCATCTGATGCGTGAATTGGTTTGATCTATTGCTTCGACGTCGGTCGGAATTTTCGATTAGCGGAGGGTACAATGGAAAATCAATTGCAATTGGCCTTGACCAGTCCTACGACGCCGTTCTCGAGCTTGTTCGAGTCGCAGAAGGAAATCCTTAATAGCCAGATTTATCAGCTCCAGAACATAGTTGTGCAACAATGTAACCTCACTGGCGTCAATCCTCTCTCTCAAGAGATGGTTCGTTTTCTTAATCTTTTTTTTTTCTTCTGAATTTGCCTCTTGTACTTTGTTGGTAGTGACTGTTTTAGGAAATGTAGGAACTAGCATTGGTTAAGTTGACACTTCATTATGTTTTATGGTTAACTAGATTAACCTTTTTACAGTACAGAAATGGTAATGGATTTATGTATTTGTAAGTCATAAGTGTAATATAATTGTAAAATTGAAGGATTAATAAATAACTTGAGATGAGCAGTGTGTATGTTGAGGACTAGCATGTCTTATAGTTTCTGTTTATCCAGAAGGATAGTAAAAACAATAGCTACCTTTTGGCATATTTTACATTCAGAAAATTTAAAATCTCCGGTGTGGTTTGTGTGGCAGAATTTATTTCACAGAGAAGAATTCCTTAAGTTTCCAGTTCAATTTTTTAATGGAAGAACTCCTTGACTGCATTCCTTTCCCAATCTTTAATGACCCTCCTAAAACTTATACTAATACCCCTAAAGGTCTTTAAGTAATCAGTATCAGAGTATCTTTCTCTTTACTAATCTATTTACATGTGTATATGCATTCTCTACGGCTATCCCTTCAGACTATACATCCTTCCCAAACCTAACACTAGAGGCATCATTCATCGTAGAGCCAATACATCTATCTACTCGGTCCCTCACCAGAAATCATCCAACGAGTGCTATTCCATTTTTAGTTGATATGAAATTACCCGGTACCTATATAGACTTAGTTACCTGTGTTTGTGGGAGCTAGCAAGTACTAAGCTCCCCAAACACCAGTGTCATTAAAAATTTAGAGCTTGAATGGGTTAACGGATTGAAAAGTAGCCGATAAGCATTGACTGCTGAATTGATTTTATAAATAAGTAGTAATGTATCATATCTTTCTTCTCCCTAAAAAAAGTAATTATGTGTTCGTGTAGAAGTACCAAAATTAATAAGCAGTTGAAATGTTTGGAAAAGAAGTGTTGATAAACAATTTTTCCATTAAAATGATTAATGTATCCTTAAAGTTATTTTCAAGAATTATATATTAAAAAGTATGTACCAAGGAGAAGAACAAACAACAAAATGTAATGGAAGTGAGAAAAGAGTCCTGTTTTGGGAGGAGTGTTTTGAAAATTTTAGATAGTTTTAGGCAAATTAGAAGTGCTTATTTGCCGAAAAGAGATAAGTTGGGGGTGACCAACTTGTGTCTTATGTTGATTTTGGCTTATAAGCAATTTATGTGTTTACCAAACATGAAGTTAGTGGATATAATATCTTTCGATGACACATTTTCCTCTTGAGATTAATTTCATAATGATCTTCTTAAAAGTGCTATATTGAAAATGAATTATCTCTTTTCTCTTTTGATACAGAGAAATCCATCTGGAGCCAACTCTTAGGACCTACCACAACCTTCGAAACTCGGGGATAATGAGCCCACACCCCTATCTCCTGATTCCTAACCTCTCTCTGTTTCCTCTCTACCAAATTTCCCTTCCTTTCTTCCCTAGAAAATTTCTGATCAATTTCTCCAGTTTGTTTGCTCGTAGTACTACCATAATACATGATTTATAAGTTGGTCACAAACATGAGATTCCTCTGCTGAATTAATTTTTCTATTCTTAGATTCGTACATACAGAGCTACAGTTATTACACGTCATCTCTTTACATTGGGTGATTTGGGAAATTATTTTTGCTGGTGGCTCATTCATTTTTCTTCCGTTGTGCAGGCTGCTGGAGCTCTTTCAATAAAAATTGGTATGTCTCCTTGGCCTAAATTAAAATCATTATGCTTGTGTAGTCGAGTAATAAATTAGTTGACTTGGATCCCTTCTGAGAATGAAAAGATAGTAGGTCATATTGACATGTTCATTTGTTACTCTTATATCATTTTTTGCACATTGATTAAACTATGTGAAGCATGTTACTTTTTTTCGGTGGTTCTTTCATTTTATTCTATTTTATTTGCTTTTTACTTGTCATTTTGTTTTTAATTTTCTTTTCTTTTTGCGTATCATTTTTAAAAAAAACTTATTTGCGTTAGTAGTAGTTCTTTTTGTTGCCAAGTATAAAATTGCTATGTACCAGAATTACTTCTCTTGATGTTTAAGGTGAACTTGCTTTATGATCTAAGTTGCTACTGTCATCTTTTTCTTACAAGATGATGCTTCGATCCAAATTATATGTAATGCATCTTTTTAGTTATTAGCGTAAATGATGCTCTTGACTTCTTCAATTTTTGTGCAAGCTACTCTGATTCCATTTGTATTCTGTTAGTTTAACATCATCTGTTGCAGGCAAAAGGCCAAGGGATCTCCTAAACCCCAAGGCAATCAAGTATATGCAATCTATTTTCTCTATCAAAGATGCAATCAACAAGAAGGAAACACGTGAAATTAGTGCTCTTTTTGGTGTGACAGTCACACAGGTGTGTCCCTTTTCATAGTCTTTAGTAATCCTTTCTTTATTCTACGTGGTTGTAATTTTGTTTAAAACTTTTCTACATTAGTGAATGTCGATTATTTTAAATGTGATTGGATTCCTTGTCTAGAAATTGAGTTTGGATCATAGATCAATAAGAGCAATGGTTTGACTTGTAAATCTCAGTATCTCTCATTTGTTTCATGAGCAATGGTTTGGCTTGTAAATTTCAGTATCTCACACTTGTTTCATGCTATGATGTGCAATAATCCTAATGGTCATGATTTGTCATTGTTCAAAAGATTTGTATTTATCCGTGGAACGTCACTCTTAAAAACTATGGAAGGAGCTTATGTTGGTGGCATTTGCATGCTAGTTGCACCATCTTTCTTTAGTTCAGTTTTGCTGTTTTGGGTATTAGGAGCAACCTAGTGCTTTTGAGAACAGGCTATTTCGGAATTATGCACCTCTTTGTGTATGATGATGTAGCTCTTTAGTCCTTAGAAATACATTCTCTTTTCTCCTTCGCTTTTTGGGCGGTTTAGGTATGGACAGATACCTTAATCCCTTCTGCATAGACATTCAGTAGCTCTCCCTGGTGCAATTTAAGCTGGAAGATGATAATAAGATCTGTGCATTCTCCATTTCATCTTCTCTGACAACTTTCACGTTGTTTGTTTGAATACCATCTTTGCATTTGCAGGTTCGAGATTTCTTTGCAGCTCAGCGCACAAGAGTTAGAAAGTTCCTGAGGTTGTCTAGAGAGAAGCCTATCACAACCAATTTATCTATTGAAGGCCCGATCCCTTTGAGTTCTGATCCTAGTTCACAAACAGAACCAGTTCCCCTAGACAGTGCGGTTCCAATCTCTACAGAGGAGGGGCCATCTTGTTCGACACAAGATGAGGTCCTAACTGCCATGGATGAGAGGGATAGACATTTTGTTGATAATATTCTTACTTTAATGTGCAAGGAAGAAACCTTTTCTGGGAGGGTTAAGCTGATGGACTGGATCTTGGAAGTACAAAACCCCTCTGTGCTATATTGGTATGTGAGAGTTATGGTCGTTGAATTTAAATTGTATTATAGTTTACTCCGTTCCTAATATAATTTTTTTTCTTAATACATATTTATAGGTTTTTAACTAAAGGGGGTGTCATGATCTTATCTGCATGGTTGAGTGAAGCAGCTGGAGAAGAGCAAACCAGCGTTCTTCATCTCATCCTGAAGGTCCATATTGATCCTCTAATTTTAGATCATTGCCCATGATGTCATTTTTTCTGCCAGAATATTGTTGTTCTAATGGTTGCTTGGTTCTCAGGTACTATGCCATCTTCCTTTACACAAAGCATTTCCTGGACATATGTCTGCTATACTGCAGAGTGTTAACAGTCTGCGATTTTATCGGACTCCAGGTGTGTTGTCCTCACATTCCGCAGCTCCTTATTTTATCTTTAGGTATCTCTGTGCTAAAATAACACTAAAAAACTTAAACTGCTCATCTCCATGGCTTATACATTTCTGGTAACTTGTCTGAAGCTAGAGTTTGATTGATATTCCACATTACATAATTTCCTGAAACTTAGTTGGATATTAAGGAAACATGTCAATCAAAGTCAGCACAGCTTTTTATACTAGCAGTGGCATCTCTACTGAACTAATTACTTAGTGAAGTACACATTACATAGTGCCGCTCTGTAGAATTATGCGTATATGGTATGTCATATTAGGACATTACTTTCAGAAATCACTGTGCTGGTAATGTAATCATTTTCAATGTTTTGTTATCTCAGACATCTATTGTGTTTTTGCTGTCAAATAAGGACAGTATTCTTGGAAACTATTGCACTGGCAATACATTCAACTATATCTTTCTTTACTTCAGATGAACTTTTGGACTTTCGATGTGAAATTTTTTTAATGATCCTGATTTGATACTTTAACTGATCATATTCTGAGAGACAATGGAAAGCTTTACCGAATAAATATTTTTTTGTTTCTAGATTGCATCAGTAATATAAAGTTTATTAGATAAGAAGACACTACTAAAATAGATTTGGTTGCATTTTCTTTTATTTGTATCATCCGGTCAGAGTAATTTGCTATTTCGGTGGGGTTTATACTGTATTTTCATGATAGCTGACTTCTGTACTGTACTATACTTAACACTTTTTGGGAAGGGGAGGGGGGTGGATGGGTAGTTGAAAGAGAGAAATCCTTCTTTAGCTCCATCAGTATTTTGGATCTCATTCATCTGATTTGAAGATCAGATATCTCAAACAGGGCAAGAATTTTGCTTGCAAGATGGAGCAAGATATTTGCAAAGAGCCAGGCTTTGAAGAAACGTAATGGGATTAAATCTGCTAGTGATATGCATGATGAGTTGTTATTGCAGCAGAGGTAAGCTTAGGTCGTGCCTCAAAAACACCTGATCGACTTTTCTCATTTATCAACACATTTGTTGCTATTTGCAGCATTAGCGAAGTTGTGGGCGACGAAATATGGAACTCAAAAATTGAGGACGTAAGTTTATTGCGTACTTGAGTGTATTTGGTTTAGAAGATGCTATTTATTTGAATAAAAAAGAAGAGCAGATTTTCTATTCTTACTTTATCAATTTCCTTCTGTTTGGTATTTTAGGAAGAAGGTCATGCAAACCTCTGCGGGACTTCAGAGAATTCAAGGTCTGTTGTGTTCTTACTACCTTGCGTTTTGTAATTGTTGATGAATTTCTAAGCACACACCTCTTTTCAGGAAGTTGGATTCTCCACAGCCAGTTAAATTGCTTATGGCATCTTCAGATGATTCTAACAAGAGGCTTAAAGGAGCTTTGGTGACTAGTATCCTTATATTCCCCTATGGTTAAGTGAATTTGTCAATAACTTTCAGTGTAAGGTCTTCGATTGAATGATGGCTCCTCGTTCTGAGGACAATAAACTGTCGTTGGAAGAGATTTTGATCTCTCATTTATTTCTATGCTTTGAATTTATTGGTATTCAGAAGTTTCCATATGACATACTCATCAAATAGATTTGTGCATGGTAGGGAAAAGAGCTATGGTTTTTCCTCTCCTTTTCTGATTTCTTATACTAGCATAGAATCCCTTAACTACTTCAGAAACTCGAGAGCGCAGAAAAGTTCAGCTAATGGAACAACCAAGCCAAAGAACAACGGGAAGGAGCCTAGGAAGACCAGCACCTGCAACTCAAGGCCGCCCACTCTCAGCAGATGATATCCAAAAAGCAAAAATGCGTGCACAGTTTATGCAGAGTAAATATGGGAAAACTAATAATGATGACAGTTCTCGGGTGAAGCCTCAAGCTCCAAATGGAATTACCTCTTCACCAAATGGTATCTTGCTTGGAGCTCCAAAATTTCAAGACCGGCCTAAAGTTGAGGAATGTGAAAAAAAGCTCAATAATGTTGCCTCTAAAGAGCCCAATCAACTGGAAAATCATCTCAAGTTGAGTTTTGACGTAGAGGAACCTTCACCTAAAAGGTGCAAGAAAATGCAGATCCCTTGGCGGAAACCACCAGGTAAATTTTCTGTTTTTGCTGAAAGAACGTTCTTGTTAATCTGTAGATTTAAGAAAATGAGGAAAATTAGTTTTTTTAATCGGTTGGAAAGGCAATCTCACCTATCTTGTCTAATATTATTGTTCAAATTTTTTCTCCACAATTCCCTTCATTATTATTTTGCTTTCTCTGGCCCAACTTTCCCTCTTAGTCTGTTTAAAAAAGAATGTCACCTTTCTATAATTAGAAACAATTTAACTTTAAAAATTTCCTTTTACCCTTTTGATATGATTTATAGCCACACAAATGGTCACGGTCTAGACCACACATTTCAGAAGTTTCGTTTCTTTCTTTAAATTTGTGCCAAGTGAAATGGTGGCACACTAATTGGGACGGAGTGAGTATTACACAAAATTCAACTGTGAGAATCGTCTCTAGTAAAGTAGTTCGCAACTCAACCTTCGTCTCTAACTTGCCATACAATATGGTTAGCACGGTCTTTTACTCGTCAGATAAAAGAAATGAAAAGAAAAATTGTTTTTTTGAGCTTTGCTGTCTAATTATATTTCCATGGTAGTCGAGCTAAAGACGACCAGGTTTCTGTTGTCTTCCATAAATTCATTATTCTAGGAACTATTTACTGGGGAAATATCGATGTGGCTTAGTAAAACTACATGCTCAACTCTAGAATTATCTCCAAAGCGAACTGTTAGTTTTCATTCTTAAACTATCAATTGGGCATCTTCGGAGTGAGGTCAAGATCTTTACATCACAATAAGCAACTGTTCCCATTTGTTTTTTATTGTTGTATTTTGTAAATCTCTTGGAAGTTATGGGTTTTCTGCGGAGCAGTTGATTGCCAAATGTGCCTTCTCATTCTGAAGGAAATCCTACTTGCAAGTAAAGGGAAACTTTTTGCCCCGACACTGATGAAAATGTTCCTCGTTATGCTTAAAATCAATCAGACAGAACTAATCAGAAAAAGAAGCACTGAAGTAAAGGTTATGGGAGACCTGTCTTGGGAAGATATGAATCTATCTTTTGGGAAGATATCAATCTATTTTTTGAGTCTAACTGCTTATAGTGTGCTTTCATAGATGATCAGTATGAGAGGCCAGAACATGATAAATTGTTTTCTCTGTTTGTGGTCTTTGGTTGTTTTAAAATTTGTGGACAATGGTTTACACTAAATGGGTCTTTTGGTACAAAAATTAATATTGTAGGCATTAGTAGTGCAGGTATCAGTTGTGTAGGGTTTATTTTTATCGAAGTGTTAGGTTCATTGTTTCCAACCTCATCTTGTGTTTGAACTAAAACTCTTTAAAAATCTTCTTTCCAATTATACCCTTAAACTACTATGTAATTGGATGAAGGTTAGGTAATTTCCGAACAATATTATTTTAAATGGCCTTCTAATTAAGCTTGAGAAAAACAATTTTGTTATCACGTTTCCTATTTTTTCACTTGAATTATTTGAGGATAAATAATTGTCATCTTAATAAATTGATTACTCACACATGTCTATTTTCAATTTAAAAAAGATTAACCATCTACTTTTAAAATTGAAAAAACAGTCAACAATGGTAAAATTGAATAAATCATCTTCATTTACACATAAAAATTGCAAGTTATAGTTTAAATATGTATTTAATTTTTTAAATTGTTCATAATACATTAAATTAAGATCTCAAACGTCATGTAGTGATATATTTGCCTTTTTAATTAGTAAATGTTGAATAACTCACATTTCAAATTTGTATTGGAGCTATTTAGTAATAGACAACTCTCTCTAAATAATTTATAAGCTAATTTATTTAAATAAATTTACTAGTACAAATATAAAATATATAATCAAGAAAATAAGCAAAATAATTAAAATGATTTTGAGGGATATTTTTGTCTTTACATAGACTTATACCATGGCATTATATCTTATGTATTACTAATACCTCCAAATGGATGATATTAGTAATACATCCTATCATATAGTGTAGGATGTATAGCTAATCCATGGATTAGTTATCCATAGGCTCTAATTCCTACCAAACATAGTACTAAATAATACCATACATAATACATGGTCTATTTCTTTTAACGCGGCTTACCAAACGACCCCCAAAATTTTTGTGGAAAATGGTTTACAGTAAGGGATAAAAACAATTCATTTTCTGCTGTGATACCCTTTCTATCTTTAGAATTTACTCTGTTCTAGTTTTACATCTACACACTATTATCAAATTACCATAACTACCCCCATTATCCTGCAAAATTTTTAGGGATCGTTTGTGTAAGTTGTGTTGGGATTAGTTATGCCTCTTTTAGTTATCCTGGTATAATTTCTTATTGACTGTTAAATTTTTTTGTATTATAAATAACATGCATTGCATAAATTTTTAGTTGATTGTCTACAAAAACACCCTTCAACTTATTTAGTGGAAAAAGGGTTTGAAGGACCTCATGGGTATTTTAGTCATTTTCATTGTTTATCTCGGAATAACTGATTCCGGTACTATTCCACCCTCCAGTAGGGATGATCTATTCCGGTACTAATTACTAATCTCGTCATAACTTATCCCAAGATTAGTATCCAAACAAGGAATATGGCACTACTAAATTTTATCTCTGGGCTATCTATGCTTGTTCAGTAGACTAGGCGATCCGCAGAGAATGTAATATTATTACAGGGTGTTATTATCAATCATAATTTTTGTTTGGTCAAACACTGGAGCTAGTTTGGCACGACATGTTAATGAAGCCAAACGTATGTTCTTATTTTTCTATTGTTTGGGGTTTGGATTTTTTCTTTTTGATTAAAATGGCTAAGATATAGGTGTGTTTGGCACTGATGGGAAAGATTTTCGCAAAAAATGCTTTAGTCAAGGTAAATATTATGTAGTGCTTAATTGCATTCAATCGTGGAAAATATCTTATGCCTGTTTATTTGTCTTTACAAATATTCTACCATTCAATCAACACTAAGGGTAGTTTGTAGTTGGTTTGGAGATGAGTTATGCACGTATATTCTGCATAAGTAATACTATGTCCCAGCATTACTAATACACCATATTGATACTTTTCTTACACTTAATCAAACGATTTGTCAGCTGTTAATTCAGTATCTAATTCTAAAAGATATCGTCAAAACACTAAGAGAATACCTTGCAGTCTTGCACATTGCATGATTATTACGACTATCTATTCTTATATTGGAGATGATCTAAAAAATGGTGATCTGACTTAAAGATGTTTTTCAAAAAAGTATTTTCATCTAAGACGTTTTTCTCTGTACAAAGAGCACCTTAGAAAAGAAAATGTCTTCTTTAAAGGCGCGGACAAGTAATTGCCTGCTCTTCCTATAGCTGCCTTAGTGTCATCAATGACTGTTCACTTTCATCAGCTCCTGCCGTTGAACTCTTCCTCACCTTCACCCAATCACTGTTGGCATGAAGGAAAATTTCGGAATGATGAAAGTTTTATGTAATTTATTGATAAGTTTCTTACCTTGTCTATCAAAAACAACTTTACCCTCCTTAGCTTTCATTTATGGGATTACGTTGGGTTTGTTGTTGTACTTTTTATTTACTGGGTAGATATCAAAAGATCATATTAGAGATTGGTGTGGGGGTGGGTGGGTTCTTTGTCCAAAAAGAAAATTTGAACTGCAGAGAATGACTGACCCAACCACATTCCCTTGTGGGGTGGCATTCATCAGACTTGCAACATTGGTTGCGGCAGATTATGAGATCTTTCTTATGGGTCTAAATTGTAAAAATAAGATATTTGCAGTGTCAGTTCCTAATCTTCCCCCCTTCCCTCTCCCCGCGCACACCCCACAAACAACGTCAACACATTATCGCAAAGAAAAGATGTAAATAAACTCATGAAAGCAACATGTAGATGTTGCCTGTAGATGTACGTTTCTTAATGCCAAATGCAATCCATCTTCTGCATATGTAGGCAGCAATGCTAACATTCGATAAACTTTTTCCATGCACATGATTCCAAGAAGCCAACTCCTAATTTGAAGCTTAAAAAATGTAGCTTGATGTTGGATTGGTTGTTTCTTGTTAAGCTCCAAAACTGTGGACAGGGAAAACAAGCAAGTGTTTCAAATGTTAATGGTGGTACGGACATGGTTATCCTTTGATGTCGTGTGATTATTTTGTTTTATTATCTTGGCGGAGACAAAAATAAGGTTGACAAACAGCGGCTCTTTTATGTAGCTCAGGGTCTTGACCAGTTTATCGTGTGTTATTGCGTCCGATTATTCAACGTTGATACTCATATAATTCTGGCCTTTCTACCCTCCCCTCCTCCTTTCAGTTCCTGGCTCGATGTGTAGAAAATCCAGGATGGAAAATTGTAGACTCATCATTTTCATGTTGAGGATAAAAAATAGCTGTGTAATAACCAGTTTTGTTACTTTTCAGTATGTCTTACTACTGTGTCTGAAGTTGCAAATAACTTTTTAAAACAACACTTCTAAGTGGTAATTTTTGCCTTGTGGTTTAACAATTTGAATCGTCCACAGCTGCTAGCTAGTATGTTGTTGGTTGATAATGCACGCATGCGAAAGTTTGAACTCGTGTCTGTTAATGGTCATCATTATTCATCCTTTCTTGTTTGATGCAGAAATGCAGCCCAGCGATGCATGGAAGGTTTGTGCTGGGGGTGAGAGTAAAGAAGTCGATGTTCAGAATAAGAGAATCCGTCGAGAGAGGGAAATCATTTACAGGACAGTTCAGGAAATTCCATTGAATCCTAAGGAGCCTTGGGACCGTGAAATGGACCCTGATGACACATTAACCACAGAACTTCCGCTTGAGCAATTACCAGATGCAGAAGGTGAAACAGATGTTTTGCCGCAGGAGGACAGAGAAACTGAAGCTGCTGCATTAGCCAGTACATCAAATGGCATTGCAACTACAGCAGAACCTGATGTAGAGTTGCTTGCTATACTGCTAAAACATCCAGAGCTGGTTTATGCTTTGACGTCTGGCCAAGGTGGAAACTTGTCCAGTGAGCAAATTGTAAAGCTGCTTGATTCGATCAAAGCCGATGGGAGGAATTCACTGAGCATTCAAACAAATTTAGCCAGAGACGCTGAGAAGAAAGTTGAAGTTTCTCTTCCATCCCCCACTCCTTCCAGTGATCCTGGAACGGTGCGTTATTTAGTCACATTTTGTACAGATTTTAACTATTATGGAATTTGGGCGGGGCTTTCGTTTCCTCACTTCTCTTCTCTCCTCTCCTCTCCTCTCTTTCCCTTTTTTTTCTCCACTTCTTCTTGTTTAGTTTTTCCAGATAAATGGACGAGAGACAAATAAACGAATAAATAAAATAATCATAAAGCAAATGAAGCATGCACCCTGAGAATCTCCGCTTACTTCAAGGTCCCCCTAACACAAACAAAGATGTTTCACATATTCATGAAAAGTAAAATAGATTACTTAAAACTAATATCATGGGTTAATTGTTGTGCTATACTGTCTTGAGATCTTAGTACTTTTCTGAAACGGGTTCTAATTTTTTTGAACTTTTTTTTTTTTGGTCTTTCATGCAGAGTGGATTGTCGATGCAGAACTTTGCTAAAAACCCTTTCTCGCAGAGAAGTTCAATGGTGGTTCCAGAAGCAAATGGTGTACATCAACACGCCGCGTTGGTCCAGTCGCAGGAAATGCTTCAAGCTAGCAGTTTGGTGCATCAGCAGGTCACCCTTGCGCCACAATTGGCCCAACAGTTGGCACTGCTTCAAGCAGCTGCAGGGTCTTACGGAAATGATCATCGACCATCTCCACTTAATCCTAGTATAAACCAGACAGTCCTTACAAATCCTATGCATTCACAATTATCCGCCGCCTCAGAACCAGCAGTAAATAGAAATAATTACTCTCCCTTTGGATTGACGGAATACAATCAACAGAGTGCCACTGCAGCAGCAGCAGTAAGAATCCAAGGTGAAACATATGGTAATATTCGATCTTCGCAAATGCCTATAGCTAATGTACAACAAAGAACTATTAGCCTACATGCATCTCAAAGGCCACAACTACAAACACAGGCACAGCCTGGATATGCACCTGAACATATGTGGGGGACTATACCAGGATCAGCTTTAAATCGGGGTTATCAAGAAAATGCCATTCCTAACCATTACAATCCACATGTTACCGGGCATGTAGAACCAGGATTACAACAGGCTACGTGGAGAGGAAACACCAACTATGCCGAGGGAGCTGGGTTTGAATCTTGGAGTCCTGATGATAGCCCTGTTAGGCGTCAGGAACAGGTTGCAAGATGGAATTACACACAACCTCAGATGAATATGAGAGACAGCTACATACCTGATTGGTCTGCATCGCGTAATCCTGGGCATTATTCTGGCTATCGTGGTCCTGACGATGGTGGTAATAGGAGGTGGGGTGACAGGAGAAGATAACCTTCAAACGGCTGGCCATTTGATTCTTTTGACGTGAGATATTCTTTAGTGTTTACATTAGAGTAGAAAGTTCTCAATAGGGGGTTGCATTTTTGCAACGTGAAATGGTTGTAAACTTATAATGTCAGCATGTCACATCACTTCATTTTGTTTTCCAATTGATACCTGTCAGCAGAAAAATAGAAAATAGAAATTCAGTTCACTTGGGATCATGCCAAGAATCTTAAGAGAAAAAAAAGAAGAAATTTATCCTAGTCAAGGGATTGCTGTGTCTTGATTGTGTCCCTCTTGAAAGTTGAAACATTGGGGATAAATTATTTCGAGATCATTTATTTTAGAACAAGTTATTTTATCATAATTCATATATGTGATAACCTAAAATATAAGTAGTGCGATAATGCAGGATATTTATAGAATTATTATATGTTATTTCATAAAATCAAAAGAGTTACTAAAAAAAAATAACATTATTTTTTTGGAACACGCTATGTCAAACAAATTTTAAAGTGGAGGCTATAAAAGTACTATTACACTAGTATTAATAATCATTCAAATCCAGTTTAGGTGGCAAATTTATATTTTATTATTGGCGGAAGAAAAAGTTCATGAACTTTTTTTTAGTTCTAACTTCTATTTGAATAAATTTTAGTTAACTTATTAGTTACAGCTCCTAGTATCTTCTATAGGCTGTAACTGGTTTCAACGGCGGCGAAAGTCGGTACAACTCCTAGCCGGCGTTTCACATGATTTCTTCATCGGAAAACTTCAATAGTAGTCGGAGCAACTCTGATCCAGCTGAAGAATCTCTAAATATGGTAATTACCATTCTAAATCGAATACGAAAAACCTACTCAATATCAACAACTATCAGTAGGCACAATTGCGATTTCACTCTCGTGTCTCCGAATTTCCAATTCGGTGATGAAGATTCGGCTAAACGTGTTGTGAATCCGAGTTTCATGCTTTACAATAGATGGCATACGGGCGATTAACATTCTCATCATCATGTCTATCACGACGTCCGCTCCGGTATGACGGAGAGAGGATTTTCTGGCTTGGACTTGCTGCTGATATTGGCCTTGCCGCCAGAAAAGCTTTTACAGGTTTAGTATGTGGAAGCACCGCCGTTAATGCTGATGCGGCTTATTCTATCTCCGATGTGGTATGTGTGACGTATCTATTGATGTTTATTCTTTATCTAACTTTAATCTATAAAAATGAACTCTAACTTTAATCTCTTGACCATTTGAAAATGGAGGTTGTGAGTTTCCAGAAAATAAACAACATGAAATCTGGTTTTACTTTCTATTAAACAAGTCGAACATAAGTTTGATAGAACTTGATAAACCAGCAAAAACGTTATTGATGAAAGCAAACTGGATACTTCAGTATTAATTCCAGATTAATTAATAGAGTTCACAATCTAAACTGAAATTAAAAAAAAACTCCTAAGAATTAGGGATAAAACTACTACACAGATTACAACGAATTTAGACTGTTGCAGTTGTTATGCATTTTTGTAACACCCTTTGCTTTAAGACCTGCAAACTCCAAGGTTATGCAGGAGAAGTTAAATTTGTTGCTTGGTAAAGGCTTAGTGAAGATACAAGCCTGCTGCTCCTCATTTTTGCAATAGAGAAAACTCGCATCACCATTTTTTTGCATTTCTCTTATGAAGAAAAGCTTGATATTCAAGTGTTTAGGTTTACCATGAAATACAGGACTCTGAGCCACAATGAGCTACTAAATTGATTATCATGAAAAAAAATTCTCAACCACGACACTTGAATCACTGCTGCTATTGCAGACACAAATTCTACCTCTGTAGTGTTGAGCCACTCTGAACCTACTACTAATGCTAATGCTTTCTTATGGCCTTTGAAGGTTCTGTGTGGTGTGTCATTGCTGTCCTTTCAAGCTGCAAGGATTCCCAAAGACAAAGAACATCCATACGGTCACTCTTAATTTGTATCTACACTTCAACTCTTTTGATCTTACATCACTTTCTGTACATAGCTTTATCTTTTGATTTTGTGCTTGTGTTTACTTGTGCAATAGGTGGATGTAATAGCTGCCTACCTAATTAGATTTAGTTAACTGAGGACTGTTCATTCCCGTGGTTGATTCAATAAAATCAACCAATATATGATATTGTAGTACAGCTGATATAATATGAATGTTATATCATATCTTCTATATTTATCAATGAAGACGAATCTTATCAACATTATGTCTTAGTAGAAGGCAGACAGCCCTAGAAACATGTACTCTTTCCGTTTATATTTTGTTTGACACATTTGATTGGGGGCTAGGAGTTTAAAATATTGACTTATGTAATATGTTAGTTGTAGTAGAAGAAAACATCAAAGTGATGGTTCATAAGTTAGTTTCATAGATAAATCATTACTGCAAAGTTTATATCTATAGTAAATAAATTTCAATATTTTAAAGTTGTATAACATAATACACTTGTTAGTGAAATAGAGTCAAACAGTTTGAATTAGAAAGAATATCATATATGTTGGAAGGATGGAGTATTAATATGCACAAACTTCTTACATGACATAGTGGATCTTGCTTGAGTTAAAGACAGTCAAATGTAATTGCTTGAGTTAAAGACAGTCAAATGTAACATTCATATCATACCAGCTCTATGATATATAAATCATTACATCAAAGTTTATATCTCTGTTTTCCTTACTCCTTTACCTGTGTGTTTCTTCCAAATCTAGTTGCCTAGTATTGTCCTATTGTAGCTTTGGTACCAACATTTAGATTACTTATTAAACCAATATGTTTTCTGATCAAATCATAAATCTGGTTTTGTATCTGACTTTACTTTTCATATGAACAGGACATGGTAAATTTGAGACTCTTGGAGATCTTAGAATTTCTGGTGTGCTGTTGGCTACTGCTGGAGGCATAGGGTGGCATGCTTTTGATGTTTTGCTGGTATGTATCTATAGCTAGTATACATTATGTCTAGGAGTCTATATTCCCATTGTTTGAAATTTTTTGAGACATCTCTTGCAGGGATTGTGGCGGCAGCTTCTGAAAGTTGTTAATCAGTCAATGAACTCCTCTGCACGTGCATGAGCAAGATCACCATGGAATTGATATGGATCACCTATCCTTGCTTTGAGTGTGACAATACTCTCTATAGCTGTCAAAGAAGGGTAAGATTCATTACCACCTTCAGTTTGAAAATTAAAAGAATTTGTTCCCTTTTCTTATGTATCCATATACATATTACCTTCAAGCAATTTTATGTTTATGAAATAGAGTTTCTTTGTATTGATTTATTTTTTATGAAATATTAGTTTATTTGTACACCATCAATGAATTTCCATGACCATATTCCAGACACCATCAACTGTATTTTATGTTATGAAATGCAGTTGCTTTATATTGATTACAAAAGCAAATAATGAAAGCTGTTATACTTTCTCTCAGATGCGTGGTAGTATAGCAGCTTCATTAATGAAGCAAATAATGAATCTGTGAGTTTGTTCCTAGATATATGTTCAATTTTTTTCTTGTAGATTATACTGGATAACAAAAGAGAGGGAGAAAGGGTTGGCAGTAGGTTAATTGAAGCCAATGCCTGGCATCATCGTGCCGATGCAGTATCCTCCTTTGTTGGTCTCATAGGGGATGGTTGTTGAATATTGTTTGAGACGACGGGCACAATCGATTTCTGACAACTTGAATTTTATTATACCAAAGTAAGGACTCGCTTCGGTCTTACAATCTTGATCACACTTGTTTCTTGCTTTAGCAACACTCTTTACTTGAGCATACACTTGTTTACTTTCTTGCTTTCTTATTTGTTTTTTTTGTGAAACTTACTTAGTTGTAACTAAAATGGACCACCTCTATTCATTGGAGGTGATAGAAGAATCTAGAGATATACATACTACTCTATTCTAGAATATTTCTAGCTATTTTTTTCTAGAACTATCTTTTCTAGAACATTTTTTGACTACTCCCTTAGAGTACTCATTCTAGAGATCTTTCTTCAATTCTCTACAACTCCGGAATATTCTAGATTTTTCTTGATTTATCTTAAGTAAATAATTAAGTTGGTGATGAATTCTTAATACTCCCCCTAACTATCAACTGAATTGTTTCTTTGCATTTGTTGTGAGTGTTACTCCCGCAAGTGTATGTGGTCGCTCAAGTAATATAGATTCTTTGAAGAAACGAGTTATCGTGTGTATTTGACACTTGACTCTACAAATAAAATTAAAGTGATTGTTTTCAAGATTGTGATGATTGTTTACTACTACTAATTATGCAACAAATAAAAGTAACTAATTGTGAACGACTTTAAGATGATGTTTTAAGCAAGTAAAAGTGAATTCTAGGGATGCAACATGCAAAGAATCTCATGTATCATATTATCGGCTTAGAACTAATTTTAGTTGCCAAGTTATTGGTTTGTAGGGTTAATTGTATGAGTTGGCCTACTCCAATTAGTTATCTAACTACATCGTTGAACAAAGATAAATAAACTAATTGATGAGCATATATATTTCATTCTATTTTGTAATCAAACAAGTTCGTCCGACCGTCAAACCTGAACACCTCAATCAAATGGGTTGACCGAGCTCTCTAGTCTATCTAACTCCTCCTCTCTTGATTTTAGGATTAGACAATGACACAATGTATTTATCTCTAAATGGCCAGTCAAGAAATACTAAAACAAGAATATAAAAATAACCTATAATGACAACCAAGAATTAATTCTAAAAGCTTTAGATAATTCTTTTTGATGACAAGGAAAACCCGCAGCTGCTACTCTTTGGGTGCAATAGCTCGCAAACCACATAGGAGAGGTAACCCGCACTAGGCAAGCTGATGCGACGAAAATAACGTCGAACCCTAACTATGGAGCCCTAAGGGTCTATTTATAAGAGTTGGAAAACTTGGAGGCAAAACCTACTCCAATGAGGAATCTTATTTAACACTTTTAGCACTGGGGTGTCGCGCATCCCATCACGTTTGGAAATCAACTTTGAACGATCCACCTTGGCAATGTGCCTAGCAGAGCGTCAGATAAGTGCTTCAGAATCTCATTATGTCTGAATGTTAGCCTTGGTGCCTCGTGCCTAGCAGTGCGCCTGGCCCTGGGGCCTTCATCCTTAGCTGTTTTTCATGCTTTCATGCATCTCTTTTCTTCAATTTGACTCCAATTTCCTTGAGAATTCTTGAAACCTTTAATCACATGTATTAGTGCATAATTATCACAAGTATAACAAAATCAAGTTAATAACTAAGGATCATTCTATAATTCAATAAATTCATGGGCAAATATTGACAACTTAGGCATATAAATATGCCTAAGATCAATGAGTGATTCCTGAAACCTTACAAGCATCATGACGTCCATGACGTCCATGCCCTTCACTTCCGTCAGATTATTCTGATCCCTACTCTTTCAAGAAGCTTCAAAGTTAGTAGCCTCTTTGATGTTAACCATCTTGGTTAATGTTGCATCTATGTACTTGGTGTTTGGACGCTTCAGTCTTGTAGACCTCCTCACTTGCGATTGTGACCCTTTTTGGACTTCTTCTTTCAACTCGTCCGGTGTTTCACAAGCTCCAGATTTTACAAGCTTTTTTGTTTTTGTGGAGATACCTCCTGGTTGTCTGGTTAATTTCTATCTTGTTCCCTCGTTTTATTTCGTTGAGCTTATCTTGCAGCTTTTGCTCAAGAGCTATCGAGTTCGGCAGAGAGACTTCTTTCGACCACCAAGATAACGCTTCGTCAGATACCACATTTCTTGACACATATGTCTGATTTGTGGCAGGGTCACAACACTTCCATCCTTCTATTTGTTCATCCTATCCAACAAAGATGCACAAAACAACTTCCTTTATCAAACTTGTTGCGGAGATGATTTGGCAAGAACACATAACACAACCAAAAATTTGAAAGTGATTTACAGTATGGATCATTTTTTTATGTTTTTCAATGGTGAGATGAATCTCAATTTTTCCTGCGGCAGCTTGTTGGTGACATGGACAATAGTTTTCATGCATTTTGTAGGTTTTGCTACATCCATACTATGCAACATACTTTTGCATATCTCTGCCAAATGTCTGTTTTTTTTCATTTAGCCACTCCATTTTGTTGTGGCGTATTCAGGCAATTATCATCTTCACTTTAAGATAATCATTGAACTCTAGTGACGTGTATTCTCCCCTATTGTCTGTACGGAGACATTTGATTTTTCTTCCAATATCAATCTCCACACTATATTGGAACTCTTTAAACTTCTCAAATACTTTTGATTTCTCTTTTAATTAGTAAATCGATACGTACCTTGAGAAGTCATCAATGAATGTTACCTTTTAACGGTAACCACTAATAGAGGACTGCTTGACTGGTCCAAACACGTCTGGGTGTACTAGCCCCAATGGCTCCTTCACTTGATACTTCGATTCTTCACAGGGAAGTTGACGTCAGGGTGGAGCTACAACCTAGTAAGGTTGGTCAGGTGAACACCCTTCGTCGGAAAATTATACGTCGTGTAAGTAAGATACTGTCGAATATATGTATATTTAATAAATTGAACACTCTTATGCACAACATAGGTTGGTAGTCTGGCGGCAAGCGCGCAAGTGTATGGCTCTGAGTTCTGTGGTTTGATCCCCATAAGCTGTGTTTTTTAACACTATTTTCCCGAGCTAATTTAGGTCTTTGAGGTGGTGATTTAATCCTCATTAGCTGCGTTTTTAGCTCATATTTTCTAGAACAGAAATAACACCTAATTATCAACCTTAAATTTTGAATAATCTAATAATAAGATTTTATTGTTTTCTTTATACTTTCGATCTATATTAAGTGAATTATTACGTATAACACACTCTAAAGAAATTATTTGAAGATAAATTAAAGATCACTATCCACTATTATTTTTTATTATTATTTATAAACTATTCTTTTAGAAAATGTAAAACAGTTAATAATGTTATTATGGGAAAAAAGTTTCAACAGTTCTCTTGAACTTTGAGACATTTAGTTATTTTGGATCATGAAAAAAGTCTCAATAATTCACTTAATATGAACTAGAGGGGGCTATATTTAACTAGTAGCAAAATTGTTTTTGTTGATCTTTCTCCATTAGTTTTGATTTATACAATTGATAGTTTTATAATTTTAAGTTTCCATATAAAAAAGAAGTTTCGTATAATTTAGTAATTTTATGATATGTATTTTATTTTTTTAATTTCGGTGCACCTACTCATCCGTAAAAACAAATATTTGTGCATCCACACTGCTAATTTTTTTTATCAACTCTTATATAGTTTAAACACCCTTAGCGAAATTTTTGGCTCCGCCATTGGTTGACGTGCTTTTCCATATTGACATCCAACACATATAGTGTCTCCTATAATCTCAACTCTGGGAAGGCCTTTTAATTTTGACTGATGCATCATGATTTTTAGTTTGTTGTAGCTCATGTGCCCAAGACGTCCATGCCATAGATTAGCTATACTTCATATTTTCTCAACATAAGCTGTCTCAGCTTGCATGATGTAGATTGACTCTAATCCTCTTCCTTCCATGATTGCTGTGCTTGTAACTTTTAAGTTTTAGTACACTTTTATGTCATTTGGCCCAAAGAAATAATTACCAGAATTTGTTAGTTGCGATACACATAATAAATTCTTCTTCAAACATGTAATATGGTAGATATTTTGAAGTTTCACTTGTCTCGAGCTATGATGAGACACAAACACTGTCTTGCCAATATGATTTATTGACATTTTTGAATTATTTGCAGATACCACTACTCGACTGTCTTTATATTCACTCATGTTAATGAGCTTTTTCTCATCACCAGTCATGTGATTGGATTATTCTAAATCAACGATCCAATCATGTTCATAATCGACCAATTTCTCATTTACAGTTGCAAGTGCAATCTCCTTTTCTTTGTTAGGGTGACATATGACAAGATCCTCTTGTTGATTAGTTTCTTCACTCATAAGAGGTCTTGAAATCCTAAACTTCTTTATCTTTCTTGTTTTGAGTAGAAGTATCTACGTTACCTTTAGGTTTTTTGTACCAACAATCTCTAGCATACTGTCCTTTCTTTCCACAATTGTAGCATTTCTCCATTTTTCGGTTGTTGAAGCCTTTCTCCTACTTGTTTTGTCGTTGAGTTCTTTGATGTTGATTTTTTCTCTCCCTGCCTGTGAACTTCTCTTTGCTTCTCTTTTTTGATAGTCTTGCCTTTTGTTGAATAGCGCCTTATCTTCGTCTTTTATAGTGAAACTTGATAATGACTTCTCCGAACCTTCTTCATTTGCCAACACATTTTCCAACTCAGATAAAGTTTGGTTCTGTGGCCTATTTGTGTGGGACTTTAATTATACCATTCTATTTCGGCCTTAAACCATGAACAATGATTTCCTCATTCTTGTCTCTGATTTTACCTTTGAGAAGTATAGCCTGATCGTCGTATTCCATTGAGAGATCGACAAAAGCTCATTTTCAAGTCTTTTTAATCTCGCATCATTCTTCTTTGTGAAAATCATTGTCAACGTTTCCCAATCTTCTTGTGGTGTCTTGTCATTCTTAATATGTTGTAGGAACTCATCCTCGGTGGTTACAGTGAGAGCATACATGACCTTTCCTGCTTTGACTTTCTACCTTTTTGTTGCTTCAACATTTGTTGATGCTGTGGTGTTTGAGCCACTGAAAGTAATATTGCATTCTCGTGCTTCATGATTCATTGCGTTGAACTTCTCAATGCTATTGAGAGTGCTTGCGAACTCTGCCATTGATAAGTGTCTCGCGACTTGTAGCTTCTGGCAATAGCTTGTACGATTTCTTTACTACCTTGCTCTTATCCATCAGACTCTGATATCACTTGTTGAATATTGTTTGAGACGACGGGCACTATTGACTTCTCACAACTTGAATTTTATTATATCTAAGTAAGGATCCGCTTCAGTCTTACAATGTTGATCACACTTATTGCTTGCTTCAACAACACTCTTTACTTAGCATACATTTGTTTGCTCTCTTGCTTTCTTACTTACTTGGTTACTTGGTTTGTTACTTACTTGGTTACAACTCAAATGGAACACCTCTATGTATTGGAGGTGATGGAAGAGTCTATAGAGATACATACTCTAGAATATTTCTAGCTATCTTTTTCTAGAATTACCTTTTGTAGAACATTTTTAGACTATTCTCTCTAGAATACTCATTCTAGATCTTTCTTCAATTCTCAACAACTCCAGAATATTCTAGATTTTCTTGATTTATCTTAAGTAATTAAGTTGGTGATGACTTCTTGACAATGGTAATGATCTTTATACTCAAATTTGACCTAATTATGCATCTTTTCTTTTAGCGAATGTTTCACCATTGATTTGTGTAATTGTATCATTGAGAACTAATCAAAATGTGTGTACTGGTTTTACTTTAAGCATGAAATACTAATATTTACTGTCAAGTGTTGCTATTAATTTTGTCTAGAATAGTTTATGATTTTTATATTCGCAATATCATTTTTTTATTAATAAAGTACATTTATCTATGTAATGTCTAACAACATATCCAGTGTAGTCGCACAAGTGGGGTCAGGGTAGGGTAGGATGTACGCCACCTTACTTGTATCTTTGCGGGGTAGAGAGTTTTTTCTCAATACATCCTCGGCTCAAACGAGAAGGTAATCAAAGCAAGATTGCAAGGAAATATGACAACAAAAATATCAGGATAGAAAGAAAGCAAATGAAGCAATAGATTGTACAACACCTTGGAGCATAGAATACTACGTGATTACTAGATACTACTGCTATTAAGGCTATTTGGGGTGGGGGGGGCTAGCGCTTGTCTCTCCCATCTAAATATAAGGGACAACACTTGGCTACATACGAACATTGTAACCTAATCCTCGACTTCCACACCTTTCTATTTATACCTTAAGTAATTTATGTCTAATCACCTCCCGCATCCAAGTTTTTCTTCATCCTACCTCTACCTCTTTTCTTCGTTCTATTTCTCAATTTGCCCGCCCCCTTGTCAGAATCTTTTTCATCTTCGGACGTCACATCCCTCTTTTGCCTTTTCATCAAATAGTTGCGGGACAAGTCAATCCTTCGCTGCTGCTGCTTCTTCCCCATTTATACAGCTGCCGTGCAAAACTCTAGAATTAATCCGGTCTGTTGAATCTGATGCGTGTTCGATCTGTTGCGGGGAAGAGTTTGCAACAAAATCTACTGAATAGACAGAGAAGCCCGGTAAGCCTATCAGTTCAAGCAAATCCAACTAGTTTAGGTGCCGCTTTCCAGACTTCTAAAAGCGGGTGGTTTTAAGTCCAGAGCCCTATTCTGGTGCTTCGAAGTCTGTTGGAATTTTCGATTGGTGGAGTCTAATATGGAAAATCAGTTACAGCTAGCCTTGACCAGTCCTACGCCGCCGTTGTCGAGCTTGTTGGACTCGCAGAAGGAACTCCTCAATAGCCAGATACATCAACTCCAAAACATTGTTGTACAACAATGTAACCTAACTGGCATCAATCCCCTCTCTCAAGAGATGGTTCGTTTTCTTAATCTTTGTTTTTTTTTATTTGAGTACTTGTTTCTCTGAAAATTCTGAATATACGTCTTGTACTTAGTTGGAAGTGATAGTTTTAGGAAATGTAGGAACTAGCATTGGTTAAGTTGATAGCTCATTAAGTTTTATGATTAACTAGATTTACCTTTTACAGAAAATGGTAGTGAATTTATGGTTATGTAAGTCATAAGTGTAACATACTATATGTGGTTGTATAATTGAAGGATTAATAAATAACTTGAGATTAACAGTGTGTATATCTTTTGATGACACATTATCCTCTTGAGATCCCATAATCATCTTCTTAGAAGTACTGTATTGAAGGTGAATTATCTCTTTTCTCTTTTGATACAGAGAAATCCGTGTGGATCCAACTCTTAGTACCAACCACAACCTTCGAAACTAAGTGATAATGAGCCGATTCCCCTATCTACTGATTCCTAATCTCTCTCTATATCCTCTCTACCAAATTTCCCTTCCTTTCTTCCCTAGAAAATTTCTGATCAATTTCTCCAGTTTGTTTGCTCGTAAATGCTACCTTAATACATGATTTATAAGTTGGTCACAAAAATGAGATTCCTCTGCTGAATTAATTTTTCTATTCTTGGATTTCTACATACATGGGCTACAGTTCTCAAACCTCTTCTCATTACATTGGGTGATTTGGGAACTTATTTCTGCCGATGGCTCATTCATTTTTGTTCCCCTGTGCAGGCTGCTGGAGCTCTTTCAATAAAAATTGGTATGACTCCTTGGCCTAAATTAATATCATGATGCTTGTGTAGTCGAGTAAAAAATTTAGTTGACTTGGATCCCTTCTGAGAACAAACACACAGGAGGTCATATTGACATATTCATTTGTTACTCTTGTATTATTTTTTGCAGATTGATTATACTACATGAAGCATGTTGCTTTTGTTGGGTGGTTCTTTCATTGTTTTCTGTTTTATTTGCTTTTTACTTGTATATTTGTTTTTTATTTTATTTGCTTTTTGCGTATCATCTTTCTTAAAAATTATTTGCTTTTGTAGTAGTTTTTTTTGTTGCAAGTACAACATTGCTTTTATGTACCAGAATTACTTGTCTTGATGTTTGGTGAACTTGCTTAACGATCTAAGTTGCTACTGTCATCTTATTTTTACAAGCTGATGCTTTAATCTAAATTATATTTAATGCTTCTCTGTTGTTATTAGCGTAAATTATGCTGTTGACGACTTCAATTTTTGTGCGAGCTATTCTGGTTCCATTTGTATTCTGTTAAGTTTAACATCATCTGTTGCAGGTAAAAGGCCAAGGGATCTCCTAAACCCCAAGGCAATCAAGTATATGCAATCTGTTTTCTCTGTCAAAGATGCAATCAGCAAGAAGGAAGCACATGAAATTAGTGCTCTTTTTGGTGTCACAGTCACACAGGTGTGTTGCTTTTTCACAGTTTTTAATGGAATAATCATTTCTCCATTCTGCCTGGCTGGAATTTTGTTTAGAACTTTTCTACATTAGTGAATGTCGATTATTTTAAATGAGATTGGATTCCTTGTCTAGAAATTGAATTCAGATCATAGATCAACAAGAGCAATTGTTTAACTTGTAAATCTCAGTATCTCTCATTTGTTTCAGGAGCAATGGTTTGACTTGTAAATTTCGGTATCTCACATTTGTTAGATGCTATGATGTGCAATAATCCTATGCTCATGAGTCATCATTGTTCAAAAGATTTATATTTTTCCGTGGAATGTCACTCTTAAAAACTATGAAAGCAGCATATGTTGGTGGCATCTGCATGCTAGTTGCACCATCTTCTTTTAGTTCAGGTTTGCTATTTTGGATATTAGGAGCACACTAGTGCTCTCCAGAACAGGCTATTTCGGAATTATGCACCTTTTTGTGTTTGATGATGTAGCTCCTTAGTCCTTAGAAATACATTCCCCTTTTCTCCTTCGCTTTTTGGGCGGTTTTGGTATGGAAAGATTCCTTAATCCTTTCTGCATAGACATTCAGTAGCTTTCTCTGGTGCAATTTAAGCTGGAAGATGATATAAGATCTGTGCATTCTCCAATTTCGTCTTCTCTGACAATTTCCACGTTGTTTGTTTGATTGTCATCTTTGCATTTGCAGGTTCGGGACTTCTTTACAGCTCAGCGCACAAGAGTAAGAAAGTTCCTGAGGTTGTCTAGAGAGAAGCCTATCACAACCAATTTATCTATTGAAGGCCCGATCCCATTGAGTTCTGATCCTAGTTCACAAACAGAACCAGTTCCCCTAGACAGTGTGGTTCCAATCTCTACAGAGGATGGAAAATCTTGTTCGACACAAGATGAGGTCCTAACTGCCATGGATGAGAGGGATAGACATTTTGTTGATAATATTCTTACTTTAATGTGCAAGGAAGAAACCTTTTCTGGGAGGGTTAAGCTGATGGACTGGATCTTGGAAGTACAAAACCCCTCTGTGCTATATTGGTATGTGAGAGTTATGGTCGTTGAATTTAAATTGTATTATAGTTTACTCCGTTCCTAATATAATTTTTTTTCTTAATACATATTTTTAGGTTTTTAACTAAAGGGGGTGTCATGATCTTATCTGCATGGTTGAGTGAAGCAGCTGGAGAAGAGCAAACCAGCGTTCTTCATCTCATCCTGAAGGTCCATATTGATCCTTTAAGTTTAGATCATTGGCCCATAATGTCATTTTTTCTGCTAGAATATTGTTGTTCTAATTGTTACTTGGTTATCAGGTACTCTGCCATCTTCCTTTACACAAAGCATTTCCTGGACATATGTCTGCTATACTGCAGAATGTTAACAGCCTGCGATTCTATCGGACTCCAGGTGTGTTGTCCTCGCATTCAACAACTCCTTATTGTATCTTTAGGTAACTTTGTGTTAAAAAGACATTAAAAAACTTAATCTGCTCATCTCCATGGCTTATACATCTCTGGTAGCTTGTCTGAAGCTTGAGTATTATTGATATTATGCCGCATTACAGAGTTTCCTGAAACTTGGTTGGATATTTAGGAAACATGTCAATCAAAGTCAGCACATCTTTTAAGAATTATGCGTATATGGCATGTCATATTAGGACATTACTTTCAGAAATCACTGTGCTGGCAATGTAATCATTTTCAGTATTTCGTTATCTCAGACGATCTGTTGTGTTTTTGCTGTCAAATAGGACAGTGTTCTTGGAAACTATTTCACTGGCCATACATTCAACTATATCTTTCTTAACTTCAGATGATTTTTTTGGACTTTCAATCTGTAAAATTTGATATTTCAACTGATCATATTCTGAGAGACAAAGGAAAGCATCATCGAATAAATATGTTTATTTCTAGACTGCATCAGTAATATAAAATTTGTTAGATAAGAAGACACTACTAAATTAGATTTGGTTGCATTTTCTTTTATTTGTATCATCCGGTCAGAGTAATTTGCTATTTCGGTGGGGTTTATACTGTATTTTCATGATAGCTGGCTTCTGTACTGCACTATATTTGTATTTTTTGGGATGGGGAGGGGGGTGATGAGTGGTTGAGAGAGAGAAACCCTTCTTCAGCTCCATCAGTATTTTGGATCTCTCATTCATCTCATTTGAAGATCAGATATCTCAGACAGGGCAAGAGTTTTGCTTGAAAGATGGAGCAACATATTTGCAAAGAGCCAGGCTATGACGAAACATAATGGGGTTAAATCTGCTAGTGATATGCATGATGAAATGTTATTGCAGCAGAGGTAAGCTTTGGTCGTGCCTCAAAAATATTTTTATGGCTTTTTTCAGTTATCAACACATCTGTTGCTGTTTGCAGCATTAGCGAAGTTGTGGGCGACGAAATATGGAACTCAAAAATTGAGGACGTTGTAAGTTTATTGCGAACTTAAATGTATTTGGTTGAGAAGATACTGGTTTTTTTCAATAAAAAAGAAGAGCGGATTTCTAATCTTACTTGATCATTTTCCTTCTATTTGGTATTTTAGGAAGAAGCTCATGCAAACCTCTGTGGGACTTCAGAGAATTCAAGGTCTGTTGTGTTCTTACTACCTTGCGTTTTGTAATTGTTGATGAATTTCTAAGCACACACCTCTTTTCAGGAAGTTGGATTCTCCACAGCCAGTTAAATTGCTTATGGCATCTTCAGATGATTCTAACAAGAGGCTTAAAGGAGCTTCGGTGACTAGTATCCTTGTATTCCCCTATGGTTAATTCAATTTTTCAATAACTTGCAGTCTAATGTCTTCATTTATCTCGATTGAATGATGGCTCCTCGTTCCTTGGACAATAAGCTGTCGTTGGAAGAAATTTTGATTTCTCATTTGTTTCCATGCTTTGAAATCATTGGTATTCAGAAGTTCCCATATGACATACTCATCAAATAGATTTGAGCATGGTAGGGAAAATAGCTATGGTTTTTCCTTCCCTTTTCTGATTTCTTACACTTGCATAGAATGCCTTAACTACTTCAGAATCTCGAGAGCGCAGAAAAGTTCAGCTAATGGAACAACCAAGCGAAAGAACAATAGCAAGGAGCCTAGGAAGACCAGCAGCACCTGCAACTCAAGGCCGCCCACTCTCAGCTGATGATATCCAAAAAGCAAAAATGCGTGAACAGTTTTTGAAGAGTAAATATGGGAAAACTAATAATGATGACAGTTCTTGGGTGAAGCCTCAAGCTCCAAATGAAATTACCTCTTCACCAAATGGTATCTTGCTTGGAGCTCCAAAATTGCAAGATCGGCCTAAAGTTGAGGAATGTGAGAAGCTCAATAGTGTTGCCTCTCAAGGGTCCAGTCAGCTTGAAAATCATCTCAAGTTGAGTCTTGACGTAGAGGAACCTCCATGGAAAAGGTGCAAGAAAATGCAGATCCCATGGAAGAAACCACCAGGTAAATTTGCTGTTGTTTGTTGCTGAAAGACCGTTCTTGTTAATCTGTAGATTTAAGAAAAGGAGGAACATTGGTTTTTTTATCGGTTGAAAAGGCAATGTCACCTCTCGTCTAATATTATTGCTCCATTTTTTCTCCACAATTCCTTTCATTATTCTTTTGGTTTCTCTGTTCCAATTTATGTGACACACTTTCCCTTTTATCCGTTTAAAAAAGAATGTCACCTTTCTATAATTAGAAAAAATTCAACTTTAAAATTTCACAACACAAATGGTCAAAGTTTAGACCACACATTTCAGAAGTTTTCGATTCCTTATTTAAATTTTGTGCCAAGTGAAATGGTGCCACCTAAATTGGGACTGGAGTGAGTAATACACACGATTCAACTGTGAGAGTCGTCTCTAGTAAAGTAGTTAGCAACTCAGCCTTGGTCTCTAACTTGCCATACATTATGGTTAGCGTGGTCTTCAACTTGTCAGAAAAAAGAAAAGAAAAGGAAAATGATTTTCTTGAGCTTTTCCCTCTAATTTATTTTCATGGTAGTCGAGTTAAAGACGATCAGGTTTCTGTTGTCCTCCATAAATTCATTATTCTAGGAACTATTTACTGGGGAAATAGAGATGTTGCTTAGTAAAACTACTAGCTCAACTCTCGAAATATCTCTGAAGCAAACAGTTAGTTTTCATTGTTAAACTATCAATTGGGCATCTTAGGTCTTGATCTTTAATCAAAATAAGCAACTGTTTCCACTTGGTTTTAAATGTTGTATTTCTAAAATCTTTTGGAAATTATGGGTTTTCTGTGGAGCAGTTGATTGCCAAGTGTGCCTTCTCATTGTGAAGGAAATCCTACTTGCAAGTAAGGGAAATTTTTTGCCTCACTTGGATGAAAACGTCTGCATTTTGCCTAAAATCAATCAGACAGGAATAATCAGAAAAAGAAGCAGTGAAGTAAAGGTCAAAATGCCTGTCTTGGGACGATATCAATCTATTTTTTTGGGAAGATATCAATCTATTTTTTAAGTTAACTGCTTATAGTGTGGTTTCATAGATGATCAGTATGAGACGCCAGAACATGATGATTAGGTGGGAATATACTGTACCTCTTAGTTTTTTTTATACTTTTTGACTCTTCGTAGCCATATGCTTTTTACGAAAGGAGTTCAGTAATTTCAGTAATTATTCAACAGTATGGAGTTCAGTAATTTTTTGTTTTCGCTGTTTGTGGTCTTTGGTTGTTTTTAAATTTGTGGACAATGGTTTACACTTTAAAGGATAAAAACAAGTCAGTTTCTACTGTGATGATACTCTTTCTATCATAAGAATTTTTCTCTCTTCTAGTCTCACATCTACACACTATTTATTATCATCCCTTACTGTACTACCAGTTGTCCTGCAAAATTTTTAGGGGTCGTTTGTGTTAGTTACGTTGGGGTTAGTTATGCCTCTATTAGTTATCCTGGTATAATTTCTTATTGACTGTTCAAGTTTCTTGTATTAAATATTATAACATGCATTGCATGATTGCATAATTTTTAAGTTAATTGTTTACAAAAATACCCATCGACTTATTTAGTTGAAAAAGGATTCGAGGGACCTCATGGGTATTTTTGTCGTTCATTGTTTATCCCGGTATAACTAATTCCAGTACTATTCCACCCTTCAGTAGGGATAATCTATTTTGGTACTAATTACTAATTTTTGCATAACTTCTCGTTGATTAGTACCCAAACAAGGAATAAGGCACTACTAAATTTTATCTCTGGACTATCTATGCTTGTTCAGTAGACTAGGGATCCTTAGAGAATGTAATATTATTACAGGGTGTTATTATTTAGCAGATTTTTAGTTTGGTCAAACGCTGAAGCTTAGTTTGAGACAACATGTTGATGAAGCCAAATGTATGTTCCTATTTTTGCATTGTGTGGTGTTTGGATTTTATTTTTGTTTTTGACAAAATTGGCTAAGATATAGGTGTGTTTGGTACTGATGGGAAATATATTAGCAAAAAATGTTTTAGTCAAGGAAAATATTTTGTAGTGATCGGTTTATTTTTCTTTACAAATACTCTACCCATTCAATCAACACTAAGGGTAGTTTGGTAGCTGATTTGGAGGTGATCTATGCATGTATTAAAATTCTACATAAGTAATACCACGTTCCAGCATTACTAATACACCATATTCAGTACTTTTCTAATACTTAACCAAACGATCCCTCAGATAATATTTCAGTATCTAATTTTAAAAGATATCGTCAAAACACTAATAGCATACCTTGCAATCTTGCACGTAGCACGTATATATTTTTAACCCACAAAATTTGGAGATGATCTAAAAAATGGTGACCTGACCTGACTTAAAGACGTTTTTCACAAAAAGTATTTTCATCTAAAACATTTTTCTCTGTACAAAGAGCACCTTAGAAAAGAAAATGTCTAGTTTAAATGCGTGAACATGTAATTGCCTGCTCTTCCTATAGCTGCCTTACTGTCATCAAGGACTGTTCACTTTCATCAGCTCTTGCTATTGAACTCTTCCTCAACCCCACTCCCACCGCCACCCAATCACTAAAATGTCATGTAATTCAAGATAGGCTTCTTACTTTGTCTATCAAAAACAGCTTTACCCTCCTTAGCTTTCATTTGGCCATCACACTCGGTTTGTTGTTGTATTTTTTATTTACTTGTTAGATATAAAAAGACCCTAGTGTTCTTTGTCCAAAAAGAAATCTGAAAAGCAGGATATAGAAATTTGTTGGACTACAGAGAATGACTAACCCCAACCCACTTTGCCCCGTGGGGTGGCATTCATCAGATAAAACAAGAGGAAACAACGGTTGCGGCAGATCATTAGATCTTTCTTATGGGCATAAATTGAAACGATAGGATATTTGCAGTGTCAGTTCCTTATACCCCCCCCCCCCCCCCCCTTCTTCCCTGCGTGCACCCCACAAAGCAACATGTAGTGCTGCCTGTAGATGCACGTTTCTGAAGGCCAAATGCAAGCTGTCTTCTGCATATATAGGCAGTTTAGCAAGTGTTTTCCCTGCACATTATTCCAAGAGGCCAACTCCAAATTTTAAGCTTAAAAATCTAAAGAAGTTGGTCAATTTTTAGTTTGATATTGGATTGGTCGATTCTTGTTGACCTCCACTCTGTGGACAGGGAAAACAAGCAAGTGTTTCAAATGTTAATGGTGGTACAGACATGGTTATCCTTTTGATGTTGGACTTTCATGTGATTATTTTGTTTTATTCTCTTGGTGGAGACGAAAGTAGGTGTGACAAACAGCACTTTTTTATGTAGCTCAAGGTCTTGATCTGTTTACGTGTGTGATTGGATCCAATTATTCAATTTTGAAACTCCTATAATTCTGTCCCTTCTACCCTCCCCCTCCTTCACGGCTCGATGTGTAGAAAATCCAGGATGGGAAGTTGTAGACTCATCCTCTTCATATCAAGAATAAAAAAATATCTCCAATTCTGATCACCAGGTTGTTACTTTTTAGTATGTCTTACTTTGTCCGAAGTTGTAAATAACTTTTTAAAACAACATTTCTAAGTGGTATATGTTGACTTCTGGTTTAACAAATTTGAATCATCCGCAGCTGGTATTATCTTATTGGGAGATAATGTACGTATGCAAAAGTTGGAATTCTTGTCTGTTAATGGTCATCCTTATTATGCAGTTATCCTTTTTTAACCTCTCCTGTTTGATGCAGGGTTGCAGCTCCGATATGCATCGAGGGTTTGTGCAGGGGGTGAGAGTAAAGAAGTCGACGTTCAGAATAAGAGAGTCCGTCGAGAGACGGAAGCCATTTACAGGACAGTCCAGGAAATCCCATTGAACCCCAAGGAACCTTGGGATCCTGAAATGGAGCCTGATGACACATTAACCACTGAAGTCCCGCTTGAGCAATTACCAGATGAGGAACGTGCTGAAACAGGTGTTTTGCCGCAGGAGGACAGAGAAACTGAAACTGCTGTATTGGCTAGTACGTCAAATTGCATTGCAACTACAGCAAAACCTGATTTAGAGTTGCTTGCTACACTGTCAAATGGCATTGCAACTACAGCAAAACCTGATTTAGAGTTGCTTAATATACTGCTAAAACATCCAGGGCTGGTTTATGCTTTGACGTCTGGCCAAGGTGGAAACTTGCTCAGTGAGCAAATTGTAAAGCTGCTTGATTCGATCAAAGCCAACGAGAGGAATTCACTGAGCATTCAAACAAATTTAGCCAGAGGCGCTGGGAAGAAAGTTGAAGTTTCTCTTCCATCCCTCACTCCTTCCAGTGATCCTGGAACGGTGCGTTATCTAGTCACATTTTGTACAGATTTTTACTATTATGGAATTTGGACGGGGATTTCTTTTCCTCAGTTGTCTCCTCTCCTCTCTCTTTTCCATTTTTTTCTCCACTTCTTCTCGTTTAGTTTTTCCAGACAAGTAAACTAGAAACAAATAATAAGATAATCATAAAGCAAATGAAGCCTGCACCCTGAATCACATTGGTAAATACAAGTTGTCTTCCTAGTTTGCACTGTACTTTGAGAATCTCCGCTTATTTCGAGGTCCCCCTAATTCAAACGAGGATTTTTCACTTATTCATGAAAAATAAAACACAATACTTGACTAATATCCTGGGTTAATTGTTGTGCTATACTGTCTTCTTGACATCTTATTACTTCTCTGAAATGGGCTCTAATTCATTTTTTAACTTTTTTTTTGTCTTTCGTGCAGAGTGGATTGTCAATGCAGAACTCTGTTAAAAATCCTTTCTCACAGAGAAGTTCAATGGTGGTTCCAGAAGCAAATGATGTGCCCCAACACGCGGGGTTGGTCCATTCACAGGAAACTCATCAAGTTAGCAGTTTGTTGCATCAGCAGGCGCCCCTTGTGCAACAATTGGCCCAACAGTTGGCACTGCTTCAAGCAGCTGCAGCGTCTTATGGTGTGTCCCAACACGCCGTGTTGGTCCATTCACAGGAAATTCATCAGGCTAGCAGTTTGGTGCATCAACAGACGCCCCTTTTGCCACAATTGGCCCGACAATCTGCACTGCTTCAGGAAGCTGCAGGGTCTTATGGTGTGCCCCAACATGCCCCTTTGGTCCATTCACAGGAAATTCATCAAGCTAGCAGTTTTGTGCATCAGCAGATGCCCCTTGCACCACAATTGTCCCAACAGTCTGCACCGCTTCAGGAAGCTGCAGGGTCTTATGGTGTGCCCCAGCGCGCCCCGATGGACCATTCACAGGAAATTCATCAAGCTAGCAGTTTGGTGCATCAGCAGACGCCCCTTGTGCCACAATTGGCACTGCCTCAAGCAGCTGCAGGGTCTTATGGTGTGCGCCAACACGGCCCGTTGGTCCATTCACAGGACATTCATCAAGCTAGCAGTTTTGTGCATCAGCAGATGCCCCTTGCACCACAATTAGCCCAACAGTCTGCACTGCTTCAGGAAGCTGCAGGGTCTTATGGAAATGATCATCGACCATCTCTGCTAAATCCTCGTATAAACCAGACGGTCCTTGCAAATCCTATGCATTCACAATCATCTGCCGCCTCAGAACCAGCAGTAAATAGAAATAATTACTTTTTCTCTGGATCGACGGAATACAATCAACAGAGTGCCACTGCAGCAAGAATCCAAGGTGTAACATATGGTAATATTCGATCTTCGCAAATGCCTATAGCTAATGTACAACAAAGAACTATTAGCCTACATGCACCTCAGATGTCACTAGAAAGGCCACAACTACAAACACAGAGGCAACCTGGATATGCACCTGAACATATATGGGGGACTATACCGGGATCTGCTTTAAGTCGGGTTCATCAAGAAAATGCCATTCCTAATCGTTACAATCCACATGTTGCCGGGCATGTAGAACCAGGATTACAACAGGCTGCGTGGAGAGGAAACAACAACTATGCCGAGGGAGCTGGGTTTGAATCTTGGAGGCCTGATAATAGACCTGTCAGGCGTCAGGAACAGGTAGCAAGATGGAACTATGCAGAACCTCAGATGAATATGAGAGACTGCTACAGATCTGATTGGTCTGCATCGAGTAATCCTTGGCATTATTCTGGTTATCGTGGTCATGCTGATGGTGTGAATGAGAGGCAGGGTGACGGACCTGATTGGTCTACATCGCGTAATCCTGAGCATTATTCTGGTTATCGTGGTCGTGCTGATGGTGTGAATGAGAGGCGGGGTGACAGGAGAAGGAGAAGCTAACCATCAAACGCCAGGCCATTTGATTCTTTTGACTAGAGAGTCGTTAGTGTTTTCATCAGAGTAGAACGTTCTAGGAGGGGGTTGCATTTTGCACATGAAATGGTTGTAAACTTGTATTGTCAGCTTGTCACATTACTTTATTTTGTTCCTGAATTGATACCTGTCAACATCAAATTAGATGATTGGGAACTTGGGATCATGCCAAGAATCTTTTAGAAAAAAAAAAAAAGATTTTTATCCTAGTCAAGGGCATACTATGTCTTGATTGAGTCCCTACTTTGAAATGCTGTGTATCTTTCATTAGAATTGAGGTGTTGTTTGGTTGGGAATAAGTTATTTTGAGATCAATTATCTCAGGATAAGTTATTTTGGGATAAATTATTCCACTATGTATATATGATAACTTATTTCATTACTAAGGTATAAATTCCTAGGAGTGTCTAATACCTCCAATCAAATGCAGGATATAATAATTTTTTATTTTTGGGATTAGTAAACGTTATATCTCCTATCAAATGACTTCTTAAAGATAATTAATTACGTGCTTGTTTTAATTTATCTGATTTGTTTTAATTTGACATGAAATTTTAAAAAATAAAGAAAATTACTGTAGCATTACATTAAATATATATCAAATGTATTAAAATAACATTAATATTGTGATCATAGTAAACACATTACTCTGAAAAATTGAAATTAAGATAAAAATATAAGTGTCATTTTTTTTTTATAAATGCACGTACCAAAACAAAAATATGTCAAATAAATTGATATGGAAGGTGGAGGGAGTATATACTATTAATACTTATTATTTGACATATCAATTTTTTTTATAAAAGTTGGGATACACAAAGTAGTTATTGACAGAAGCAGATGAAGTTCATGATCTTAAGGCTCTTTGTATTTGACTTTTGAATTATGACTCGTAAGCCAAAATCATAAGTTATGATTTCTAATTTATTATTTTGCTTATTTTTGGTATTTTGACTAAGTTCATGATTATAGGGTTTGTTTGGATTGATTTTTGGCTTGTGACATATAAGTCAAAAGTCATAAGTTAGGATTTTAATTTATGACTTTTGACTTATTTTTGTTATTTTGACTTTAAAGTAAGTGCTTATAAGTCATTTTTAGCTTCACTTCAAAATTGACTAAAAATTATTTTGGCTTAAAAACACTTAAAATAAGTCAATCCAAACGGATACGACTTAAATCCATTTGAATTAGCTGAATTTAACTCTCTCCGTCTCAAATTACTTAGTCACATAAATTGAAATAGAGGGACTAATTTTTAAGCTTAAAGTGTTCCCTCTATTTAAAAAAGAAACCTTCTTTTCTCTTTAGTTTATTTTCCACGTGACACGTTTAAGATCACAAGATTAAAGAATAATTTTATTCATTTGATATAATTTTAATTTAAAGCCACATGATCAAAAATTTCTTTATTTTCTTCGACTCGTGCCAAGTGAAATTAGCTCATTTTTTGACAAAGGGAGTAATAATTTTTCAAGCGCCAAAGCTTAATATATATATATTGAATAAAGTTTCTAAAACTTATTAGTTACAGATTCTAGTACCTTTTATTTATAGGCGAGCTGGCGAAGTACCTGATTCTCTCTTGCACATGCTAACGACTAATTTTCAGCGGCGAAAATCGGTACTGAACCAATTACAACTCCTCGCCGGCGTTTCACATCATTTCTTCATCGGAAAACTTCAACAGTAGTCGGAGGGACTCTCCAATTTGATCTCTAACATGGTAGCTAGATTCATCACAAGCAATCTCAATCGAATACGAAAAACCTACTCAGTATCAACAACTTTTAGTAGGCACAACTACGATTTCACTTCTCTATATTCTTCTCCGTATTTGCAATTGGATGATGACGATTCAGCTAGACATGTAGTGAATCCGAGTTTTATGCTGCAGAAGAGATGGCATACGGGCGATTCACATTCTCATCATCATGATCATCACGATCTCCGCTCCGGTAAAGGCGGCGAGAGGATTTTTCGGCTTGGACTTGCTGCTGACATTGGCCTCGCCGCTAGTAAAGCTTTTGCAGGTTATGTATGTGGAAGCACCGCCATTATTGCTGATGCGGCTCATTCTATATCTGATGTGGTATGTGTCATGTGTGATGTATCTAGTCATGTACATTGTTTAGCTAAATTTATTCCATAAAATGACTCTCAGTTTGTTCTTCTTGTATCTGTTGACCATTTGACAATAGAGATTGTGAGTTTCCAGAAATGGAAGAACATAAAATCTGGTGTTACTTGCTATTAAACAAGCTGAACATAAGTTTGATAGAACAAGCTAAACGAGCAAAAACGCTATTGATGAAAGCAAACTGCATAATTCATTATAAATTGCAGACTTATTTAAAGAGTTCACAATCTCAACAGAAATAAAAAGAGAACTCCTAAGAATTAGAGATAAAACTGCTACACAGATTACAGCGAACTTAGACTGTTGCAGTTTTTATGCATTTTTGGAACACTCCTTGCTTTAAGAGCTGCGAACTCCAAGTTTTTGCCCAAGAAATTGAAATTTATTGCTTGGTAAAGGCTTGGTGAAGATATCAGCTTAGATGCTCCTCAATCACATCACCTTTTATTTTGCATTTCTCTCAGGAAAAAATGCTTGATATTTAAGTGTTAAGTTTTGCCATGAAATACAGGATTGTGAGAAATTGCTAACACAAATTGGTTGTCCACAAATACTTCAGTTCGTTTTGTTTGATTCATATGCATATCAACAATATTCTCCTCAACCACAACACTTGATTCATTGTTGTTATTGCAGTCACAAATTCTGCCTAGCCACAGTGAACTACTTCTAATACTTTGTTATGGCCTTTGCAGGTTTTGAGTGGTGTATCATTGCTGTCCTTTCAAGCTGCAAGGGTTCCCAAGGACAAAGAACATCCTTATGGTCACTCTTGATTTGTATTTACACTTTTAACTCTTTTGATCTTACATCACTTTGTCTACATGTCTTTACCTTTTGATTTTGTGCTTGTGCTTACTTGTGTAATAGGTGGACGTAATAGCTACTAACCTAATTAGATTTAGTTAACTGAGGATTGTTGATTTGATAAAATTAACCAATATATAATATTGTAAAAGAGCTGACATAATATGGAACTTATATCATATCTTCTATATTTATTAATGAATATGAATCTTATCACTGTCGGCTCCTTGAACTTTACAACCTAGTGGAAGTTAGTCAGCCCTAGAGACATATACTCCTCCCATTTATATTTTGTTTGACACAGTTGATTGGGGGAATGGAGTTTGAAATGTTGACTTGTATATTATATTAGTTGTAGTAGAAAAAAACATCAAAGTTATGGTTCATAAGTTAGTTGGATAGATAAATCATTATACGAAAGTTTATATCAATAGGTAATAAATTTGAATATTTTAAAGTTGTATAATATAATATACTTGTTAGTAAAATAGAGTCCAACACTTTGAACACTCCCACACCCCCAAAATAGAAAGAAGACATAGTGGATCTTGCTTGAGATAAAGACAGTCCAATGTAACATTTCTGCAGATATACTGTCAGATGCCTCTTCTCCTCTACCCTGTTGATTCTCTGTTTTCCTTACTCCTTCACCTGTGTGTCTTCCAAATATATTGCCAGTGCTGTCCTATCGTAGCTTTGGTACCAATATCTAGATTACTTTTTAAATTTCACTATGTTGTCTGATCAAATCATGCTTCTGGTTTTGCATCTGATTTTACTTTTTACATGAACAGGACATGGTAAATTTGAGACTCTTGGAGCTCTTGGAATTTCTGGTGTGCTATTGGCTACTGCTGGTGGCATAGGATGGCATGCTTTAGATGTTTTGCTGGTATGTATATATCGCTGGTATTCATTATATCTAGGAGTCTATGTTCCCTATTGTTTGAAACATTTCTTGTAGGGATTGTGGTCTGCAGCGCCTGAAGTTTTTAATCAGTCAATGACTCATCAGCATGTGCATGAGCAACATCACCATGGAATTGATATGGATCACCCTATCCTTGCTTTGAGTGTGACGATACTCTCTATAGGTGTTAAAGAAGGGTAAGTCATTTTCACCTTCAATCAGAAAAATAGAAGAATTTGTAACCTTTTCTATATGTATCCATATACATATTACCTTCAAGCCTGTTTTATTTTTAAGAAAGACAGTTTCTTTGTATTGATTTTACTTTTATGAAAGATAGTTTCATTGTATTGATTTTATTGTTATGAAATACAGTTGCTTTATATTGATTACAAAAGCAAACAATGAAGCTGTTATACTTTCTGTCAGATGCGCATGTAGTATAGTAGCTTCATAATGAAGCCAATAATGAAAGCTGTGAGTTTGTTCCTATATTTATGTCCAACTTTTTTCTTGTAGATTATACTGGATAACAAAACAAGAGGGAGAAAAGGTTGGCAGTGGGCTAATGAAAGCCAATGCCTGGCATCATCGTGCCGATGCAGTATCTTCTTTTGTTGCTCTCATAGGGGTTGGTAATGATCTTTATACTCAAATTTGACCTGAATATGTCTCTTTTATTTTATCAAACGAGTTTTCACCATTGATTTGTCTAATTGTATCATTGATGACTAAACAAAATGTGTGCACTGGTTTTACTTTAAGCATGAAATACTAATATGTACTGTGGAGTATTACTATTAGTTTGGTCTAGAATAGTTTATGATGTTTTATATTCACGATATCATTTTCTTAATAAAGTACATTTATGTGTGTAATGTCTACAATAGTAACAACATACCTAGTATAGTCCCACAAGTGGGAAATAGGGAGGTTAGGATGTACGTATACTCTTACTCCTATTTTTGCGGGGTAGAGAGGTTGTTTCTGATACATTCTCGGCTCGAACGAGAAGGTAATCGAGGCAGGGTTGCAAGGAAATATGACAATGAAAATATCAAGATAGAAAGAAAGCAAATGAAGCAATAAATTGTAGAACACTTTGGAGCATAGGAAATTACGTGATTACTAGATACTACTACTAATAAGGCTAAGGGGGGGAGGGATGTGGCTAGCCCCTGTCTCTCCCATCAAATGAGTGACAACACTTGGCTATGTACTAACATTCTACCCTAATCCGTGATCTCCACACCTTTCTATGTATGGTCATGTCCTCACTAATTCAGAGTTATGTCATATCCTATCTAATCACTTCTCCCATCCCAGATCTTCTCCGGCCTCCCTCTACTTCCCCTAACTCCTGTTATAGCTAATCTCTCACACTTCCTTACTGGCGCATCTGCGTACCTTTTCTTCATATGGTCGAACCATCTCAATTTCGCTTCTCTCATCTTATTAGCTTCAGGATCCACTCCCATCTTGCCCGTATAACTTCTTTCCTAATCACTTCTCTCTTTCTAGTATGCTCACGCATCCATCTAAGCATTTGCATCTCTGCTACACTCATCTTTTAAATGTGGGCATTCTTGATGCGCCAACACTCCACCCCATACTACAAAGGTTGGTCTAGCCATCACTCTTTAGAACTTTTCCTTAAGCATTGGCAACACATTCTTACGCATAGTACTTCATATGTGAGCCTCCATCTCATCCACTTTGCTCCAATAAGATGAGTGACATCATCATCAATCTCCCAGTCTCCTTTGAATTATAGACTCAAGATAGTTGAAGCTTCTTCTTTTATTTTGGGTATGACTTGTGCATCGATATCTTTAGACTCAAAGTAGGAGTGTCAAAAATGAACCCTAACATAGGTAACCGCCCCAGAATTTTAAGGGTTGGGTCAACATAAATTTGAATTGGGTTCAATCTCAACCCATTCAAGCCTAACCCATTTTAAGAGAATCCTCCCAATTCAATCTCCAATTTCAACCCGTTTTAAAGCTCTTTACTAAGATATGTTCCTATATTAAAGATATGAATTATTATCTATTTAACATCTTTTAGGGTTTATCAATCAATTTGTTACTTTTTTAAAAAAAATCTTGAGTTGAAATTCGAATTGTGATTATAAAGTTAAATATCACTATGTTAAATTATTAAGATTAATCGGGGTCAAATTGGGTGGGTCAAGACCCAACCCGTTTTTTAGTCCATTTGAACGCAACCCATTTGAGCCCAAAGTAAACTTGGGTGGGTCAAGACCCAACCCGATTTATATTTCAATCCATTTTAATATCGCCAGTTTCAACCCAACCCGCCATTTGACACCCCTAGACTCAAGGGTCAGCCTCCAAACTTCCAACCTACCGTTAACTCCACCACGCATCTCGTCATCAACACTATGTCATGTGAAAATAACAAACAGCAGTACCTCCCCTTGAATATGTCGTGTGAATTCATCCATCATTAAGACAATCACGAATGGGCTGAAGGTTGAGCCATGGTGCAACCCCATCATGATAGGGAAGTGTTTCGATTCACCTCTCACTGTTTTTAGGGTCTTGGCTCCATTGTACATGTCCTTAATTGCCTTAATGTAAACATCGACACACCTCTAGCCTCCTAACACCTCCAGATGACCTCCCTAGACACTTCATCATGAGCCTTCGATGTTTGAGATGTCTATCTTTAGTTGTAAGGCCATAAATATTATTTTCCTTTCGTACCTTTGAAATGCAACAATATAATATCTTTCAGACTAAAAAGTATGTATAGTGATTACTATTTTTTTTGTTAATCTAGAACAGATTATACTTTCATTGCTAGTATGATTGACAGATTGAACTTTAAGCTGGTGGTAAATTTTTTCCCTTTTATTCGGTGCCATCATGTTCATTTGTAGGAGGAATCTAGATCATGAACTTGGTCTACTGATTCATCTCATTAACCTTGTTGGCATTTTTTGCCCTTGTTAGTTCTTAATCTAAAAGCTTTGGTCTTGGGGAGGGGTGCAATGCTATTTTAAACTCTAAAGTGGTACTTGTACCCAAATGTCAAGATATTGTATGTACGGTGTTGCTAGGCCTAGTTATCTTGATAAGATGTACTTGTGGGCTGTGGACAGGCGTCCAGTTGATTAGTCAAAGTACGGGCAAGCTTACCGTGCACCATTCATATTTAAAAATAATAAGAGATTATTATATCCTCTGGATTTTACAAGGATCTAGTATGAATAAAATTAGAGGATCATGATAGATGTCCTTTACTTTTTACATTTAGTAATCCAGAGCTTCATATAATACCAACATATCTCTCTAGATTCTGCTTGCTTAAGGTGCTGACTGAGAAGATCACAAAAGGGGTTAAGAGCAAACTAACAATTGTACATGACCTGTGTCATTCGTCCTCAATTTCAGAGATATATGTTGAGACCTCTGTAGTTTACATACTAATCTAGAGAGAGTTCTGAGATCTTTCCAGAGCTCTCTTATAAGCGAACCAAGTACCTGTGTCTTACCCTTTCAAGGAAGGGGGAAAATGACACTATATATATATTATATATAACATATTTAAATAGAACATAAAACGATAAAGGATCTCTCAGGACATAAGGGATAAAAGAAGCTTTAATGTTCAGTCTATGCCTGAAAAGGGAAGAGAAGATCTCCATAACCTAAAGCTCAAGTGTAGTCAATAATATTTTATGAGCGGTTGAGTATGATATTTCTTAATATTGAATCCAAGTCGGTTGTTCAAAGTCGATTTATCTAAAAGTTCGTAGAAGTCAAACAAGCCTTTTAATTGAAATAAGTCGGTATTAGCTTATCAACTCAATGAACTTTGGATGTTGATGATTAGAAGATGTATCACTTCTTAAGTTGAATTCTTCATGAAATTAGGTGGTTCTATCCTTGGAGTGAGGATCCTGGATCCACTTGCTGGGCTTGCTGTTGCAGGCATGATCATGAAGGCTGGACTTGAAACTGGATATCAGAGGCATGTCATCCAATTGCTTAGTATTTTGAATTTACCTTCCTGGTCCTCATCTTCTTTTGATAAACTTGTGTAGAACTTAGCCTGTGTTTGGGGATGGAAATGGATGATAAACTGAATCCTTCATCTCCTCATTGTTGGTTGGGCACTTGAACAAAGAAGAATAAATCATTCATTCTTTATCCCTTTTGTTGGAGTAGTGTCTAAGGCTAAGGGTTGTTGTTGGGTGAGTGTGTGTAATGTGTCTAGTCTCTGCTCTCAGTGAAAAGCATGTGTTTTCTTAAAAGAAAGTAGGATCAATCTCCCCTTGCACTTCAGTGGGCACTAAATTTTGGAAGTGGTTGTCCTTGAGTCGAGGATAAATTTGCACGTAATATTGATTTTAGATGTCCCAGACCCCACTTGTGAGGCTACACTGGGTACGTTATTGTTGTTATTGATATTCTAGATTTACTAGTTGTTTATATTTTGATCAGCTGGTCTTAATTTATTATGTACTAGACACTCTAGAAAGATTTTCAACTCGCCATTTGCAAGTTTATGGATATCCTTAGTAAGTGGTCCGATTGGTTGCCAATTGGTAAAATAGTGTTATAAAGATTAATGCTATCCCATCTGCTTTATTTGGAGGTTACTGGTCTTTAACTTGACCATTGTCTCATTCCTTTTTTCATATTTTACTCATTTCTAAATTATAGTGTCTTGGAATTGGTTGATGCTGCTATTCCTTCGCATATCCTGGAGCCTTTCAAGCGCACAATTCTACAAGTTGACGGAGTTGAGGCAAGTTATTCTTCCTGCTACGAAATCGATGTTATATCTGTTCCTCGACTTCCATTCATGTAATACTTTATCAACTTAGTTTTATGTCTTTTGATGTTGATACTGCTGTTAGCAATTCCTTTCTTGCATCTATTTGTCATCCTGTGCTACTTATTTACCCCTTAGTTGTTTCTACCTCAATTATGGCATTCCGGTGCACAAAGCATCCCCTTAGTTGTTGCTACCTCAATTATGGAATTCCGGTTCACAAAGCATCCCATGTTCGTGAGGATGATAGAAATATGATAAACAATAGAGTTTTCAGGGTCAAATCAACCAATATGAGATTAATGAAGCCCTTATCAAAAAGTGCACCAAATTGTGTATTCCTAGTAGGGAAAAAAAATACTGTTCGTAGCTTCTTTTGTGATCAAGCAACATTTTACCTGATTGATACTTGTGTCAATTTATATTGTTATTAGAAAGAAGCAATACTTGAGTACAAGAACCTAATCATGTGTGCTTATGAGATATTTAAGAAATATATGTTGAAGGTTTGGTTAGAGTACTCCACTTCAATCCTTCACACACTGTTCCACATTATGCAATTGACTAAATTTGTCATCTCCTCTATCACAATATTTCAAGTGATTTACTCTTCTTTCTTGTACTCTATTAAATTTTGGAGAACTTAATATTTAACACATCATCTTGTTGTTTCTGTGCACTATGCACATGTTCCTACGGCATATTTCTTTGTTGGTCGATGTTTCTGTATATCTAGGAATGGTATCAATTAATAAACATATTGTTTGACCTCTGCAGGGTTGTAGTCACCTGAGAGGAAGGAGGGCTGGTTCATATCTCTATCTTGATGTCATAGTTGAGGTAGTCTGTATGTCATGTTAAGTAGTTCATTATAGGGATATTTCCCTGTCAAGTTATTTATTCGTGAGGATGTCAGGCAGATTTAAATGCACCTCTTATACGCAGGTTGACCCCTTTTCTAGTGTAAGTGCTGCGCATGAGATCGGGGAAAACGTCAGCCGCGAAATCCAGCGATTACATCCCGAAATAGCTGAAGTCTTCATTCACATAGGTACTGTTGAGTCTACTCACATCTGCACGTGTTAATATAGGCTTAGAATTGCTTATAGTAGTGTCACGAAATGCTAAACAAATGACAGCCTTAAAATAGAAAACAGAAAACGTTATGAAAACCTGGAATGCTGAACATGGTTGGTTATTCCACTTCTCCTGGATGTTCAGTGGGGTAGTTGAGGGACCTGAAGATCAAGTTGTCAGCGTAGTTTACCATCATATCGTGATCCACGGGCATATGCAATTTGACAGCAATTTCCAGGGTTAACTTTTTCTTTATTGTTGATGCTTTCCTTGCCAGCTAACATTGTTTATTCCTACTTGTAGAACCGTCAACTATACACATTCCACCCACTGTTGTGTCTCAACAGAGAAGTGCTAACACAATGGATGCAGACATTGAAAATATAGTGTACAACATTTTATCGACACACTTTTCTCAGGTATTTATCTCTTTATAGATTTTCGTTTTGTTCATTTTCCCAAATAGAAGGTTTAGCATTTTCAATTATGACAATATAGTGTGCACGTAGTTTCTCTTGGATCCCTTGATGCACTTCAGTTGTCGTAAGTCACCTTCAATTGTTAGTGAGTTCCCGTTCCGTCCTGCTTGTTGACATGAGATACTTTTTATTGGCTTTCAGAAGATGATTGTCGAGCGTGTGACTCCACATCTACTGCAAGGACAGGTTTTACTTCAAGTGGAAGTTTCTATGCCTCCCGATCTCTTGATTAGGTAGGAGCACTCAAAACCTAAGTTGCTCGGACTCTTCAAAAATGTTTTTGTACCCGTGTCGGATCCTTAAAAAATACACTATTTTCGGAGGATCTGACAAACCCGTCGACATTTTTAAGAGTCCGAGCAACATAGCTAAAAACAGTTACAGTTAACATGAAGTATCAGATGTCTCTTGTATTTGTCTCATTGAATTTACTTGGGCTACTTGTTAATTTTCTAGGGATGCGATAAAAGTCGCAGAAGAAGCAGAAAAATTAATCATAGAGGCAGCACCAAATATTGTTCATGTGTGTATCCAGCTGCGTCTAGGGCGATCCATGCCAGAGTCTTACCACAAATTGGTGAAGAGCACAAGTCAGGGACTTGTATACACTTAAAATGTGCATGCATACATCCACATCATGTATAATCAATAAAGAAATTCCGACTAAAAAATAAATCAAAGCTACACAGTGTCGATTCTCTATTTTATCCTCCAAATATAGAAAATGAAGAGTAAACTAGAGGTGAAAGTTAACGATTTTAAGTATTTTTGAAATAATATACTTATAAAATATGGTGTGGATGTCTGCCATACTAAAAATTTATTCTCACTAATTATCTTCATTACTAGTAGATAACATCCATCTTTATGATCTACGCCTCCATAATCTCCTTCTATATTCATGGTTAGTGTTATGTTTATGTTAAACCTTTTGTATGCCTTTATGTAACACCTATAAATAGAGGCATAAGACTTCATGTTTGATATACTTGAATATTTGGAAGAATAACAAAAAATTTCATTTCTTATTTCTTTATTTCCATTGTTTTCATCTTTTATATTTCTTATTTTTATTTTGTTTTAGTTTTATACTACATTATCAACAAGATTCTCATAGTTTTTCAAATTTAGTTTCAAATTGATTTTTTTTACTCGTGATAAGGTATGTAATTACATTGAAATTTTCTATGATGAGTTTGGTAAGAGTACTCTGCATTTTTTTTTTCCGGGTATATACTACTATAAAAAGTTGAATTCGGTTTCATTTCTTCTCCAAAAAGGTAAAGGTAAGATATGTAATTTCTTTAAGTTAGTTGCTTATTTGAAAATGAGAAGTTATTGAGTTATGTGGCACATATTGATTGGATCATCATTATTGGTTATTTTTGTATCTCTTTATTTTTTATTTATCTATATATATACTTGTTGAGATATTAATATATTATTTGTACAGCAAAGCTTGTGTTGTAGTTATTTTAAATTTTGTAGTAAATTATGTTAATCTTCGTAACGGTATTGAGAAGGATTGTTAAAAAAAATCAATTTATTTTAATTTGTGACTTTTATATGATGTCGACATGTTCTAATTAATCAATTTTGTTCATTTTTCTTGTATTTTAAGTTAAGTTCAGATTATATATATGATTTTTGATATTTATTTTTTTGATAATACATTTGATTTGTTAAGACATTGATTGAGGGTGAGACGGTGAAATCAAATTTCACCGCACCAAGTGAATAAGACATTGAGTTAAAGTTTTAGAGCATTATGATAATAATATATATATCTTGGGTTAAGTCTCATTGAGTCATGAGTTTAAGGCTTCTTTATATGGATAAGACGTTGGTTCTAATGCGTCATAGTGATGATATTACGATGATTAAAGCAAAAATATGTATTTTTGACCTAATGAAATCTGCCATTTGATTTAATCCATTCTCTCGTGTGAATATGGTAGTAAGGCATAATATGTCTGAAAAATGACAAGTGGTTGAATGTATGAATATTAATGTGGTAAAATGTTAATGATCATTATCGTGGTAATTAAAAAGAATAATATTACGAATTCTTGAGATGGTCTTTTAAATGTGAAGGTAATTTTTTATTATTAAAGTGGTATGAAAAGTTATTGGACACATTATTTTAGATGCAATTCGATTTGAAAAGTTTTATAAATCTTTCATTAAAATAAAGGAATACAATGTGGTAGTACATTTATTTTGACCTTTTAAAATGATGTTGAGGTGGGTCACATAAATTAGATACTGCCAAAGCATGACAATTAGTTTCTAATAAAATTTATGAATCATGTACAAATGGTTATATTCAATTTTTTGAAGAAAATATTTGTGTTTGTATGGATAAAAATGTGTTTATGTATGATTGAATAAATTTTATATATCACCTTTACGGAAGGTTTGAAAGGCTGAAAAGAAATATTTTGACGTAAATGATAGTTTGGTCATATATTTTGATGACCACACAAATATTATGATATGTTTGATTATAAACTATTGAAGAACAAGAAAGTGGCTTCCAACAATTTTTATTTTTATTAAAAAATTAACTTAAAAAAATGACGTCGCAGCAATTTTCTAAATTTTTCTTTTAAAATTTAATAAAATCATTACTCTAGTAGCATTTTCCAATTATTATTTTTTTTAAAAAAAAGTTAATTAAATGGTGGCAATAATTTTATTTAAATAATTTAGTGTAGTGATTTTAGTTTTTTTTTAGTATTTTTAAAAATTGCTTTTCATCAACAAAAAAAAAAAAATATATATATATATATATATATATATTTCACATTAATTGTATTTCACATGCAAATAGTGTAATTTTTATTTTGTACTTAATTGATTGAATTCACATTCAAATAGTATTGCTTTGTTTTATTATAAATTAATTGAATACAATTCACGTTCAAATAGTGTTTATATTTTTACTTTATTATAAGTAGTGCAATATGAATGAGCAATTCATCAATTTATAACAAAGTAAAAATGTTGACACTATTTGACACATGTGAATTCAAGCAATCAATAACAAAATATAAATTACACTATTTACATGTGAATATTCAATCAATTTATAACAAATTAAAATGTAATATGTGACTTTGACACTATTTATATGTGAATTGACACAATTTTTTATAAATGCATGTAAATTTTTTTAAAAAGTCTGAATATTTTTGTAAAAATTTGACATGTCACCCTTTCTTTTAAAGTTGACATGTGATTATCTTCAAAAATTTAAAATTTTACTTATTCTTATATTTTTTACTTATTCAAAAATTTACTTAATTCTCAATTTTTTTAAAATAATGTATCTTTTTTCTTATAAGCTATATATTGAATTTCAAAAAATATTATAATTTTTTTTTATAAAATTGCTACTTCAAAAAAATAAATTCAATGCCTAGGCATTTGACTTTATAATGTTCTCAAACGTGAATTCAAAAATATAATTAATTAGCTAATTTGTCTGCACTTTGCTGTCATAAATAATAATTATATTGAATTTGTAAATAATTTTTTACTAATATTCATACATTAAAAATAATGAAAAAATAAATTCTTAAAAAATATTAACAATATTCTAAGTGAATTTGATTATTGGTCATTGTCACACAAGTCAAGAACCTCTAATGAATTTATTCATATATTTTTTTTAAAAAAAATTTGCAGTAAATTTTTCATATTTTCATTCTCTAAATTTGTTGAGTTATCAAAGAACAAAAATGCAGTAAAAATCAATATCTTTATTTTCATAAAATCACAATAAAACAAAAAAGTTATTAAAAAGTGAATCATTTGATCAGATAATTGTAGTCTGAATGATTTTTTTGGGTCGACATATAAACTTTCCTGAATCGGATATCATCCCTTCAATGATTCATAACATAAACAACAAACTTTAACAAAAATATTCAACATTATTTGACGTATATAAAATCCAGAAAAAATGATAAAATTTCATCAAATCTTAGATCTAAAACATATAAATTAACCAAAAAAATAGAAAAAATGAAGTAAACCATTGATCAGATAATTGTAATCTGAATGATTTTTTAGGTCGACGTATAAACTTTCCTGAATCGGATATCATCGCTTCAATGACTCATAACATAAACAACAAACTTTAACAAAAATATTCGAACATTATTTTAACTAAATAAAATCCAGAAAAAATAATAAAATTTCATCAAATCTTAGATCTAAAACATATAAATTAACCGAAAAAAAATGAAGTAAACCATTGATCAGATAATTGTAGTCTGAATGATTTTTTAGGTCGACATATAAACTTTCCTGAATCGGATTTCGTCACTTCAATGGTTCAGAACAATCCAACCTTTTTTTAAAAAAAAAAACTAGAAATCGATAAAAGAACACAAAAATTTCGAAAAATATGAGTAGGCTCAGAAGGATCCATTGGTTAAATGTATAATCACAGAAGGAGAAAATCTCCTTTCAGCAAATAGGTAGATTTTGAGCATCATAGCCTACTCGTTCACATATTTCATTTCAAAATGAGAATTCATTTCAAAATCAGAAAAAGAAAATCAAAAGAAATCACAAATACCTCAGCAAAAACGCCCACAATTGGAGATGAAAACGAAGATGATGAACTGATTGTGCTATTGAACGGTATATATAGGTGTTTGGCTCAACAATTAGGGTTAGGGTTTAAGGCTCTGTTCCTAATTCGTTAAAAGCCTTTATTGGTCTATCTGGGCTTATGGTAGAAAAGGCTCGTTTTGGGTTAGATGATGGGCTTGGCCTATCTAGGGTTTGGGCCACTTTTCTCTTTAAATAAGAAGCCCAAATGATAAGCAATTTTGAGTTTTAAGCTAAAATTATGAGGAATTTTCGCAAATAGTCACTACAATAAAGGAAAACTTATATAAATATACAATATTAAGAAAATATTTATCATCTAGAGAAATAATATTTTTTTCACTTGGTCATTTTTAGTACGTTTATAATACAGTTTTAATGATGAATAATACATTTATAACACATTTTAATACACTTATAATACAATGTGACAATTTTTACCAAACAAATATGATATATTTAAAAAACAATTATAATTTATATATATATTGCATACATAATTACTTTAATACATATTACAGATTTAATAAAGCATTGGTATAAATGGTAACAAACAAAAAGTATCGCTAAAATCAGTAATTATTTTTTAAAATGTATTGATTTATGTAATTTTTCCAAATATTTACTATTTATAGTAATAATATTTTTTTTTCACTTGATCAGTTTTAATACATTTATAATGCAGTTTTAATATATATTATAAAGAACAATTTATTATTCAAATATAATACAAGTCTTTTTTATGATTATGCATTTATCACACATTTTAATACACTTATAATAAAATGTGTCAATTTCTTACAAAACAAGCATAATATATTTTTAAAAACGATTATAATGCGTATTATTGCATATATAATTCACTTTTAATACATATTGCAGATTTAACATAGTGTTGCTATAAATGATAATAAATAAAAAATATCGTTAAAATCAGTAATTATTTGTTTAAAGATATCAATGCAAGTAGTTGTTCATACAATAAACTTAGTCATGATCTATAGTTATAAATTACATATTTACCAGTTGAGTTAAAAGGTGTCTCCTTTGTATAATTTTTGGGTTTGTATAATATGTTGGTGAGTTTGTACAATTCTTGGGTATGTTTGTATAATTGAGATGTTTTTGTATAAACTCGAAATGACGAATATATATTAACACAAACATCTGAACTTTAAACAATTATACAAATTATATTATACAAAATAATAAAAATTATCCAAATTATATCATACGGATTTGGAATTATATAAACTGAAAACCTCAGCCCACGTAATTATCACTAAATGTTCGTTACAAATGATAACTAATCAACTAGTATATATATTATATTTAATCAGGTAATTTCCTCCTTTTTAATCCCTTTAACTTTGCTTGGACTCTCAGAAGTCATATCCCTAATATTTAACAGTTATATTTCAAGGTTTATTTGCTAAGATTCTCAGTTTCACCTTAGAATTGCTATCATGAGAAATCACTATATTTAAGGCAAGAGAAGGAGTAGGGTCGGATATAAAATATCAAAAATTAAATTATGGAACAAACTGAATTTTTTAATAATTTGATATTTAATATGATATTCGGGAGTAAAATTTTAGAATTATTATATTTAGGTTTGGATTTTGAGTTTGGATTAGAATTATTATATTTAGGTTTGAATTTTGAGTTTGAATGAGACATTAAAATCATTTAGTGTTTAATATTTTCTGACTATCAAACTATTTAATTAATGAAGGTCATATATCGACATGTTCATAACTAATTAGTATAAGTTCAAAGAGAAAGTTAAATGCTAAACATAAACAACCTAAATACATATGCTTTTTTTTAGTTATGTCAGTTTAATTTTCTTAATGTCTTCTTTGTTTTTGATCTTCTATTTATATCATGCATCTACATAAAAAAATAAAAGTGATTGGAGCAATAATATTAATTTTATAATAAAATCGGCTACAAATTCAATATGGTACTACCAAATATCATACTAAGTTTACTTATTATCCAATTACCGAATCAAAATTTAAAAACTAGATATTTAATATCTACTTTTAACTATCAATTACCGAATTACAGAATTCAAAATTTTGAAATCTCGAACCAAATATCAGACGCCCACCCCTAAGCATGAGGGTTTAGGTCAATTGTTTTGGTCCATAATGGTAATTTTTTTAAGGTTGTATTGTCACACCTTAATACCATTTTGTTACTGTTTTTAAGGAAATATATTTACTATTTTTGGGCATATTGGTGTGTTTTAAAGTAATATATTGTATGATATAAATTGCTACTAAGGCAAGGAGAAATAAATTCATGTGCATCAATCAAAAAAATCTATAGGACTGTCAGTTTAAATTTGATGAAAAATTAAAAAATCGGATTAAATTGAACTAATTTAGTTTTTCAATTTGTTTGTTTAGTTTTGATACTATTTTTTTACAAAAAGTTGATTTTTTTTGTTTGATGTTTAGTGTAAGGGTGTCAAAATTTTGGTGTATCGGAGAATCAAATTTTTATTGTTTCATGATGAGACACATCATCACTTAACATGATTTTATGTTTTTAAGTGTCTTATACTTAGATTTTGTCCTCAATTTATTTTTCTTTCGCATATAAACTGTTTTAAAGACACCAAATCAAATCGAATCAATATTGAATAAATCAAATCAAATCATTTCTATTCGACAGTCGGTGCACACTTTTTCAAAAAAATTAAAAAAAATTGAACGCCAACCTTTACTCGAGTGTGTAGTCTACTAGTCACAATTTATTTCTAACAAATAGACTTAATTTAAAAGATAATTAAGTAACTTTTAGAGTTCATCACGAAAAAATTATTTTTTTTGTTTGACAAAAAGAATTAGATTATTCAATACACAATATAACTATATATGGTGGGGAACAATGTCAAACCCCGCCACTTAGGAAGCTCATATCTTGGGTGATGGGAGTTGGAAAAAATAATTTCAGTATTATAAACTACAAGGCACTTAAGTACCATTTCCAAGTATTAAGACGAATGTTATTAAAAATATAACATTAATTAGTTATGATGACATCAATCAAAAAAATTGTTTAGTTACCAGTAAATGTCATATTTGACTATTCTTCGTTATCCTTTTCTTCAATTTTGTCAAATACACGTCTAGATAAGAGATGCATTTTAAAATTTTAAAAGTCAAAATTTCATAATAGTAACGAATATCATAATCACATTTAAATCAATCAATTTTAGAAAGCTAATCTTTCCTACAAATTTTGATATTCATCAATATCATTATTTTCATGTGCAAATGAAGAAAGAAATGGCAATTAGGGAAGGAATTTGTGCTAATTAACCTTCATGAGAGTCTCTAATTAGTATTGAAGTAACTTAATTATTATTGTTCAACCCTCAACCAAGGACCATGCCAATCTAGCCAAACGTGAACATAAATAGATGAATCACAGGTTTAATTATTCAAAACCATATTCCACAAATTAAACTTATAAATTATTAGATGACTCGATACAATTATCACTAGTAAGAAAACACAACTTTCTTTTTTTTTTTTTGTAAAATAACAACAAGAGTAAAGAAGAATTTGAAAATCAAGTATTATGTATTCCAACCTGAATCCAAATCGAAATTCAAACTGTTTGAATATATCTGATTTGAATTTTTGAATTATGAATTGAACTGTCACCCTACTTGATAGTTATCCTTTATGCTGCGAACTCTCTTAAGGACCATAAAATCTTCCAAAAGGACCATAAAATCTTCCAAGGAGACTTTCTTCATTCTTGTTCCCAATATCAACCTTATTTTGGTTAGCTTTTTCACCTTCTAACTCTCTATACCTATGCAAATACCTCTTCAATGGCTCAACATAATCATCAAACCCTAAATTTCCCATAGCCCAACATATATCATCTCCGTTCAACGTCTTCCTCTTCTCCTTGTGACATTTCTCCGATGCTTCACTAGTAACAAAGCTTATGAACTCGGAGACACATTCTTGCATTGTTTCTTTCCCCTCTTTTGAAATCTTCGCGTTTTGAGGAAGAATATGCTTCATAATTCGTCCCACGTTAGCTATTGGCAAAAACTTATCGTGCTCCTTAAACCCTCCTTCTTCACTCGAGTCAAATGACCCTAATATATTGTTGGTATCAACCATTTTGGGAAACCTAAAAACTCGATCTTGATGATCTCTCAACCATTGTTTACACCCTCTTTATTATAAGCAGAAATTCGTCTGTATTACGCTAACTCATAATTAATCAAGTGTCAATATTCTATCTTAATATCGTCAGAGATTCTACGATATATAAAAGTATTCAGTATTAGTGTGGGGACATAATGTCAAACAAAATTTGTATATAGATAGTACAAAGTTAGGTCATATTTTATTAAAAGCACTTTGCTTTAATGAATTATGGATCAAATGGTCCCCTTCCTTCTCCCTTGCTACTAGTTAATGTTTAATCCTTTTCACAAGCTTTAGTTACCACTTACCACATGTCTTAAACAATGTTTCATTTGCTCTTTATAATTATGAACTATATATTACTAGTACAACCAAGTGTAATCAATTGTTGAGGGAATAAAAAGATCATCCAACTAGTGTGATATTATATTAAACAAATATGTTTTAAACAATGCTTGAAAGTTGAAATATTGAAATTTGTGGACTAACTATATAAATATATCTATATATAATGTACCTGTTTTTTTTTGTTTTTTTTTTTACCATAAAGTTTACTACAAGACAACACCTAAAAAGAGCCGTTTGAACATAAATATGAGTCCTACTTGTTGGAGATAATGTTAATCCAATCTTTAGTTAGACGTTTAATATAATGAAATTATCATTCTATTTATTGCTCGTAAAATAATACTGGACAAGTAAAAATAGACGAAGAGACATATTATAGGTAACGTCAAAGTTGCTTAATTGTTGAAATCATATTATACATTTATGTCTTCTTTGTCCCTTTCAGAAGTAATAGGGTATCTCATATATATCTGCATAATATGAACCAATTTTCTATTTCTTTGATGAATCTAGCTAAAAAATGTGCAATGACCGACCATCAAGTCCGACACTAAAATTGACACTTTTTAAATTCAAAACACTAAAATAGACCCTCTTTAAAAACACATATCAAAACGGACAGTTCGTACATTTATGTGCGAACTATAATTAACAACACTTAACCTCTATCCCCGTTAACTCTCAATTCATCCAAAATAATACTATACCAACTTTAAATGTAATTCACCCATAAGCAATTCCTTTTATTTCTTTCCCTGTGTGAATTTATATCTCTTTCTTCTTCATGTGAACTATATCTCTTTCTTCCTCACGTGAACTATATCTCTTTCTTCCTGACTTAAATCATATATCTTTCTTTTTCATGTGAACTATATCTCTTTTTTTAACGATAAATATGAGTTATTTACACCCTAAACCTCATATGATTTCACATAAAAAATGATATTTAGTGACAATTAACTAAATTTAATAACTTAATTGCTACTAAATATGTATTATTAGTGGCATTAGCACTCTTTGTATATGTGCTAAAGTTTTTAGCGACACTAAATCTAATGACACTTAACTAATGCCAATAAACATTTTATTACTGTTTATTTAATGTGCTTATCTATTGCCGTTAAAAATTGTTTTGTTATTGTGTTTCAAAAGTGAATAGTGATAATGCTACATATGTTTTGGTGGGATAACTGGTCTAGCCTTGTCCCTCTAGTCCTATTATATTAGATTTTTGCCTATGATAATATTCAATTCAAATCAAATCGAAACAGATAACAACAAAATCGATAAATCAATACAAGTATATATAATCCAATGTGGGTTGATGTTTTTTTCTTGGAAAAAGTAGTCAATCAAGAACCATGACCAATTAACCAAAAGGTAAAACCAATGTACAATTCACAATAAGGGTAGTCCACGAGACACACTAATTTAATTTGATTCCTTACCTGTAATTAACTTAAATCTGAACCAATAATTTGTGTCTTATTTTCATTAATTTATACAATCTTTGCCTGCCACATACATCAACTTTGTCGTACATTTATCTTCCACTAAATTTATTTATTCATATTTTTGTTAGCTGCCTAAAATAAAGCAAGATTCATATCCTCGTATGTAGTGTCCCAGAGTTTGTGGAATATTGGACGACGACAATTCTGCACTATAAAATAGTCTCAGGTTTAATTAAGGGAAAAATGTTCGAAATATATTTGGATTTTGACTAAAATTATGGTTTAATTTTAAATTTTGAGCAAAATCTATTTTAATAGTGTAGTTTAAAGAGATATAACTGTCCAACTTGACAATTTATTATTTATAATGAGACAATATTTATGATGTTTACGTGGATACCTATATTTAAAATATACTATTAAATAGTGCAGGTGACAGGGGCGGACCTACAGAGGGTCAAGTGGGTTCATGTGAACCCACATGGTTGAAAAATAATACCATATATATATATATATATATATATATATATATATATATATATATATATATTTGATCAGTTTCTAAAATTTTATAAGTATATATTAACTTTGACTCCACTAACACAAGTGTGACCGTTGGCTGAGTGGTGAAGAGGGTTCTATTTTCCTGAGTTTGAATTCCTGTTGTCACATTTTAGTTTTATTTTTTATATCTTGAACCTACTTCGTGAAAATCCTGGGTTTGCCACTAGCAAGTGTAATAGTTCTTGCCGAGAATTGTCATAGCAAATTTCGTTCAAAGTTCAAATATATTTCGAACTCTTATCTCTTTACCAAATAGTACTTTTATTTATATAACAAAAATATGACCTCGCTAGTTTTGTACCACTACCACCTATACAAATTTGCCTAATTGTCATTGTGTTTTCACAATTATTCTGAATAACATGTATATATACATCACTATAGTATGATGAACTTGTAACTACCATAAGTTAGTTTAATACATACAAATTTGAGCTTATTAAGGAGCAAGATAGGAATTAGTAGGTCCTTATCCAACAATTTAGGGTTTCAACTTTCAACTCATGATGGATTGTCATTTTCCAATTCAACTTTGAACTAATTGTGGATATGATTGAACATTAACTAGTAGGAATTAGGGAGAGGGGGAGGGGACCATTTGATCCATAATTCACTAAAGCAGAGTGCTTTAAATAAAGGCTAATATATACTTTTATAAAACAAAAAAAAATGACCTAACTTTGTACTATCAATAAAATTTTGCCTAATGACATCGTCTCTCCACACTAATACAAAATACTTTTATATATATCGTAGAATCTCGGACGATATATCAAAATATAATATGAATACTTGTTTAATTATAAGAAATACAGACGAACTTGTGCTTATAATAAAAAAGCAAATAATGGTTAAAAAATCAGGTTCGAGTTTTTAGGATTTCTCAAAATGATTGATCATAATAACATCAACATATTAGATAGAGAAGGCCCTAACTCAAGTGAAGAAATGGAGAAAGATGAACTCCCAAAATTAGTTCAACAATAAATTTTCCAGCTTGGTACGTAATTGATTAATTAATAAGCTTGGATTTTCATCGACTTCTTTTAATTTTTAAGAAAAAGTTCTACTTTAGTTTCTTAATAATTAAAAATTATTCTAGTGTATGAGAATGCTCACTGTGCGCTGGTGATTATTGTACCTTTGATTAGAGAATTATTTTTTTAAAAAATTGCAACTAAGCCCTAAAAAAAAGCAAATAACACAAATTTCACAAGTTTAGAGCCTTTCGAAGTAACAGAAAGAAAAGCAACAGCTAGAGTGGGAGAGTCAGAGTCGAAAAGAGGATTCCTCACTTCTTTCTCTCATTCAATATCGTGCATGAGACTTTCATCTCACCGCTCCTAAGTGATAAAAGAAAGAAGAACCCATTTAACAAGAAGCCGTGGATACACTTCTTGATTATGGAATCCGGGGACAACCAATGAGGGACGGTCATAATAAAATTTACAAGTCATTTTCTGGTGTAATGAAGGCAAAGATGGAAGATTTCGTGAGACTCTGCTTGGTAAACGAGTCGATTATTTAGAACGTATTTTTACTTTACTTTTCAAAATTATTTTTCTTACAATATTTACTTCGTCAAATACATGTATCGGGCACATTGAGATATATGTATCTTAGATACATGCGAGCCACATTATGTATAATTTATTCAAGATACACTGTATCTAAACGTGATTTGCATGTATCTAAGATCGTTGACTCTTTCTCTCGCCTCTCTATTATTTCTCTCCCCTGTCTCACTCTCTCATGTGCCTATCTACTTGTGTATCGATATTTCAAAATGTATATATTTGGTAAAAAAAACATATATCTGATTTGAAGTGTGTTATAAAATTTATTAATCAGTAATGCAGTACATATGTAATTATTTGAAACTACAAAATAAATTAGTATATATATTTAGTATCAATTCCTGAGTAGCTTCTCTTATGAGTGTTGAATACTGCAATTGCCTGTTCAATTAGTAATATCTTGATGTCTTATAAGTTACAATTTTATCTAAAATAACATATGTACCTCATACAAATATAGAAATAAGATATGCATACATTATATTCTTTCCAGATCGCATTTATGAAGTAATATTACGTATGTTATTGTTTTTTACTAAGCATTTCCGCTATTGAATTTCTGATCAAACGGTCACTCTTAAGTTAATGAAATTATGAAATAAAATTACTTTGCTTTGTTTTATATTAACAAAGTCACTCAATTTAATATCTTATAAAAAATACCAGTGGTCTAGTATCAACTATTTTTGGATTGAGAATTAAAATCGGCACAATTTTTTCATTGATATTTTAAATTTTAATTTATATTCCATAGTTTACATGAAAATTGTCAATTGTAGCAGATATTTTGTTGAGAAATACAACCTCATCATCACCAAGCTTGTTGTCCATTTTTATCAAAATATTGATTAAATACTATATTAATATAAAACAAAGCAAGATAACTTTATTTCGTAATTTTCTTAACTTGAGTGATTATTTAATAAAAAAAAATTATTCAATAGTTCAAGTAAATCGATCCACGTATATATTAGAACTTTCTTTTAGGGAAGAGATACATCATTTTTTTAGGATTAAATGGTCCATTAAGTATCTAATTAGAAAAATAACAGTTTTATTATCTCAAAAGGGAAAAATTGAAATAATTCAAAAGGGGCAATGTAAATTACAACATATAAGGATCCATATAGGATTGGGCCTGCACGAAATTATGATTTTGGATCCATGGCCCAATGGCTTGTGCTAGGTTCTAGTGGGCCGAAGTGTATATATATATACAATTTTGAAATCACAATTCAAATCGTATTTATAGTAGTTAAAAATTTACAAATTTGAAATAACTTCAGATATGAATGTCTAAAGCTAAGTAAGTGACAAAGAATTAGACACCACATGTCTGAAGTTGCTCCAAAGTAGATAGACAAGAAATTTTTTAGAAAGACGAAAAGACTCAAATATGCCATCGAACTTTCAGAAAAGGTTTATTCATGTCATCAGTTAAAAGTTTGGCTCATTTATGTCATTATCGTTAAAGAAAAGACTCATCCATGTCATTATTTTTTAACGGTGGTTTTGCAAAACCATTTTTGACAAGTGGTCAATTATAATTCGGCCACTTCATCAATTTTTAATAAAAAAATAATAATTCTAAAAAAAATTGAATAAATTTTTTTGTTTTTTTATTAAATAAATTGATGATGTGACCGAATTATAATTGGCCACGTCATCAATTTTTCCAATAAAAATATCAACGTTCTGAATAAAAATTGATTTTTTTTAATTAAAAAATTGATGACGTAACCGAACTATAATTAGGCACATGTCAAAAATGGGTTTGCGAAAACCACCGTTAAATATAATGGCATGAATGAGCCTTTTCTTTAACGGTAATGACATAAATGAGTCAAACTTTTAACTAATGACATGAATAAGTCTTTTCTAAAAGTTCAGTGGCATATTTGAGGTTTTTCCCATTCATAAAATATGATTTTTATCCTCGTGTGTATGATCAATTAGTGACTTACTCATTTAATGACTCAATTTATTCTAGTCTGTTCTAATTCATGAGTTCATCTAAGAGTTTGAACTTATTTGATCTAATATGTAATCCAAATTAATATTCGTGAAAAGACTTTTATTATATGATATATATTTATATAATTATAATAAGTTTTTAAAAAAATTATTTTTGTTTAGTAATCAAACAAATTATAAGAAAATATATATAAAAAAGAAAAGCAGAATCAGAATACCATACCATCTTTGCATCAATAGCTCAATTACTCGGCCTTGTCCTTACATAGTTTTTTCGGGACAACCTTACATAAATCCATTAGTTTAGGAACTAATTATTTATATACACTTTAGTTTGTAATATTACATATCTTATCAGATTTTGATGCCTCCAAATACATTATACATATATCTCGAATACATGAGGTCAAATTTAAGTGTAATTTAATCTAGATATATATATTGTATTCAAGTCGATGAACATGTATCGAAGATACATAACAAATCTCGTTCACCTCCCTCGCCTCTCTCCATCTCGCTGGCCACTCTCCAATGTATATGGTATCACAGATTGTTTATCATAGTGTGAGGTTAAACAAGCTACCATGGTTAGTTAAATTTACTATTCTGTTAGAAGTAGTTAACAAGTTGTTATGTAACCACTTTTGTACTCAGTCTATAAATACAACTCTACTGTACTCATTCTGTTTTTAATAGAGAAATAATGAATACAATTGCTCTCTTTTAGAATTCTCTCAATCTTTCTTCTTCCTTCTTCTTTCTTCAATATCAAGCTCCATTCATAGAGTCATCATGGTATCAGAGCCTCGTCAAGGTTTTAGGCAAAGAGTACAAGCAGCAGATAGTGTAGAGAGTCGAAGGTTTTGTTGATTCGATTAAGAAAGTATAACAAGTTTAAAAAACAAGCAAGCTGAAATCCATGGGAGATACAAACATTAAAGCAACTGCAAATTCAAATTTGCACACAAATATAGCTGGTCAACCAACCAGTTATGTCATTCCAACTCTAGATCACAATCATTCATTGTATCTTCAACCAAATCATACTCCAAGTAGCTCCTTAATCTCTCTTCAGCAGATTGGTTCAGAAAATTATGCAATCTGGAGTAGATCTATGCGAATAGGTCTTGTAGGCAAAAGCAAATTAGGTTTCATTGATGGAAGGTTTCCCAAGTCTAAATTTGCACCTGAACTGTTTGATATATGGGAGAAGTGTAATGCTGTTATACTTTCCTTGATAATGAATGCTGTTAGACCGGGTTTATTGAGCAATGTAGTCTATTATGGTGATTCTCATAGAGTATGGTGTGATATAAAGGAGAGATTTGATAAAATTAATGGTGTGCATGTGTTTCAATTACATAAGGAGATACACTGTCTAACTCATGGAACTATGACAGTAACAGACTACTACACTACTCTAAAAGGTTTATGGAATGAGTATGACTCTATCATGCCCTGTCCAAGGTGTTCATGTGCGTGTTCATGTGCTGAGTCTAAGATGTTTCAGGATCATTATGAATATGAACGACTTCTAGAGTTTCTAATGGGGTTAAATGAAACCTATGTTGCAGCCAGAGGTCAAATTCTAATGCAAACGCCAACTCCAAATCTAAATAAAGCTTTCTCCATCATCATGGATCATGAGAGTCAAAGGAACTTGGCACATATCAGTAGTGATGGTTTATTACCAAGGATTATGGAAAGTTTTGCTTTACCGAGTCAGAAAGGTGGTAATGGACCTATTATGAGTGCTAACTTTGGACATCAATCGGGAGGAGGTGGAGGAGGTGCTAGAGGTGGTCAGTATGATAATCAGTACAATCCACAGAAACCTCAGAGATCAGTTGTATTGTGCAAAGTATGTGGGTTCAGAGGACACATTAAGGAACAATGTTTCAAGGTTAAAGGTTATCCAATTGGATGGAGATCTAAGAGAAAAACTGGAGGCTCAAATTCCTATGCTAACAATGCTGAAGTTATTCAAAGTGCAAGTCATCAAAACACTGGAGGGAGTACTGTAGATAATGTTCCCACATCACTTGCAACTTTTTTCACACAAGATCAATACAAACAAATCCTTAATTTGCTGACTAAAGGAAGTGAAACTGGTGGAGATCAGTCAACAAATGGAGAGCATGCTGCTCAGGAAGCTGCTACAGGTAAAATTCTCGCTCGATTAGTGTCAAATTATTCTAGTGAAAATGGATAATTGATACAGGAGCAACTGAATATATGACATCTAGAGTTGAAACACTTAAAAATATCTTCACAGTTCCCCTTACAGAGAGAATACAGGTTCATCTTCCAACAGGATATGTAGTTTTAGTCTCACAATTCGGAACCTCAACGCTTGGTGTTCAACCTCTAGACAATGTCCTATATGTACCTGCCTACAATTGCAATTTGTTATCTGTATCACAACTAACAAAAGATCTTAATTGCATGGCAATATTCTTCTCTGACTTTTGTGTTTTACATGATCTCTACTGGACAGGTCAAGGGGATTTGTAAATAGGAGCAGGGTCTTTATATTCTCAAACAAGATGTCAGTAGCAGTCTTTCATCTCATACATCAACTAGCAAGTTCATGTAGTTCACAGTCCTGAGTCAATTTCTTTGTGGCATAGGAGGCTAGGACATGCTCGCATAAATGTATTAAGAAGATTTTCTAATCCTGTTAGCTTGAGTGATGTAATGCCATCTACTTGTACTGTGTGTCCACTTGCCAAACAGACTAAATTTCCATTTCCTGTAAGCAGTCATATGTCACAGTCTTTGTTTGAACTAGTACATTGTGATATTTGAGGGCCCTATAGGGTACCCACTGATAATGGAATGAGATACTTCGTGACTATCGTGGATGATTTTTCCAAATTCACCTGGGTGTTTCTTATTGCCTCGAAATCTGATACTTTAGTAGTTCTTAGGAATTTCTTCACTCAAGTGAATAATCTATTTTCCACAAGTGTCAAAACATTTAGAATTGATAATGGGAGTGAGTTTTTTTTAGCAATACATGTTAATCTGTGTTTACTTGCCTAGGGATCTCTCATCAAAGTACTTGTGTTAACACACCTGAATAGAATGGCGTGGCTGATAGAAAACACGGAACTATCTTAGATATGGCTAGGGCTCTCAGGTTTCAAGCTTTCATTTCATAGAATTTCTGGGATATGTAAGTTATTATAGCTGTGTATTTCGTAAATAGACTTTCCCTCTAAACTTTTATCCTATAAAACACCTTTTGAAAAGCTTCATCATCACCCCCCTTCCTTGTCTCACATTAGATCTTTAGGTTGCTTGTGTTATGCTACCTTCCTAACAATTACTGACAAGTTTTCTCCAAGAGCTATACATGCAGTCTTGATGGGGTATTCCTCATCCCAAAAGGGCTATCTTTTATATGATTTACATTTCAAATCTTTTTTTGTCAATAGACATGTTGTCTTTAAAGAGGACTTGTTCCCTTTCAAAGATGTTCAATTGTCCTCTAATCCTATTTTCCCTATCATTACTCTCATAGTACCTAACCCTCCACCCTTACCAGTTTCAAATGTTATTCCTAATACTCCTAGTGTCTTACCCTCTCCACCAATCTTTCCTACCCCTGTTCCTCCCAGTACTTCTATTCCATCTTCTTCAAGAAGGTTCTCTAGAGTCTCTAAACCTCCAAATTGGCTGCAAGATTTTGTCACAAAACCCAGCAGTCATACCTGTAGTTTTCCAATTTCCAATCACTTGTCTTATTAGAGTCTTTCTTCCTTTCATAGTGCATGCATTTCTATTTACTAAGCTGTAGTTGAAGCTACTTCCTACAAAGAGGCTACTCTTGATCCTTAGCGAGTTTAAGCCATGCAATTGGAGATAAATGCTTTGGAGTCTAATAATACTTGAAGTATGGTTGATTTACCCCCCGACAAGAAACCTATTGGGTGTCGGTGGATATACAAGGTTAAATACAAGTCTACTGGTGATGTTGAGAGACTTAAAGTTTGACTGGTTGCTAAGGGTTATTGTCGACAAAAGGGCCTGGACTGGGGAAACTTTCAGTCTTGTGGCAAAAATGGTTATTGTTAGGGCCATAGTTGCTCTTGCAGCTTCAAAAGGGTGGTTTATGCAGCAGATGAATGTTCATAATGCATTTCTAAATGATGATATGGTGGAGGAGGCTTATATGTCTATTCCTTCTGGTTTTGCTAGCCAGTGGGAGAATGGTGAAGTCTGCAAATTACATAAATAATTATATGGTCTCAAACAAGCTCTTAGATAGTGGAATTTCAAGTTTACACAAGCTTTGATTGATTTGGGATTTCATCAAAGTCAATAGGAGTATTCTCTATTCACTAGGCGTGATGGTGAAGATATTATTGTTGTGCTTGTATATTTTGATGACCTTTTGGTGACTGAAAACAAGAAGTGTCTTATAAAGGCTACAAAGGAGGATCTTCACAGACAATTTAAGATGAAAGACTTAGAAAAACTTAAATTCTTCATAGGGATTGAGTGTGCAAGATCTAGCAAAGGTATTCATTTGTCTCAAAGAAAGTATGGCTTAGAGTTGATAGCTGAATGTGGTTTAGGGGGAGCTAAACCTGCAGGAGCACCACTAGAGCAAAATAAAAAACTGACATCTGTTAAGCATGATGAATATATTTCACATGGAAAAGAACATGAAGATACCATTTTGCAAGATCCCAGAAGGTACCGGAGATTAGTTGAAAGATTGTTATACCTCACTATGACTCAACCAGATTTATCTTTTTCAGTACAAGTCTTAAGTCAGTACATGCACAGTCCTAAAGAATCTCACATGGAAACAACATTGAGGGTGGTCAGATATATAAAAGAGGCACCAGGTCTTGGGTTGTTTATGCCTGCTGGAGACACTGACCAACTACTTGCCTATTGTGATTCAAACTTGGGTTCATGCATAGAAACAATGAGATCAGTTACTGGGTATTTACTCAAGCTAGGAGGGTCGTGAATATCCTGGAAATCAAAGAAATTAAATAACAAACTATTTCTAGAAGCTCAGCAGAGGCTGAATTCAGAATTATGGTCAACTGTGCAGCTGAGATTACCTGGTTAGTAGGACTATTTGAAGAACTTGAAGTCAATATTAAACTTCCTATTACTATGATTTGTGATAGCAAGGCAACAACTCAAATTGCTGCAAATCCTATATTCCATGAGATAATTAAATATATAGACATAGACTGAAACTTTGTAAGAGATAAATCAGTCAAGGAATACTGAAAATAAAGTTCACACATACACAAAATCAACTTGCAGATATACTCACAAAGGGTCTTGGGAAAGCTCAACATAAGACATTAGTAAGCAATCTTGGAGTTATGGATATATTCAAACCATGAGCTTGAGGGGGGATGTTAACCATAGTGTAGGTTAAACAAGTGACCATGGTAAGTTAAGTTTACTATTCTATTAGAAGTAGTTAACAAGTTGTTATGTGACCACTTTTGTACTCAGTCTATAAATACAACTCTATTGTACTCATTCTGTTTTTAACAGAGAAACAATGAATACAATTGCTCTCTTCTAGAATTCTCTCAATCTTCCTTCTTCCTTCTTCTTTCTTCAATATCAAGCTCCATTCATGGAGTCATAACAAATAAATGTAAATCACTTCAAATACAAATACATGTATCTAGTGTGTTTCTCAGTATTTGCGATACATACGAATCTCATTTGTCTCTCTCACTATTTTTGGGTGTATGGTAATGAAAATATATGTATCTTAGTGTAACATACATAAAAAAAACTCTAAAGTAATGATAAGATATGTAATATTTTAAAAGTATAAGTAATAATAGTATATATGGTAGTGATGTAATGTCCAATCAGGTAGTTTTCCCAATTTTTTTTTTGGAAAACCCAAGGAAACCTATAATCTTCGCCATAGCCTGGCTTTTGGGTGAGCACTTTGTGATAACTTACTCATTGTGCAATAGCTCGCAGATCAGAGGGGAGATGTAAACTGCATTAGATAAGCTCTATGTGATCAGCTCATGGCTAAGTAACAGATAGAGGTTAGATTCGATCTCAGGTCTCCCATATGGGCGACCCACCTCCTGACCACTAAACCATGTCCTTGCATGCTTGTTCGTACATATTTTCTAAACTCACATACTAATTTTTCTAGTGTTTAAGAAATTGAGATATTTGACGAATATACTTGTCAAGTAATGACAAATTACATAGTCAAACACTATTTTTCAAATTGTTTTCCAAATATATTTAAGAATATTTATAGCCATGCAACCAACCGTTAATTTCAGCCCAAAATATTTACAATTCTAATTCTAATATTTCATATTTGAGCATTAATGATAGGAGTGCGGAAGCTAAATAACAAAAACACAAATTATAGGACACATCACACAAGAGATAAGAGATTTAATTGATGAGAACTAATTATACATTGAAAGAACATCTAATTTGAATCAAGCACAAATATCATATCAATTTTGAACTCAATATTTGATCCAAAACTATAGGATCTAACCCTCAAGGGAATGCAATTTCTCAATAATTCACTTTAACAAATTAAAAATACTTTCATTTATTATGCAATGATATATGACTCGTCCTATTATAGTCTTCTCATAAATTTTCAAAAGAATCTTCCATTACTCCACTTCCGCAAGGACAGAGAACTCATCTCAGGACGGATAAGTCAAATTTTACAAGCCTCAATTAGAAGCTTTGCAAAAATTGTCAATATTTGCAATCATATAACTCCAATTGACCTCTTGTTGTTAGGATCAAATTCACACACTTATGAATAAAGAACACAAGAACTTTAGAGAGAATGAGATGAGAGATCTAGAGAGAGAAAGAGAGAAACCAATATTTCGTGGTAACACCTCGTGAGTAAACATTCACGACAGCGGAGGTTAAAACTTGCAAACAGTTATATATATTAATCAGGCTCCACAACCTTGTTACTCTTTAATGCCTAAATATTTATTATAAATGAATCCCACATTGTGTCCAAGATCGTGATATATCAATTAATAAGGTCAACTTATTAAATTTATGACTTAAATAACAAACCGCATTTGTTGACAAAACCTATAATTTAAGTGTAAAAACAGAAAATAGTGTCTTTTTTCTTGGTGAATAGGCTTTAGGTCCCATTTATTTTTATTTATGAAATTAAAAGTACTAAATTTCAATATTAAGATTTTTGTATTAAGACTTTCTTATTTTTTCTAACATCTAAAAATTATAAAGAGTTGAGGATCGAACCTCCAAATAATAATTTAAAGAAATATTTTTTATCTTAAACCGAAAATATAATGAGTGTCTTATAAAACAAAACATATAGAATAACTCTTTGGGATTTATCGTAGTAAAATACGGAGAAAATCAAAATTTCACCTTAAATACTTCTTGTAATGTGAAAAGAAGGTAATTAATGCGTCGAAATGGTCTAAAGAATCTTTTTTTTTGTTAAGTAATTATATACCGGGAAAGTCTTAATCAAACAAGATTGATTTAACGTTATACAATTACACATAATTAAACATAAGTAATTATGCTAATCCAAAATATCATTTTCACAATTGGGGTCCATATTTATTAAATTTATATATAAAATGTGAAAGAATACAAAGTTGGGGTTGGCCGTCATTTTGGATGATTCTATCAAAAGTTTGCTTTATTTATGTCTTCAAGCTATTGGCTTGACTTCATTTTTGAAATATATGAGCTAATTAATCATTTTCTAATCAAATAAAATTATGGAAACTAATTAATTAGAAGAATGTGTCTGTCATTACCTCTATGTTCTTGTACTAATTAGTTTCCTAAATAACATCGATATTATTCATCGATGAAATCCACGTTAATGTTTCGTCCATTGACAAGAGCACTTATAGTAGAGGCAAATAATAGGGTTTTAATTTCGGGATTACTAAGTAATACAAAATACTTCTTTCGTTTTATTTTCTCCATTTCATATTAGATGAACATTATATGTCTCATATTACTTGATCACCGACTAAATCAAGATAGAATTAATTAACTTTTTTTTTCTCCATTATCTCTTGAATTAATATAGTCTTTGAAAGCTTAAATAAATTTTGAAAATCCAAGAATCTTTTTTAGGTCTAATTAATATGAGCAAAGGGTAAAGTAGTAAAGCTGATCAATCTATTAATGATTTTTAATCATCAACTCACCGTGTAAAATACAACATGCCCTAATGCATAAAATGAGTATTAATTTTTTTACTATAATACGCATGACTATTAACATTTTAAAAAATCTTTGAAAAATGATTTTGGGAATAAATAGTAAATGTTAAATGCAAAACATGTAAAAAAGAAAAAAGAAGACCATTTTCATCTTATATGTTAAAGTGAGCAAGTAATCGTAAATTTAGTTTTAATATAATAGACAAATAAAAATAAAAAGAGTGAGTATTTCATTGCAAATTTGCAATCTTGACCAAGAAAATTATAAGAAATTAGGACAACTGCTTTTCATCTTAATTTGTGTCCTCTAGTTGCTTCAATTTTTCAGCTGAACTACTTGTTTCATATTTAGTAAAAATTAACAGAAGTATTTAATATGTACCCTCGAAAATGGCACTAGTATTTAACTTGATTCTTGGATTATATATTCATTATATTATATAATATAATATAAAAAAATAATAAGTAGTTTTTTTCAGAAGTTAAAAAGTAGTTTTCTCCTTAAAATATTAATTTAAAAGGTACTTTTAGAAAAAATAAATTTAGAAGTAATTTTAAGAGTTTAATAAAATATAATTCAAAAATATTTTTTATTTGATTAGCTGAATACAAATTGAATTTCCACCAATAATAGTTTAATTTACATTAGGATTTTCATAATTTTTCGAAAATCGGTCATATAAGATTGATCTTTTAACTAAAAATCTTAAGAATTAAATTCATAAATTTTAAATCTGAGAAATATCCAACATCATGTTTTAATGGTTTCAAAGTGAAGAATTAGGAAAAAGAAATAGTAGCCATGCCACAACTATTATTGCTTGAAGTGGATTAATCAGAATTCAATTACTTAATTGTGATATTTTGTCACATTAATGGGAGGGTCACATCAAGAGGAACTGGCCCCTAGTAGGATAATAATTTATTTTGATTATTTGTTCTAGTGTGTGTTTTACATTATGAACTGATCCAAAATTTTGTTTTTACTTTTATGTACTAATTTTGGTGTTTTCTTCTAAACCTTTTTTTCCCTCTTGGCATATTTATTAAATTTTTTAATATTATGATATTTGGTATGATATATATTTTAATTATTTTTTATATATGGTATTTAAATATAACATATCGAAATATCGAATTTCATACATATACATTATTAAAATACTAACAAATATCCAACCTAGTATTGTTATAAACTAATGTTAGAAGTTACAACTTTAACTACTCTATTTTGATTGATATGTAATAATTGTCGAAGTCATAATACTATATTATACGAGTATATATTAGTTGAAGTAAAACAAATTATGATTAACGATTTACTATATCAAAATTATGATATCAAAACTTTCAAATATCGTATTATACCGTGCCATACCATGTCTACCTTAGCGTAAATAATCAAGTTTTACCTTTACTCATGCACCAACTTTTAGAATACTTGTACAAATAACTAATCCAACCAAAAAAGCCTTTAATATATACAAAAGCTTAAGACTTTTTTTTCGTTGAACCCCATACGAAACAAGCTAAATACATGAGTCGTTACATAATACGAATCTGAATCAAACGAGAAAAAAACTAAGATATCAAATAGTTATATATATATAAAAAAAAAAAAAAGAACAAAGCAGGCTAATGAATAATAGGTGTAGTAAAACGAAATTGTACAAAGTTAGGGGCCTTTCCACATCAATTATTGCCTATATATCCCTACTTTATAGGGTTGTTTTGTCGGTAAGATAAGATAGATAAGGATATTTTATAAGATTATTTTATTTCATTTTTTATACCAGATAACTTATATTAAAATTGTGTGATAAAATAATCCTGAAGTAAAATATCTCAAAATTATTATCCTTATTCCACCAGCCAAAACCACCACTATATATATATTAGTATAAGCCAAATAAGGAAGGCCATAATTCCAAAGTTATTAATGTGCTAACAAGAGAGGGAATAGAGGAGAGAGTTCCCTGCTTGTTTTGTCTTCCTCTACTCATAGCATATTCCTAGTTTTAAGTAAATCTCCAATTCAACCCTTTTTGCACAAACACAAAAAAGTGGTAAACAACAAATTGCAAAGTTTCTAAAATCTTATACTATAACTATTTCACCCCTTTATATTATCAAAAAAAATAAAATATGTCAAATATTTCTGGTGAAGAAGGGAGTTTTTCTTCAGGAGAAGAAGCTCATTTGCACACTTCAAATAATAATATTTCTTCTATTACTACTAGCAATGGTTCCACCTCACAATCCCAACAACAACAACCACTTGCTAAGAAGAAAAGAAATCTTCCTGGAAATCCTGGTATTAAAAACTCTATTTTATATATATATCTCTTTTCGAATTTCGTGATAAGCGTTTATAAGTTTCATATAACATCAGTATAATCAAGTAGTTTCTTACACGTATCCCATAGGTCATCCAAAGGGTATTTACCGTCTTGAATTTGAAATCTTGAAGAAAAAAAAATCATATATTACTATGGATAAAAATGATCTGATAGTGTAAAGATCATTTATACAGATGATGTATATTACTTAAGTAGTTCATGACGATATCATATGTTAAAATCAGAAATTGTACTAGTCATGATCGTATATTATTGGTTTAGCTTAATTATATAGTTCAATTTGAATAGTTGTGTGTTTAATTTAACATGAAGTATGTTGTGATTCTTGATGATATTATTTCTTTAGCTTATTACACAATTGTATTATTGTTTTTATTTGATCTAATGTGAACGTATACATGTATATATAATAATTAAGTAGTACGATGGAAAATTTAGCAAGTTTTGTGCTATGATGGTGGAATCTTTGACTATAAGCTTGTTTGTTTTAAATAGAGAAAATCCTCAGCTTTTCAAAAGGGTCAATAATTGCTTGCAATTATGATGAAATACACTTTTTTCATTTTCCCTTTTTGTGACCCACACACCACTTATATGCCTATGAAATAGTACATGACTTATAATCACTCGAGAAATTTACTCCACATGGAATGTTCGTGAATATTTAAATTGGTTGTTTTTCGTTAAAGAATTTTAGAATTCAGTATTTTATTATTATGAATATCTATAATTGTTTGATGTTCGAAGTTACTAGAATCAAATATCTTTTGATCGTGTAATATTTGAACTGGTCATTTGATGTTAAAAAATTATTGAATTTAGAACTTTTTAATCGTTAATATCTAAGTTACTGGTTTGATGTTTGAAGTTTGTAGAATCTTAAACTTTGTGATTGTGAATATCTACACTAATAATTTGTTGTTCAAGAATTTTTGAATTTAGAACTTTTTGATCGCGAATATATAAGCTAGTTGCTTCAAGTTTCTAGATTTCCTAAAACAATAGTTTATTATTCAATAATTTTTTTCATCGTCGTGTTTGATTGATTGATTTAGTGATTCTCTTCTCGAAATCGGTGTAGATCCCAATGCAGAAGTCGTTGCCCTATCACCAACCACCCTCATGGCCACGAATCGATTCGTGTGTGAGATTTGCAACAAGGGATTCCAAAGGGACCAAAATTTGCAATTACATAGGAGGGGACACAATCTTCCTTGGAAGCTAAGGCAAAGAACAACCGCGGAAGTGAAAAAGCGCGTTTATATATGTCCAGAGCCAACTTGCGTGCACCACAATCCATCTCGTGCATTAGGTGATCTTACAGGTATTAAAAAACATTATAGTCGTAAACATGGAGAAAAAAAATGGAAATGTGATAAATGTTCAAAAAAATATGCTGTGCAATCTGATTGGAAGGCTCATCAAAAGACATGTGGAACAAGAGAATACAAATGTGACTGTGGTACCATTTTTTCTAGGTTAGTTTAATTTTTTTGGTTATATTTTTCATAATTATTCAATCATTTATTCATTCAAGAGAAGAAGAATAATAAATAATTAAAAGGGGTACTTAATATGAACTAAAATGGATATCATGTTTAATGTTGATGCAATATTCTAATTAGCTGCTAAAATGATTATACTACCTAAGCTACGTTCTATATATGGTCAAGATTTAATAGAAAATAAGTAGCACTCTCTCAAGTCCCAATTCAAATGATATAGTTTGAATTAATTTCGAGAATCAAATAAGAAAGTCTTTTTACCATAATTTATTTGCATTCATATACCCTTAGGAAATTTTAATTGTTAATTTTTGCGATTTGTATTACTTTTTATGTAGTTTCTGAATGTGTAAATTATTTTTCATTCTTTTAAAAATATTATGTCAGAAAGCACAAACAAAACAAAAAGTTTAATTGATCTCAAAATTCAAACTATATTATATAAATTGAAATAGAAAAATAAAATATTTAATCTCGTATGTTATGTATTTTCAAAAGAATTTGCTTAATTATTTTAAGATCTAATTGTATAATAATTCTAAAAGCATTATATTTCAAACTTTCATATTTCACACTATTATGTCACGTTATGATAATGGCATAAGTGGACCTAGTTACCTGAACTATTAGACAAATAATTTAACATAACATATAAAATTAAAATAATAATGCATAATATTATTATTTTCTATTATTAATATTATCAGTTAGTTTCTCTTATATGAAAATTGATGTGCATGCAGGAGGGACAGCTTTATCACACATAGAGCTTTTTGTGATGCATTGGCTGAAGAAAACAACAAAGTGAACCAAGGTTTAATGAACAACAATATGGAACACAATATGCACAGTGGCCAAATGCATGAGATCATGTCATCCAATGCCTCTTTAGGTTTATCTGAATTTAATAATTTTGATCCCAAAAATTCACTAAAAGCACTCCCTCAAGAACTTCTCCCCATTCCATTCAAGTCCATGACCAATAATATGGCTCCAGGTGGCATGTTCTCAACTACTTCAGGTAATTGAACCATCTGACTGTTTCGTTCAAAATCTTAACTAGTCAGAATGTTACTTTTATTTAATTAGTTATATTTTCAACACAGGTAACCTATTTGGTAATAGTCCAAGAAGTGTAGCTTCATCATCTTCCGGACTTCAACTTAGCTCAAATATCCCATCAAATTTCAATTATCTACAAGATAACGGTAAAAATAGGGTGGCTCAAGGACAAGGCCAATTGTCATCAGTTCCAATGTCAGCTACAGCGCTTTTGCAAAAAGCGGCCCAAATGGGGGCCACAGCTAGTAGTAGCATAAATTCCCCAATGATGCAAAAGAGTTTTGTAACAAGTGCTATGGCTGGTCCTGATATTAGCATAACAAGACCATCACCTAATTATGACAATTTCCAAATGCAACAAGACGGTAACAATCATCAGAGTCAGAGTCAGAATCAGAATTTAGCAGCAGTGATAAATGACATGGGAATTTATAGCGGGATACTAATGAGCAATGATCAAAACAACGATGGGGGATACATAAAAAATGTTACAGAAGTACTTGATCGCGATAATCATAATCATAGTACAAATGACAGAGTTAGAAACCAGACTATGATGGTGCAGAACGGATCAAATGACATGTTGACAGTCGATTTTTTAGGTATTGGAGGAGCTTCAAGGGCACCAATTAGTAATTTGCAGGAACAACGAAGATTCGAAGCAGCTATAAATCAACAGAGGTTGCAAGCTTCTTCTTCATTTCATCATCAACAAAATATTAATCATAATTCGGGTTTGGAAAAGCCCATATGGGATGTTTGATGGATACTCATCAACGTCAAGGGAAAAATCTTACTGGCATTCAGTGTTAGCATCAAATCAATGATATCAATTAGATACATTTTATACATCATTTAATCATAAGGTTAAATTATACGTAAAGTCAAGTATAAATATCGAGTTTGCGGATAAGTTTTTAATTTCCATAGGTCAATTCGTCAGGTGTATTTTTTCTTATCATGACTAATTAAAGAACTTGCATGCATGGTACTTTACAGTTTTTTTTTTTTAAAAAAATAATTTATTATTTTTTAATTTAATTTTTATTCACATATATATTATTCTTGGTCAATGCATGGACCTCGTTGGTGCTAGACATCAATGGATTTTGACCAACCTATATATTCTATATAACGGGTCGGTGCCTATCTTCCTTATTGATTTTGATTGCTTGACAAACATGTATAGTGTGAAAATAATTATCGCCTAATTATTCATAATGACGAAATCAGAAATTTTATCAAGAGTGTTCAAAAATAACATCGTGTAACTGTCAAAATAAAATTTTAAAAAATGTGTTATTTAAGGTTTCAATCTGGGACTTCTCGATTCAAATTGACACTCATTACCACCGCACAATAGGCTTAGCTTTTGTTAAGGATGTCCAATTTTAAATATATATCCTTTAAATACATACAAAATTTGATATCCATACCCAACATAATTTTCTAACGAATGGTGTCCAGTTTTATTTATTTTTTTGCCACTATAACCATTGCATCTTGATTAAGATATATATATATATATATATATATATATATATATATATATATATGCTTACATTGCATTCTAAATAAACTCCTTAGCTTCCATCTCACTAAAATGAATCAATGTTGTAACAAACATGTTTGGATATATAATCTATATAATTTACAAAAAGTAATTATTACAAAATAAAAAAAGTAATTTTCTTTTACTGATAACTTCAAAAAACAAGAATCCAGGATCGCAAATTCAGTATTCTAAAATTGCTTTTGTGTATATTTTCATGAGAAAGATTTCACAGCAAGAAAATTTTGTTGAAGACATAATCTATCATATAAAATGTGAGAAATGTTTAATATAGTGTACAAATTAGAACAAATTGTTCTGTTTTTTTAGCTAGTTAAAAAGCTATATATATATATATATATATATATATATATACATACACACACTTTGGGTTGTTGGAATTTTTCAAAATTGTCAATGGACATGTAGATGCAAAGAAATGATTAAAGCGTTTGGGAGTTAATATCTCAGATTGTCATTCAACTATGCATTTTTTTCTCCGAAAGTCACTCAATTTTGATTTTTAACTCAAAAGTCACTCAACTATAAGTTCTTTTCTTAAAATATCATTTAACTTTAATTTAGATTTTATAACAAAAGTCACTTAACTATGAGTGTTTAACTTACTAAGTCACTCAACTATGAATATTTTACTTACAATGTCACCTAATCTATTTAATTAAATATTTCCGTTAAAATTACAAACATGAAATTTGTCTTTCACACAAAAATTTTAAAAAATAAAAAGATATTCATTCAAATCATTTAATAACCCGACAATACATAATAAAGGAACAAAAAGAAATGATTAAAAAAATTGACTGTAATTTGTTACTAATGTTTCTCCTACCGTTAAGTTAATTAAGATTTGGTCTTGACATGTTTTTCTTTAGAAGAATGGTCTTTACATGTTATTGATTTTAGAGTGCTAGACTTAAATTAATTAATTGGTTTAAATGAATATCCTTTAATTTTTTTTTATAAAAAAAATTGGTTAGAAATAAAAATTTCATGTTAGTAATTTCAAAAAATAATTAAATCATTCAAATAATATATCTCAACCGATTGGGTTATTAAATAGTTTAAATGAATATCTCTTTATTTATTTATAATTTTAGTTAGAAAGAAAAATTTCATGTTTGTAAGTTTTGATGAAAAAAAATCAATTAAATAGATAAAATGACTTTGTAAGTGAAACACTCGTAGTTAAATGACTTTTGAATTAAAAATCAAAGTTTAGTGACTTCATGAGAAAAGAACTCATAATTGAGTGACTTGGAAGTTAAAAATCAAAGTTGAGTGACTTTATGAGAAAATAGTACATAGTTGAGTGACCACATGAGATATTAACTCAGCGTTTGGGGGTTCAAAATTTTGAGGACAGAAGAGAAAAATATTGCAAAAACATGTTTCCTTTGCATTTTTTAGTTGCCAATCAATTTTGTTAGGGGGTTGACAATTTAATATGCATGTATATTTATTTAATTTTCTAATACAAATACATGGTCAACGAAAAGTTAGTAAATTCGTTCGAACCCACAAACTGTCAAAATACAATCTGCCATAGCTGTAAACTCCATTGGAGTATAATGTGAACATATGTATTGAAAATGAAAGATTAACCTCATTGTTGAAGATGAGAGTTCTTTTATACACAAACTGAAAATTAGAAACTAACTAACCACTAACTAACTATGTGAATTGGTTATGTAACTAACTAACAAACTATAACAAACTATACAAACAATTAACATAACTAACTACAACTTAAATAGCATTTAACATCCCCCCTCAAGTTGGAAGTATACTTCTTACGTCCAACTTGTTGAGAATAGCTGAATGTTTAATCCCTGTTAAAGCTTTGGTTAATACATCTGCAATCTGATCTGTGGTGGTAACATGATGTAGAGTCATGAGCCCATCATGTAGCTTGTTCCTTATGAAGTGACAATCCACCTCAATGTGTTTAGTTCGTTCAAGGAGCACTAGATTCCTGGCAATGTGAAGAGCTGACTGGCTGTCACAAAACACTTCATAAGGTGTAGAAGTTGGCACTGCAAGTTCTTCAAAAAGTCTGTTCAACCACACCAATTCACCAACAACCTTTCTCAAAGCCCTGTATTCTGCCTCAGCTGAAGATAATGACACAACTTCTTGTTTCTTGGATTTCCAGCTTATTGGAGTGTTCCCTAGCAGTACAATGTACCCTGAAACTGATCTTCTAGAGTCTGGACATGCTGCCCAGTCGGAGTCACAAAAAGCTCTTACTTTGCAGTCATGATTGTTGGACATAAAGATTCCAAGTGTTGGATCCTTCTTTTTGTATCTCAGCAAATGAAATGCTGCATGTAAGTGAGGCTCTCTAGGATCTTGTAGGAACTGACTTAAGTGTTGTACTGCATAAGATATATCCAATCTTGTGTTAGTAAGAAAATTTAATTTCCCCACCAATTTTCTGTAGAATGTAGGATCTGATAGCACAGGTCCTTCCTTGGCCTTCAACTTCACTGTAGGATCTAGAGGAGAAGAGGAACTTGGGCAATGTAAACAATCAAATTCTTTCAAGAGATCCAATGCAAACTTCCTCTGTGAAATTATAGCTCCATCATGTCTGTATAAAACTTCAAGGCCTAAAAAATAATTCAACCTTCCCAAATCTTTGATTTTGAATTGATCATGCAGGAATCCCTTGAGTGAATCTATTTCTGCAGAATCTGTGCCTATAAGGATAACATCATCCACGTACACTGCTACAAATACAATTGAATTGGTAGACTTCTTGTAGAATAAGGAGTAATCATTAACTGAATGACTATAGCCCTTAGAATACAAAGCAGCAGCTAATTTTTCTTACCACTGTCTGCTTGCTTGTTTCAGCCCATAAAGAGATTTATTCAGCTTGCAAACTAGGCCTGGTGCATCAATCATCAAACCAGGAGGCACTTCCATGTAGACCTCTTCATGTAAATCTCCATGAAGGAAGGCATTGTTGACATCTAGTTGAGAGATATCCCAACCTCTTTTTACTGCAATGGCAATAAAGGATCTAACTGTTGTCATCTTTACTACTGGTGAGAAAGTTTCCACATAATCAATTCCTGCTTTCTGATTATAACCCTTGACAACTAGCCTTGCCTTGAATCTCTCAATGCTTCCATCTGCCTTATGTTTTACTTTGTATACCCACTTGCAGCCTATAGGTTTCTTACCCACAGGTAGTGGTAACAAATCCCAAGTGTGGTTTGCATGTAATGCTTCAAATTCTTGAGTCATGGCTGTTTGCCAAGCAGGGTTAACAACTGCTTCTTCATATGTCAGTGGCTCATTATCAAGGCATACATTTTGTAACAAAATTTGACTGCCAGGACAAAGAACATCAGAGGTGATATGGTGTTTATTGGTAAACAAGGCATGTAAAGACAGTGAAGGAATGTGTTGTTTAGATGTATTGGTTAGGCAGTGATAATCATTTAGATATGTAGGTGCTTTATGAGTTCTGTTAGATTTTCTAGTAGGTATATTGGATTGAGTTCTGGGGTTGTCATCATCAGTTTGTATGGTAGTAGTATGAGGTGATGATCTAGTTTCTGTAACACTTACACCTTCATTATCATTAGAATAAGGTATATATACACTTGTGTCATCATAGCCAAAATCATGACTAATGGGATTAGAGAGTACATCATGTGTTGATTAAAAAATGGAATCAAAACCCACACCTTTTGGTAAAGATACAAATGGAAAGATAGTTTCATAAAATACCACATCTCTAGAGACACAAATTTTTCTAGTGGCCAGGCTCAGCACCTTGTAACCTTTTGTTCCATATGGATATCCTACAAAAATGTGAGGTGTTGTTCTAGGTTCAAACTTATCCCTATGAACTACTGGTTTTGTGGGGTAGCAGAGGCATCCAAAACTTCTCAATGATGAATATTGAGGTTTTCTTTTGTAAAGGATTTCAAATGGGCATTTCCCATGTAATTGACTAGAAGGTAATCTGTTTATTATATGAGTGGCTGTCAAGATACATTCTCCCCAGTATCTATGAGGTAAATGAGATTGAAACATCAAAGCTCTAGCTGTTTCTAAGAGATATTTGTGTTTCCTTTCGACTATACCATTTTGTTGTGGTGTGTATGGACAAGATCTTTGATGGAGGATGCCTTTGGATTGAAAATATAGAGCAGTCTCTTTATTTATAAACTCTGAACCATTGTCTGATCTAATGGTTTTTAATTTTGTGTTAAATTGATTCTCAATCATAGAAATGAAGGCTTGAATTACTTGAAAAACATTGCTCTTACTGCTCAAAAGATGTGTCCATGTGGACCTGCTACAATCATCAACCATGGTAAGAAAATACTTGTGATTATCATGTGTGGTAGTATGGTAGGGTCCCCAAAGGTCTACATGAAGAATCTCAAACAGTTTGGTGGATTGTGCTGTGGTTTTAGGAAAAGGTAACCTGGTTTGCCTAGCCATAGGACAAACTGGACAAAAAAATGGTTGTTTTGATTTAAAATTTGTAGGTATTGAACTTATGGATCTCATCTTTGAAAAAGGTACATGACCAAGCCTGTTATGCCACAGTAAATCTTTATCTTTGGAAATCAAGACTGAATTTGATACAATTTGTTTGTTATCATTGCTTGAAGAAGAGTCAATTACAGAAGAATGTAAGATACATGAATGAGAAGCAAATGTAGAAGCTTTTGTCACAAAATTGGAAGATGAAAAACATGAGGTGTGTTGTGCGGAATTTGAGATAATACGAGAAAATATAAACGCGAAAAACAAGACAACAGATTTACGTGGTTCACCAATAAATTGGCTACGTCCACGGGAAGAGAGGGAGCAGTTTTATTATGGAGAGGCAAAAACAGAATTACAGAATAGGGTTTCCCATAGCGTCTATATATAGTGCTAAGCTACGCCCTAACATGCTTGGGCCCAAAATACAGAATTGACAGATAATTAAGGGCCCAATACAACAACATTGTATACCCGTCCTTTCTGTTTGTAGCGGGTCCGATTCAAGGCATTCAACAAATCTCCACCTTGACTTGAATTCTCCGAACAGATTCTTCAGACGCACTATGATAGTGCCAGGCCTCCCCCTCTTCCTCAGAGTTGCCCCGCAGGGCAATTAACAGCTTCTGATGTTGAGCAAGTCCAAACAGTGTTGAAACTTGCTCTGTGGAACCGGCTTTGTGAACATATCAGCAGGATTATCAGCAGTTCCTACTTTCTTCACCTTGATTCTCTTCTCACTTCTCAGAAAATGATACCTTACGTCAATATGCTTGGTTCTCTCATGATGGACTTGATCCTTGGCTAGACAAATTGCGCTCAAACTGTCACAATACACCGTAGCCTGATCATGATGCAGACCAAGATCACTAACCAGCCCTTTCAACCAAATCCCTTCTTTTGCAGCCTCTGTCAAGGCCATGTACTCCGCTTCCGTAGTAGACAAAGTCACTGTAGGTTGCAAAGTTGCCTTCCAACTGACGACAGATCCTCCAAGGGTAAACACATAGCCAGTCATCGATCTTCTTGTGTCAACATCTCCAGCATAGTCTGAATCAGAATAGCCAGTAACCAAGCACTGAGTATCACCTCCATAAATGAGACCAACGTCAGATGTACCTCTAAGGTACCGGAAAATTCTCTTCACAGCCTGCCAATGTTCTCTCCCTGGTTGTCCCATGAATCTGCTCACTACACTGACTGCATGTGCTAAATCTGGCCTTGTACAGACCATAGCATACATCAAACTTCCTACGGCACTGGCATAAGGGACTCGTGACATATACTCCTTCTCTTCTTCTGACTGTGGAGCGAACATGGCAGTGAGATGGATATTGGCAGCACTGGGGTTATCAATGGGCTTAGATGAAGACATGCCAAACCTCGCCAAGACCTTCTGAATGTAGCTTCTCTGTGACAAGAAAAGTTTCCTTCTCTCTCTGTCTCTAATGATCTCCATCCCTAAAATCTTCCGAGCGGCTCCCACATCCTTCATCTCAAACTCAGCACTAAGTAAACCCTTCAGCTTCTGAATGTCATACTTCTTCTTTGCAGCTATCAACATATCATCTACATAAAGCACCAGATAGATGAATGAATCATCATTGAGCCTATTGTAGTAGACACAACAATCATATGAGCTCCGAGTATAGCCCAACTTCACCATATAGCTGTCAAACCTTTTATACCACTGCCTTGGAGACTGCTTAAGTCCATACAAGGACTTCTTCAACTTGCAGACGTGATTTTCCTTCCCTGGAACTTGGAAACCATCCGGCTGAGTCATGTATATCTCTTCCTCCAACTCTCCATGTAGAAACGCTGTCTTCACATCAAGTTGTTCAAGCTCCAGATTCTGATGTGCAACTATCGCTAGTAACACTCGAATGGAAATATGTCTGACCACTGGTGAGAAGATCTCATTGTAGTCCACTCCCTCTCTTTGATTGAAACCTCTGGCAACAACCCTGGCTTTATACTTGACTCCTTCTGCTGGTGATATTCCTTCCTTCTTCTTGAAAACCCATTTGCAAGTAATAATCTTTCTCCCCGAAGGCTGTATGACCAGATCCCATGTCTGATTCTTGTGTAGGGACTCCATCTCATCTCCCATAGCGGCAAACCATTTTTCAGAATCAGAACTTAAAATGGCTTCTTTGTAAGTAGACGGCTCAGATGTATCTACCTCTTCAGCAACCTGCAGTGCATAACCCACCATGTCCTCAAAACCATACCTCGTAGGTGGCCGAACTCCAACCCTCCTTGGCCGATCTTGAGCTATACTCTGATGGATATCTGATGGCATAGATTCTGGAATATCAGTTTCTGTCTGTGGCTCTTGATCCTCCTCTTCAGGTTCCTTTAAATCGCTCTCGTTCTGAATGACTTGAAACTCCACCTGTTTGTCAAGACTCCCAGTTTCTGACGTAGTTGTAGGCTTCACAATGGTTCTAAGCAGAGAACTTTCATCAAAGACAACGTTCCTGCTCATAATAACCCTCTTTTCTGCTGGAGACCAGATTCTGAAACCTTTCACTCCATCTCCGTAGCCCACAAATACTCCCTTTTTAGCTCTTGGTTCTAACTTACCTTCACTGACGTGATAGTAAGCCGTACAACCAAAAGCTTTCAGATTTGAATAATCAACAGCTTTTCCTGACCACATCTCCATAGGTGTCTTGCACTGTATGCCTGTATGTGGTCCGCGGTTAATCAAGTAGCAAGCTGTACTAACCGCTTCTGCCCAGAATCTTCTATCTAGCCCAGCATTAGAGAGCATGCACCTTGCTCTCTCCAGAAGTGTTTGATTCATCCGCTCAGCTACACCGTTCTACTGTGGTGTATTTCTGACTGTACAATGTCGAGCAATCCCTTCATCCTTACAGAATTGATCAAATTCAGACCAACAGAATTCCAGCCCATTATCAGTTCGCAACCTCTTGATCTTCTTCCCTGTTTGATTTTCCATCAAAATTTTCCACTCCTTGAACTTCTGGAAGGCTTCACTTTTATGCTTCATCATGTACACCCAAGTCATCCTTGAGTAGTCATCAATAATGGACACAAAAAATCTGCAGCCTCCCAAAGACTCAACACGGCATGGACCCCAGCAATCAGAATGGATATAATCAAGTGTGCCTTTTGTTCTATGAATGGCCTTTGGAAACTTGTTGCGATGTAGTTTTCCAAAAACACAATGTTCACAAAACTCTAGGCTCTTAACCTTATGACCAGCAAGTAAATCCTCCTTTGACAGAATTTGCATCCCTCTTTCACCCATATGACCAAGTCTCATGTGCCATAACTTAGTCATATCCTTCTGGTGAAATTCTGACGATGCAACATGGGCTGAACCTGTAACCGTGGAACCTTGTAGAAAATACAAAGTACCACGCATGACACCTTTCAGAATCAAATTTGAACCCTTCCAGACCCGCAAGACTCCATCTTTTCCCGACCAGCTGAATCCCTTGCTGTCCAAAAGACTGAGAGATATCAGATTTTTCGTCATCAATGGAACGTGCCTGACCTCGTTCAATGTGCAGAAGCTACCGTCATGTGTCCTTATCTTGATCGAGCCTGTCCCAACCACCTTGCAGACAGAACTGTTGGCCATCGAGATGCTGCCTCCGTCTACCTGCTCATAAGTCGTGAACCACTCTCTCCTAGGACAGATGTGATAGGATGCCCCAGAATCAAGAACCCACACATCTGAATGATGAGTGTGCTCATCCGCAACTAGGGCAATATCTTCTTCAGAATTGGTGTCTTCTTCAGCAACAGCAGCAGACACTGATTGTTTTTCCGATTGCTTTTTCTTCTTCGGACAATCAAATTTCCAATGTCCCTTCTCCTTGCAGTAATTACAAACATCATCCGGCTTTGCACCCTTCGACATCGGCTTATTTTTCTTTCCGCCGTTTTTCCTTCCCTTTCCGCTACTGGTGAACAGACCGGAAGGCTGTATGTCCGTACTTGTGCCGTTAGCCTTATGCCGTAATTCCCTGCTATGAAGGGCCGATCTGACTTCTTCCAGTGACACAGTATCTTTCCCAACAATGAACGATTGAACAAAATTCTCAAACGACATTGGGAGAGATACTAACAGAATCAAGGCAGCATCTTCATCCTCGATCTTCACATCGATATTACGCAATTCTAATAACAAAGTATTCAATTGCTCTAAGTGTTCCCTGAGTTGTGTACCTTCAGCCATTCGTAAACCGAATAGACGTTGTTTCAGAAGCAGCTTGTTGGTTAGAGATTTTGTCATGTACAAACTCTCCAGCTTCAACCATAGACCAGCAGCAGTCTCTTCATCCGAGACCTCCGTGATGACGTCATCCGCGAGACACAGCATGATCGTCGAGTGCGCCTTTTCCTCCAGAATCGCCATCTCAGGAGTAACGACGGCGTTCTTGTCTTTCGATAACGGCGCCCAGAAACCTTGCTGTTTCAACAAAGCCCGCATCTTGATCTGCCATAAACTGAAACTGTTCCTCCCTGTGAATTTGTCGATTTTCACGTTCAAAGCAGACATCTCGAATTCTCCAAGAACACCGATTAACCGAGAGGCTCTGATACCAATTTGTTGTGCGGAATTTGAGATAATACGAGAAAATATAAACGCGAAAAACAAGACAACAGATTTACGTGGTTCACCAATAAATTGGCTACGTCCACGGGAAGAGAGGGAGCAGTTTTATTATGGAGAGGCAAAAACAGAATTACAGAATAGGGTTTCCCATAGCGTCTATATATAGTGCTAAGCTACGCCCTAACAGGCTTGGGCCCAAAATACAGAATTGACAGATAATTAAGGGCCCAATACAACAACATTGTATACCCGTCCTTTCTGTTTGTAGCGGGTCCGATTCAAGGCATTCAACAAGGTGTTAGCATTTTCAGCCCTGCTATGCATCAAACACTTCGAGCACAAGAAATACAAGCCATCCTTGCACCTACCAATTTCCTGAGGCCTCTTCATTGAAGGGGCCTGCAATAGACAAGCAGTATCATTGAATATTATAGTGCCTTTCAAAGGAACAGTAAGTGAGTGTATAGAAATTAAATTGAATTTGAAGGAAGGCACATACAACACTTTGTATAGAATGATTCTAGGTGTAAGTGTTACATCTCCTAGCTCAGTCACTTTTACTTTGTACCCATTTGGTAGGCTTATCAAGATGGGATATGGCAAAGATCTAATGTTTGTAAGGTAAGATTTATGGAAAGTCATATGGTTAGATACCCCTGAATCTAATATCCATAAGTCAGACTTTGATTCAAAATGTTTGCATGAAGATTTACCATAATCAATAGAAGAAGTACAAATTGTATTACCTGCAAAGTTACAGAACCATTCCCCATATCAGGATTATCCTCAATTGCTCCAGCATTGTTTGTCTGGAAGTGATGTAGCATTCTCACAACATTGTGATATTGTTCTTTTGACAAAGTCACATTATCATCTGCATCCTTCTTCATTTGATCACTCCTTTCATTACTCATTGACTCAGCAGAGATGCCATTTGCTGCAACATTTGCTGCAACTCGCTTATAGTTGAAATTAGGATTAAAATTGTATCCCTGTGTGTTCCTATTAAAATTGGGATTCTTGGTAGGCTGAGATGTTGGATTCTTGTTGTGCTCATTTTGATTATTTTGGGGGTATCCATGGAGTTTATAACAAGTTTTCATTGTGTGCCTTGTTCTTTTGCAGAAATCACAGAACAACTGGGATTTATCCACATAATTCCCTACCTGTTGACGTCCTGCGCTACTGGTGGATCCACCTCCACGATTGAAATTCTTAGCTCCAGCATTAAGAGATACAGAGTCCATATTCATCACATTATGTGGTTTGAATTCTCGTTGTTTCTCTTCTTGAATCAAAATTGAAAAAGCTTGGGCCATTGAAGGCAATGGATTCAACATAAGAATGCTTCTTCTTACAGCCGTATACACTTCATTTAAGCCCATAAGAAACTGTATTAAGCGACAATCCTGCTCAACCTTATACACATTTTCTTTTTCCCCACACGAACAAACACAGACACATTGATTTTTGTTGCAAAGATTGTTAAGTTCTTCCCATAACCTTTTCATTTTTGTATAATATGCAGTAATATCAAGATTACCTTGAGTTAGATCATTGATATCCTTCTGAATTTGATACAGTTTTGCCCCGTTCGTCTGATCATATCGATCTTCAAGTTCCTTCCAAAGTTCCATCGAGTTACTGAAATATTCTACACTATCAGAGATCTCCTTGGACAGAGAATTGAGAATCCACGATGTAACCATGTCATCGCAACGTTCCCAATGCCGGATATGATGTGAATTGGTTCCAGGTTTCTTGCAATCTCCATTAATGAAGCTTAGCTTGTTCTTCGCTGATAAGGCACGGAGTATACTTTGTCTCCACGATCCATATCCTTCTCCATTAAAAGGAATTGGAACTAGTGCCGCGCCAGGATTATCTGAGGGATGCAGGTACAATGGATTGCTTGAATCAATCAAGCTGGGTGCACTTGTAGTAGTTGAACCTGATTCATCGATCGCCATGATTAACGAAATCAACTCAAATCCAGAAAACCTCAATCACTCAAATCAGAATAAGAGGAAAAAGAGGAAAACAGAGACGAATCCAGAAAGTCTCAATCACTCAAATCAGAGTAAGAAGAAGAAAGAAACAGAGTTAGAAGGAGAAGAAAAACAGAGACGAAGAAGAAGATGAAGCTCTACTATCGATTCTTAACCAAGCTCTGATACCATGTCAAAATACAATCTGCCATAGCTGTAAACTCCATTGGAGTATAATGTGAACATATGTATTGAAAATGAAAGATTAACCTCATTGTTGAAGATGAGAGTTCTTTTATACACAAACTGAAAATTAGAAACTAACTAACCACTAACTAACTATGTGAATTGGTTATGTAACTAACTAACAAACTATAACAAACTATACAAACAATTAACATAACTAACTACAACTTAAATAGCATTTAACACAAACCCCCGCCAAGCTTCTTCTCTGTGGACCCGTGAGTCGTGACGAATACTTCAAAACTAATGAATTTTTGGAGAATACGACACGAATGCAGTAACATTTTTGGAGAGTTCGAACAACTATAGCTAGTAGCTAGTCAGAGTATGCTAAAGCTCATATATCATTCCTACTTTTAACATACGTTTGTGTGGTATGTCAAATACTTTGCTACTTTGCCTCACATTTCTCTTCAAGAAATTATAAACATAATTTATCACAACTCTCTTTGCAATACCAGATCCTTTACTTGCAATCACATCTTGTTCACCTACAAAATGAACAACCCCAACACTATAAGCTCTCTCCACCACTTCTATATCTCTCTCCCTCGAAAACGTAACGTCTTCTTGTATATCACTATCAATCTCCAATTCAATGTTGCTATTTTGTTCTGTCAATACTCTGTTACTCTTTGCTGCATTCATCGAAAGCATGGAACCGCGTCGTATATATTCCTTCAGCCTCTCTGCCAATAGTCTCTCGAACGACTCTTCCTCGTTGTGTACATCATTGTATCCATATCACACCACACATCGAAACACGTAGAGATCACATGGCTTCACTCTCCGGAAGAGGAACCGTTCTTCTACAGGAACTTTGTTTATAGGAAGTGATTTAACAGAAACAAACACGAGGACTGAGTGTAACGCGGGCACATTGTCCACATAATGCTTGAAGATTGGTGGAATTCCATGGACAAGTTCAGAATAGAAAATTGCAAGGCCAGGTAGGCGATGGTAATTTGTTTCATCTACTGTTTCTTTAACTTTCAAGGGAGATATCTTGTGTTCTAGCTCGAAATGATACTTCTTTCGATACACATAGTTCCATACGTACATGATACACATTAGGAACAGAGCGAAAGCCAGTGGAAGGTAACCACCTTGATCGAACTTGTAAAGAACGGAGCTTATGTAGATGAGCTCAACCGTGCCAATGATTAGAACATAGATGATTACAAAAAGAATGTTAGTTTTCCAAATCATGATCATAACCAGCACGAGAAAGCACGATGTTAGTACCATCACAAACACCACAGCTATTCCTGTAAGCAAATGATTTTGGCGCGTGTTAGACATCTGCTTCACCTAAGAATATCAACATTTATATATATATACGAGAAGAGAGGGAACTCTTTAAAATTCTTACCATACGCGTTGCTAATCTTTTCAGTAGTCCTGAATGTAAGAGTGACAATGACACAAGACAACATGAGAAGGTTATTGATTTCAGGAATGTAGACTTGTCCGTGATGTTTGGCTGATGTATGCACAACTTTAACACGAGGAAAACATCCTAACGCCAGGGATTGCTGGATTATAGAGAAAGTTCCCGAAATCAAGGCTTGACTTGCTATGATGGCAGCTAACACTGCCACGATAAATACTGGCCAATATAAACTATCTGCACTTGTCAAGGAGAAAACATAACATGAGTTTTTTGGTTAAACCCCGAAAAATTACCACAAACAAAAGATCATTTACACCTAAAGAGCATTCTAAGAGATCTTAACAACATCATTTATACTTGCCATACTCCGATTTGCATAAAACTTTAGCTTAGGAACAAATGTTTTACTTACGAGGTATGGACTTGTAGAAAGTATCAGCAACATCGTCAATGTTCTTCATTAAAAATGCAGCCTGACCGAGATACGCTAATATGAGGGCTGGATATGTCACACAACACATACTAATCTGTATAGATAGAACACTAAAATGACCAACATCTGCAAATAGTGCTTCGCCTCCTGCAATTAATTATTCAATTATTTTATCTCTAGTAATTATAAGTTTTTCGGTACATATTAAAGTGGTTGTAAGGAAATGAATACCTGTTATGGACATAACTACGCCACCAAGAGAAATCCAAGCATTCTTTTTGTTTCTCTTGAAGTAATCTATGATGTATTTAGGATTAAGAGCTCTTATAACAGTTGGATCGTACTTCACCATGTTGTAAATGCCAATACCAGCTATGAAAATGAACCACAAACTAAGTATAGACGCAAAAGTGTTGCCAACATTTTCCGTTCCGAATCTTTGAAACATAAACAACAATATCAAGATGGCTACTGCAATCCAAATAAGTCGTCCTGCATCCAATGATAACAAACACTATTTCAACTTGTTTCACTATTAAGTATCGTACAACGCTAACTGAAATTTACGAATGTCATTTTAGGCATGTTACTTCCTTTGGAAAAGCAAAATGAAAATTAAAATGCAAGAAGTTACCTTCGGTGAAGACGGAGGGAGCTGCTGCTTTGAGTCCTCCAACAGCAGACAAAACTGACCAAATTAAAGGGAAAAATCAAGTTAGTATAATAGTCCCTCCGTTTCAAAATAAGTTGATATTTTTCGAATTGAGACAGGCGACGTGCCTGCAATGCAAGGAGTGAGGATGCCATCCCCAATAACCATGGAAGTACCAAGCATTGTGGCAATTAGCATAAAAAACTTAGCAAAATTGCTGTTTTCTAGCTTTGACTTGAGCTTTGAAGCTCTACGTGTTCGTCTATCTGGCAAATCAAGTTTAAAAGTCGACACATCTTTGTCTTCAGGTTGTTGACTCGGAATCAATCCCACCTTAGAATATCGACATATCAATGAATATAAAGCAAATGTACCTCCTGCAATAAAAAGTAATATGTTTTAAAAGGACTAGTTTAAATATTCCATTAAAGATAAAAGACATTTTTATCATTAATCCCTAAATAAACTTACCATCTCCGTTGTCATTAGCTTGAAGAACAATGAAGACGTATTTGATGAGAGGGATCAAGGTGATAGTGTAAAAGATAAGAGATAATGCTCCAAGTATATCGTCTTCCAATTTCACACCATTTGGGAAAACTGTCGCAAACACGAACAATGGTGACGTTCCAATATCTCCATACACCACCCCTATGCTCTGAAACGCCAATTTCAGTATCACTGACCACTCTAATGCCTGATCAAAAGAAAAAAGTAAGTTTATTATAGATCGTCAATTTTTCAAAAACAGAAATTCATCCACCCAAGCATTCACCTTCCATGATGGTGGGAGGTTTGACATCGACCCCTACCTTGTATATTATTTGGCAAAAGAATAATTAAGATTAGGGGGACAACAAGAGGAGATTAAAGGGGAATTATGGGCAATGATCATTATCAAATCTTCCATTTCTATTCCTTCCTATCCATGGCCATTATACGAGGACGAATGATCCTTAGGGGGAGATATTGTAACACCTCGTATTCCAGGCTATCTTCAAAGTCAGATTATAAGCCATGCAAGTTGACTTGGATCAAGTTTGAGGGTACATGATCATTGCTGAGAAGATTATATTGCACTCCACATTGTCTCTCCAAAAACATCAAATCTTGTTGTGTGAGTTAGAAACTACATGTTCATATCCATGAATTCTTTCGAAAGTTATCAATATAAGAGTTGTCCAAAAATGGTTCCTCGAGAGCCACAAACTCAACGTATGAAGTTCGAGTAGTTGAATTAGTCTTTCTAAAGGTCCTTTCGATCCCATCCCCCTAATATGTATTCCATATAATGAATTCAATCGATAAAATCTCAAATCACTTGAATCTTCTAGATGTTCACCCTCATTAATTGTTATCCCAAAATCTTGTTACTGATTCGTCGATATTTTGTTAGCCTAAATCAGGATTCAGGACCATATTTCACCTGCATAAGTAGTAGATTTCCAAAATCCAGAACCAATTCAATTCCACTTGAAATCCCTACGAGCTGTGTTAGCCATGGCCAGTTTATTGGCTGCTATTCTTCGAGCTTTCCTCACTTCTTCGTTGTTCAGTGTTGACTATATTCTCTACCTCTTGAATATTGCTCGAAAGTTCTTTCTCCTCCTCAATGTGAATTGTGCCAAGGGCCTTATCTTTGATCCCAGGTCGCGGAGCTTATACCAGCGGACCAAGCACACTTCTATGCCCTTTATGGGTGCACTTCTACTTGTATTTCAATTTCTGTCAGTTTTTAAAGACATATATACATGATTTTCTCCATAGTTAACGATTGTGCACCCCTCCTATACATGTGTTCCGTCTCTAATTGTCAATGACATGTTAATCAGATCATATAGTGGCATGCTCTTGTAGCCAGGATCGGAGGCACATGCAAGTCAGGGTGTTCAATTCTTTGCCAGAAAAAAAATATCTACAAGTAAAATGTTACACAAAGTGATTAAATAACATATTTTGAACACTCTTGACATAACAGATTGTTGTAGCCCACTGGTTTCAGATGTCTTTAATGGTTTCAGACACCTTTGAATGAGCCCGTGCTTGCGTGTCAGCTTGCAAAAAGCCGGGACCCCTCATACTCGAGTTTTCATTCATACCCTTTAAAAACCAGGTCCCAAATATTGATAGAGAGTGTAAGTACCCGAAAATAAAGTCATAAATATTGATAGAGAGTGTTTAATCCCTCGATATGAAACTTTCTGGTATGAATCCGAATTAGTTTAGTTCGAAGACAGTAAAAATAAGAATCTATAATTGTTATTACCTTTTTGACCCCAGGGACCTTGCTAGATTCCAACTCTAAGGAGTCATGTCGTTTTAACGTTTTGCCAGAAAAATTTTTTCCTTCTTGTTGAAGAATGTCTTGATTTTGCTCATTGCTTGACATATCTTTAATCTATAAAAATAAAATTATATTAATTTTTCCTTCATTTGGAGAAAGTTGATTATTTTTTTTTACAATTTGAGTAATCACAAGTGGGAATTTCCTCTAAAATTCTGTATGGGATAAAATGATGTTCCCTCAATAGTCTCACAGGTAAATGGTTACATAGATATATTAACAACAAACATGTCAATGGACTGCCGCAACTCACGCTTCTATGTGTATCTTGATGATCCATTTAGTTAAATTTGGAAATATATAGATTATTTCTATTTAATGGAATAAAAATAGATTGAATTATTTTTACATTTAGTAGTTGAAATTAGGTAGAGTCGGGATTAAGAGTTCGATTATTCTAAAGTTTTGAATAAATCAAGAAACTTTTGTTGATCCATAACACTAGTGCGGAAAGCATTTTCAATTAATTTTTTTTAGGAGGTTCACAAGCTAATGTAGATATACATATTTATTTAATTATCTAATACTAATATATGGTCCGCAAAAGAATTATAGATTTTTTTGAATCCATGAACCCCACTTAGATCCGCGAATTATTTATTAAGATGGAGCATAAATTTGTGTTTGTGTCCGTAAATCATTTGTACAAGCATTTGTGTTTAAAGAGTGCAACCAACACATATAAGTTCACATGAATGATGATTCATGAGCTTCTTCTCTCCACCTATTTGTCGACTTTAATCTCTAACATTCCATCAGTTTAAGATAATGTTTGTTGGTAGTAGCAGTAGAGGTTTTAATCTATTCAGATTTGTAAGGTCAGGTGTTATTTACAGTTTTAATGATTTGACAAACAAAGGATCTTGTAAAGGGACCTGATCATGTGCATCACTATTCGTACAATTGACAGCTAGAAAAAGTACACAAGTTTGATGAGGTTGGTGTACGGTCTCCAAGTGTGACAAAATCCTCGATCAATGACAGTCTTTGAAGGTTGTGTCTATTCTCAATAAGGAAATCCTTCAATTGACACAACCTTAGTTTTTGCATTCAAAAGATTCTCAAGAACAAAAAGCAAAAATCACTCCTCTAAAAGAAGTATTTACAAAAAGAGCAACAGGAATTAGATAGAGCTGCTTGTGTCTTAGGTCTTTACTTTCGTGCTTATATTGTAAATCTAATCATTAGCCATAAAGTAATTAGATCTTTTGTTTGTTAAGTTAAAAGTCTAAACCAGTTGAGGTTATCTGATTTAGTGGGCAACTTTGTTTGCTGCTTAGTCAAATCCTAAGTCATTTAGTGTTAGGTGGATAGTTGGCAACCATGTATTACTTAGTGAATTCTAAGTTAGTTAGAGCCGGGTAGCTTAGTGGGCAATAGTGATATTGCTTAGTTGCTCTATTTGTAGTAGGGTTGCTACATTAAGGGGAAACAAATTTAGAGGTAAATTCATAGGTTGCAAGCAATTGTAATCTAAACCGTTGTTCTGTTTGAAAGAAACAGAGTTTAGTTGGAAAAACCCGTGAGAACAGGTTGTTGTTTTCACCGCTCTTGAATAAGGGGGTTTCCACGTAAAGTGTTTGCATTGCTTTACTTATTGTTTGTGCTTGCATTACTGTTTACCGTGTCAAGAAACCTGGTCCATTGACTCTTAGTGGACACATATATTTCAATATCAGGTCTAATATCCTTTATTTATATTTATATTTTTATGTTTTTTTAATTATTAATAAGAATATCATTTAGGATAAATACTTGAATGATTCAATATCCACCTAAGAAAACAACAGGGTAAAAAATAAATTTCGACCAATTGATTTAACCAATTAACGTTCCATAGCCGTAGTTTATCTAATTATGTTGCATGACTATAGTTTAATTTGTTATGTAGCCTTAGATTGGTATATCTCAATTTTCCAATTTTAAATTTATACGAAAAATTGTTCAATAAAATTCAATTCATGTTTGCAAAAACAACGTTCCCTTCTTTTTCTGATATTTTTCTATTTTTAACCCACTGCACGAGTGGAATACTACTTAGTCAAGTAGAAAGGCCAACCTGAGAGCGAGGCAAGCCGGGAAGGGGCTGAGACTTAGGATTCGAAGACCAAGTCAGAGACTACTAGACGTCTCGCAGAGCGACTCTCAACGAGGACGTTGAGACTGTTCGAAAAAAAAAAAGATTTTTTGTAACTATTTTTTAATAAATGGATACATGGATGCTAAATACGGTAACAGAAAATTTAAAATCTCATGATTCACACTAATCATCTTCTAATAAAATATTTTGTCCAAAATGAGTTCTACTACAATACTAACATCGATATATATATATATATATATATATATATATATATATATATATATATATATATATATAAAATAAGAAATAAAAACAACACATGTTGATAGGAAACAATAAAGTCTCCAATTAAAAAAATAAAATAAATTAAATAAAATAAGAATTGTCTCAATATAAAAAAGAAATAAAAACAACAAACTTATATATAGAAAATAATAAAGTTTCCAATTAAAAATAATAAAATAAATTAATAGGGTAAATATATAATTTATCACTTTAATACATGTATAACTAATACCCACATAACTTATTCCACCTTCTACCTTGCATAACTTTATACATAGATTCCCAGGGTATTAATTATGTAGGACTACAAAAATGCAACCAAACGTAGTATAAGTCTTGTTGACTTTTCAATCGAATAAAAAACTTTTACTAGACATTGTAAAACTAATACAATGTTTTATACGTGAATAACATGCCCTCTTATACCGTAACCAAAACGACCCCTTAGGCTATAACAACATATTATGTTAAGGGTGTCCAAATATGTTATTTAATCACTCCATATATCATTTTACTTATTTTTTCCGACGAAGATTGTCCAGTTGAACATCCTGACATACATGTGTCTACGCCGCTGCTTATATATATCTATATATAATATGAATACATGTGATTCTTCATATCGGTTCAAATCTAATGAACCACCTCTTGTTTCCTCCTCCAACTATTTTGATGTCGCGTGCCTTAGCAACTTTGAGATTGTAATACTAATCCTTCACGCACTCTGTTTTCGTGAGAACACAATTATAATAAAAATGGCTGAAGAAGGTGTATTTATCGTGAATGTAAACAATTTTATGGGTAATAGAACTTCCGCAAACTTTAGGTATCTACTTCAAAAAAGAGTATAAGTTTGATGGGATAATTATATATTTTCTCAATAATAAATAAATCCTTGTATGTAGTCCCAGGTTTGTGAAGTGGACAATTTTGCACTTTATACTAACCGATTTATGGATGAGTGCTTTTAAAATAGTCGTTTTAGCCCTGAATCTACATGCCTATGATTTTGTTTCTCAGGAAATTTGTGCAATGAAAGATCCCGAATTTGAGGTTTTCTGTCCCAGAGGTATTCTCCTAAATAAAGGTATTCGCGCTTTGAAGGAGGCTCAAGATCATCCTCATCAAAATCTTATATTACTTAAGGATGCTTTACCATGTGGGAAGGCTTTTTACTACTTTAGCCCTAGTTCATACATAGACAATGTTGCATTTTTAATTGTTTGTAAAGACAATTTTGCATTTCATACTCAAACATGAGTCATATTTTGGTAATAAGCAAGCTTTATGAAGCATATTCTTCCTCATAAACACCATGATTTCAAAAGAGTAGAAAGAAACAATACTAATCAAAATAAGGTTGTTACTAGAAACAATACCCAAGAAAAGAAAATCCGTAGCAGCTACCCTTCAGGTGCACATTGACTAATCAAGCCAAACAAATCGAAATAGAAAAGTACAAAACAAAATGATATACTAATTCATTCTTTACATTATCACATTCTCTCAAATTATACTAAATTCAAACATACAAAAATAAATATTTTAAAAACAAGAAATTAAGGGAGGCACATACATTAGATGCTTCACCATTTATCTCCTTAATTCAACTAAAATTTTGAAATAAACCCTACGACTAGCATGCTAAATCTCATATATCATTCCTACTTTCAACATACGTTTATGAGGTATGTCGAAAACTTTGCTACTTTGCCTCAAATTTCTCTTCAAGAAATTAAAAGCATAATCAATCACAACTCTCTTCACAATATTTGATCCTTTGCTTGCAATAACATCTTGTTCTCCAACTAAATGAACAACCCCAACACTATAAGCTCTCTCCACCACTTGTATATCTCTCTCCATTGAAGACGTCTCGACCTCTTGTATTTCACAATCACTCTCCAATTCCACATTGACACTCTGCTCTGTTGATACTTTGTTACTCTTTGTTGCATTCAACGAAAGAATGGACTCGTCTCGTATAAATTCCTTCAGCCTCTCCACTAATAATCTCTCGAAAGGCTCTTCCTCATTTCTTACATCATTGTATCCGTATCTCACTGCACATCGAAACACATAGACATCACTAGGTTTCACCCTACGGAAGAGGAATCTTTCTTCTATGGGTACTTTGCTTATAGGAAGAGATTTAACTGAAACAAACACGAGGACTGACTGTAACGCGGGGACATTCTCCACGTAATGTTTGAAGATTGGTGGAATTCCGTGGACAAGTTCAGAATAGAAAATTGCAAGGCCGGGTAGACGATGGGAATTTGTTTCATCTACTGTTTCTTTAACTTTTAAGGGAGAGATCTTGTGTTCTAGCTCGAAATGATACTTCTTTCGATACACATAGTTCCATACGTACATGATGAACATTAGGAACATAGCAAAAGCTAGTGGAAGGTAACCGCCTTGAGTGAACTTGTAAAGAACCGAGCTTAGGTAGATGAGCTCAATCGAGCCAATGATTAGAACATACATGATTACGAAAAGAATGTGAGTTTTCCAAATCATGATCATAACTAGCACGAGGAAGCCCGATGTTAGTGTCATCACAAACACCACCGCTATTCCTGTGATCAAATGGTTTTGTGTCACGTGTTAGACACCATCGATAAGATGGAAGGATTTAAGTCTTATACACTGAGATATAAGAAATGCTTACCATATGCATTGCTTAGCTTTTCAGTAGTCCTGAATGCAAGCGTGACAACGACACAAGATATCATGAGAAGGTTATTGACTTCAGGAATGTAGATTTGTCCGTGATACTTGGTAGACGTGTGCACGATTTTAACATGAGGAAAGCATCCTAACGCCAGGGATTGCTGGATTATAGCGAAAGTTCCAGAAATCAAGGCTTGACTTGCAATGATGGCTGCTAACACTGCCACTGCAAATACTGGCCAATATAAACCATCTGCACATGTAAAATGCAGCATGAGACGTTCATTTTCCCCCTCGTGACTTAGGCATAAACGATTTAAGTTATATAAATCGACAATGTAAAGAACTGTCATCGTAGTTTTCCTCCTCAATGCTAATTATAGAGATGTGGCACTTCTTCGTGATCTGATTTGGACAGTTTTTAAACCGTCATTGATAGAACTTAAACTCAGGAACGAATGTATACTTACTAGGTATGGACTTGTAGAAAGTATCAGCAACATCGTCAATGTTCTTCCTTAAAAAGGCAGCCTGACCAAGATAAGCCAATATGAGCGCGGGATATGTCACACAACACATACTTATCTGTACAGATCGAACACTAAAATGACCAACATCTGCAAATAGTGCTTCGCCTCCTGCAATTAATTGTTCAATATTTTACTCCGAGTAATTAAGAAGTTTCTCATTACAGTTAAGAGTGAAATATCAAAAAACACATCTGAAGTATCTCATTTTTCGAGTTTCATACCTGAACTATCAGATGTACGAGTTTTCTACCTGAACTATCATCAACTATTTATAAAAGCACACCTCAACTATCAATTATTCCTTTTTCTTAACCGAATGAATAATGATGGTGATAGTTCAGGTAGAAAAAGGGAATAACTGATAGTTGAGCTGTGTTTTGATAAATAGTTGGTGATAGTTCTGGTAGCAAATTTGCACAACTGATAGTTCATGTATGAAATTGAAACAATCGAACTACTTAAGATGTGTTTTTAACCATTAACTCTATATTTAAACGCTATTGGAAGGAAATGAATACCTGTTATGCACATAACAACCCCGCCAAGTGAAATCCAAGCATTCTTTTTGTTTCTCTTGAAGTAATCTATTATGTATTTAGGATTAAGAGCTCTTATAACAGTTGGATCGTACTTGACGAAGTTGTATAAGCCAATACCAGCAATGAAAATGAACCACAAACAAAGTATAGGCGCGAAAGTGTTGCCAACTTTTTCAGTTCCAAATCTTTGAAACATAAACAACAATAATAATATGGCTACTGCAATCCAAACAAGTCTTCCTGCACATCACAATATAAACTAGCGTTAGTCGAGGTGTGTTTCACTAACTATTGGGTAATAGTTCATGTAGGAAACTCCGACCCTAAAGTCATAATGTAAGTGGCCCCCTAAATCTGAATGCATCTTTTTCTTTGACGCCTTATGTAAGATGTTCTTTCTATCGAACATTTATACTACTAAAAAAATATACTTTTTGCTGACATGACATGACGTGTGTGATACACCAAAATTCAACGCGTGAAGGGGATTTATTTAGCCAAATAATATGCAATAGTTACCTTCAGTCAGCTGTGATGGAGCTGCTGCTTTGAGTCCTCCAACAGCAGACAAAACTAACCAAATCAAATGGAAAATTTAAATTAGTATCATAAACACATTTCTACTTGAAGAAAACAGAAATATTATTATTTTACTAAAATATTCATTTTCTTCTATTCATTTTGTTTTGTAAGTGGTCAAGAGATCTTAATTTTGTTCGTGTTGAAACATATTCCATGTATTAAGGCAATTTTGACAAATTCATAAAGACTAAAGAGATTACTATACGATGAAAACACGTATATTAGATTAGTGTAAACATCAAATACGAATAAACTTTTACGTGCCTGAAATGCAGGGAGTGAGGATGCCATCCCCAATAACCATGGAAGTACCAAGCATTGTAGCAATTAACAGAACAAACTTTGCGAAATTGCTGCTTTCTAGATTTGATTTAAGCTTTGAAGCTCGACGAGTACGTCTATCTGGTAAATCAATTTTAAAATTCGATACATCTTTATCTTCAGGTTGTTGACTCGGAATTAATCCCACTTTTGAATATCTACATATCAATGAATATAACGCAAATGTACCTCCTGCAATTAAAAAAAACCAGAGTACTCTGTTTTAAAGTACTAGTTTACTTATATAAAAAAGGGAAAATCCACAAGAATCCCCTTAATCTATGCCCGAAATCGCACAGACACACTTATACTATACTAAGCTCCTATTACCCTATAAACATATATTATAAGTAATTTTTAATAATCCCTTTTCGACTTACGTGGCACTATCTTGTGGGCCAACGCTGGTTGATTTTTTTGCAAGATAGTGTCACGTAGGCTGAAAAGGAGTAGAAAATTAATAATAAAATAAGTTCAAGGGTAATAGAACCAAAGTATAGTATAAGTATGTTTCTGAAATTTCGTACATAGATTGAGGGGATAGTTATGTATTATCCTTATGAATAATTAAGAGATGTATTTATCGTTTTTTCCTCAATAAAGTTACCATCTCCGTTGTCATTAGCTCGAAGAACAATGAAGACGTATTTGATGAGAGGAATCAAGGTGATAGTGTAAAATATAAGAGACAATGCACCAAGTATATCTTCGTGATATGTTACACCATTTGGAAAAATAGATGCAAACACATACAATGGTGATGTTCCAATATCTCCATACACCACTCCTATACTTTGAAACGCCAATTTCAATATCACTGTCCATTCTAATGCCTGGTAAAAAAAAGAGAGTATATATATACATCGTCAATATAAAAAACATAACATGACCATATAATTTTACATTGTTGTGAGGTGTCAAGGTTCAAGTCCCAAAAAGAAATACATATTTGATAGCATTTCGTTAATGTTTGGTTATAGATTTTCAAATATATAAAACATGATCGTACAATGTTATATTGTTGTGAGGTGTCAAGGTTCAAGTCCCAAAAAGAAATACATGTTTGATAGCATTTCGCTGATGTTTGGTTATAGATTTTCAAATATATAAAACATGATCATACAATGTTATTTGTTGTGAGGTGTCAAGGTTCAAGTCCCAAAAAAGGAAGACATATTTGATAGCATTTCGCTAACGTTTGGTCATAAATTTTTAAATATTGTTGGCAAATATTATTTGGGTAAAATTTCACTATGTTTTGATCATAGTATTTGAGAAATATATTTCACTTTTTTAGGAAAATAAATTTATACCATAAGTTTAAAAACTATCGAAATTAATTAAGTTTGTATTATAAGTCAATTCAATCTTCGTTGCAATAATAAGAAATAGTGTGCATAACACTAGAACAATGTGGTATTTTGGAGTGAGTGCAACAAATATCATTCCATACATGGTGAAGTAGACAAAACACGTGATTTTGTTTTCCTGAGCCAATTGTTCATCACTTTCATCAACAACTATATCATCATATAATATTTCATTAAATATTTCATCGCTACTTTAGTGTTCACGTAAATAATTATGTAATACAACGCAAACAATTATTATAGAGTGTGCTTTTGTAAAAGATAAAAGTTTTGGAGTAAAATTTCAATATTCAAAAAATTCCAAATAATGAGATTTGGCCTAAATATTTGAAAAAACTAGTATTTGGAAATTTCGAATATATGCGAAAAATATTTGTCAGTAAATTATATGAACAAACACTATTTGTCAAAAAAATTTATAAATATTATTTGAGAAATCTACGTCCAAACGTGAAAAAAATTCAAATAATTTGGGTAAGTTAGGACCTTTTTGGTTCCGGGGACCTTGCTAGATTCCAAGTCTAAGGAATCATATCGTTTCAACGAATTGCCAGAAAGTTCTTTTCCATTGAGTTGATATCGAGGAACTTCTTGATTTCGTTCAGTGCTTGACATATCTTTAATTTATAAAATATTTATTTATCAAAAAGTGTAATAAAAAATGGGGAAATTCCCCAACATTTTGTTCACAAATAACTAAGAAGAAGAAAATTATTTTGAATAATAGCAGAATATGAAGAGATTAACTCAATTTGTTTTTAAAAAACTTTAGAAGAAAATTTTAGTGTTTAGATAGAAATGAGGTTTTTATTTGTATGGAAGAAAAACATATTACTTCCTTCATCTCACACGTAAATGGTATAATTAGCAACTTGCCGCATCTCACGCTTTTATAAATAGAATTTAAAATTTTATTTATTCATGATGTGGATGATTACATGACATAAAGAAAAATATTTGTAATATTAAATTTATTTTAATAATATATATAATTAAATGGTTAAGTCACTTGTTAAGATAAATTAATGGGTAAAGGATTGTCTAGATATATTAGCAACACAACATGTCAATAAAGTATATATGTTGACTTCGATTGATTTGTTTATATATTGAAACAATTTATTATTTATGTTAATCGAATAAAATTGAATTATTTTTTATATTGAATAAAAAGAATAATTACATTACAAATAAACCAAATACTCTTTATCTACATATTTTGCTAGAAAATATTTTGCACATCTTTTGTCCCACTTATGCTTATTTGACTAATGGTCCAGACTGAATAAAAAATATATATTTAGATTTAGGTAGCGTTTTATGATTGGTTCAATTTTAACTCAGACCCTCAATTATATAAATTCAGTACCACCCAATTTTCTTACTTACTCGATCCAAGATTTAACCAAACATTTTTATTAATTTGTACTCTTCGAAATTTTATTTTTCATAAAAGAAATAACCTTTGAATATTTTTATTTTTTATGGGGATAATGCACAAGTACCCCTTCAACCTATGCTTAAAATTTCAGAGACACACTTATACTATACAAAGGTCCTATTATTCCCCCTGATTTTATTTTATTAATAATATTCTATCCGTTTTCGACTTACGTAACACTATCTTGTGGGTCCAACACTAGTTGACTTTTTCTTTTAAACTAGTGTCACGTAGGTCTAAAAAGGGGTAGAAAATTACTTATAAAATAAGTTGAGAGGGTAATAGGACCTTAGTATAGTATAAGTGTGTTTCTAGGATTTCGGGCATAGGCTGAGGGGTACTTGTGCATTTTTCTTTTTTTATATAAAAAAAACAATTAGTATCAATGGCATTTTCACCTTCGTAAAATACTTCGTAAAAATAAAAGTTCAAATGAAGCCAATAACTTATGAGTCATTCTTAAAACCATAGGAGTGACCATTAGCTCCAAACTATTATTCAACTGTAACTATAGAGTCTCTACAAACTCTAAATAATAGTAAATAGGATTTATGAGTTTAACCTACGTAAAAAAACAATATCGTTAAAAAAATTAATAAGAGAATGTGTTATGAAATAGGTCACACTTTTGTAAATTCTAATTTGGGCCTCAGAAAAATCAGTTTACTATTTGTATCAGAATTGTTCTAAATGTTTATACTAACAATATAAAAGTTATCTCAATTATAAAAAAAGTTTATATGATATGTTATAATTTTAGAAGAAAGTAATCTCGTAATAACAATTGAACAAAATCGGAGCGGTTAATTTATTCTTATTCATGAGACATTATCATCGAAATCGTTGTCACAACGTTTTTTAGTTTGAAAAAGCAAAGATGAGCATAAGTGCAAAAATTGAAAGATCTCGACAAAAACATTGTATTAGTTCAGCTATTAACATCGTATTAGTTCAACTATTTATGTAACGGTAAGGTATATATGAGTCGATATAGAACTAGGGACATATCAGCTCGAAAGAACAAAATTGAAAGTATATCAGGCTCTTTTTTTGAAAATAATAATTTAAAAAAATATATTAAAAACTATAACACAACATCGCACATATAAAAAAAAACAGAAAGATAAATTTGTCGGGTATTGATACATACGGTATGTACAAATATCATGTGGGTATGTCCATGAGGTAGATTGTAAGTTGATGTAGTTTCAGGTTTAGATATTTTAACACTTCTCTACGAAACAGTACTATTGTGCGAAAGTGATTAAGAGTCACTATGCTTTTATATTACTTTGAGTTGTCACAGTAATATTCACAATTTATTATAAAAAAAATACTTATAAAAAAAATACTAGAATTTTAGTTTTAAGATAAATACTTAAGACAAAAACTAGAGTTTTAATTTTAAAATAAATATGTATGACGTTTCTATAATAGCGTGAGAAGGTGATTAAAAATTTAAATGTTTTAATTTGTATTACTTTGACTTGACATGGTAATATTCACAATTTATTGTAAAAAAAATATATTAGAGTGATGCTTCCATAATTGTGTTTTTGTTTTTGAAGAAGAACTCAATTTGTAAGAAATTATTTATCTGTGACTATCTGACATAAAAATATAGATAAATATATTAAATTGAATGATTTTATTAGTAGGTATAAAATAAAATTTAGCAACTGTACTATATAATTTTTATCATTATTTAGTAATTTTTAAGATATTTGTTCGCAGCAAATTTTCGCAAGCGTGAAAAATTAACTGCAAGCAAAATAAATAAAAGAAAAATGTGATTTTATTAATGAATCGTTGTGAGTACAATTCCTTTGTTCTCTTGATTCTCTCTCCTAAGTTTATTCGCGGTTCGAGGGCCTTCATTAGCGTATTTCTCGAATGTAGGATGATATAGACCTCCTTGAGATGTTGTCAATCTCTGAAACGTCAGAAAGTGATTCGTCGTTGTAAGTCAATCTCCGGAAAGAACTCTGTTGATCACTCCTTTGAAGAACTATCATGTTGATGTTGTAGTTTTCTCCAATTTGTTGAATGCTTGTTGAAGAGTTTTTTTCGATCCCCTTGAATGTCATGTTCATCCCCTATTTATAGTTGTAGGGGGTGGACAAGGTTGCATATGATTGGCCAAAGGATGTCATTTTAACACTTTGCGTGCAGTAATTTGTTCTTACACTTGACTGGGACTAACACCTCATTTGGATATATGGCGTCACCTTGTTGGTTTCGGATGCCTAGTCACCGTGACACGTGGCATGAGTTTGGGCTTCAAGGTGAAATGGACCTTGGTTTTCAACTTTAATAAAATGAACTCATTTATTTGTAAAGCCCAAGTTAATGATTCAGTCCAAATGAACATGGATTTAATTCAAATTTTGTATGAATTTGATCTAATTACAATTTATGTATCTACAATATTAACGCTAATCCCCAATCTCTCTATATAGATGATCCATTTGGTTCATATATATATGTAGAAATAACTATGAAGAGAGTATTTTCAATATTGGTGGACTCAAGTATAGTACACATCATTTCATGATGACGGAACTATTTACTACTATTAAGAAGGGAGTGACGATCCATGGGACTATGGTAAACTATTGAGAAAGGATGAATTAATCATAATATTATGGTGGAATTATGTTGACTAGGTTTAGGTTTTAGAAATATGTTTACTGGGCTTAAGCCCATTGTAATTATGTAATTATATATATCTCGTTGTGCTAATGAAAACCCTCAAGCAGTTGTATTCTTCTGCTACATTAAATTCTACATGGTATCAGAGCCTCGATCGGGAATAAAATCCTACCGAAAGTCGACCACCATCGCTGCTAACACACGATCGTCTGATCGTCACTGCTTCTCTGATCGTCGCTGCTCTTCCCAGTCGTCACTGCCCCAACACACTGCCGCAGCCCCACATTAAATAATGACTATAGATTCAACCCAATCCAGCACTGTTTCCACAACAATTGCTGCGAAAATTCGGCCGATTCATGATCCAAGCTCTGCCTATTATTTACACCCGTTAGAAGGACCAAGTAATTCTCTAACCAAATACTTACTGAAGGGAGACAATTTTGATGTTTGGGAGCGAGCTATTTGTAATGCACTCGAAGGCACAAGTAAGATTGGTTTTCTATATGAAAAGGGTTTTCCAAAACCCACGAACGAGTTGGAACTGGATGCTTGGAAAGCAAACAATTCGATTATATGTTCGTGGATCTTTAACAGTGTTGACGAGACAATCCAGCCGAGTATCGTCTCCCACAAAATTGCCCATGAATTGTGGACTGACATAACGGCAAGGTACGGAGGCACGAATGCTCCAAAATTGTGGCAGTTAAAATCTGATCTATAAATGTTGAGACAAAAAGGTCAATCTGTAGTTTCATACTACAATCAGTTTATAAATATTTGGAACCAATTGTATGGTTCGATTGATCTAACCTGCGGATGTATATGTCCTGCAGCAGCAAAAATGCGTCTTCGATTTGAGGAGGAGAAGACGATGCGTTTCTTCTCGGACTCGACGATGCACAATTCGGCTCTACTCGTTCTCAGATTTTCGGCACCCGTCCACTTCCAGTTCTCAATGAAACTTATTATCTTGTATCTCAAGAGGAGAGACACAAGTTAATTGTGCGTAACCGCGATGACCAAACCGATGGACTAGCTTTCACCGTAGAAACTCAACCCACACCACCTCCAAAATACAAATGCACCCATTGTGGGAAAAATGGTCATTCTACTGAGAGATGTTTTCTTTTAATTGGCTTTCCCAAAGGAGGAAGAAGGGGCCGTGGGGGAAGACGCGGGGGTAGAGGAGGTCGTGGCCTGCCACCTGGCCGTGAACAACCATCAGGTCGCAGCGGTGGCATGGCTGCACACGCAGACAGCCCAACCTCGCCAGCAGTGGCGACAGGCAGCAGCCAAGGCGGCAACTTTCCAGCATTGTCGACTGAACAAATGACTCGACTATTGCATATGCTCGACACTCCTACACAATCAGAAAATAACACGGGTACGGTTAATGCTTTGTCACCCGATTGGTTAATTGATAGTGGTGCCTCACATCACATGACGGGTAATTTTTCCTCACTCTATAATATTATGTCTGTTCCTGAGTGTTCCATTGGTCTCTCGGACGGCACTCGTGTTGTGGCAAATTATTGTGGTAGTGTACAAATTTCTGTCAATCTAATACTGAAAAATGTGTTGTTTGTCCCTAATCTGAAATGCAATTTGATTTCTGTTGGATGCTTGATTAAGTCCAACAAGTGCCGTGTGATTTTTGATGATTGTTGTTGCGTGTTACAGGACCGTGTTTCGACAATGGAGATTGGTCGGGGTACAGCTCATAACGGGGTATACGTGTTCCAGTCTCAAGGTTTCGTGTCCGCTTCTAGAGTTGATCAAGTCGAGTTGTTACACAAGCGATTGGGTCATCCATCTCCTACAATTTTATGTTCCCCTCCCTTTAATAAAACCCCCTCAGATATCAAACAATTAGAGTCGTGTGAGATTTGTTTTTATTCCAAACAAACTCGTTCTAGCTTTCCTACAAGTTCTAATAAAGCTGCTTCCATTTTTGATTTAATTCATTGTGATTTATGGAAACCTTATTCTACCTGTTTATCTTCTGGGTCACATTATTTTTTGACTATTGTCGATGATTACTCTAGAGCTATATGGGTGTACCTCATAAGTGATAAAAGTGAAGTCACAACTTGCTTAAAACAATTCTTTACCTTGATCCAAACTCAGTACCATAAAACTATAAAAATTATCAGATCTGACAATAGCACTGAATTTCTGAATAACCCTCTTCATCAGTTCTACCATGACATGGGCGTCCTTGTTCAAACATCATGCGTCGGAACACCTTAACAAAATGGGAGGGTCGAGCGCAAACACCGTCACATACTAAACGTGGCGCGCTCCTTAATGTTTCAAGCGTCACTGCTTCACACCTCGCGGTGCTTACACCTCTCGCCTATCGAAGTTCTGTTCAAAAACCTCGTCCGAGAACTTGTATAGAGAAGGATTTCCCGCGGCGCAGCAGTTCTTCCATACCAACTTAGCTGCCCGACGCTGCTATTGGCAGTTGAATTTTGGGGGGAGTGTGTCCGCACTGCAGTCTATCTCATTAATCGCACACCTAGTCGTGTTCTCGGTGGCAAGTCTCCATTCGAAATGCTAAATAAAACTCCACCAAATATCTCTCACTTGCGTGTCTTCGGGTGTCTCTGTTTTGTCCGCAATGTCCAGCGCCCACCTAACAAATTCGCACCCTGAAGTGTCAAATGTATGTTCCTCGGCTATCCCTCCGGGACAAAAGGTTGGCGAGTATACGATTTGGAAACTCATCGCTTCTTTCATACGCATGACATCGCGTTTGATGAAATGATTTTTCCATTCGCACCTACACCTGCCAACCCGCCGCCCACGCAACACACACCGCCAGTCCCACAAATTGCAGACTTCCCCGTCACTGTTACACCACCAGCACAACAATCTGCACCTTCTCCCGTCGGCGGACCAACCTTGTCTGTCCCAACCATGTCACCCCACCCACATATTGTTTCCGTTAATCAGCATACCAACAGTACCCCCCAGCAGCCCACCTCCGCTACCTCTACAGACCACACAACAGCAGCATCTCCCGTCGACGACGAAGCGGTTTTACAACCTGCCCGAACGTCAAATCGTGTTCGCCATCCACCTGGTTACCTCTCTAAATATGTGTGTCAATCTGCTACTCATATACCTCCCGTTACTCGCCCTCCGATCACTCATCGTTCAGGTACACGGTTCCCTATCACTAACTACATTCGCTATGAAAAATTGCACGACAGGTACCGTGGTTTCTTGGCTGCAATTTCTGCCACAGACGTCCCCCGATCATTTCGGGATGCTGTTAAATTTGCCAATTGGAGGGAGGCTATGCACTCAGAAATTCGAGCTTTGGAAAACAATCAGACTTGGGTGTTGACTGATCTTCCAGCAGGTAGACGTGCTCTGGGATGTCAATGGGTGTACAAGACAAAATTCCATGCTGATGGATCTAAAGAAAGGGACAAAGCACGACTGGTTGTTCTGGGAAATCATCAGGAATTTGGAACAGACTACACGGATACATTTGCTCCAGTTGCCCGAATGGGAACTCTGCGAATCTTATTGTCCGTTGCCGTTGCCAAAAATTGGGAGATTCACCAACTTGATGTAAACAACGCCTTCCTACATGGGGATATAACTGAAGAGGTATACATGCGGCTCCCACCAGGTTATTCTAATGCATACCCAGGCAAAGTATGTCGACTGAAAAAATCCCTATATGGTCTCCGCCAATCACCCAGAAATTGGTTCGAAAAACTGACAATTGCATTGAGGCGCTATGGTTTCAAACAAGCTTATAAGGATCATACTCTCTTCATTTTCCGACATGGCGCTGACTTTCTGGTCATCTTGATTTACGTAGATGACATTTTAGTCACAGGTAACAACCTAAATCTATGTGCTTCATTCAAAAAATATTTGCACAATTGTTTTCAGCTGAAGGATTTGGGGCCTTTAAAATACTTCTTGGGAATCGAATGTGCCCGTTCGTCCACTGGTTTAGTGTTGTGCCAACGCAAATACGCACTAGAAATTCTGCAGGAGGCCGGACTCACCGACTGCAAACCGGCCTCGACTCCGTTGTCTACTGGTCACGGCTTGGCCACGTCGACCACCGCACTTATTCGCGATCCCATCAAATATCGTTGTTTGGTTGGCCGTCTCATCTACTTAACAATTACGCGTCCGGACTTGGCTTATTCAGTACATCTCCTGTCTCAGTTTATGCACGAGCCCAGAGTTGACCATCTCAATGCTGCTATGAGAGTGCTACGCTACCTCAAGGGTCATCCGGGTCAGGGCATCCTTCTTAGAGCAGACAGTAACTTACAAATTATGGCGTATTGTGACTCGGATTGGGCTACATGTCCACTCTCCAGAAAGTCTGTCAGCGGCTATTTTGTCATGTTGGGGCGATCGCCTATCTCTTGGAAGACCAAGAAACAGTCTACAGTCTCTCGTTCTTCCGCAGAAGCCGAGTACAGGGCCATGGCTGACACCTGTTACGAGATTCGGTGGATTCAACATATCCTCGGCTGTCTTGGAGTCACAACTACCTCAATTCCGAGGTTATATTGTGATAATCAATCTGACCTGTATATCGCAGCTAATCCAATATTTCATGAGCGGATGAAGCATGTCGACATTGATTGTCATATCGTACGTGAATGCGTACGACGTCACGAGCTCTCAACTCACTACGTTCCCACGCAACTCCAGCGAGCTGATCTGTTTACTAAACCTTTGTCTTATCCAAATTTTTCTTTTCTTTTATCCAAGCTGGGCATTCACGATGTTCATGCTCCAACTTGAGGAGGAGTGTTGACTAGGTTTAGGTTTTAGAAGTATGTTTACTGGGCTTAAGCCCATTGTAATTATGTAACTATATATATCTCGTTGTGCTAATGAAAACCCTCAAGCAGTTGTATTCTTCTGCTACATTAAATTCTACAAATTAGAATGTAAGTTGACAATTTTATATCCGATTATCAGTTTATTCATACGTATTTTTTGAATCGGAATCGAAGGACTATGTGAGTTTCGTTTCCAACTCATTAAACTGTTCGTTTTTATAACTTCGGAATAGAGAGATATTCAACGTTTGTGTCGCTGCCTCTTCAAGAGCTTTGGACCGGCCATAACATTCGAAGTTGGAGAAAAAAATTAAGGAAACTCTTATTTTATCTGTAGAATAATACTTAATTTTTTAGCCACATTTCTTTCATCATTCTTCTGCACTACTAATGAAGAAAAGGGATTACTTTTTGTGTGAGTTGGAGAAAGTTGAATGAATTTACTATAAAAAAAACAAATATCCAATTCCCATTATTTACTTGTTAAATTACGAGTGAACAATGAACCCAATTGAATAATTTAACAAAATAAATTTGAGAAAAATGTTTGAAAAACGTTTTAATTTTGGTCGAAATTGATGTTACGAAATCAAATTTTATAGATGATCTTTTACGTATTTTAAAGGTATATATATGTGCCCACGTGGACACATTAATATTTATAATGATACAATATTTGTGATGTCCATGTGAATATATATATATATATATATATATATATATATATATATATATATATATATATATATATATATATATTTAAAATACACTATCAAATAGAATAGGGATAAAAAATTATTTTCAAAATTCAATATTATCACAATAATCTCAATTAAAATTTGAATATATTTCAAAAAAAAATTTCAATAAATTTTAAAAGTTGGATCAAACGTGTTACTGTTAATATGAACAAAGAAAAGAGTTCGTCGTAATACTACTGAATTATTGTCCTAAAAAAATGGAGAAAAATTATTGTAATGCATTAATTACGGACAGATATTATATAATGTAGACCCACCATTATATAAATTGACTATGTGAATTGAAACAAAATGTCTAAAAAGGTTGTCAAATTCCAGGTATTTGATCTCATCTTATTATAAAAAAAAACTAATAATTGTCCCAGATATTCGTGGCATAACAAAATAATTGATACACATGCAATGTTTTATCTTCTAGAAAACACTTGAAATTATTTAATAAAATCTTCTTAACTTGTTGAAGTGTATTGATTAGATGTGATATGAAAAAGAAAAAAGAACATATGATAACACCCATAACTCTTTTGCACCTCACCTATATATTTTACTAATTTCACAATTTTATTCTTTTAGTGTTTTTTTATTTTTATTTCTACTTGAGCAAAAAATGATATAAGTTTCTGAAAGAAAAAAAAATAAAACTTTATTAAAGAGGTATTTTTTATACTATTGTTGATTAAGAAAAACTAGGCACGAGAATCACCGCTTAAATATATAATTTTTAAATAAAGAGGTATTATTTGCGTATAAAAATATTTACTTTGATATAATTTTTAAATATTTCTTATATTTAAGTTTGAAACTTAGAATTTTGGATGGTTCCATAAATATTATAGTCCACATGTGTTGGTAATTATAATAAAACTCAAATCAAAATTAAATTAATATTGATGCAAAAAGGAAATCTATTTAGCATTAAGAATGACAATAATATTAAATATTTGTTCTTTGATTTTACGTTGATTTAGACAATTGAAATACATAATTTAATTTTAATTTCCTTTAATATTTAGTCATGTAACTAATACTTATTAAACTTGTTTCAACATTTTTTTAGTACTTTTAAATTATGATCATTTTCATTATGACTTGTTAATTTGCAATTATGCAATTTTATTATTATTATTATTATTATTATTATTATTATTATTATTATTATTATTATTATATATATACACACACATTGGATATTTTAGTATCATTAATCATACCATTGTTTGTGTTATATTCAGAAACACCTTAGATAGTTGTATTTTGATAGGACTGAAGAAATATTTGAATTACAAATAAATTATATGTTTATATAAATACTTTAGCGAAAAAATTCAAAAATACCCAAGGTTGAAAACCTTGAGTGGTTTGATTTGGTTTATATATTTAAAAATTCAATACAATAGTTTGATTTGATATTTGAAAAACCCAACCAACCCGATCATATACACCTCTAATGAAACGAATAGAAAATTATGATATCTCGATTTAAATTTTAATAGAGAAAAAAGTATATAATAAATGCTTTTTTCAGAAAAAAAAAGTTTTAATATATAAAATTACCTGATATTTATATTTAACATGCTTACTTAAGCACCATGGTCATAAAATAAATTAAGAATCTTTGACCACTAGGAAGTTTATTCCAATTTAGGTGCAAATGACTAACCAAAATACATGACTAAATAAAATAAAGAGACAACCTCACAACTAAACTTGTCAACTGGCCCGGATCAGCCCGGATCTAGTTCATTAAAACCGATAAAGCCCAACTCGGCCCGGCCCAATTTGGAAGGTTTGGTCAGAAGATACTCCGAGATGAAAAATAACATAAAACAATAAATTATTAATTCAAATTAAATATTACAGTTATAGTTTATTTTATTTGTGATTCACAGTAAATATCTTTTTTTTGTCATCTCATTTGTATTGAAATATACTAATGCAAGATTCATTTGTGTACAAAAATATACAAATACAGGACCCATTACAGGATCCATTTATATACCGAAATATATAAATAGATCGATATACAATTTTTTCGTGTATATGTATATCAAAATATAAAGATTAATAGTCATATCAAACATAAAATTTGCTATGAAACGCAATTATATAAACTATAGATATAATATACAAATATAATTTTCATGTTTGCTATATGTGAAAATTGCTCATCCAGAAAAGGGTCTGGACCGGTCAGACCAACTTGGAGTTCGATCAATTCGAGGTCATATCAATTTTTTACACTTTGATTATATTTTTTATTTACTTTTTAGATAATCTGATGATATAAATATTATTATACGTAGGGGTGTACAAAAATCAAACCCATAAAAGTGTTAACGGTTTTTTCAACGGGTTTTTAATAATTTTATAAAAAAATTATTGAATTATCAGTTCGGTATTGGTTCTTAATATTGGGTAAATCGATAACCCATTAAGACTAGTAATTTACTACTTTTACTTGTACATAATATTATATATTAATTTCAATATCTTACTAGTTACTATATTTGTCATTTAACCTTCAATTTACACTTCATAATGACTTTGAGTTCACAAATTCACATAATACAAAACGTTAAAATCTAAAGTAAGAACCTTATTCTTCTTAATCATTTCCCTCCGTGTTACACATTTATAGTTCTTTTCATATTTATTATTATTGTTTCTATTTTATGAGTATTTGTAAAATTACATTATTGTGTTTTCGCCTCAAATTTATTAGAAAAGTTATATATTTATTTTATAAGTATCTTCTGATTGATTAAACCAAAAACTCTTAAACCAAAAATACATGAAAAATTATTAATTTAATTATTAATTTTACACATTTAAAAATTAAAAATTAATTAATCAAATTAATAATACATAAAATCAATCTCCGTCAACATCTATAAAGTATTAAAAGAGTGACGCTAAATAAATTAAAAGGATAGTGTGGAAGCAAATGGTGGGACCATAAGCGTAGATATGAATAGGTACTATTAAATTTTAAAAAATCTAATAAACAATTAGTGTATTATCTTCTTGTTTATGAAGATATTAGGGAGATCTCAAAACCCTAACTAACGTATCTTCTTCTTTATCACCTTTCAATTAAAATACCAAAAAGAAGATCAAAATATATCCATTAGAGCATAATTAGTTCAATGGACAATAATTATCTTTGGGAGATCTTCACTAATAACAAACAAAATATTAGTGAAGATCATGTTGATCATAACCACCACCTACTTCAGATTCAGATTCCTAATTTCCAATTAAATGGATTTTCCCAACAAGATCATCAAGATCTCATAGAAGATCATGTTGGTTCGTCAATTATTACGTCTCAGTTCCAAACAAGTTGTGATCAGCCGTATAAATCTTCAACCGTCAGCACAAATACTTCAATTATTATGCCTCAGTTTCAGAGAAGTAGTGATTATTTATGTAAATCTTTGATTAGTACGAAAAGTACTTCAATTATTACGCCTCAGTCCCACACAAGTTATGATCGGCTGTATAAATCTTCAGTAAATAGAAGTAGTACATCAATTATTATGCCTGGTCAACTCCAGACAAGTTGTTGTGATCGACTATATAAATCTTTTACTAAGGAGGGGTTAAGTAGTCAAGATGAATCAAATAAGCTCAAGAAAGCTGTGCATAGAAATATTGAAAGGCATAGAAGGCAAGAAATGGCAAATCTTGTTACTTCTCTCAGATCTCTAATTCCCATTGAGTTCATCAAGGTGAGATAACTACTCCTTTTAGACTCTGGCGTTACGTTTGTCAACAAACAATGATTAATATAGGTATTTTACCATAAAATTCATATTAATTGATGTATACTTTTTGGTTTCAAGAAATGATTTGGAAATAAGTAATTAATATTAAGGTAAAAAAAATGTTTTTAATATATCGACAAGTAAAAATTAAAATTTGTTTTTAAAATACGGGACATAGTTTTATTTTCCTCTCCTCTTTTTTTCTTTTTTTGAAAAAAAAAATGTTGAATATATGATCATTGACAAAAAAAAAATTGTTTCCAAGATAAAGTATATATATCAGCCTGTGTTATTTATTAATTCTAGTTTCTCTATATGTCTTTCTTTCTAATTTTTTTTGTAAGGGTTTCATTATATTGAGTACAAAAAAATTGAAGAACTTTTGCATTGATAATATAAATTTTTACATTATCTCTATAATTTAACATGTTATTTATCAATTTTTTTTATCAATGCTTACTACTAAAATTATTTGCAATTACCTTCTAATTATACTATGTTATTTATCATTTTTTATCAATGCTTACTGCAAAAATTATTTGCAATTACCTTTTAAATGACTTGATTATATAAATATCTTTTATTTCGTTAGTACACACACCATGAACTTTTTTATTTTTAAATTATAACATGATTTGAATTTTTTTTATAAAAATAGGGTAAACGTTCAGCATCAGATCATATGCATGCAGCCGTGAATTATATAAAGTATCTTCAGAAGAATATACAAGAGTTGGATAATACAAGAAAATGTATTATTTCATTGGATAATCAAAATAAAAGTTCAACAATTGTTGATACTTTTCAACAAAATAATAATTGTGTCACAGTGAATAAATGTGAAGATGGTATGGAAATTCTGATTAATGTCAATAATAGCAATAAAGAGGATATATTTTCTTTATCCAAAGTGTTGAGATGGCTACTTAAACAAGGGCTAAATGTGGTTAGTTGTGATAATTCCAAAAAAGATGAAAGGACTTTGATCAGGATCCAATGTCAGGTAAGAAAAAATTAATATACATATTTATATATTTCAATCTTGCAAATAATAGTTTGGTTATTAGTATTTAAAATATTAGTAAAATATACTCTTTTTTGTTTCAATTTATACTACTAAAAAGAAGCTATATATTTCATCGTTGATCCGTCTTTGTAAAATATATCTTTAAATAGGATTAGCAACGAATTTTTCTATTTAACAATATAAATTTATCCATCGCTAAATCCAATATCTTTAATTTTTATATATTTTATTTATATTTCGGTTCTGTGTATTTAAAATAATCACATTTTTATGTTAAATTATTAATTCAAAGCTTTCATTCTACATCAAATGGCTCTAAACATAGAAATGACATGACAATTGAGATGTTTTATACTATAAGATTCAAAATATATATGATGTGTTATACATGATTATAGTTTATAATGTCACAAAATTATTTAAAATTTTCTTTATATTCATAATTTTTTGTGTTCAGCCAAACTAAGAAATATGAGACAAAACGAAAAAAAGTTGATATTATGTACATCATAATAACACAAGGGGGGTAATTGGGTTAGCCTAATTTTCTCTTAAGCAATGGACTAGGTTGCTTTATTTGTTCCTTGGTTCTAAAATGTAGAATTATGAAGTGCATTAAAGTAAAAACACAATTTTTTTACGTGAAAAATATCCAATTCTTTTAATTATAAATTTCAAAAATGGCATGATAGTTTTTATTTCATATTTTATTATATGTTCTCTAAAATAATCAAAATAATATCCGAACAATGTCATTATAATTTATATAAAAAAAAATTGTGTTATATACCTCTAGAATTAAGGATACAAAATGTTGTGTTCATTTATAAGGAATATATTTACTCTTCAAATAAAATAATTAATCATTTTCTTGCAGGTGAGTGATATATCATCAGGTCTCACTGTAGTTGGGTTGCAAAAGAAACTGACTGATGTGATTAATTAAAAAAAGGTGGATTCAGAATTTAAATTTGGTAAGTTCAATTTTTAAAATTCTTAGCACTGATTTAGCTATATTTTTGAAGTCATGAGTTCGAAATATGTATTCCTTATATCATTTGCTACACTTTCATAGTTTTCACGTGTATATATCTAAACTTCTAAAGGATGAGTTTATTCCATGTAAGACTTTGATTAATTTTAGAATGAATTTATCTCGATTTGATTGGAGATTACAGAATCACAAAATAACTTTTTCGGAACTATAATGTTATTTTTATTTCATATTGAAAGTAAGATAATTAATATCAAGATAACTTGTTCTTCATCTAAACAACCCCTTAGTGTTGTGTTAGTATTTGGACCTATTATTGCATGCAGTTTTTTTTATTATAAGGACTTGATTTTAGTGCTAAAAATTGACAGCATATATATTGCTAAAAGTAAGACACCTCCAAGCTGGCTAACGTCCTTGCTTGCTTGTAAAGTTATATAAATACCAACTTTGTGTCTTAGAATTATTTGATTGCATAAGATATGGGCATATGATGAACAATTAGTGAAAGTGACGTACACAAATTTTTTTTGTAAACAGTGTCGATAGTGAAAGAAGTTAACAACTCAATAAATCACTATAATGATAAGCAGTGTCCTATGCTATATTGTTTATATTCCAACATTTTTCTTTGGTACCAGCTATCGCGACTTGGTGGATTATAGAGCCAGGGTAAGGACAAATGGGTGTACGAGCCTCGACAGTACCAACATTGATGAAAAAACCAAAAACTTAACCCCGTTGCATCTTTAGCCTATGTAGGATTTAAGATTAAGTCCAAGATTCAAGTCAAATGAACCTTCTTCCTCATCTCAGGGTTTGTTTCAAATGTTTGTTGTTCAATATCTCAGTACTCAAAAAGTTTAACTAGTTTCTCTTCCGACCTAGACTATTCTCGAACTTAAAAAGGGTATAGCTGTGGATATATATCATGTACCATTAGAGACAACTCTGTAGTTTAAACCAAAGGTCAACAATTTATAATAGGATCAAGTTTTTTCAATAAATTTCAAATTACTTGCAACAAAGTGATAAATTTTCTTCTTCATGACTTAAGCAATTACATTAAATGAAGTTGAACTATTATCATATAAATAAAACAATACATGTTATTCAACAGAAATAAAAAGTACGTAATATAATTTTCCGACAAATGATGTTTGTCTGACCACGCCAAATTAGTAAGGAAAAATTAAAACATACATATTACACACTAAGAGAAAAACACAAAGAAGATAGTATTTCTATAAACTATTTATTCTTAGATTAATTATTATTATTATGTATGAACTGACAATCTTTTACAAGATATTACAAGGTAAAAACAAAAATGTTTTGCTAGTCAAAAACAACTACACCTATGTTGTTTTTTTATCTAGACATATCTTGATCTTCTCTTTTCTTTGAAACAAGAAAAAAACAAAATACAAATACTTAGCTTATTCTCTTACAAAATCAGGCTTAGCTTAGCTTATCTCATACAAAATCCAAACAAACAAACAAATTGAAAACTAAGAAATTAACAAAAAGAACATTATTTTTTCTTGTGCAAGCACCTTTTGATGATGGAAGTTGAAACATATATGGTGCCTTCTCCCTTGTTCCCTTCAACTCTATGCACATTTATTTTAAACCTTACAATTTTTTTTTAGAGAAAATAATCACCCTAAAGCTCACATGTCATTCCAACTTTGAGCATTCGCTTCGTTGGGATATCGAATACTTTGTTACTACTCTGTCTTAAGTTCCTCTTGAGGAAATTGTATGCGTAGTTGATCACCATTCTTTTGGTTACACCAGACCCCTTGCACGCGACAACGTCTTGTTCTCCAACCAAATGAACCACTCCCATGTTGGAAGCTCTCTCAAGTACTTCGACGTCTTTCTCAATCAAGGAAGCAGTTTCTCCTTGATTGTCTCCATTTGCTGCAACTGAGAACATGTAATCTTCCTTGATGTAGTTCTTTAGCCTTTCTACCAATAACTTCTCGATAGGCTCTTCCTCATTGCGCATTTCATTGTATCCATAACGTATCACACAACGGAACACATAGAGGTCATATGGTTTCACCCTTCTGAAGAGGAACCTTTCTTCTAGTGGAACTTTGCTTATGGGAAGTGATTTGACAGAAGCGAACACGAGGACAGAGTGTAAAGCAGGTACATTCTCAACATAATGCTTGAAGATTGGGGGGATTCCGTGGACTAGTTCAGAGTAGAAAATGGCAAGACCTGGAAGGCGATGTGAACAGGTTGCATCCAATGTTTCTTTAACTTTTTCGGGAGAGATCTTGTGTTCTAGCTCGTAGTGATACTTCTTACGGTACACATAGTTCCATACGTACATGATAAACATTAGGAACAGAGCTAAAGCCACAGGGAGGTAACCACCTTGTTCAAACTTGTAAAGGGCTGCGCTTAGGTATACAAGCTCAACCGAAACAATGATTAGAATATAGACGATAATAAGAAGAATGTTGGTTTTCCATATCAAGATCATGACTAGTAAGAGGAAGCACGATGTTAGGAACATCACAAACACCACTGCTATTCCTGTAATCAAGCAATAGAGTGATCGAGTTAATAATATAGAAAAGAAGGCAAGTCCCCTGCACTTTTTACATGTTTATTTCACTCCGTAGAAGAAATAGAGTTAAGTGGCCTTTACCATAAGCATTGCTAAGCTTTTCAGTAGTCTTGAATCCGATAGTGGTAAGAACACAAGCGATCATGAGAAGGTTATTGATTTCAGGAATGTAGATTTGTCCATGATGTTTCTTTGATGTATGCACGATTTTAACACGAGGAAAGCATCCTAAAGCCAGAGATTGCTGGATTATAGCGAATGTCCCGGAAATCAAAGCTTGACTTGCAATGATGGCTGCGAATACAGCTATGACAAACATTGGCCAATATATAGGTTCTGCATTTAATAAACACAAGATGTCAATTCATTTCCCAAACATAACTACTACACACAAGTAACTGATGATATAAAGAACTTTGACACTACCAATGCAATTTTTACTTACTTGGAATGGACGCGTAGAAAGTGTTAGCAACATCACCAGAGTTTTTCATTAAATAGGCACCTTGACCGAAATATGCTAATATGAGAGCCGGGTATGTGACAAAGCACATACTTATCTGAACAGATCGAACACTGAAATGACCAACATCAGCAAATAGTGCCTCAGCTCCTGCAATTTGTTTTTGTTCAGATGTTATTTCATTTCTCTTCTGAATTAGTACTCAGTAAAAATTTCAAGGTTGTTGGAAGCAAATTGTTACCTGTTATACACATAACAACTCCGCCAAGGGAAACCCAAGCGTCTTTTCCATTTCTTTGGAAATAGGTCACGATGTACATAGGATTAAGTGCTCGGAAAATAGCTATATCATAGATCACGAAGTTGTAAACTCCAATACCAGCAATCAATACAAACCATAAGCAAAGTATAGGTGCAAATGTGTAACCAACTTTTTCAGTTCCAAATCTTTGAAACATGAACAGAAGTATCAAGATGGCTACTGCAAGCCAAACGATCCTGTCTGTATACCACGAAAACAAACAAATGATTAGTAAATCGAGAATTAAAACAGATAAAGAAGTTGATATTTTCATTAACAGATGCAAAATTTACCTTCAGTCATTGCGTCTGGAGCAGCTGCTTTAACTCCTCCAATTGCAGACAAAACTGATCGCATAAATTAGCTTATTAGTATCATAAACTCTGTTAATCTCCAGTGTTCTAATTCGTATTATTTCTGTTAGAATAAAAGAGAGGGAAATCAACAACGTGCCTGAAATACAGGGCGTTAGGACACCATCACCGATAACCATGGAAGTACCAAGCATTGTTGCAATTAGCAGAAAGAACTTCGCGAATTGGCTGTTTTCTAGCATCGACTTAAGTTGTGATGCCCTACGTGTACGTCTATCAGGCATATCAAGTTTAAAAGTCGAGACATCGCTGTCTTCTGCCATTGTACTCGGAATCAATCCCACCTTGGAATATCGGCATATCAATGAATATAAGGCGAACGTACCACCTGAAATTAAAAGACAAAATCATGAGTTAAAAAGGAAATTAAAGCATAGTAAAAGTGTGTAGGTGAAAAGTACTTACCATCTCCGTTGTCATTAGCTTGGAGAACGATGAATACGTACTTGACGACAGGGATCAAGGTGATCGTATACAAGATGAGAGATAGAGCACCAAGTATATCCTCTTCGTGTTTTACTCCTTCGAGAAAGATGGTTGAAAACACGTACAATGGTGACGTTCCAATATCTCCATACACCACTCCTATGCTTTGGAATGCAAGTTTTAGTAGCACAGACATTCCGACTACCTGCTCAACCACAAAAACATAAAAGGGCTAAATCTCAGTAGATCATAACAGCAAGGCCACTCTGCTACTTACAATACCATGTCTTGTATTTAAATAAGGTGAATCATAACACCAAGGCCACTCTCCTACTTACAATACAATGTCTCGTATTTAAATGAGGTAGCTAGCTAAAACACACCTTTTTGGCATCGGGCAATTTGCTTGCTTCGACATCCAAAGAGTCATGTCGTTTCAACTTTTGGCTCGAAGGCTTCTTTCCCTTGAGTTGTAGCTCCATAGGAACATCATCTTGGTTATCCTCAATGTTGCTCCCCATCTTCTTCTTTTTTTTAATTTATGAAAACGATTTTAATTTTTTTTTGTTTTGTTTTGAAAAAAGCTGATCAAATCAAGCAAAATTAAAATTGGTTGAGTTCCATTGACATGTAAACTTAATCACCAATGAATTGGTTGCTTAAAAAAAGAGAAGAAAAACGAAGAGAAACGTAGGTGGGAGAGACCAACGAAATGCAAATGAATGATTGATTGAATTCGAAATCAAAACACCTCAGAACTCAATCAACTACGAAATTTGTATGATTGATTGAGTTCGAGATCAAAAACCTCAAAACTCAATCAATTACAAAATTTTCGCAAAAGCGTTTCCCAACACTACAATTCTCTTATTACACCAATCTATAAAGTTGATACCAAAATCGACTGATTTAAAATATGTGAAAAATATATTATAAGAGAAAAAATTGGCCTAAGAATTCATATTGACCAATAAACATATCAATGGACAAACGCGTCTGACGCACCTATCTAATTTCTCAAACTCACATATGTCCTGTTTTTTTCGAATCTCATCATATGTTTTGTTTGTTAACTAATGGTCAATGTATGTAACTAAAATTCGAAAAATAACTAACTTATTGATCGATAAAAGGAGATAATTCTATGATAAATTTTTAGTACAATTTAATACATTGTTTAGTTATAAAGCTTTGGATCACTTATTTCGTGATTAGTAATTAGTATATCGTCTTAATAATTTTGGGATAACTTATATCTATTCAAACTCTTTTTATACATCACTTTTCACATTGTTGAGGATATTTTTTGTAAACAAACAACTTAATCTTATAAGTTATGCAAGTTAGTATTATTTTTTATACAATAAACCGAACATTCACTAATAAGTAATACATGGATACCTCATCTGATCATAACTAAATATTGCATAATCTCATCGTAACTTGCATTCAAAGTAAATGAACCCTTAGTGATATATATTCTATGTGGAGAATGGGAGGATTTGACTGGATTTGGGCGGGTCAAGATGGGATTGAGTTTATAGATGGACGGATTACTGATCCACCAAAAAGTTACTTGAGCCGAAATGGACTGAAGTGTGAGTCAAAACTCAACCATGTCAATTCTTTCTAAGTTTTAATTTATTTATTTATTTATTTATTTTTAATTCCTATAATATACATATTAGTACCTAAAAAATATTTTTTTTCTTTATTATGAGTATATATACAACATGTCAATATAAAAACCCTACCAATCAAGGGTCTCTTACCTTCGATTCTTCTATAAGATTTTATTTAAGTTTGAATCGATTCTTCGATTTAAAAAAAACGCGCGCCAAAACCCCTAACAAAACTAATTCGATTTGATTCGATGCCCCTATATGCTTCAAATAATGAAAATATAAAACTTTCAAATGTTTCTTCTTCTTTAAAGTAGTTAAATTACAAATTCTTCACGTATATTGTGCTATTATTTGTGAAAACTTTAATTGTCCAATTAGGTTCATTTATTTTAGCTAGCACTTTTTCATGTTCTTCTTCTTTCTCATAAAAAAATATTAATTGAGGTAATTAATTGTATTGATTAAACAAGTCATCAAATTCGTGGTAATTACAAACATCTCACATGCATTAAGGTTTGTTAAAATTAAATTGAAAAGGTATCTTTAATCAAATCAAATTTCACACATAACTAATATTAAAAGTGTCACACCTAGAACCCTCATCTAATTAACATTTTTTTTGTTCCTTTTTTTCACTTTGCAATTAACACATTACAACTAATTAAGAAATTCAAACACTAGAACATTACAAGATTGAAAAAAAAAAAGATCACCTATTTAACATAAATTTAGAAAGAAAAATAATGAATACTCATATAATTAAGAACACTAATATCCTCAAAAATCAAAATTAAAGAAGTTCATTTTAAAGTCCCTTTTAAAAATAGTACAAAACAATACAATCAACTTAACTAGTTATATAAGCAAATAAGCACCAGTAAACAAAAAATAGAAAACAGAAAAAAAAATCACAAAACATTTGAGATAAAAAAAAATAGAAAAGAGAAAAAACACTGACCTATTATGCCTATATAGGTGGAGTTGTTGCAAGTAAAGCTTAAGAAGTTTTTATTTACCCTTTTTTATACCAAGGTAGAGGGCTCAATTTATATATATTTGTTTCCTCCTTTTTTCCACTCTAGGTATTTTGTGATATTTTTGTTGAAATATTAAAAAATGTAATCAATTTATATAATTTTTTGGGAAGTGAAATAACGCGTATTGCTTTAAATAAGTTTGAATGGTGTTAAGATTGTGTTTTACATATAAAGAAATAAAATGAATGCATGGTTGAATCTTAATGATTAAGATTCAGATCATATAAACAAACACTAAGAGCCCGTTTTGATTGGATTTAAAAAAAACAGCTTTTAAATCAAAAATAAAAAGTCAAACTGAAATGATTCAAAAAATGAAAAGTAGGGAGACCTACTTTTGGTCTGACTTTTTTAAAGTTATTTTGAACTTATTTAAAGTTATTTTTCACCTATCCAAATACTTCCCAACTTATTTTAAATTATTTTTTATATTTATCGAACACTTATTCGAACAACTCTTAAATCAATTCAAACAACCTATAAATAAGTTGAATCTTAATAATTAAGATTAAAACCGCTATTAAATACAAACAGACGAGGCCTAGGTTCAAGACTATGTTCAATTCATGTGTGACAATTTTGTTTTGTTTTATTTCCATGAGCTAAAAATATTCCCTTGATAAATGAAATATTTTACTTATTAATTGAAAAAAAAGGACCATGTGGACAAAAAATGTCCTTGCAATAATGAGTTCATATCATACATCCTTGGGTTGAGATAGATAAAAGGAGGTATAAGCTATCATATAGACAAATATATGGGATTATGAGGATAAAATTTAATATAAGTATATATCGAAGTAAAGGTGTAAAGTTCATGAGAGTAGCGAAATATTATGTTTTTTTGGCCGATATAAAAAATTCATAAGTGGTAAAACTATTAAAATTATCCTAGTTCTTCATACAATTTTATCAAAATAATCAATAGTTTATAAAATTGCATAATATGCTATCATAAAGCTATTCTGAAAAAATACAACATTTATTAATCAAACTTTAGTTCAATAAAAAATAAAATTGAACATAAATTGTAGTGTACTGGTCTTTAATATAATTCTCCCATAGTACAAATTATCTTCTCTCGTTGAACTTTCATTTCTCGATGATATGATTGAGTTGTTATGTTGAATCATTTGTTGGTCAATTTGGTTGGTAAATAAATTTAACAAAAATAATGAAATTGATGAATATAAATGGTAAAGTAAAAATTGATTGAACGTAATAATAAATTCTTTAATTGTTACATGAGATATCAATGGTTTGAGAAGTAATGATATGAACTATTAATTTTATTTTTATATAAAATAAATGGTTGTTAGATATAAGAGCGTGTTTGACATGTCGGGAGGCGAGAAGCACTTATTTTGAGAAAAAAAAATTGTTGAAAAATTAAGTGTTTCATAAATTAATAAGAGTGTTTTTAAATGAAAGCAGAAACAGTTTTTCTGCTGTTGGGAAGAAGATAAAAGTTTCAGTTTTTTTTTCAAGACAAAAATATTCTTTTCATATTTACATATTTATCAATATATTTATTATTAATTAAATAAAATATTACATAAATTTGGTCAAATTTCATTTGAGAATTTTATTTTATTTTATTTTTATATAATAAATCTTATAATTCATTATTATTTTATAAATTATATATTATTTTGCGTATTATTTTGTAGCATTAGAAATAATGTAACAACAATATTTTTACAATTTAGAAAAAAGAAAAATAATCAATTAAAGAGTTCACCCTCCCAAAAAGGTATAATATTGATTGAAAATTTAAAATTTAAATATGTAAATTTTAATTTTAAAAAATAAAAATTTAATTTTTTTTTTATAGTAGACATTTAAAAGGGTAAATTATGTGGCTAAGCAAACTTATACTATTTAATTACTCATCATAGTTATAGTTTACTATAATTACCACCCACGACTAACATTATACATTAATTATATGGGCTGACCTCGAGTTTGTATAAGAAAAAGTTACATGAATTAATACATTTTAAAAAATAATTACTGATTTTAGCGATATTTTGTTTATGACCATTTATAGCAATACTGTGATAAATCTGTAATATGTATTAAAAGTGAATTATTTATGCAATATATTTGAATTATAATTGTTTTTTAAATATATTGTATTTGTTTGATAAAAAAATAGTCACGTTGTATTATAAGTGTATTAAAATGCGTGATAAGTGTATTATCCATCATTAAAACTTGTATTATATGTAAATAATAAATTATTCTTTGTAATATGTATTAAACTTGTATTATAAATCAATTAAAAGTGATCAAGTGAAAAAATGTCATTGCTATAAATGGTAAATATTTTTTATTATAGCACATTTATATAAGTTTCTCTTTGTATAATTAGTCAAGTTTGTATATATATAATTCGCCAAGATATACAAATACATATGTATAATATACAATTATTTAACCTACATACATATACAATTTGCCTCTTTCCCACTCTCTGCCCTCTCTCACTCGCATCTCTCCTCCCTCTCTCAATCTCGCTCATCTCTCTCCTCCCTCTCCTATTCTCGCTTGCCATATATACAAATGCATATGTACACAATTATATACATATACAATTCACCTCTCTCCCACCCTTTGCCCTCTCTCCTCCCTCTCCTAGTCTCGCTCGCCTTCTCCTCCCTCTCTCAATATCTCTTTCCATATACAAAAATATATTTATAATATACAATTATCTAATCAATATACTTATACAATTCACCTTTCTCCTACTCTTTTCCCCCTTTCTCTCACTTCTCTCCTCTCTCTCCCAATCTCGCTCGCTTCTCTCTTCTGTAACATGTAGCAATTTCAAATTGTAATTATCAAATTATAGCTATGGAGAGTAATTAATTATTTTGAAGTGACTATAAGTTTCTATATTTAAAATAGTTTCTCTATCAAAAAATTTTAATACTAGAAGTACATCAATAGTTGTCCTTTTTTTTTTTTTTGGTAATTTGACTATTAAAAGCATTTCTGAAAAAAAGATATTTAATCATACACAATTTGCTCATTTTTCAAATGAATAAGCCAAACAAATTGCTTTTTTTCTAAAGCACTTTTCTAAAAAGGCATTTTTAAAAAGTGCTTCTAAAAATGTTTTTTAACATCAATGTCAAACAAACTCAAATGTAATTAAATAATCTAAAAATCATGATTTTTGAAAAATTCATGTAATATGAAATTGCATGTCCGATTTCATTTTATGATTTGATGTCGCTGTATAAAATCACATGCCTAAAAATAAATAATATGATTATATAAACAAATGTATTAGATAATTTTAAGATAAATATGAGATAAATTAGTGAGTTTCACAGCGATTTTAAATGTGAAACCGTAATTTCCTGTTGAGTTTTGTAGTATTTTCCATCTTGAGAAATAGCAAGTGAGTCTAAACTTGCCATGTTTATGTAATAATTTTACTGGTGATTTATACAAATCTGAGTTACCAAAACCAAAAACCAATACTGAATTAATCAGCTTAAAAGCCACCAAATACCATATTTTGACATACAAACCACAGTTTGCAGGTCAATTAGGATACAACATTACATTCTTGATATAATATTTGGCAAAAGTGGCACCATCAAAATGGGAAAATTTGGTGCATGAAGCTTTATCTCTATTTACAGAAATGGCTATAGGTCAACACCAGAATGCTGCATGAGATACTGCAGCTTTGAATTCTGGGTCTTTGGCAAAAGTAGCAATCGACAAATCCCAGAAAACAGTGATTTACATGGATATCTACTTGTTGGAATTTCTTTGCCATCTTTCAAAGATTGGATTATCCACAACGCCTTTTGCAGAAGGACGACGTGTTGGATCTGGGTCCATCATTGCCTGAGAACATTTACAATTTGGACATAGAGAATTAGCATTTGCCTCTACAGATGACTATGGATTAGCGTTATCATACATGGCCACAGACAAACGAAATATATCATCTAACTACAGTTTAGATATACTCGGATTAAAATATATGGAATATTGTGCTTCAGATAGCGTGCTGGTTGTACAAGATGATAGATGATCAAGGCATATGAACATGAAGCATAAAGGAAAATACAAATCCAGAGACTTTTTAACATAGTAAAAGGGAAGAAGTTAATACCTTGAGTAGATTCTGAAATTGCAAGGAGTGACCCGGAAGAAGAGGCAATTTCCCCTCCCTGAGGTTTAGAAAATGAGGCCCTGATTCTGGCAGTGAAGACCCTCTAATAAGTTCATATATTGCAGCGCCCAAGGAGAATATGTCAACTTTGTCAAGATGATCATAGTTCTCATTAAGTATTTCTTGGGGCATATAACGTGCATCACCCTCTTCAATTGGCTGGCTCTTATCAAGAAGAGTTGCACATCCAAAATCACCAAGCTTATATACACCATTTTTCACATAAATATTATCTGGCTTTACATCTAAATGAGCGACCCCTCTCTGATGTATAAACTGCAATGCCTTGGCTACCTGCATATCAGAAAGCATCTCAAGTATCAATATTTTGACCTCAATTTGAACAACCATGTTTCCTCAGCCTTCCCACCCCACAAATAAAATACCCAGATACACGAACAAAAACAAGCAAAGGGAAGTCAAAAGCAAATGAAGTTAGTAGACAAAGGGTGAACTCTTAAGCATTTTGAAGAAGATCACGACTAAAAGCTCAAAATAGTTTACTATACAGGTCTTCGGCCTCTCAAAATTGAAAGCCAGTTCCAGTCATATCTCAAGCTAGAGGATAGTAATAAATCCTAAGATACATGATATAAAACAGCTCCCCTACCACCTCAAAGAGGGTTATTTGGATCACATATACAGTCAATGGTATCAGCTTCTATAACAGATATAAAACTGATCCTCTCTTTTTCTTTTTTTATACAGCCTATAGTCTGATCCTCTTTTCTCGTGTGAAAGCAACAAGCACCAACTCAATGCAGGATTTTTGGGTAATATTATATGCATTTGAATGAGAATCAAGTTACAAAAGTACAACCTACCAATGTAAATAACAAAATGGAACTAGATCTGAATATTGTATTTCCATGAAAACCTTAAAACATTATGAAGTGTTGCATCTTGTGTGCTCCATGTTTCAAGTATTAGGAGGGTGGATTAGGTTCTGACTTTGCTACAGTTGTTTTCCCTAAATAACAGATAGAAATCACAGTTATTTTAGCAGTTGAAGTTTCATGATTGATGATATGCTCATTGGTTATGTATATAGTAAGAAATTATCTCTTTGGTCGATGAATTATAATTGGTTTGCAAGATATATATCTTCCTTCTAACTTTATTTCAGACTTATAAGACAGTCATACTCAGTACATGACACAAAGTAGCTCTTAAAGATTCCAACAAGAGCCGCACCTGATACATTGCTTCCAAAACTTCTACCTCCGAAAATAGTTTACAATATTTTTTATTGGATAAGCTGTGGTCACAGAGCTCCATTTGGATGTAAAGGTGTTCATTTTCAAACCAAGATGAATAATAACCAACTACGTTCTCATGAGGTCCTGTAAGTATAAATAACAAAACATGTTTGAACAATAATCTCTGGGGTAGTTCAAATAATAATATCAGGAACAGAAGTAGATCAGCATGCTACCTAAAGCAGCCAATGCTTGCACTTCCATCAAAGCCTGTCTCCTGGAAGAACACAATTTAAATGCATAAGTATGACTGAACTATATTGAATATAAACAGCATGCTTGGCATCACATAAGATTCACCTTATGAAGACATTGTCCAAAAATACGTGCTCAAATCTATTGAAAATGTTTTACTTGGAGAAAACACAGTATGCCAAATGTAAGAAACAGTACACATAAATTATAGATGTAGAACATTTCCTATTGCATTCTTAATTCGTATATCATGCAAACCCCATAGCAATACCACTAAAGCCTCACCCCAAACTTCCACTGATATTAGATGCTACCAATTATATGGCCAACAGGATATCAGAAAATAACTAAGGAAATGTTTCTTTTAGTTATATGATATGTCAAGAAAAATATGCACACTCTGTAGTGTCATACCATAAAGGCCAGAGTGTTGAAAGAAAGGAAATATCACCTATCTGTGTCTTGATGTAACTGTTTAGTGCTATGTTTCACTGCATACATACATCCATCAATTCTCTTAAAGACTTTGAAAACACGGCTGAAGTTCCCACTACCGATTTGCTGAAAGAATGAAGGGTCTTAGATAGGTCCAGAAAAAAATTTAAGAAAGTATTAGTAGGAGTCAAGAATACACGCATCAAAACATGCCTCAATTTCGTGGAAATCAGTACGATACCGTGACAGACCATCATTACCAGAAATTGCAGGGTTAAAACCTACAGATCAAAGAAAGAGTAACATCAGGAACTTAACAGAAAACAACACAATAATTCTGCCATGAAGAACAAAAGATCACACTCTAATTTTCTTTTGAAGTACTAAATTGTTCCAAAGAAAATAGAATCCACCAATTATTCAAACTCACTGACCAGTACCTGGGTACTTGGATCTCCTGTTACCAAAAGGATCAGCATCTATCTCGGAAGCATCCCCGAGATAAGGGTTTCTAATGCACGGAGGAGGCATGACTCGATATCTTAAAGCAATAGCAGATTGTGACACATAACTGGGACCCTTTTCTGACTCACTTATCTTTTCTGATTTCATTTCGTCTGTCCCAAAAGTATCTGTAGGAATATCTACTGGCTGCTGCTGTCCAGATAAATCGGAACTAAAAGGCCTTACCGACGCTGTAAAGATGGGCATCACGAAAGGACCACATAAGAAAGTTAATTTACAACTTTACGATTAATTATGGAAGATAATTGTGCAAACAACAAACTTCAAAACATGCTAAAGTGGAGAGAGAGAGAGAAAGAGATCTCCAGATTCAAAGGTGTCCAACAGTAACAAAAAGAACGGCTAAAAATAGAAGCTTGATAATGCAAGGGATATTCATACACAATATAGTTTCTTAAACTTTCAGAGATTATTCTGTTCTAATTTTCTTCAATATCCGAATGTGCTATTAGTTTGTCCCCTTACCTTACTCGACGCCTTTGTCATGCCTCAATAGTAGAACAAATATAAGAAAAGAAAGAAGAGAATTTACATGATAAAAGTTAAAAACTTGACAGAGCCAGTAACGATTCCACAAATGAAAAATGAAGTAAAATGGACACCAAAGTACGAAATATTTCATACCTAGTCGCGGCCTCTTTCTTGATACACTTAGAAGCTTCTCGGGTGATTTGGGACAAGGAGTATAATCATCCTAAAAGAAATAGAGGGAAACGCACAGTATGACATACTGAAACTACAGCCTGTCATAGAGAAAAAAAGTCACAATTTTTAACACTCTGGTAAAGAAATTACCTTATCACCATCAAGCCCATTACAAATTGCAGGTGCATCTGGCGTTAGATAATCCGGGGTACTGCATTCCAAAAAATTATTTATAAGCAGAAAACAAAACTAGAGGATACAATGTGAATATATGATCTTTTATATTTATAAAATCGGGGGAGGAGATTACAAGTTGGGAATCAAACCCTTACCAACAAGGTGCAAGTTAAGTTAGTGAACCAACTAAGCTACTAAGATTCACCAATACCAAGATACGATCAGGAATTGGGGGTAAAAGTTAAAAAACAAAACCTAACCAATATAAAATTGAACAGTAAGCAATCAACTTATTACACCTTAATCAGTTCCCGGTCTCATATGGAACATCAAGGGACCAAAAAAAGGGCACAATCGGAACCAGTTCAAATCTCAGTGGCTACTCTACATCTTATTCCATTCAAACCCATATCCTTCTAATCGAAAAAAAAAAGGGAAAAAAGATTTACCAGAAGAAATCTTGACTGAGAATGAAGTCCTTTTCAGCAACATCGGCAACATCAGCATCATCATCAGCATCGAGATTCAACGGCAAAACTGAAGAGAACTGAGATTGAGCTGGCGGAATGTCATCAGAATCCAGAAGTTTCTGGAATCTAGAAGGATTCGGTAAAGTAACATTAGAAAGTGAGGAATGAAGCTGTTGTTGATTAGGAAGCGGAGGTTTTGCAATCCCAACAGTGAAATGCCTAGACAGTGAACCCTTGTTCATCCTCTTCTTGCTTTTTTGGTTGCTTCTCTGCTTCCTCCTTGTTCTATTTGGAGTTTTCCTCTCCATCAGCTGGAAATGGATCTTCTTGTAGAGAGAATCTGGAGAGAGTTCGAGCTCGGTGCTTCACCTCTGTAATGGTGTCAGAAATGGGGATTTGGGGAGATTTCAAATTTGAGCGGGTTTATATAATTGGGTTCATATTATATTTTGTAAAAATTTCATATATAACAAACTTATTACGTTAAATAACATTATATGGGAGCCAGGCGTGCTGTGTAAGCTTTTTTCATGGGCCAGTAAAGCAACTTTTAGGCCCAAAGCTTCGCTTGGGCCCAGTACCCACTACACCTTGTCTTGATTTCAAGTTTTTGTACAAATTGTTCTTATTTCGGGATGATCTTTAATTTTAGTTATCGTTTGATGTAAGAGACAAAAATAAAAGATAATGATAGGATAAAATTGTGTAACTTGTTTTTGTTTGTCATATTTGAGATAATTTATTCCACCACTCATATCATAGTAATATATAAGTTATTTTACGTACATGGTGAGATAAGTTATCCCAAAATAGCTAACAAGTTATCCCAAGATAGCTAATCCGGGATAACTAATTCTGGGATAACTTATTCACAACCAAATGACACGGTAAAGTTGTGCTCTTTAACTTTTGTTCACACTGCTCATTTGGTTGATGTGTTGTTGAATTATTAATAAGTTTTATCGAACTGGTAAAATTTTCTTGAGTGCTTTTTTGTTTGTCTTTGCTACTCATTCGATCAATTCGTTATTGTATTACCTTGAAGTTTTGTTGAATTGAGAAGATTATTGTTCACAAGATATGTCGAATATTTAAGTCTTGTAAATGTTTATAGTAGATTATCAAAATATACTTGTAATGTTTTATAATGCATATTATTGAGTTGCCTTTAAATTCAACTAGATTATCAAGACTTGTAATCATTTACATTATATGTTGTGATTAACTTGAAATCTATCCTATTGGTAAGACTTGGTTCTTGTTCATTCTGTTCACGTAATTTGAATTGATATGACTTTGTGTTATCTATATATTGTTTATCTTGTTTTCTATTCACAAAATCTATTGAATAAATATAATGTGTATGTGTTATTCAACAAGACATTACTTGAATATTAATAAAAAAAATACTTCAAATAAGCTCACATTTAAAACAAATCCGTTTTACACCACCATTAGAATGCAAATGCAATTTCTACACATGTATAACAAAAAGTGAGGGAGGATTAGGCTTTAGAAAAATTTAAATATCACCATTTTATGTAAAAATTTGAATGCTTTATTGAGTTCAGAAATTAAAATTTTGTGTAATCCTCTAATTCTAACCTCAGTTGATATGTAAATCGAGATTATTGCATTGTTACATACTTGAAAAGTTTAGTTCTTAAATCTCATATTTAAATGTTCAAAAATTGAAAAATTTAAATATGTTTAGATGGTGCTGTTTGAAAAACTAATTTAAGAAGAAAATATTATATTTTTCATAAGGAAATGTTTATGTTTTATTGGATAATTTAAAATTTTAAATATGTTCATATTTGAGAAATTCGTTACTCTACCTATAGTTTGCTTTAATGGTGCTGTTTGAAAGACTAATTTAAGAAGAAAATATCATAGGAAGTGTTTATGTTATGTAGAATAATTATAGTTTTGATTTGATTATATTAGGGAAGTGCAGGGATAAAAATTTGATATCGTAACTATAATTTTATAAAAATAAAATATTTTTCAGACGTTTTTGCATTATATTATATATAACAAATTTTTTCACGACTAGCTTTATTTAACTAAAAAAAGAAAAAATGTAAATTACAGTAGTAGTATCAGTATATATACAGTTCAACTCCACTCCTCACTCTAAACTTCCCACCACTGTTGCCCCAATTAGCTCCGCAAAATTGCGTCTCTGCTTGTTACCAGCTATGGAAGAGAAAGGTTCAGCTGCTAGTAGAGTATTTCTTCAGGTATTTCGAGATTTTCCTAACAATTTTCATCATTTTGCTCAAAAATCGGAGATTATCTCATCAGTATTGTAGTTTTAGGTTACCTGCAATTGTTCAGACGATTTTTTGTGTTGATTTTGAATGAATTTCGATGTTTTCTGTAAAGTTGAACTTGATTTCCTCAATTATAATGCAGGAAAAGGAAGATTCGAACCAGAGTTTTTCCGGTACCTTTCTTCTCCTTGAAAGAAAGCTTCACAGTAATAACCTAGGTCTGTTTGTTTGTTTGTTTTAATTGAATCTGCTTTGCTTTGTTTTAAATTGTTATTGTTAGAAGAGGAAGATATGGACGATGACGAATGGATGACAAATGACAATTGTTCCTTAGAAAACAAGGTAATGCCTAGTTAATTTTCTTGCTTACATTTTGAAATTCCTCGAGTTAAAACGTCAGCTGCCTTCTATAATGTTCTAGGTAAGCTGTTACTTTATTTTTAGTCTAAGACAAAATTTGTTTACTGTTAGCAGAATGGATATAGAGGAGTCGTATAGCCAATCCCAACTACTCTTATTGGCTGATTGATTGTTAAAACGTTATCACATAATTGTCTTGCTTACTATTCGTAGAAAAACAAATCTCAAAGTGGTTTGGAGGGTTAAGGTTTATGTTTTGGCTTTGATCGTTAGCAATTAACTTATAGTTGTGAGATTGAGTGTTTAGTGTTTATTCACAATGCAGGCATGTTCACTGCACAAATTTCCTAGTTATCAGTGAACCCCTTATTTTGTATATGAATTTGCTGATGAATACTTTATAATGCCCAAGACTTGGATGTTTCTTGTTTGTCAGGGAGGTTTAGGAGTCCTTTCCCAGCTTGAACGACTCACAGGTATTCCCAATGAAACTTCTCCACTTGATTTTTCATTCATCAGCACCCCCCTGCAAAATATTCAAAAAGATAAGGACATTTGGGAAGTTATCCATGTTAATCTTCTGCAGATGTCAAAAGACTTCATCATTCAACCGATACAGTGAACTCTGATCAGCTGGTACAGGTTTGAATTCACCTCCTTTTTTTTGTCATATGACCTACCTTCATTCCTTCTTTCTATTGTTCCTTTGGTCCTCGTCTTTTGCTCTCTGTTCTTTTTTTTTGGGTTAAATATGTCTCAAATAGTTCCTAGTTGACTTTAATGGGTCATGGTGGTTAAGAATTCAACATGGAAATTGACTTTTTGATGGGGATTTCAAGAAAAAGTTGCTCTCCACTTCTCCCGTTTCTTTTGAATCGTGCAGTTTAAGGAACAACATGTGGGGCTAAAATAACCTGGAGATACTCTTAGCATGGTGTAATATCGTCCGCTTTGGGCCAAAGTCGCACGGTTTTCCCAATAAGGGCTCAAACATTAAGAGTATCCATCCCTATACCTTTTATGTAGCTTCTTTTTCCTTTCAGCTACCAATGTGCGACTACCTTATCAGAAAAAAGAAAAAAAAATACCAACGTGGAACTTTGTTCAGATACGCAACACATAACTTATTAATTGATGGGGGAGGCCTGTATTAACATTATGTGTACCCCATCTACAAAAGGGATCTATTAGTAAGTGGAAATAGACAAAAATGATAAGCAGGAAAAAGTTCAGATGACAACTTCCTCTTACAGTTGCGGTTGCATTTTTGTCAGCAGAGGCGGACAGGTTTATGCGAAGAAGATGACGTTGAAGTTCCTTTGTTTAAGAGTCAGGATGGTAGCCTGATCAACAAAAATGATCAGGATGGTAACTTCATCAACAAAAATGATCATTGGAAGGCGTTGTCCTGCTCCTTAGATGATGAATTTTGTCACGTCACTAGAATTACATCCACTTGTAATTCAGAAGAGGAAATTATGTCTGATGATGAGGTATGACTGCTGATCTCTATGTAGATCGATATCACTAAAACTTGAATAATTAATATTTTGTCCAACCTATACTAAGTGGATCTTTGGAGGTTAAAAATCTGGCAGATGAGGCCTTCTACTGATGGAAAATTCAAAAGAGATGGTAAAAGTACAATGCTTAAAGTAAGTGCAGATTGCAAATCAGGAGCTTTCTTCAATAAAGATGCTGGGTGTTCATCGGTATACGGGGCCTCATCAAAATTGAACAGATCATCTAAAGGTATTAGTATTTCTGTTGACTTCATTTCCCTATTTTGCATTCTTTGTCTTGATGCTAAAGATGTCATCAACTCCCCCAACGAGAAGAATGATCTTAATCAAGCATTGCTGTTACTGACAAGCATAACAATGTAATCCCCCCCCCCCCCCTCCCCCAGCATAACATGTGTAATTGTGGTGTTTCTCAGGAACAAGTGAACTCCAAGTAAAATAGAAAAGAAATGGATGCATCTCAATATTGAATCCTCGAGTCTGACATCTATGACGGCTCTTTTTTTTTCCTTGAGATCTGTGATTGAGTTTTCAAGCTGTAAATTTTTGAACGACTTTTGATATCAACTGCAGGAAGCCCGGGCAAATCTAAGGCCAAATTTTTGTTCCAATCCCGGCCACAGAAGAAAGACTATGCTTTGGTTGTCCATGATAGTTGTGAAACCTGCATGCCCTTATCTGTGCTTCCACTAAATGCAGAATTAGACATGCAAAGAAAAAATATAGAGTCACTGGATGACTTATTGGAGAATTATGGTGGAAATGAAGTACAACAGTTCGAGGAGAATTTGGTCTCATCTGAAGTAGCGGTTGTACATGATCCAAATGAGCATTCCATGGCTGAGGTTCTGGATCACTTTCAGCATACAAGTTCCTCACGAGGCAATCCTAAAATGGTTTGCTTTCTTCTTCTCCAGATCTCTTTTCTTAAAGATCTCAGCAGCGCTTCCGTATTACCATTTTTACTGTTTCAATTATGTTTTTGAACGTAAGAATCATGCTTATCCAACAGCTGCAAACAAAAAGACCTGGATCACGGTTCTTATGGAAGAGAAACTTATTGCTGCTTGGTGACAGAAACATGAGCAATGGCGAACAACCTGAGGAACTAGATAGTGATCCATCTAGTGATGAGGATGTAAATGTAGTTAATCTTTTACTGCTTAATCATCACGATCAATTGCCATATGTAGTTCTCTCAATTCCTTTCTTTTTGTTTCAGGAAGTTCCCCAGATTCTGAAGTCTGCTATACCTCAGAGGACCATGGCTGACCAATTTCATCTAGCGTTAGGAGCTGTATCCACAAATGAGAGGCTATGTATTGCAAGGCCTAAGCAATTCGGGTGAGTTATGGAACTAGAATGTATCAGTTATGAGCATATTCTGCATGTTTTCTATGAACAGAAACAGAAAAATATTCTTCAAATTTTATCTTTTCTTACTTGTATTGATAAGTCATGCAGTTTATCTGGAAGGTTGCAGCACGTGATGCAATGTGAAAAGGACAGAGATACATATTTTTTGGAGAAGTCACAAACACATGCTGCTTCAAGTGGTAAAAGGCCAAACTGTGTATCTCCTGTCTCTTGCTTGTTTCTGACCTTCTCCTCTGCTGTTAATTCAGGTGCAGAAAGCTTCATTGATGTGAGAATTTTGTCAAGTTCTTTGGAGGCCAAGCTGACTGTTTGTTTTTGTGCTTTACATGGAGATGAAGAGGTACTTGAACTAACTATTGTACATTTGCTAAACAGAAGGTTAAAAGTATGAGTATGTCTACTTTATTGAGGATACAACGTTGCTTTCAACTTTCTGAAGGTCCTTAGCGTGCTTTTCTTGCTCTCACTAGTTTCTTAAGTAGAAATTCCCAGTACTTGTTTTGATGATAGCCAATTTTTACTTGGTGCCTGGAACATTTACCATTCTCATATAAATGGACAACTTCTAGAAATTCAGCATGTTGCATGGCACAAAAAGTCGGGTAGGGTGGCCTAGGACCGTGGATACTGCGGGTAAAGAACTTTTACTTTCCATTATAGGTGGTAGCTTTTGGGTGAAGTGTCGTAGTTTCTTAACTTACTATACACCATTTCCATCCGAAGCACTGTAAGAAATAAGCCTGCAAATTAAACAAACAATGTGGTAGTTAGTTTTTTTTTTTTTGAAATGTGTAATCAGTAAGGAACTCCCAAAATTATATTTATCACAGTGTTCAATAATTGCATATTTCACTTTTTTCCCCAATAATTGCAGTCGTTTAATAATATGGCATTTACTGTGATCTGTATAAACTTTTTCAGAAATGTATTCCTTGTAGTATCTACGACTTGACTCTTACGAGCTTCAGATAATTGAGGGACCATGGAGACGTTATATTTGTTCTATGATTTCTTTCTTCTTTTGTTTTAGATCAATATTTTTCATCCTTTGTGCTTAAACCACTTCTTGGTTTCTTCTTTACCTCGTCCGGATCAATATTATTTCTTAATTCACAAAGAAGCTTGCAAATTTAGGGTCAGAATATGCCCATGATCCAAATGTCTAACCAAGGACGTTCGCTGTCACTTACGATCTATATACGTAGTTTGTACTGGAGGATTATCTAATGCAAGATTGAATAAATTGATATATGTTTAGGTTTTATCTGCTTTTGTTTAAATACAGAAGGAGGGAAAAAAGTGATCTCGACAAACACAAATCAGTACTCATTCCCCAAGCACATAGGTCTAGAAGGGAAAAAAAGAAGTTTCATACCATCTGGCTAGTCATTTTGTCATATGGGAATTTTTAAGAATGAAGGTTGGGGTCTTAACATTTATTAACTGTTTATTTTACTCTAACTGGTGTTGATGGTTTCATTTACCAAACAGAATAGATCTGTGGTGTTGGGTGATGCGATTGTCAATTTTATTTTTCTTTGCAGGGTTCTGAGTGCCTGAGCAATCCTCGAGAAAGGAAGGGTACTGGTAGAAGGGAGTTTACTATCATTTTTAACTCAAGAATTTGTAAAGATGTCGAACTTGAAATAGGGAATGTTATCCGCATACATCAACCTTGGTAGGAGCAGCTCAAATATTTTCTTTTTTCAATATTTGTTGTTTTTGTTTGTTTGGATAATACTCTTTTCTCGGTACCGGTTTGAGTAAGATGGCTCTTGGCACCCAACCTAAATTATTGTGATTGAAACGCCTAGAAGGCTAGAACAACTTTTTGGTAGAAGTGGAGTAACTCTATACATTAAATTTTCTAAAAACAAGAAGACAAAGCTAGATTGATTTTAGTCCCTCATAGCATGGAGGAAAGTTCTGATTCTGTCCTTGTAAATTATTAACTGTACCTTTTACTAAACTTTCTTGTATTGCTTAACAAATACTAAGTGATTCTTTAACAGACTGACTTTTTCTGGTGCAGGAAGGAGGTACATGTGAACGAGAAAGACGAGGCCATCATTTTGTGTGCATATTTCTCTCAGATTTAGTCTTTGGATCACATTTTATACCAAGGTAATAGCAAGGTTCCTTGAGATAACTCTATTGTTGTACTTTGCACTTGCCCTATATTTTCTAAATAGATAAAAATATAGAAGTCTAATTTATCCATTTTCGCCATAAATATTACTCATGACTACTGCAAAATGTATGAATGCCTTGAAACAAATTGGTATGCATCTGCAAGTTTCCTGGTACATCCCCATGATGTATCCAAGATCCTATAGTTTAAAAGGAATTTTTATATTTTAGGAAAGAATAGAGATGGAATGTAATTAACTCTAAACACTGTAGGATTTATGTAATTTTTACAGAAAAATAAAAATAATTCTGAGTGTTGAAGTTTACACCTCCCATAGTTTGAAGTAGTCAGTCTGTATTATCCAGCCTGTTTGTTCAACTTTAAAATGCACTTAACAAATTGGTTTAGTCAACATATAAATATAGTTGTGAGGTCATTAATTACCTAATTAGATTATTAAATTGTTCTTTCTCCATCTTATAATCATGGTATTACTTAGCCTCTAATCTTGAAGCATTTTGAAAAAGGTTTGCTTAGGATCCAAGACTTTTTTGGATATATTGATTTTTTTAAGAATGAAATCAAGAAAATTTTACCCTATATTTTACCCTATATATACCCCTCCATATAACTTCATTTCATCAACTTGGAGCAATCTATCATAATCCTAATTTATTATTCTTGAAATAATGGCAATCAAAGTCCATGGTATCCCCTTGTCAACTGCAACCATGAGAGTTATTTCTTGCCTTATTGAGAAGGATTTGGATTTTGAGTTTGTCTTTGTTGATATGGCCAAAGAAGAACACAAGAGGCACCCTTTCCTTTCACTCAATGTAAGCATAATTTATTATTCTGTAGAACAACATAAATATTTAAGAATTGTTTTAAATCATAAAATTCGAAAGTGTTTTTTTCTTAAACATCGTGCAAGTCAAATGGTGCTACATAAATGAAAAGGTCGAAGTACATTATTAGCATGTTTGATCAAGTTTTGGAGAAGCTAAAAGTATTCATTTTTTTAAAAAATGTTTATTTTAGAAATTTGAGGTGTTTTGGTGTTTTTTAGTAATAGCAAAAACTGAAAAAAATATTGTTTTTTTCTAAAAACACTTTTGAAACTTTGGTCAAACACAAATGTTGCGGTGACAAAACATTTGCCAAATTGATGGCAAATTTTAATTGTCATCATCCAAAATACTTTTTCGAGTAACACTTTTACCAAATACAATACTTTTTAAAATTAATAATTTCTAAAAGTTTGGCTATACAAACTATAAATCTATTTGGTAGTGATTTTTACACATAAAAATTTATATTTCGTGTCAAAAATACTTAAATCAGTTGACTTAAACTTCTTATTAATCCAATTTTTTTTTTTCATATTGTAATTTGAGATCATGAATTCATATCATATATTAAAATGACATTTCTCAATGGGTGCAGCCTTTTGCTCAAGTACCAGCATTTGAAGATGGGGACTTGAAGCTCTTTGGTAAAGTCTTTAGCTATTCTTACAACTAGTAAATTTACCTGCGCTTTGCGCGGGGATTTGATATCACAAAATTTATAAAATAATAATTTAAATCTATCAGTCATTAAAACTATAATACTATATTATCTTATATATAAGATTACACGATAACAAACATTAATAATGTAAAGAGAGATGAAACTTATTACATCTTATCATTTTTCTTGAGATAAGTGTAACTTATCTTATCATTTATCCTTAATAACATAAGTATAAATTGATGACTTCAAAAATACATACCAAGATTTGTAACATAAGCAATGGTGTCAGTGAGTCACTCAACACAAACCAAGTACACAAATATTTAGTTGATAAAGGTAACTTATCTTATCATTTATCCTTAATGACATAGGTAGAAATTAATGACTTTAGTAATACATACCAATATCTGTAACATAAGCAATGGTGTCAGTGAGTCACTCAACAGGAACCAAGTACACAAATATTTAGTTGTGAAAAAGAAGAAAAAAAGAAGAAAGGTTTAGAATTTTTGTTGTTTTAAAATAAGAGAAAATCCCTCTATTTATAGACAACAAAGGGTGACCTGCACAAATGTTTATTGTGCTTTATCGGAAAGGTTGCAACTCTTCTTAAAGGTCACAACCTTTCATAAAAGTTGCAACTCTTCATTAAAGTCGCAACTTTTCACGAAAGTCGCAACTCTTCATTAAAGTCGCGACTCTTCATAAAAGTCACAATTTTACACAAAAGTCGCAACTCTTCATAAAAGTCCCAACTTTTCGTGAAAGGGGAAGGCTAGTTTAGGAAATAAATAAATTTAAAAGGGAATTCTTGTTTGTGAGAGCGCCATGTAGAGGGACCTAAGATTTTCTTTTATATATATATATGATATGATTTATAGTATATGTCAGCACCAAGGTGTTAAATTTGAAAAGATTTAAGTTATCTATACATAGACATTATAAATAATTTTTATACTATCGATGTAATCTATCATGTTGTAGTAGGTTATTCATTATACTTACTAGTTTACTAGTAATTATTAATGCCTGTAATATAATTTTTTTTAGCATAATATATAAAAATGCCTTTTACTTTGGCCTTATCTGGCTTATATGCTCTCTAATTTGAAATTTGCAAAAGTAAGACACTTAAATTTGTATATATATAATTGAATAAGTAGACACACATGTCATACATGACAATTTGCAGTCTTACGTGGTGCCTTAAGTGTATTTTGCCGCGTAGAACATGTGTGTCTACTTGTTCAACTTTATACAAGTTGAAGTGGTTATTTGTATACATCCAAAGTTGGAGAGTACACATGTCAGCTGAGTCCAAATTAAAGAACACTTTTATGTATTGTGCCAATTTCTTTTATATTATAATAAAGTTGGGCCATAGCTAGTAAAACAGAAGGGGTTCAACTAAATCCTCTCCGCCGAATAATTATATTTATGCAAATAGAGCAAGACCAACTGTTATATCCATGACATAAAAGGAAGATTTTACTAGTGATAAAGGGGTTCATGAGTTCAATCTTAACTTTGACATCCTAATATATATTTTTGAACCCTTTTTATATATATATATATAAAGAAGAATTAACTTAAGTAGTCACCACCCAATCGTTCAACACATGTATAACTTATGTATATCGGTTGGGAAATGTAGACAAGTGAATCCATACAGTTAATTATGTAAAGATTCCTTATATGAATTCTTGATTCTACCATTGCTGATAAGTGACCTTTTCTTTAAAACTTATCAATTGGAATGATAATATGTGCACTTGTAATGCAGAATCAAGGGCAATCACTCAATACATTGCTCATGTTTATGCTAGCAATGGCATTCAACTAATACTCCAAGATCCAATGAAAATGGCCATTATGTCAGTATGGATGGAAGTAGAAGGCCAAAAATTTGAACCACCAGCTTCAAAATTAACATGGGAGCTAGTCATAAAACCAATGATTGGCTTGGGCAGTACCGATGATGTTATTGTGAAGGAAAGTGAAGAACAATTGTCTAAGGTTCTTGACATCTACGAAACTCGATTGACAGAGTCAAAATACTTGGGTGGCGACTCCTTTACACTTGTTGATTTGCATCATATACCAAATATATACCACCTGATGAATACAAAAGCTAAGGCACTGTTTGATTCGCGCCCTCGTGTGAGTGTATGGTGTGCTGATATAATGGCTAGGCCAGCTTGGGTGAAGGGGTTGGAGAAGATGCAAAAATGAAAAAAAGTCATGAATTAATGGATGATCATAATTCATATATATGTTTTTGTTTTGAAGCATTTGTGTCTTAATATGTTGTGTTTCTTGTCTGAAGATGTTTGTCTTGCAATACAATAAACAGTGATCTATATCTATGTGATTTTACTAATTGTACTGATGTAAAATATGCTATGTTCCGGTCATTTATAAAATAATTGCGCGCTATATTTCTGTGATAACATCTTTTTACACTGTCGGGTGTATCTTACTTGAAAATCTTATAATAATTTGGCGTTTCTAGATTCAACTTCGTCTCTTTCCCTTTTCTTAGGTAAATAGGCAAACTGTTAGAATGGGTTATAGTTTCATATTGATTGAGGAATGAACTGGTAGTTTATTTATATGGATTTGAACAATTTTTCTACATTTTAGGGTTTAATTAGCTCAAAACAACATATTTTTATGTGATATCAGAGTCAAATACTCTACCATTTGAATTTTTGATTCACGTTTCAATCAAGTCCGAACATGAAGGGGGTGTTAAAAGTGGATTATAGTTTTTTGAGATTATGCTCTTATCTGATATCTGGTGGCATCTAATCCACAACAGCATCAATTGGAAATAATATTCTTGTTCCACTAAAAAGTACTTTTCCTCCAACTTTGTTATCTGGAATCCAATATGTTAACAACTATACAAATAAATCATCCAAATTTATTGCTTCGAACTTATATTATTTCTGCACAAACACTCATCACAGAAGATGGGATTTTTACAGGAAGATTAAAAATAAAATAATTTATCGTGAATCAGTGAGAAATTTGTGTTACAAAACATAATTCTTTCACTATACCAACTCATTAGGAAAATGCATGATAGGTTACAAATTCTCATTGAAATATTGAAAAACTTCCTATTTTTTTATGTGTGGAAATACTACTATTTTTTTCTCTTCTTACTGAGATCAATCAAAATATCTATGGAATCACGTTCTAAATATTTTTCAACAGAAAATTACAACGATAAAATAGTGATTTTTTATTATTGATAAAAATTTAACCATATAATTTTCCGACGAGAGGGGTTCAAGTGATACGAGCAAATACTGATATATACACCATCCACATCAACAGACATAAGGAATATATGCTTAATAAATGGAGATATCTATCATATATTCCATCTCTAATGCTTTTCTCATTTCATGAAGTTTTTTTCTATAAATTTGTTTGTATTTTGTCCACAATTTATAAGAAGCTTCAATATCTTAAGTAAAACATTTCAACACACCAAAATATAGGATGAAGCCTCACCATTTCTCTGAAGATGATAAATCTTTGATTCACAAATCAAAGAGAACAACCAGAGAAAAGCTCTCAAAATCAAAACAAAATTCCAAAGAAAATCAAAATCAAAGAAGAAAGAGTTCAAACATGGAAGATCCCATTAGAACTATCATGTTCTTGGGGTTTTGGACCCATTCTTAAACATTAAAAGGGGATTTTCACACTGTATCGCCACCGTCCAAAATAATTATCTACGGATGTATAATATACGCTAAATTATACATCATTAGTGTATAATTTATGTATATTTATAAGTTATAATTATTTTCGGAGGACGGTGAAAACCAAAAAGAATCGTATTCCCTGTATTCAAAATATGTACTCCCATATCTATTTTGTACAGTAAAACTATATTTCTTAAAAACAGACTCTTTCTCTGTAATTTTCAATTCAAAAAAAAATCTTTAGTCATTTCATTATATAGAGAACATATATACTTATCATCCTGCTTGACAAACAAGTGAATAAGCATACAGAATCAGGAAGCTCTAAAAAATCAATAAGATATCCACAGATTAAAAACAAAGCACCTAAAGAAGATAAGAAACCTTTGATTTGTCATCACAAGTCAACAACTAAAACAAAAACCTAATTATTCCATAAAAATTGCTCCATCCATTTCAATTTACTTGTCTTGTTTTTATGATAAAGTTGCCACATGGTTTGATTACGCATAGATTAAGATGTTATAGTGTTAGGTGAACACTCCATCAACAATTTCACGGGATACCTATTACCTCTCCATCGGCTAAATAAGAAGACAGCCCAGAAGAAAACCCACAAATACAGTGAGGAACATCACTCTAGCAGTTGACTGTACCTTGCACTTTTGTCTACTCTATGACTCATTTAGCAATATTCTCGACCTAAAGGGTTGCATGCAAATTTTAATGCCAACTAATTCAGGACTATAAACCACAAAACAACCAAAACTAAGAAGAAATGGGCTTATATAAATCACTGATTTATGATATTTCCTCCCATAAAGAAATTAGGTAACTGGGAGCTCATATAACAACGCAAGAGAGAACAAAAATCTGGGAATAATATCCTCCGGATTTTGAATCATCTGACCAAATAAAAGTGTCCACAAAATTTAACCCATAAGTATCCTTTATTAATCACTTCTTAATAATGTGCATAGTACAAAATTTTCCATGCGGCAACTAAGTTGATTGAAGGGATTGCAATTCTGTAGCACAGGCTTCAACAATGAAAAAGCAAGATAAAATCGTAATGGATGAACACTTATCTCCATGTTACTTGAGTTTTTCAAATAGCTTTGGGGCAACCTGTGTAACAATTCCATAAAAAGTTTAGAAACAAAACGAAATGCTAAATAGAGCAACAACGGAGAATAGAGAAATAGAGCTTACACATTTGTCAATGCATTGCCAATAATCAAAATACTGTCCAGTGCAATGCTTGCTCCCTGATTCATCACCTTCTATCCTTCTAGTACATGCCTGTAGGATGCAAAATACCCAAATAAGAGCCACAAAGTATGAAAGTCAGTACAAATTTTAAATACATTTGCACAAATTCAGAACAAATGAACGAGACATAAATGTTCAGGAAGTGCACAGAACAGTTAAATGCAATTGTTCTGAAGATCAAACGAATACTACTGTACAGTTATCTAAGGTGGTAGTTGTCACAAATCAATTAGATATCATCCTTCAAGCATAACACACAAAAATCCCAGATTCCCCATGTCCAAAGCACATCCTTTGCACAAACCATTAAGTTGATTAAAAGATTTAGGCAGAGGGAGTAGATGAATAACAAGAAGTTGAAAGCCAAAACTAACTCGGAAAGGTTTAACGGGATCGAAATTAAAACTCTGAGTCTTTGATAATCAAAACCTTACAGCACTGTGTTCTTCATAAAAAATTGTTACAGCAAATTGTTGGCAATAGAAAGAACAATGGACCCGATAGACACATATGGTACAGAAAAATGAGCAGAGGAAACAAAAAAGATCATAGAAATACTAGCATTCTGCTGACCAGTTGAATCTGGAGAGCCAATATGAGAGGAGGTCGGTGGGTGTACTTGGAGGCCATAAACATGCCTTTTTGGCTACTTGGAAAGACCAAGCAGTTACAGATTAAGTCTCTTCGTCACATGTTGGTTCATCCCATTAGAGTGACATAACAAGAAAATTCTCCTGGCTTACTATATCAGTTGATTTGGTAATTAGAGTAGCTGAAAGTTCAAGTGATACATACTATGTTAGGTCATATGTCGGCCATAGTACTTGATGTTTTCCAAATTTACAATTTTCAGGTCTAACATGACATTGCCAAGACATTTTTGTGTCACTCTGAGTTCTTGTGGAGACCGTACAGGATAATGTTAACAATAATAAAAATTAGCCTTCCACCACCGCAAACAATCAAGTCCAAGTTACAGCTCACCCAATAACGATTATATAAGAACAAGAAAATCCCTTTGATATAACTGAAAGGCTGTTTTGTTATGGTGGGAATCACCTGATAATCCTTTAGTTGCCTTACACACTTAGGCTTGCAAGATACTTCCATTGTCGCCTTTGGGTCAACAACTTCCTCGTCCGACCTGAACAAAGGAAACCAACAGCAATTTATCTTCAAAGAGATGGCAATACTTGTGTGTGTGTGTGTGTGTGGGGGGGGGGGGGGGGGGGGACTCACTGAGTGTCACTTGTCATTAATTACAACAGTCTAACTCTGTGTTTGTAACATGAGCTCGATATTTGTAAGTCATTGAGGACTATCGTGTAAGAATAATATCAGATGCTTCTGACATAATAGTTACTCCCTCCGTCCCATTTTATGTGGCACCATTTCCTTTTTGTGTCAGTCCCAAAAAGAATGTCACATTTTCTTATATGGTAAGTATTTAAAGGTGCAATTCCTCTTTTACCCTTGTTGGTCCCACTTAATTTTACATAGTACTCTAATACGTTTATGAGAAAAGAGAAAAGTGAGTCTACTTTTGAAGGACAATTTAGTAAACAATTCAAAGTTTTCATTTTTTTAAAACTCCGTGCTAGGTCAAATTGTGCCACATAAAATCGGACGGAGGGAGTATTAGGAAATATAGCATGAAAATTTCTCTCCACCTATAATGTCTGCAAGGAATACAAGCTTACGAAGAGGGCCAACACTATTCACAAACATCTCAATGCAGTGCTCCTTCGATTAACTTAATGTAAGCTAAGTAAAAATGGACAATGGTGTTTCTCGCCAACTAGTTACATCAACAAACACACTGAGAACATGGTATATCACAAGCAAATACTTGTGCATAAAACAAATTTTAAAAAAAGCAATCACAAAGAAGTTGAGCCTTTGACAGAGCATTTATGGAAGGTTTCAACACGGAATGTACACTCCAAAACTTTACTTCACACTAAAAGCAATATAATACTATCCACTACGGGCTAATAAATGGATAGAGTTGTAAACCAATCAAATAGGGTAGAATATATAGTTGCGTACAAATTATTAGAATTGACACATGAAAGTAATCTTTAATACATGAAGTTACACCAATGAATGAATAAGGTAAAAATAATTAGCTGTTGCATCAGAGGGAGGATAAGGATTATGTCAAAGGCTCAAAGCACTTCTGATTAACACATGAAATCAAGTAGTATCTGTAGAAGTTCGGTAAGTGTGCATTTGCTCAGCATAGCGCCATATACATGCTAATTGCCTGATATGCGCATAAATACATATATATCTGTTGGAATCTGTGGCACACTTGAAGTCTGTGCATATTATTTAAGGAACTTCCACGTATTTTTCATTTTTAAAGATAAATGTCTAAGATCTAGAGAATTGAAATTTTAAAATGTTTTATGCAACAAAAGAAATAGACGATAGCAAGCTAACATGGTTGAAGACTTTAGTCCCATGACATTGATGTTGGACTTTATTAACCGAATCCAAAATATAACAGGATAAATTGGTACTAGGACACTCGCACCCACTCTCCAATCAAATCCAATGAAGGTATTTCAATAAATGACGTACTGCTTCTCGAAGAGATACATAATTCATCCTTCTACTTCGGAATATTAGCTCACTAGTCAATACTTTTTAAACAGACATACAAAAAATGGTAATTCTTTGCACATTAGAAAGCAAAAACATTTTGAGTAAAATCAAACTATTTTTTCCTCTCTTTTTGGTGGCTGCAAGCATAATTGAACTACTATTTTTCTACATTATATAAACAATGGGAAAAATCACAAAAAAATAATAATATTACAATAGGATTTCCAGCAACTTCATTTCTCTCAACATAGAGGTCCAACTAACACTTTGCTCTTTGACAGAATAAAGATGACCATTCTATTTGTGTTTTTTTACTGTTCTAGATAGAATTTCCATCAACTTCATTTCTCTCAACATAGAGGGTCCAACTAACACTTTGCTCTTGGACAAAATAAAGATGACGATTTTATTTCTATTTTTTTTACTGTTCCAGATCAAAATTCTATATAAATTATTTAGGGAATCTCAATTTCTACAGTGTATAATTGAAAAACTATTTAAAAATCACTCACATATATGGTAAGGAGAATAAATTACTCATAAACAGTGAAATCCTATTAGAATAAATGGATTATACAAACGAAACGAAACACATAAATCACATCAAAATTTAATTACTTTAATAAAGAGAGAATAGTTTCATTATAAATAGATCAACAGTACTCACATGGCAACGAGATATTGGATACGAAGACTTTGATTCTACAAAAAAACCTGCAAATGCAATTTTTACACTAATCAATTTTGGATACGAAGACATTGATTCTACGAATTCACCAGCAAATGCAATTTTTACACTAATCAATACAAAATTAACCAGCTATCAAGCAAAAAAAACACAATTCTCCATGTGTGCGAATGCAACAAAACAAGATAAAATAGCAAAACCTAATATTATGCAGATCGAATGAACACATAAAGAGGAAGCAGATCAAATGCGTAGAAGAGGAGCAACCTGACTTTTCTCTGAATGAGGTGCGAATGGTGAAGAGAAGACAGAAGAGAGAGAGAGTTAAATTAAAAAGGCTTTTTTATTGGGCTTTTTGAATTGGTCTTCTAGCTTTACCCATTAAAGGAAGTAGAAAACTTATGTACATATATATGATAATAAAAAAATATTTATCATTTATATTAATAATAATATTTTTTTATTTGATTATTTTTAGTTTATTTATAAAACAAGTTATAATAATAAATAATACATTTATCACATATTTTAATATATTTATAATACAATATGATAATTTTTACCAAACAAACACAATATATTTCAAAAATAATTATAATTCAAATATATTGCATACATAATTCATTTTTAATACATATTACAGATTTATCACAATATTGTTATAAATAGTAATAAACAAAAAATATCGCTAAAATCAGTAACTATTTTTTAAAATATATTAATTTATGTAATTTTTCAATGAGGTATGGAGTAGGTTGTACAAAATCGAATCGAATTGTAAATTGAGTCAAATCTTTAAAAAAAAAAATTGACTAGTGATTTAGTGTTGAAAAAAATCGATTATATTTGGGTTGGTTTGATTTCAGCTAAAAGAAACACAACCCGGGACCAAACCAACCCGACATTATATATATAATTTTAAAATTTTTATTTTATACGTAAAATAACTACTTTGATATAATTTTTAAATTATCTCTTATGCTTTTACATAGTTTTAATCTTTTAATATATTTATTTCATGTTTGGAAGTTAAAATTCTTAATGATCTAATAAAGATTATAGTCCATACATGTTGGTAAATATAATAAAGTTTAAATAAAAATCAAATTAATACTAATACAAAAAGAAAATCAATTCAACACTAAGAATGACAATAATATTGAATATTTATTTTTTAGTTTTACATAGATTTAGACAATTAAAATACATGATCTAATTTTACTTTCTTTTAATATTTAGTCATGTAACTAGTACTTACTAAACTTATTTTTAGCATGATTTAGTACTTTAAATTATAATCAATTTCATTATGACTTATTAATTTGCAATATTGTTTTACGCGATTTTATTATTTATTTTTTTGTTGGATATTTTAGTGTCATTAATCATATAATATTTTGTGTTATTTTCTTGAGAAATAACTTAGATAGTTGCATTTTAGTAGAAATAAAGAAATATTTAAAGTACAAGTAAATTATATGTTTGTATGAATACTTTACTGAAAAAATCCGAAGTTGAAAACCTCGAGTTTTATTGCTTTGATTTGGTTTGTAAATTCAAAAATCCGACACAAATAATTTGATTTAATATTTGAAAAACCCAAACCAATCCGGTCATGTAAAAGTGTCCAATTTTGTGTATTTTCGATAATTCTTAAAAATATAGTTTTAAGTTGAAAATAAATTGCAAGAAAAAATTTGTGTTAAGTCGAATTTATGGTCAATCGAGTACGTTCACTATCTCAAAATATTTTAAATTTTTGACTTGTAGGAAAAAGAAAAGTTAAGGAACTTTGATGGACAAGAAAAGTTTCATCTATATGTATTAAGTATTAACTTTTGTCTGGGAGGTACAACTTGTGATATATTTAATTTCGTTGTCTTCAAATATAATAAAATTATATTTAATAGTAAAAAGTAAAAACTAATTTATGCCCGATGAGCAACAAGACCTGCGCGTCTAACGAATTTTCTAGAACTAGTTTTTTCATTGTGAAATTAATCCTTTACCGGATATTAAAAGACCAGATTGATGACTATTGTAGTTGTTATCAGTCCATCTCCAAAGTAAAAAGTGTGATATCCAAAGTAGAAAGCGTGATATGAAAGACAATAGTGCCCATATTCGGATTGTTAAAATGTAGGCTCACTCGTTCTAAAATCATTTGCATTGTCCTAACGATGTTAAATTACATCAATAGTCCAAAGATTAAAATTATTCTATCAATTAGAGATTAAACAATTTAATTTATTGATTTGCCACAATTGCATTTGAAAGCCTATCATGTGAGGGTAAGGTGGTGATGTCCATTGAAAATTTGGTACTTCTTAGGCCGTTTTATGTACTTCCTATCAATTTGCACTTTTCAACCATTACTTGAATATTTTCCTTCCCAACATCAATAAAGTAAATACGTAGGCTAAACTTTCTATTTGCATGACCATATTTTTAGCCATTTTTGAGACAAGACAACCGATTCATTTTGGATAAGACGTCTCCTCTGTCTTCATCTCTAATGGCTATTACCCCTCCCGCAGCATAGTGAGAATATAATCATTTCACTCGATACTTGTTACCTCTCCATCGACCAAATAAGAAGGAACATACGGTATAACGAGTAAAGTGCAAACAAAAACGCACAAATACAGTGGACAGAACAAGCAGCTGACTGCATTTGCACTTCTGTCTACTCAAAGCAACTCATTTATCAATATATGCGCAGGATTCAGTGAGCACAAGACGAGACGTTTTCCCCCATGAAGCCATCAGGGAATAACATCCAGGAGATTCTCAATAATTCGAACGAATAAAAGGGTCCAATTCAACCCACGAGTATGATTTATTAATCACTTTTTAAGATGTGCATAGTTCAAAATTTTCCATGCAGCAACCAAGTTGATTGAAAGGGTTACAAGTCTTCAGCACAGTGAGGAATAATATGGTAATGACTTGTTCAACAACCAAAAAGAAGATAAATTGCAAGGGATCAACAACTTATATCCTTGTTACTTGAGATGGTCAAACAACTTCGCAGCAACCTGTGCAAACAGTTCCACGAAAAGGTAAGAAAACAACAAACGATAACAACGGAGAAAAGAATCAAGAGGCAGCACACCCTGAAAACCCCAACACAAAAATGCCAAACAACCGGAAAAGGGAGCTTACACATTTGTCGATGCAGTGCCAATAATCAAAATACTGTCCAGTGCAATGTTTGTGCCCTGATTCATCACCTTCTATCCTTTTGGTACATGCCTGTAGGATGCAGAATGAGACCCATAAAGTAAGAAAACCACTACTAATTTTGAAGCAACAAAGCTGGCCTTCTTCAGAAATTCATTATCCACCCCCACCCCGCCAAAAGACAGGAAAAAGGGAAAGAAGGGGGATATGACAAACAGAAAGATGAAAATAATCAAATATTGCAAGTTAAAAGTTTTTGGGACTGCAACTAATGACAAAGTGCAAGTAATCTTGTCCTGTTTAATAAACATTAATGTGACATTTGCCAAAAAGAATTGTCAGATCAATAAATAAAGCAGGTCAACAGTTAACCATCATAGAGCAGTGGGAACGATGTGCACCCAATAAATAACCAACCCTAACTAACACTTAATGTGTTTTTCAAGATAGAAAATGATACACCTCGTGGACTAAATATCCATCAAACTTAATCCACAAATGAAGTCCCCTCTGCCGGACAAAACAAAAACACAAAATATACATGTATATCTTGATGAAAGTAATATATACTTCCCAGGGAGGTTAGTGAAGGAATATCACCTTCATTCTAAGGTGCAATACTTCCACATCCATTAGTTAAAATTAAAAAAAAAAAACAGATCATACGCAATTGTTCTGAAGATCAAATATGTTACTGTATTGTTATATGAGGTGCACAGTTGGCACAACTAAACGAGACATCATTGTTCTGGAATCCTTCCAAAAAAAAAAAATCTTTCACTTCTTGCAGAAAGAGAGACCAAAATCCTTCCAAAAGTTAGAAACTCAGACTCCCCAACCAAAGCACATTCGTTGCACAAATAATTAAGTTGGTTACAAAGATGTTTGCAGAGGTAGTATATGAAGAACAAGTAGAAAAATAAAAAATAAATTGGAAAATGTTTAATGGCATCAAAATTATATTAGAAATCAGAGTCTTGGAAAAAGAAAACCTTGAAGCAACACTCCTCATCATCAAAAACTCTTACAGCAAACTGTTGGCGATACAAACAACAAAAGGACCCCATAGAAAGCAATCAAACAGAATAAAAGGCAAGGTTGAAGAGAAAATCTGATTGATGTCTTGCAATTCCTCTTGGATCTAAGAACATGCTACACACAAAACAAAGAAACAAAAAATCATACAAATACTAGCAACCGCTAACCAGCTGAAATCTAGAGTGCCTAATCTAAAGAGCGAGAAGTATTTGGAGGCCAGAAACATGTTTTTTTGGGGGGCTTCTTAGAGAGACCAAATAATCACAGATGAAGTCCCTATATTGGTTCATCCCATCAGAGTAACATGCAAAGAAAATTCTCTTGACCTGCTATTTTAATTGATTTGAAGTAGATCCTGGAATCAGTACATACTTAAGAGTAGTAGGTCCTGGAATCAGTACATATTATGTTCATAATATTTGATATTTTCCAAATATAAAATTTTCAGGTCTAACATAACATAACATAATGCAAGACATTTTTGTGCCACTCTGAGTTCTTGTGAAGATCATAATTACAGTACAGAAGAAATAAAATATGAAACTACACTAGATTCATGAAAGATAGAAAAGGTATTAACTTACTTAGTTCCAGATTTGTATTTTTGTAAGAAAACACTTTGTTTTCAATGTTTTAGGGAGGATTGTTTTAGGTCTGATTTATGGAAAATAATGGTTTTGTGGTTCTTACTTGGAAAAATTTATGTGTATTTCAATTAGTTCAGAAGAAATGGTTTTAAGGGAAAAGGGAAAAGTGAACTAAGAACTGATTAAAAAAAATTGAGGCAGAAAAAAAGATTTAATAAGTTTGTTGTCTTCTACTTAAAAAACCTAGAGGGTAGTTGACATAAACAGGCCCACTTACGACAGCGAGCCCAGAGCTGCGAGGACTGCAAATCCTTTTCTCCCTGTTCAAATCCGAGTGTCGCATGATCAACGAAAATTTGTCCACATTAAAATTTACCATCTGGGGCTGTCCGTGTGATATCCATAAACTGCTCAGCAACAGTCAGATAAATGGGAAGGTTGGAATGGAAACATAGGATTGATTGAACTCTTCTTTGATATCAAGGTAACATAGATATGAATAATCATAGACTTTGTTTGGAGAAGAGAAGAAGAATGGGACCTATCATGGGACATACAATGCACTACAGACATATGATCATTACTCTACCCTTCACCACTTAAATACGGGGCTTCCTTTTGCATGGTGTGGAGCTTCAACCTACGATCTAAGCCACAAATCCTCCCTCTTTTGCCATTCGAGCTTTTGATCTGAATACACTTTAAACGAATAGCTTTGTAGACGATCCATCTAGAAGAGGGGTATTCTTACAACCTTTCTAGTTATTTTGTTCTTTGTTTCTATCTAATAGGATCCTGAGGAAAAAGAATTCATTTCCACCAAGCTAAAACATTATGTTGATGTCTCTATATAAACGATGGTTTAAGGCTAGACTAACAATACCAAGAGCAGTCATCCATAAACCCAGATTACTAATACAACTTATGTAAAGAAATGTATTTATTGAAAAAAGCAACCCCAAAAAGACGACGAGATAAATTCCCACAACACTAAATACAAGAACTTACGAAAGAACTAGAATCTTGCTAAGGTATCTTGATTGAAATCCTTGTAAATAGTATTTTTTTATTGAAATAGTATTCTTGCTTATTTCGATGATCTTTGATACACAAGAAAGAGTGTGGGCATTACTAAATTGTAAAAAAGTTTGTCCTTGTCAATATAGGATTGTCTTTCATTCTACTTTTTACTAATTTTTCAGAAAATCTCTCATTTTCAAATTTTTTTCATTGAATTTTGAACTATAGGAAAAGATCAGATGCATTGGTAAGAAACATACCATTGTGTTCCATTTGAAGGCACTTATCACTAGAATGTCTCGAATTCTCAAACTAAAGGAAGATTCAACTGCTATACCCATCTATGAAACAGTGTATGATGATGCTAAAAATTACAAAAAAAAAAAAAATAGCCTTTCACTAACATAAACGATGTCATAGCTCATCCTGATATTGGTTTAATCAGTGGAAGTATTGAACACCCAAAATAAAGGAGATAAAAGTTCCAATAATTAAATTAGAACCAAAAGCTTTTGAAATAACTGAAAGGTTATTTCATTGCATTGGGAATCAACTGATACCCCTTTAGTTGCCTTACACACTACCCAAAATAAATGAGATAAGTAATAGTTCCAATAATTAAAATAAGAACCAAAAGCTTTTGAAATATCTGAAAGGCTATTTCATTGCATTGGGAATCACCTGATACTCCTTTAGTTGCCTTACACACTTAGGCTTGCAACTTACTTCTAATGTCGCCTTTGGGTCAACAACTTCCTCGTCCGACCTTGAACAAGAAAAAAAAATCAGCAATATATCTTCTAAGAGATGATAATATTAGCAAAAGCTCAAACTTGGAAGAAACTATCCTACAAGTATTTTTTTTCTTTCATGCAGAATTACTTTTTTTGGGTGTAAATTAAAATATCCTGAATGTAAATCACAATATACACCAAAACTTGAAGAGTAAAGCATACTTCAAAAATTACTTACCCATATAAAATTACAGATACAACTAGAGAAGTATTTTTTTCTTTCATGCAGAATTATTTTTTTGGGTGTAAATTAAAATATCCTGAATGTAAATCACAATATACACCAAAACTTGAAGAGTAAAGCCTACTTCAAAAATTACTTGCCCATATAAAATTACAGATACAACTAGAGAAGTGGTATTAGGGGATTGTAGACTAATCAAATTTGCATTCAAGCTTTTTCACGTATCTTGCCAAAACAAATTCAGTAGTGACTGAGTTGTCACTTGTCATTAATTACCAAAACGCAGTCTAACTGCCATTTTAACAACGGCTGAATATTTGTAAATCATTTTAATGATTAGTCTAAGAGCCTGTTTGTTTGGGCTTAGTCTTATAAGCCAAAAATCACAATTTAGGAATTCTAACTTACGGACTATTTTACTGAAACACAACAAAAGCGCTTAGAAGCACATCAACTAAGCAATTCAAACAGGCTCTAAGAATAATATAAGATTCTTCTGACACTAGTTATCAGGAAAGCACCAAGAAGAAGAAGACTCTGACAGAATAGATTTATCGGAAGCTTCAACATGGAGTGTACACTAGAAAAGTTGCTTTTCACTAAAAACCAATAAATATAATAATATCTATAGAATAATATGCAGCTGTGTCCAAAATATTAAAATTGAGACATGAAAGTATTTTTTAATACATGAAGTTGCACCAAAGAAAGGATACGTTTAAAAATAAGCAGTTGCATCAGAGGAAGGATAAGGATTATCTCAAAGCACTTCTATTTAATAAATGAAATTAAGTAGAACTTGTTGTGTTTTCAGTAAGTAGCAGTGCACCATATTTCCTGATATATGTATACATACATACATACATACAGATGCGCTGGAGTTTGTGGCACTCTTCTGTGCATATTGTTAAAAAATCTATTAAGTATGTTTCATTTTCAAAAATAAATGGCTACGCGTTTAGAACAAGTTGAAATTTTAAGTTCTATGCCAAGAAAGAAATGGGAGCATGCTACCATGGTTGAGAGATTTTACCCCGATGACATTGATATTGAAAGTAGAAACTTGAAAAAGAATTGACTTCTAACATTTACAGATAACACCAGGTTAGTCAATACAGTCACAACGTATAAGCTGATAGTTATACTACAGAATGTCGTGAAAGAAGCACACTGGACGGGCGTGCTTCGACCGTGTCTCCGACGCACGGTTGAATAGATATCATGAACGCGAGGTGCAGGATTAAAGGTAAAGTAAGTTAAGCTTCTAATTGTTGAAGGCTATGGTGAAGTCCTAAAACTAGTAACAATCCAAATATAACAGGATAGGTTCGGGTATGGATACTCACACTCACTCTCTACTTAAACAATTTCCAGCCATGACAGAGAACATAATTCATCCATCTACTTAGGCTTGGCACTTCTACTGCTTACAAAGAACATGACATGTCTCTAGATAGGAAGATATGAGATTAAGGGCAGAAGGTAAGTAGGTGGTCTAACGTTGTCTAATTTCCTTATCCGTATTGTTCCTATTACTTTCCTACTATTTTATTTTTCAATTGTGGTATTATTGTTATTTCCTTTGCTTGAGTTATCATATTGATTGTTGTTGTCACTTTTTCTCTTCTTAATTGTTTTTCAGCATGACTTTTTTTGCTATTGTATTTCCCTTATATACTTGCTTTGATAAGGTTGTGTAAACATCACCCTCCCAGACAACACCCATGGGATTACACTACTTAGGGGATTACACGGGGTATGTTGTTTTTCTTACTTAGGAATATTAGATCACTAGTAAAGCCTTAAATAAATGTATTAACCTGGTAAGTATTTGCACATTGGAAAACTAACAACGAATCAGTACAATCAAACTGTTGATTTTGCTATATTATATAAACAATGGGAAAAAATCACAAAATTTTATAATATTATTAAATTTCCGAAAAACTTCACTTCTCTCAACTTATAGTTCCAATCAAGAACAAACCACAAGTTGGTTAAGTCAAGCACTTCGCTCTTTAGAAAAATAAAGATGAACTAATGATGACGAGTTTGTTATCTTTTTAATTGCCCCAGATCAAAGTCTTCTGCATTATTTTTATTGCAATCTCAATTTTTAACAACCTAAAACCCGCACACCCACAGTTTAGAATCGAAAAAACTATTTAAGACATATGGTATGGAGAACACAAGTTACATACTATTTGTAACTTACTAGTAGAGTGAATCGATTTTACAAACTAAATGAGACAAATAAATCACATCAAAAGTAAAACTAAAATCAAATTACTAATGAAGAGGGAATAGATTCATTATCAATAGATCAACAGTTACTCACATGGCAAAGAGATATTCGAGACGAAGACTTCGATTCTGCAAAATCACCTGCAAATGCAACTTTTATACTAATTAATACAAAATTAACCAGCTGAAACACCAAAAATCCTCCATATGTACAAAACAAACAAAAATATTGAATAACAAAACCTAAATATGCAGATCGGAAGAAAAAAGTAAAGAGTAAACAGATCAAAATGCAGAGAAGAGGAGCAACGGGTAAACCTGACTGTTCTAGAATGAGCTGCGGATGGCGAAGAGGAGACGGTAGAGAACACAGAGTTTTTTAAGAAGGCCTTTTTCTATTGGGCTTTATGATAGTTCATCTTCTAACTTGGGGCAGGTAACGCCGGGTTTATGGCCCAAATTGTTGTAGGATATATATAAACAAGATTAGGATTTAGGCGTGGCCGAGTCGTAAAATTATTCAAAGTTATAAGAAATTAAAATATGTATAAATTTAAGGAATCCCTGTAATACAATAATTATATTTTATCCCGACAAATTTAGTATATACTAATAATTCCTTATAATTGTTGTGGCGTGATACATTAGTATGTTGTGATATATGGTAAATGATACACAGTAACTTAAAACTGTTAAGATTAAAAGGGGAAAAAAATGGAACATTTAAATTTGTTATCTAAATCAGCTTAAATTACGGTAACGGTTCATTAATAAGCATTAATTCAACACGTAATTGGATACAAAAATCAATTGAAGTAGACAATGTTATCAAGAGGATACGGGCCAAATCTATTTTTTGATGGAGAAAGTATACAACACAGAGTGAGCATAAGTTTTTCCTGGATTCACAATTGTGGAAGGGAACTTTGGATGATTTACAGTGTCAGGGTACATTTGAGTCTCCAAAAACAATGCTAAACGAAGCTGATATACAAATCCACCTTTCCCTTTTACATTTATGATCCAATTTGCAGTGTAGAAATGTACACAAGGCGCAGTCGCTTGGATATTCATTACTCTTCCTGATTTCTTGTCATAAACTATTGCCACTGGTTTCATTTTCTTATTGTTGTCTAGTACATAGTTTCTATCATATCCAATTTGGACTTCATCGATCCTGCTCCCTACCTTATATTTTGTCCCGACAAATTTAGTATTTATTAATAATCATTTATAGTTGTTGTGGCGTGATACATTAGTATGTTGTGATGCATGGTAAATGATACACAATAACTTAAAACTATTAAAATTAAAAGGGAGAAAAAATGGAACATTTAAATTTGTTATCTAAATCAGCTTAAATTACGGTAACAATTCATTAATAAGCATTAATTCAACACGTAATTGAATAACAATTTCAAATTTTGAAAATTCAAGATTATATCATCTAGTTTGAAGACATTTTTATGAACATCCAATTATTAAACTTATTGACTGATACATGATAACAATTTTCAAAAACTCGTGATACATAGAAAATCATATGATACACATCAAATTCATGTATCAATGCATCGTCTAAACACTATAACACACTGAGTTGATATGTATCAGCAAGCACACTTGATGGGGCAGTTATTAAACTTATTGACTGATACATGATAACTATTTTCAAAAGCTCTTGATACATAGGAAATCATATGATACACATCTAATTCATGTATCAATGCATCGACTAAGAACTGAACGGGAGAGAAGAACTGAAAACGTGATGGAGTAAGAACTGAACGGGAGAGAAATTGTCCAGATTTTTAAAATTTCAATTTTTTTAAATTTTGAAATTCAAAATTGGGTGTTTTAATTAAAATTAATTAAAATTAATAATTCAAAATTCAAAAACTGATTTAAAAGGTTGAGTGTTTTAATGGAGAAAATTCAAAATCCAAAAACTGATTTAAAAGGTTGAGTGTTTTAATGGAGAAAAAATAGGCATTAAAATGGGTAATTGTGTATTATAGGAGAGAGAATGTTATGTATCTATACACTTATACTAAAATTTTAAAAAAAAATTATGTAATATTTAAAAAAAGAAGGGAAAATTAGAGAATATAATACTTATAGTTGTGTATTTAAGTTATTTTTCCTTAAAATATTTGATTCGTTTCTAAATAGCTATATCTTTTTTTACGAGTCAAGCTTTTTTTGTAAATGGTTTTTCTACCTCGAAAGTGAAAATAATTGTGTATATTAAATTCTTTTCAAATCTCATTTTTTGGATTATATTAGGTTGTTGTTAACTTGTTGTCGACCGAGAAAATTAAGAATTTTTTTTTTTACAGATTGCTGAAATGTTTTTAAAGAAAATGGTGACTTCAAGCCATCAACTACAATATGTTCCTACTAAATACTTTTAACCTAATTAAATATACGTTCAGTTTTATTTGTTTATTATTTTAAAAGGGAAAATTATATAGCAAAGTGAACATGTGATATATATTTACGATAAATCATTATAATTTAAACAAATACAATTTATAGCTATAAGTATGATTTTGTAAGTAACAAATTTCTCTTTCCTCTCTTTCTCTCTCCTTCCACTGCGCTATCTCTCGTCTTCTCACTCCTCTCACCCCTCTCGTCCCTCTCTCTCCATCCTAAACAATTGCAGCCCAAAAACATTCTACATAACATGATAATTATATTTTGTATTATGTATCAAATGTATTTGTTTTCTATATCATTCATATATATATATATATATATATATGTATGTATGTATGTATGTATATATGTATGTATGTATGTATCAACTGTATTTCTATTCTATATCAATTGTATTATGATAAGTTGTGTTCTTTATTGTATTCGTCAATTCATATTGTGTTAGTTAATGTAGTTGATACAATTATATTCCATATATGATACAAAATCAATTGTATTTGTGTTAAAAATTGATACAACTAAAACAATATACATTTATCATCTTTGTTAAATTACAATGTATCAATTGTATTCATCCAAGTAAAGGTGAGATTTGTATATCAAATGTATACAAACAATTATTTATATTTTGTATCAATTGTGTATTTTTTATACAACAAATGCAATATGTATTCGTCTGCTTTCCTCCCTGTCGCGATCCCGCTCGCCTCTCCTCCTAACATGCTGGTGAATACAATAATTTTTTATATATTTGTATTCATTTGATACAAATCAGTTATATCAATTGTATTGTGATACAACAAATATAACAAATACACGAGATATTCAAACTCTCTCGCTTCTCTCCTATCTACTCTCTCTCCCAAATCTTGCTCTCCCTCTCTCCCCTTCTCCTAATAAGGTTACTTATTGATAGATCAAATGAATAATTATGTTTAATAATTTAACTTATCGGATATCAGATTTTAAATATACTAATCCACTAGTCAACCAATAAGCTATCAGTTGGTACAGTATCATATTAGAAATAAACACATTGTTATCTGGTGGTATATTGGTTTCACTAGTTCATGCACCCTTCGTTCACTTTGACTCACAAATATATTTATCTCGCATCAAAGGAGCTATTTTTTTTAATATAGGTCAATCGGTGTGAGAAGCATATGAAAGTGTAAATTTTGAGGGTGTATGCATATAAGTATTTACTTAATGTAACGATTCAAAAAAAAAAAAGAGAATTATGTAAATAAGAATAAATAGGTATTTAAGGGCATAATTGTCCTTTCACGTTTTAAATGAATAAATAAATAAATAAATAAAACAGATTTGTATTTATTTATTTTAATGTTATTTGACTAATTCTTGAATTAGTCTCCTAACCCAATTAGCCCTCTCTCTCTCACGCTTCTAAACTCCCTCTCTCACGTTCTCCATCTTCCTCACATTATTTCTGCCAAAATATCAATAATTTTCATGCTTGAAGAACTCACAAAAAATTTTTTAAGCAAAAGAAAAAGTAATCAAAACGTCAAGGCTAAGAGAGGTGTGGTGAGTGAGGTGTACGTTGAAGTGAATTGGGAGTGGTTTGGAGGAGTTTTCCGGGCAGCAACATTTAAAGTTTGAACATCGATTAAGGTATGGGTTTTCTTCTCTCTTGGATCCTTTCCCAAGAGGTTCCTTACGATTCAAACTATTCATCTCGAAACTAAGGTTGTTCCCCCGTTGCATGTCCCTGTCACTAGCTCCCTATGATCTTAGGTTGGGTATTCTTGTTGATAGAATTTAGGGATACTTGTTTGTGGTGATAATCTCGTTTCGAGTATGTGTTCATGATGATGTGATTATATTTTATGTTTTTCGAAAAATATGAATGTAAATATGTATGTATTTGTGCAAGATTTTGATCATGACTTTGAGTTTTTCTTTAGCATGTTAATAGATTTGAGATTACTCGTGTTTTATGTGCAATTAGAGGCTCTTAAAAATCGTAATATTCGTAATATTCACATGGTTGAAAGGCTATAAATTCTAGTCACAATAAATGATCAAATCATCCCCCTAAATTTGTCTTAAGAACATTAATGAATGTATAAGAAAAAAATGCTAAATTAACCCGTAAAAAGGATGTGAAAAATTATGGAGTAGTGTCCCAGAATCTGGAAATAAGTTTTAGACACATTCTGGAAAATTTGAGCAAAAAACGAATAAAAAAAAAATAGGTGAGGTCTTCAGGGATCGAACCCGAGACCTCACCAACACATGCCTTGATAAAATAATTAAAAAGGAGTGTTGAAGACGGGGCTCGAAATGGGGGCTGGGACCAGCGAAATTCGCCAAGAAAAGAAATAAAAAGGGGGCTGGGGGGAATCGAACTCGCGACCACCAGCCACGCGCGAAAAAAGAAAAAAAAAGGATTAAAGAGGGAATGCTGGGGGCGGGGATCGAACCCGCGACCCCCAGCTATGCGCGGAACGAATTAAAAGGGAGAAAAGGAACGCGAGGCGTGGGAATCGATCCCACGACCTCAGCGCTGAAGGGAGGGCGCAAATAATAGCGTGAGGCTGTGGGGATTCGATCCCACAACCTCACTGCCACTCTCCTATTAAATAAAGAAAAAAAAAAAAGAATAGAGGGGCTATGGGGGTTCGAACCCACCACCTCACAGCCTCCTCTCCAGCGAAAATGAGAGGAAAAATAAGGGGGCTGTGGGGGTTCGAACCCACAACCTCCCTATTCAAGCGAATTTAATTAAAAATAATAATAATAGTAAATTAAAATTCTAATTAAAGTTGGAAAATTAATTCTCTTATGTAAACATTGAGATTTAATTTAGAATTTTAATTAAAAATAGAATATTAATTCTTTTATGTAAATATTGAGATTTAAATTGGAATTCTAATTAAATTAGAAAATTATTCTTTCATGTAAATGATTGAAATTTAATTTAGAATTCTAATTAAAAATAGAAAATTTATTATTTCACGAAAATGTTGAGACTTAACTTAGAGTTCTAAATTTATGAATACTAGAACTAAAATCAATGAAAAATATAAAGGATATCCAAATAATTCAAAATTTGGGTTCTCGTGTCCAAACCTCCGTATTGATACATAAGTCATACGTGAGTGAAATATTCAAGAATAATATCATCTACTTAGATCAAAAATCAAAGATCTTGGCATATATACAAGATACATAAGTCTTGTAATACATAATCTTAGAAAAACAAGAATTCACTTAACGAACTATAAATGAAGCCTCATGGCTTGTATGTATAGATATATAAGTTTAACATACGTTCAAGAATAAGTGAACCTAAGATATACATAATGAAATGAAGAATGTGGTGACAATCATGATGTGAGGTTAATGCATATGATGAGAGCAATCTTAAATGAGCCTAAGTAAATGTTACCGATACATACTCACCAATGAGAGTGTAAGATAATGAAGAGACCAGTCTCTATGAATACTCTAATAAAAATATTGAGTTTAAAACACTTAATACTAATGATGAGATGAGAAGTCATCTATTGAGCTATGATGTCCTCATACTAGAAACAAACTTCTATGATGTATGAGTTGAATGTAATGGAACTTTATACCGAGCACCGATAGGCTAGCTATGAGTGGTGATGCCTTCTTTCGGGAAGGGCGGAGGTTCACGTAATTCTCATGAGATGAGACTGTCCGGCTTGCCGGGTATAGGTCTCCATACATCTCCTAGTCTTTGAACCTATATTGCCACTATAGGGATCTGGCGGGGTTAAATTCCCATATACGCTAGCATGTTATTGAATTGCTTTGGCCGGTGATTCCACCTCTTTTCGGTGTGGGGAAGACACTGGATTTCATGATGCTCACATGATCTATGTCGGTTAAAGTTAAAGTTCCCAATGAATGAATGAGGCCAGCCTCAAATGAATCATATAAAGAAATGAATGATACCGAAGGTGTTAGGATAGGATAATCAAGAGGTGGGCTAGATTCAGGTAATGACATTAGGTCATTCCTGATCATTGCACAGCAAACCCGATGAAAGTCTTAAACTACATCCTAGGTATAGCTGGTGTTCACACTGGCCTATGAATGAATTGAAATGAAATACGAATGAATGAGTGAAGCAGACTCTGTGTTTGCCAAAGAAGGCTCCCTAGTTGAGGTCCCATATGTTGAGCCCTCATTTTGGAAAGTCTTAAAGTTAAGTCTATGATAATAAGGTCCCATGGTATACGAATGAATAATATGAGAGGAAGTATGTGTTATATGTTATGTGTTATATGAATATGTTATGTTTTGTGTGCCATACGATAATTATAATGATGCATGTCACTCTCATGGCATAACCTTCCCAATCTCAATTTGGCAAGTCCACTGACTTGACTTCCAAAAATCATGTTGTTAGGAAAGAGCTATTCTTTCTCATGCATGTCCCTGGTGTGTACTTGCATATACTCATACTTAGTACAAGTGTGTACTAATTCCATACGAACATCTACTTTTAGGTGCAGACACAGGTGGACGCTAGAGCTACAGGTTCGTTGTCGCAGCTATCCGGACATCAGTATTCATCCGGAGTTTGGTAGGTCCTCCATGCTTTCGAGGATGCTACTGTTTTACATTCTAGCGTAGTTTTAGAGTTGAGCTAGTGGAGCATGTCCCACTAGCGTTTCTTTCCTGTTTTGGTTCAAACTTTGTATTGGTGCTATTTTGGCCGATATACAATTAATACTTAATGAATTATTTCTTTCAGTTGCTTATCTCTTAAATGTTAGATGGTTGATGGTGAACGATTACGAAATGTTAAGAATGTTCAGTAAGTATAATTAAAGAATCAAAAATTTCAAATTTTTCCGCTAAAATTAATCTATGTAAAGTAAGAATGACGTAAGCAGGCTTGTCTGCGACCTCTGAGAGGTCAACGACGCCGGTCTCGTCTGGGGTCTAGATTCCGGTCGTGACAAAGTTGGTATCAGAGCGCCAGGTTAAATTCCTCGAATAATGAGTTCACATCAACCACATTGAGTAGTTTCTAAGTCATGGTAGTGAAGTGCACCACTATCCTTGATTAGAGACTGCATGATGCGTAGGAAAGACTTCCCTTCTTCTTATCTTATTGTGCTTTTCCTAATGTTTTAATTCTTGGTGTTACGAACGTGTCTAACATCAACCTTGTTATTTTCAGAGAATGAATACCTGGGGAACTAAGGGTCTGAGGACGGGAGCAGCAGCAGCTAGGGGTAATCAGAATCCACCCCAGGCTCCAGCTGAAGGAGTGGCCATGCCAGTGAACCCAGCTGGGTTGACTGATGCGGAGGTGAGGGCATCTCTAGCCCAGATGGCACAGGCCATCACGATGCAGGCCCAAGCTATGACTGCCCAAGTCAACCGGCAGGATGTTCTGAGGGAAAACCCACCGGTTCGCAGCATAGCTGACAGACTGCGAGACTTCACGAGGATGAATCCTCCAATTTTCACAGGGGCTAAGACTTCAGAAGATCCTCAGGAATTTATAGACGAGTTGCATAAGATACTGGTGGCCATGGGGGCCACTGATATTGAGAAGGCTGAGTTGGCTTCCTACCAGCTCAAAGATGTTGCACAGACTTGGTGCAAAATGTGGCGAGATAGCCGTGTCCTAGGAGGGGTGCCAGTCACCTGGGAGCTGTTCAAGACAGCATTTTTGGAGAGGTTCTTCCCTAGAGAGATGAAAGAGGCCAAGGTTGAGGAGTTCATCAACCTCAAGCAAGGATCCATGACTGTCAGGGAGTATTCCCTGAAGTTCGTGAAGTTATCAAGGTATGTACTTCCCTTAGTATTTGATAACAAGAATGATGAGAGTACTTAACTTTGTTGAAATCATCCAGGTATGCTACTCCCTTGGTTTCTACCAGCAGGGAGGAGATGAGCAGATTCCTCACAGGAATCAATGGAGACCTGGAGGAAGATTGTCGGGCTGCGATGCTCCATGATAATATGGACCTTTCTAGATTAATGATGCATGTCCAGCAGGTAGAGGACAGCCGAAAGAGGAGAGGTGTACGTGATGTTAGGAGGCCTAGGCCTCAAGATCAGGCAGGTCCCAGCCATGGAGGCCATAGAAACACTTTTGGCGTCCGCGAGCAGCCCAAATTCAAGAAGGGGCAACAGAGTGCTGGAAATTCTGACCCTCAGATAAATACAACGCCTAGAGGAGGCAGACCCGAACCCAAGAGGGACAATGGAGGTGAGATGCAACGTCCAAGGAAGACTTGTACTAAGTGTGGCCGAATGCACCTTGGAGAATGTAGACAGGGCACTAATGCCTGTTTCGGTTGTGGTAAGAGTGGACACATGGTCAGAGACTGTCCCCAGAACAGAGGTCAGGCTGGGGGTAATGCTCAGCCTAGGCCTACCCCACATAATGCAGCAGCAGCCGAACCTCCGAAGAGGAACAGATTTTATGCCTTGAAAGGTAGGGAGGAGCAGGAGAAGTCCGCTGATGTGGTCACAGGTATGCTGCAAGTATTCTCAACTTCTGTTTATGCTTTACTTGATCCAGGGTCTACGCTTTCCTTTGTAACTCCTCTGCTTGCCCTTACCTTTGAAATACTACCTGAAGTTCTGCATGATCCTATAGTGGTTAGTACGCCTTTAGGAGAAAATGTGAGAACCGAAAGGGTATACAAGAATTGCCCAATAGTTGTGAGTGGCAAGGCTATGTGTGCAAACTTGATTGAGTTACCCATGCATGATTTTGATATTATTCTTGGCATGGACTGGATTCACAGCCATTATGCTTGCTTGGACTGTCGTAGTAGAGTGGTGAGGTTTCGTTTCCCTAATGAAGAAGAGTTAGTCTGGGAGGGGTACAATCCGATTCGTCCTAACCCCTTGATTTCAAATCTTAAGGCCAATAAAATGATGGCCAAAGGGTTATTATGTCATCTAGTGAGTGTTAATGATTTAGATCATGATGTTCCTTCCATAGACTCGGTGCCTGTAGTAAATGAATTCCTAGATGTGTTTCCTGAAGATTTGCTTGGAGTCCCTCCCCTTCGAGAGATTGACTTTGGTATCGACTTAGAACCTGATACTAAACCAATCTCAATTCCTCCTTATAGAATGGCTCCAGCAGAACTCAAGGAGTTGAAGCTGCAGTTAAAAGATCTCACGGATAAGGGTTTCATTCAGCCGAGCATATCCCCTTGGGGCGCTCCAGTGTTGTTTGTAAAGAAAAAGGATGGGACCCTTAGAATGTGTATCGATTATCGGCAGCTCAACAAAGTCACTATAAAGAATAAGTACCCACTTCCCAGAATTGATGATTTGTTCGATCAGCTCCAAGGGTCTAGTTTCTTCTCTAAGATTGATCTTCGTTCAGGGTATCATCAGCTTAGAGTTAGGGATAGGGATGTCCCAAAAACAGCTTTTCGTACCCGTTATGGTCATTATGAGTTCTTGGTTATGTCATTCGGTCTCACGAATGCACCTGCTGCATTTATGGACCTCATGAACAGAGTTTTCCGTGAATACCTTGACTCTTTCGTCATAGTATTCATTGACGACATTCTCATCTACTCTAAGACCAAGGAAGAGCATGAACAGCATTTGAGACTAACCTTGCAGGTACTTAGACAGCATCAGCTGTATGCCAAATTCAGCAAGTGTGAATTCTGGCTGAGATCAGTGACCTTCCTGGGCCATGTTGTGTCCGATCAAGGTGTAGAAGTGGACCCCAGAAAGACTGAAGCAGTTAAGAAATGGCCAAAGCCTCTTACACCCACCGATATCCGTAGCTTTCTGGGATTGGCTGGTTACTACCGCAGGTTCGTGGAGGGATTTTCTTCCATTGCTGCCCCACTTACAACCTTGACAAAGAAGAAATCCAAGTTTGAATGGACGGACACTTGTGAGAAGAGTTTCCAGGAGCTCAAGGACATACTCACTTCAGCCCCGGTGCTTACTCTGCCTAAGAGTGGCGAGAATTACACTGTCTATTGCGATGCATCTAGGGTCGGTTTGGGATGTGTTCTTATGCAGGCTGGTAAGGTGATAGCTTATGCTTCCAGACAGCTCAAGGTTCATGAAAAGAATTATCCCACTCATGACTTGGAGTTGGCAGCTGTGGTGTTTGCGTTGAAGTTATGGAGGCATTATCTATATGGAGTACACGTGGATGTGTTCACGGATCATAAGAGTCTCCAGTACGTGTTCACGCAGAGGGAGCTGAATCTACGGCGACGCAGATGGTTGGAGCTGTTGAAGGATTATGACATGAAGGTGCACTATCATCCAGGTAAGGCTAATGTTGTGGCTGATGCTTTGAGCAGGATGAGCATGGGGAGTACAGCCCACGTTGAGGATGAGAAGAAGGAGCTAGTGAAAGAGGTACACAGACTGGCCAGGCTGGGTGTACGGTTGGTTGACTCTACTAGTGGAGGTGTTTCAGTTCACCCTAGTTCTGAATCATCCCTGATAGTGGAAGTCAAGAAGGGTCAGCATCTCGATCCTGTGTTGATGGAGATGAAGGACTCAGTGTTGTTAAAAATGAATGAGTCTTTTGCTTTGGGAGATGATGGCATACTTAGATACCAGAACCGGTTGTGCGTACCAGATGTAGATGATTTACGGACCAAGATTGTTACAGAGGCCCATGGTTCCAGATATTCCATACATCCAGGTTCCACAAAAATGTATCATGATCTTAAGCAGATTTATTGGTGGGATGGCATGAAGAAGGATATTGCAGACTATGTGGCTAAGTGTCCTAATTGTCAGCAGGTTAAGGCAGAGCATCTTAAGCCTGGTGGTCTGACTCAGATTATTGAGGTTCCGACTTGGAAATGGGAGGCCATTAATATGGACTTCGTTGTTGGTCTTCCGAGGACTAGGAGGCAGCATGACTCTATATGGGTTATTGTGGACAGACTGACTAAGTCTGCCCACTTTATCCCTGTGAAGTCCACTTACAGGGCCGAGGATTACGCGAGACTCTACATTGATGAGATTGTGAGATGGCATGGGATTCCTTTGTCTATTATTTCAGATAGAGGAGCTCAGTTTACTTCGCATTTTTGGAGATCTTTCCAGAAAAGCTTAGGCACGCAGGTGAAACTTAGCACTGCCTTTCATCCTCAGACAGATGGGCAGGCAGAGCGCACTATTCAGACATTGGAGGACATGTTGAGAGCGTGTGTGATTGACTTTAGAGGTAATTGGGATGACCATCTACCTTTGATAGAGTTCTCGTATAATAATAGCTACCACTCCAGCATTGGGATGGCACCATTTGAGGCATTGTATGGTAGGAGGTGTAGATCTCCAGTTGGGTGGTTCGAGGTTGGAGAGTCATCTATTTTGGGTCCAGAGATCATTCATGAGGCCTTGGAGAAAGTTAGAATGATTAGAGACAGGTTGGCTACCGCTTACAGCCGACAAAAGTCATATGCAGACAACAGAAAGCGACCCTTAGAATTTAACGTTGGTGACCAGGTTTACTTGAAGATATCGCCTATGAAAGGGGTGATGCGATTTGGTAGAAAAGGGAAGCTTAGTCCGAGGTATGTGGGGCCATATGAGATCCTACAGCGCGTGGGTGAGGTGGCCTATGAGTTAGCATTGCCTGCGGAGCTAGCTTCTGTTCATCCAGTCTTTCATGTCTCTATGTTGAAGAAGTGCCTAGGTGATCCAGCATCGATCCTACCTGTAGAAGGTTTGGGGGTTGGTGAAGACTTGTCCTATGAGGAAATACCTGTTGAGATCTTAGACAGACAGGTCAAGCGGCTGAGGAACAAGGAGATTGCCACAGTGAAGGTGTTGTGGAGAAACCATCTTGTTGAGGGTGCTACGTGGGAGGCTGAGGCCGACATGAGATCCCGATATCCACATCTTTTCAACTCTTGAGGTTAGGCTTCCTACTCGTAAGACTATAGTTCCTTATCTCTTCATATTTGTTGCTATTGGCTGATTGTACATAGCAATTAAGTTATGATCTCATTGGCATTATGAGGTGAAATGGTAGTGTCATTCGGGGACGAATGTTCCTAAGAGGGGGATAATGTAACGATTCAAAAAAAAAAAGAGAGAATTATGTAAATAAGAATAAATAGGTATTTAAGGGCATAATTGTCCTTTCACGTTTTAAATGAATAAATAAATAAATAAATAAAACAGATTTGTATTTATTTATTTTAATGTTATTTGACTAATTCTTGAATTAGTCTCCTAACCCAATTAGCCCTCTCTCTCTCACGCTTCTAAACTCCCTCTCTCACGTTCTCCATCTTCCTCACATTATTTCTGCCAAAATATCAATAATTTTCATGCTTGAAGAACTCACAAAAAATTTTTTAAGCAAAAGAAAAAGTAATCAAAACGTCAAGGCTAAGAGAGGTGTGGTGAGTGAGGTGTACGTTGAAGTGAATTGGGAGTGGTTTGGAGGAGTTTTCCGGGCAGCAACATTTAAAGTTTGAACATCGATTAAGGTATGGGTTTTCTTCTCTCTTGGATCCTTTCCCAAGAGGTTCCTTACGATTCAAACTATTCATCTCGAAACTAAGGTTGTTCCCCCGTTGCATGTCCCTGTCACTAGCTCCCTATGATCTTAGGTTGGGTATTCTTGTTGATAGAATTTAGGGATACTTGTTTGTGGTGATAATCTCGTTTCGAGTATGTGTTCATGATGATGTGATTATATTTTATGTTTTTCGAAAAATATGAATGTAAATATGTATGTATTTGTGCAAGATTTTGATCATGACTTTGAGTTTTTCTTTAGCATGTTAATAGATTTGAGATTACTCGTGTTTTATGTGCAATTAGAGGCTCTTAAAAATCGTAATATTCGTAATATTCACATGGTTGAAAGGCTATAAATTCTAGTCACAATAAATGATCAAATCATCCCCCTAAATTTGTCTTAAGAACATTAATGAATGTATAAGAAAAAAATGCTAAATTAACCCGTAAAAAGGATGTGAAAAATTATGGAGTAGTGTCCCAGAATCTGGAAATAAGTTTTAGACACATTCTGGAAAATTTGAGCAAAAAACGAATAAAAAAAAAATAGGTGAGGTCTTCAGGGATCGAACCCGAGACCTCACCAACACATGCCTTGATAAAATAATTAAAAAGGAGTGTTGAAGACGGGGCTCGAAATGGGGGCTGGGACCAGCGAAATTCGCCAAGAAAAGAAATAAAAAGGGGGCTGGGGGGGATCGAACTCGCGACCCCCAGCCACGCGCGAAAAAAGAAAAAAAAAAGGATTAAAGAGGGAATGCTGGGGGCGGGGATCGAACCCGCGACCCCCAGCTATGCGCGGAACGAATTAAAAGGGAGAAAAGGAACGCGAGGCGTGGGAATCGATCCCACGACCTCAGCGCTGAAGGGAGGGCGCAAATAATAGCGTGAGGCTGTGGGGATTCGATCCCACAACCTCACTGCCACTCTCCTATTAAATAAAGAAAAAAAAAAAGAATAGAGGGGCTATGGGGGTTCGAACCCACCACCTCACAGCCTCCTCTCCAGCGAAAATGAGAGGAAAAATAAGGGGGCTGTGGGGGTTCGAACCCACAACCTCCCTATTCAAGCGAATTTAATTAAAAATAATAATAATAGTAAATTAAAATTCTAATTAAAGTTGGAAAATTAATTCTCTTATGTAAACATTGAGATTTAATTTAGAATTTTAATTAAAAATAGAATATTAATTCTTTTATGTAAATATTGAGATTTAAATTGGAATTCTAATTAAATTAGAAAATTATTCTTTCATGTAAATGATTGAAATTTAATTTAGAATTCTAATTAAAAATAGAAAATTTATTATTTCACGAAAATGTTGAGACTTAACTTAGAGTTCTAAATTTATGAATACTAGAACTAAAATCAATGAAAAATATAAAGGATATCCAAATAATTCAAAATTTGGGTTCTCGTGTCCAAACCTCCGTATTGATACATAAGTCATACGTGAGTGAAATATTCAAGAATAATATCATCTACTTAGATCAAAAATCAAAGATCTTGGCATATATACAAGATACATAAGTCTTGTAATACATAATCTTAGAAAAACAAGAATTCACTTAACGAACTATAAATGAAGCCTCATGGCTTGTATGTATAGATATATAAGTTTAACATACGTTCAAGAATAAGTGAACCTAAGATATACATAATGAAATGAAGAATGTGGTGACAATCATGATGTGAGGTTAATGCATATGATGAGAGCAATCTTAAATGAGCCTAAGTAAATGTTACCGATACATACTCACCAATGAGAGTGTAAGATAATGAAGAGACCAGTCTCTATGAATACTCTAATAAAAATATTGAGTTTAAAACACTTAATACTAATGATGAGATGAGAAGTCATCTATTGAGCTATGATGTCCTCATACTAGAAACAAACTTCTATGATGTATGAGTTGAATGTAATGGAACTTTATACCGAGCACCGATAGGCTAGCTATGAGTGGTGATGCCTTCTTTCGGGAAGGGCGGAGGTTCACGTAATTCTCATGAGATGAGACTGTCCGGCTTGCCGGGTATGGGTCTCCATACATCTCCTAGTCTTTGAACCTATATTGCCACTATAGGGATCTGGCGGGGTTAAATTCCCATATACGCTAGCATGTTATTGAATTGCTTTGGCCGGTGATTCCACCTCTTTTCGGTGTGGGGAAGACACTGGATTTCATGATGCTCACATGATCTATGTCGGTTAAAGTTAAAGTTCCCAATGAATGAATGAGGCCAGCCTCAAATGAATCATATAAAGAAATGAATGATACCGAAGGTGTTAGGATAGGATAATCAAGAGGTGGGCTAGATTCAGGTAATGACATTAGGTCATTCCTGATCATTGCACAGCAAACCCGATGAAAGTCTTAAACTACATCCTAGGTATAGCTGGTGTTCACACTGGCCTATGAATGAATTGAAATGAAATACGAATGAATGAGTGAAGCAGACTCTGTGTTTGCCAAAGAAGGCTCCCTAGTTGAGGTCCCATATGTTGAGCCCTCATTTTGGAAAGTCTTAAAGTTAAGTCTATGATAATAAGGTCCCATGGTATACGAATGAATAATATGAGAGGAAGTATGTGTTATATGTTATGTGTTATATGAATATGTTATGTTTTGTGTGCCATACGATAATTATAATGATGCATGTCACTCTCATGGCATAACCTTCCCAATCTCAATTTGGCAAGTCCACTGACTTGACTTCCAAAAATCATGTTGTTAGGAAAGAGCTATTCTTTCTCATGCATGTCCCTGGTGTGTACTTGCATATACTCATACTTAGTACAAGTGTGTACTAATTCCATACGAACATCTACTTTTAGGTGCAGACACAGGTGGACGCTAGAGCTACAGGTTCGTTGTCGCAGCTATCCGGACATCAGTATTCATCCGGAGTTTGGTAGGTCCTCCATGCTTTCGAGGATGCTACTGTTTTACATTCTAGCGTAGTTTTAGAGTTGAGCTAGTGGAGCATGTCCCACTAGCGTTTCTTTCCTGTTTTGGTTCAAACTTTGTATTGGTGCTATTTTGGCCGATATACAATTAATACTTAATGAATTATTTCTTTCAGTTGCTTATCTCTTAAATGTTAGATGGTTGATGGTGAACGATTACGAAATGTTAAGAATGTTCAGTAAGTATAATTAAAGAATCAAAAATTTCAAATTTTTCCGCTAAAATTAATCTATGTAAAGTAAGAATGACGTAAGCAGGCTTGTCTGCGACCTCTGAGAGGTCAACGACGCCGGTCTCGTCTGGGGTCTAGATTCCGGTCGTGACACTTAATAAATATACATACTGTAAAAATGTAACTACGACAATTCTTAATGAGTTCACGGTTTAGCCAATAAGGAAAGTGAGTAATCTGCTCCCACTTCGATAAGCCTTTAACTAAAAGTTCACTCCATTCATCAAGCGTTAATCCGATAATTCAATACCAAAAAAAGTTAATAAACCAATTTTGCGATTGGCTTATTAGTTACGTTTCATTTTGAACAGCTCAATTTCTGATCTCGCTCGCATCTCTCCTCCCCCTAATACGTATCTATAATTTATAATTAAGCGAACTATAACTATAAATCTCTAATTAAGCCTAAACCATAATCATTTTATAAGAAAAATTTCACTTTTCCTTTGACACTTTGTATAAACCAAGAAAAAATCATTTTATTCTTAACATTAATTACTTATTCTTCAAATCATATTTCAATATTTAATATTAAACCCCAATTAATATGTGTATTATGATAAAATAACATATCATTTCTCTTTTTTTTGAAGTATGCAAAGTTTAAAATGAAGAAATAAAATTAAACGAATTTTTTTTTATGTATAAAATAAACACCTATAGAAGAAATGTTAAGGAAATAATCAAACATTTTTGAATTAATATTTTTAAAAATGATTAAACATTACAAATATTTTGAGAGTGAGGAAGTAATAATAATCCCTTAATAAAACCAAATTTTAGAATTAAAGCCTTTTATGAAAACCACAAGAAGTGTAAGGTGTGGTGCGAATGGATAAATCTTGACATGGCCATTACAACTCTTCCCTCCTCTCATCACCTCCATTTCTGCTTCTTCTCTTCATCATCTTCCAAATTCTCAATCACTACACAATTATGCCTAAATTTTCCCCCGAAGAATCGTATTTCACTCGTCATTTGTTCTTCTTCTACTTCGCCCCCTCCGCCATCATCGTCGTCGCCCCAAGTCAGTGAACCCACTCCCACTGCTGAGTCCTGTGTCAATGCCGGCCTCGACCTCTTCTCTAAAGGACGGGTATTATCTTAATTCTGTTTCAATTTCATGGCAGAAGAAATTCCTTAATTATTATGTGATTGCATTGTTTTTCAGGTCTATTATAAACAATGATAAGGTCTGCATATACATTATGCTTTATGAAACTCCTCAGTATTGTTGTTGTATTGTTATTTTTGTTGATTTAGACAGAGAGTGTGTCGATTGAGGTTCGTGACCATAAAATTTTTGTTTATTTATATATATTTATTTTTTTAACAAAGATATACTTCAATTGTAGCTACGCCACTAGTTGTAGATATCAAATAAGTTAAGTAAGTAAATAAAAGGGATTCGTTTTAATTTATGCAATTTAATTTGATAAATGACAATAGAGGTTTTGATTTCGAGTTTTAATATCCCCATCATTTGATCATTTGCAGTCATATTATTCCCTTCTATTTGTTACCTAATTTTCCTCAAGTGTTCTCCAAGAGTTTGTTGTTGGGTATTTGACCTGAGTTTCTTAGCATAAATAGGTTATAAAGTTTCCGTTTTTGAGTAGTCATTTTCTTGTAGAAAAAAGTTTAGTACTCTATAAATTGAGGCTCGTTCCTTCTAACTTAATCAACATTCACAATGTAGTCATAGGGGGCTTTGAGAGTTTGGTTAGGGCAAGTGTTCTCCAAGAATCTGCAACTTGAGCAAGTTTACTAGTTTGACATGTCTATTCAAAATTTTCCTGTTTTGAGTAAATCTTATGGTAACAGTTGTACTCAGAGGTGTATCTAGGATTTTTAGTTTATGAGTTTTGAATATATCATTTTACACATAGCAAATGAACTTTTTGAAACATAACTATGAGGTTTGAGCCAAAGCTACAGGGTTTTGTTGAACCAAATGGCTGAAGGGGTGGCTCTGCTCCTACACTTAACACCCACCCTAATCATGCTTTATTGAAAATTGGTCGTGAGTGGACTTTTGACAGTGACTTGAAAAATAGGAAGGTACTTTCAGATTTTATCTGTAACAACAACTAGATTTCAAAATGCGTATGACTGGAACTTTATAATAATGCTAAGATTGTAAATTTGACATCAAACAAGAACATGTGTCACATGAATTGAGATAGATGGACTAGGAAGGAGTATAATTGGAAAGTAAATTTCTGTCTAAAACTGAAAGTGTACCAAAAGATTGATGATTCAAAGATTTTCCTACTCAACAAGTTTTTCTGTTAAATCTTGTGCACATCAGAAGCTTGAATGTCTGAGTTATAGTTTCTTGTGTATCTCTATTTGATCCTGCATAGCAAGCTTAAGGATAGTATCTAGTAGGTTGAATCACAATTATTACTGGAAAAGCTATCAATTTGTTAATGTCATTGATCAAATCTTCTTTTTGCTTTTAATCAACAATTTGTCTTTTGTGAAATTACCTATTTAAAATCTATTCAGTTGGCTTTTTTTTTGGTTATTTCTCACTTAATTATGTTTCCAATAATCTGCATTTTGGTTTGTGTACAAACCTCTTGCAGTTGGTTACAATTTCAATCTGCAATATGGGCGACATGCACCTTATTGTTCACTAAATTTGATCTTTCCAGGTGAAAGATGCTCTTGTGCTATTCGACACAGCACTTACTTTAAATCCCAACCCTGAGGAGGCTCAAGCTGCATTTTATAACAAAGCATGTTGCCATGCCTACAGGTATATCTCTCCTTTGCCTCTTTCATGGTTGAATTGATTAAGCTGGATCTTATAAACGGTTATTTGTTTGAAATCATGTGAGACATTGAGAAAAAAAACATATTTTCGACTTTCTTCTCGTGTAAAATGCAAGTAAAGGAATTTAAAATTTCTTAATCACAGTTTTAGCTTTGTGAACTGTAAGTTGAGGCACCTGTAGTTTCTTAATCACAGTTCTTAGCTTAATTGTTTCATTGGAAGGATCACTAAAACCAATGTTGAATCTTCAATGAGCGTCTACTATACTTATTTATTCTTCTTCACTCTTTTATTATTTCTCTATTTGTTTAATAATTTATTTTTCTTTATTAACTCAAGGGGGGAAGGAAAGAAAGCTGCTGAGTGTTTACGCACTGCTTTGAAAGAGTATAACCTTAAGTTTGGCACAATCTTAAATGATCCAGATTTGGCTTCCTTCAGAGCATTGCCTGAATTTAAGGAACTACAGGAAGAGGTTTGTTTCCAGCTGTTGATATAGTTCTTTAGTTTTCGTCATGCTTGGATGTCTGAATTTAATTCAGCTCCTTACCACATTGACTATGTTACAGTATCTCCAGAACTTCGTAATGCTCTAGCTTTGCTTCATTGTTTCTGAATCTCATAGTCTTCTATTTACCTCACAGGCTAGGTTAGGAGGGGAAGACATAGGTTACAGTTTCCGTAGAGACCTTAAGCTCATCAGTGAGGTACAAGCACCGTTTAGGGGGGTCAGAAGATTCTTTTATGTGGCATTCATTGCTGCTGCTGGAATTTCTACATTTTTCACTATACCCAGGTTAATCCGTGCAATTCAAGGTGGAGATGGTGCTCCTGATTTAGGGGCGACTGCAGGAAATGCTGCTATAAATGTCGCTGGTAAATAAGGACTACCTTTGCTACGAATCATTTAGTTCACTTCTAAAGTTCTAGAAATTATTTTTGCTGGCTATATTAACTTGCGCTTTTAAATGAAAAGAACTGTTTCTCAAAAATGATTAACCTCTTGAACCAGCACTCTGCAGGTATTGCTGTTTTTGTGGCTTTGTTGTTTTGGGACAACAAAAAAGAGGAGGAACAGCTTGCACAAATATTGCGTGATGAAACACTATCAAGGCTGCCTTTGCGCCTTTCAACTGATAGGATTGTTGAACTCGTCCAGCTAAGAGACACCGTGAGGCCTGTTAGTGAGACAATTTCCCCTTTACTCTTCCTGTCAATTTCTAGAAGTTGAGTGGAAAACGTCCGGAGTCCTTCAATTTTACCTTGAAGAATGAGATGTCCTGTATGAGATGTCCTGTCACTAGTCTAGTTCTCGTTGCCATGTATCCTGCTTAACAGATCAAAAGATATTGTTTACCTCCTTCGTTTGAAGAATCCATTTCCATCACATTTACATTGTCGGAGGATAATTAAAGAGAAAAAGTCAGTAACATATTTTGCTAGGTTTGCAACAAATGTCTTTGTTTCATGAGCAAAAAGCTATCCCATTACGTATTTGTTCTCTCTGTCTCTCTTTTTCCTTATTAAAAATTCCGGACTTGAACATATTCTCTCCTTGTATTTGAAGTTTGACCAATTTGCTTGTTAGGTTATTTTGGCTGGAAAAAAGGAGACAGTCTCTCTGGCTATGAGAAATGCTGAGAAATTCCGCACTGAGCTTCTTAAACGCGGGGTCCTTCTAGTTCCTGTTATTTGGGGTGAAGGTAGGGAAACAAAAATAGAGAAGAAAGGTTTTGGTGTTTCGCAAAAGGCAGTCGCTTCCCTCCCATCCATAGGGGTAAGATTGAAGATTTTTAGTAGCACTTAATGATCATTTTAAACAACATGATGCTATTGCATGCACATCAAGTCTCAAAGTGCAAAATATATATTTTTTTTACATGCTACAGGATTTTTGAAAGTCGTTTCTTGTTGCTCAACAAGCATAAGACGATAATCTTAATGGTGCATTTATCTCATTCAGGTTCTTATTTTTGTCCAATCTGTAGGAAGATTTTGACCAAAGAACTCAGTCAATAATTGCAAAATCAAAACTGAAGTCAGAGATCCGGTTCAAGGCGGAGGTCGTTTCACCTGCAGAGTGGGAAAGGTATATCTACCTGTTCCAAATACTCTTGAAACTACTCATCCCATCATGGTCATGTGCATTTATGTTTGTGCCACTTTAATTTATTGTACATCCCGTTACACAGTTTGATCGACTGAATTGTTTTCCCTTGTACCAGATCTATTGTCTGACATCAAATCTATTTCAGGTGGATAAGGGATCAACAGAAGTCTGAAGGTGTTACTCCTGGTGAAGATGTCTACATTATACTTCGTCTAGATGGTCGTGTTCGACGATCAGGAAAGGTCAGTACTTGTTGCTGCAATTCTCTTCTTTGGTCCATTAATCCTGACTCAGTTATATACTTATATGCATAGATAATCAGCACATAAATTGATCATGACATAACATAGATGACTGAATCCATAAAAGTATAATTTACTACTCATACGGGTTAATTCTTCGATTTTAATATCGACCAACTCTGCAGGGGATGCCTGACTGGGCTCAAATTTTAAAGGAACTGCCTCCAATGGAAGCAATATTAAGCAAGCTAGAAAGATAATACAAGTTCCTCTTGCTGAGTGCTAAAATCTTTTCACTACCTGGTGTATTTTCGGTCAGTCTCCTTACTTGAAATATAAAAGGCACTAATTGATGCCTGTTGAGCTTGTCTGTTTTACGTTTCCATTTTTTCACGAACATATACTGTACTATAATTCTATAAATTGATATTGATATTTGCCAGATGAATATCCAAAGGATATGAAATCCCATAGGAAATAGAAATCCAAACAATGGAACTCATAGTTATTCATCTACTGCTGAAGCTAGAGGTGGATCCATGATTTTAATTCAATATATACGAATTATCACTATATGACACTTTTTATGACACTGGATCTGATATTTAGCTTTAGTTAGCACTTTTATCATTGAAGGTTGGTTTGTTGAACAACCTTTGGCGGAAAACTATATTGCATGCATATATAGGTCAAATTATCAATCTCACTCACACAAAAACACACATTAAACCTTGAATATACTTAGTGAAATTTCTGGCTTCGCAAGTGCATACAAGTGAATCCACCTGTGCTTGAAGTCTTGGTTTTTGTTACCTTATTGAAGGTTGGGACAATCAACTGGACAAAGAAGGAAAAAACAAGAGAAAATATATCTAATGGGCTAGGAAGTAATTTCTGCTATGTAGTTGACTTCTTTGAGAAATATTATTATTATTTATTTATTTGCAGACGTTCAAACTGAGTTTTAGTTTATAATTTGTTAGTACATCGATCTGTTTTAATATTAACCTAAGTCTTTTTTAATAAAAAACGAGAAAATAAGAAACTATATAAGCTGGAATGGTTCCAACAAGAAAGATATTCTGAACCTACTCCAATAAAAAAATACCAATAACTTTGCCAGGAAGACTTTTTCATATTAAACTACAGTATAAGGTGAAGGCAGACCATGATTTGAAATTCATGTATATTAAATTTTAGTCTTTTTTGAGTGTTATCGAATTCTAAATTAATAATCTATACGTATTAATAAATTGCTTGAAATCAAAATTACTGAATTCTGTCGAACTGTCTTGGTTGAAGAGACCAAGATGATTGTGCATTATTCTATTCCTTTTAAAATTTGAGTCCCTCCTTTGCCTGCACGGTCACTCTGCTTGATGCATTTATTTAAAAAAAAAATTCAGTACTCAAATATTTGTGTAATTTTTAGTATTAGATTATGAATATTTTAAAATCTCGAGAATAAATGTGATGATTTACTATTGTACAAGGCACCTAGACATATTTTATTTCTAGTATTTCTCCCGGGACTTTATTCTAAAGAGCAACCATGGTGTTAATTTCTTATTTTTGCTTATGTAACATTTGACATATTTTAAGCCTATATAAAAAGTACTATACTACTAGGGCCGTTCAAAATTGAATTGAAACCGATAAGTCGAACTGATAAAAAAGTTATTGATTTATAGTATTGGGTTATTGGTTTAGTGGTTTTGATAACGGTTTTGATTTTTTTTTGTTATCGGGTTATCGGTTCTTAACGGTTTAAAGTTTTTTCTTAACGGGTTAATCGATAACTCGATAGTAAATTAAATAATTATATTTATACCATTTTGTATATAAAGTTCTCGACTTAGAGTTTAATTTCCTACTTTTATTTTTAATTGTCTCAAACACTTGATTATTCTACAATGTGAAAGTGTTTGCTTTTGAGCGAGATGTAACTTGTGAACTCAAGTACATGGTTTATTTGGTTTGTCACCTTGTTTCTAAGTGATTTTTAATATTTTTTTGTTTGTGTCAAATCTTAACGATTAAATCGATAGCCGAACCGATAACGATAAAAAACTGATAACTCAATATCTTAATGGTTCTATCACGGTTTAGCATCTCTACAAACTGATAATCAATAAGCCAATTCGATAGACTTTAAAATCAAATCGAACCAATCGATACATAGCCCTATATACTACTATTAACCATAACATTATTTAGAACATGTTTGAAGTCGGTGAAAAAATTGTTTGGACTCTATAAATAATACAATGTTTTTCTTTTTGGATTAGCTTTCTCGTACCTTGATTAATTTTACGGAATATCTATCACATTCCGCTATAAATAAATATCAGTTAACTCTGTCCACTAAAACTAAGACAAATTGAAAAAATTTATTACTGAGAAAACCAATATTAAGCAATTTTGCCTTCTCTTTGATTTTTGGCCTAATATTACTCTCACTATTTGAAAAAGTGAAAAGTTTTTTTTTTTCCTAAAATGTTTGTACAAAAAAGAAAATCTCTCAGAGAAAAAAATATGCGAGTGAATTACAAAATCAATTCTCGTTGAGTTGAAGTTTTTTTTTTTAAAAAAAAAATAAAATAAATTTAAACACATGGAGTATATCCATTTTGCATTGGAGCTACATATATAATAAAGAATAAAAACGAAACAATTTGCTAAAGATTAAGTATGAAAAAAGATATTAAGATAACAAAGAAAACATAATTAATTAAGTTGCCTATTATAATAATAATATAATAATTGACATCATTTTCTTTGGTAGGTTTTGAAAGGTTCATCTATTTTGATGATGACTTGAACTTTCCAACAGCAATGAGTAACGCGTTTGAACTGGTAAATAAACGAAACCCATTACCAAAGAAGCTTCATTTTTCATTTGAATTTAATATCATATTATTATTATTATTATTATTATTATTATTATTATTATTATATCCATTGAAATTAATATTATTTCTTCTCCGACCATAATAATACTTGATTTGCCTTACGTCCACTATCATTTTATATTATGATTAGGTCTAAGATTAGGACAACTAAACTCTTTTACTAAATCAATATGACCATATACTTCTAATAATAAACTCTACTTTCCCCTAAATTTCATTATATTTTATTTTTTTTATAGTGAAACTAAGTTTTAATATAAAAAAGAAATTGTTCATATTCAATGTGTATGCTACATGCATGAGAATATACATTATTCAAATAATCGAGATGCACACAAAATGATCTGAACACTATTAATATAATAAAATTACATAGAAGACATGATTTTTTATAAAAAAATTTAAGTGAGACCTTATATACCTTTATTCTTGGATTTCTTATTATTGTAATTAGCAACACGTTACGTTATTGATACAAGTGGTAACATCATGTGCCTTCATATGGTGAAATAGTTTTCGAGAATGTTGGGATTATAACCACAATGATGAATCCTTTGGATCACAACTATTAACTATTTTCCCACTATAAAATCTCAACTTTACACTTAAATCCTTCCCACATAATTATATACCAAGGAAAATTAGTTTCACATAGAAAAATTATATAAAATATACAAGTTGAAAATTATTTTTATATATATTAAATTTTAAATATCTTTAATTAAGTTTCGCGACTTTATCATTGCCTTTTCCGCAATATATATCTATATTATAGTATACAAAATGTTTATTACTCTAAAAAATAATTTTCATCCTACCAAGTACCGACCACACTTGATGTTTAAAATATACTGAGAGCTTATTTGGATTGACTTTAAAAAATAGCTTTTAAGTAATAAATAAATAAATAAATAAATAAAATAATTTTTAAGTTAAAAATAAAATAAAATTCTAACTTAAACAACTTGTAAATCAAAAAATAAAAAGTATGAAAAGGCCTACTTTTCATTTTTAACTTTTTAAAAGTCATTTTAAATTAATTTTAAGTTATTTATAATTTTATCTAACGCTCTTAATAATTAAAAAATGACTTAAAAATTGATTTGATAAACTTTTAAATCAATTCAAATAGGCTACGAGTCAAATATATTTTGTACATGTTATTTATATTTTGAGAATGGCACTTTGGTAAATACAGGCAACATGGACACCATTTCACGAGAAAGGCCAAAAATATAGTACTATTCCTAATCCCGCCATATTGTCGTTGTGCTAAAAACAGTAAGAATATACCAACAACATGGTTGCGTGCGAATGTTTCGCTCTTAATCAGAGATTTTATATATATAAAAATATTATTAACGATATTTAATAAGTAAGAATATACCAAAAATATGAATTGCGTGCTGAGTATTTCACTTTTAATCAAAGATTTTATATATAAAAAAATATCATTAATAATATTTAATATTATATAATTTAAATTTAATGGAATTTTAATATGTGTTGGAAAATTTAAATTACAGTGGGAATATGGCAGCACCAGTAGTAGTAGTTAGAACATACAAAAATTAAAAAAAAATCAAGTTGTTGTATCTCTCTATTGATATATATATATATATATATATATATATATATATGAGTAAGAGAGAAGGAAGATAACGCACCGATCAGCATTGAAAAATTTATCAACAATGGCTGCGAATTCCTTTTGTTCCATTTTCATCATCTCTTCATTATTGATCGCAGCTTTGATCATCTCCGGCGATGCTACCGGCGGCGATTTCGACGTGAGCGGTTGGATTCCGATGAAATCCGCCGATAGCTGTGAAGGTTCGATAGCGGAGTGTATGGCTGCCGGAGAATTCGAAATGGATTCGGAGAGCAACAGGCGTATATTAGCAACTACTGATTATATAAGCTATGGTGCGCTGCAGAGTAACAGTGTTCCGTGTTCTAGAAGAGGTGCGTCATATTATAACTGCAAAACAGGTGCTGAAGCTAATCCGTATACACGTGGTTGCAGTGCTATTACTCGTTGCCGGAGTTAAATTAATTAACGATCGAATTAATCGATGTTAATTAATTATTAGTAAGTGTAATTGTTTTGAATAATTTCGTAGTGTTTATATTGTATACTTTAAGTAGGAGTATTTTTCTTTTCAGTTGCAATTTCAAATAAAGTGACAGTGGTGCTTTGGCAGTGGTTTATGGTTAATACAATGTTCATTTGGTGTTTGTTAATACATGTATTATTCTCTACTTGTTTTTGTTTTTTTTATTATATTCGCACAAATATTGTTGCAAACTAAAGGAAATATTGACGCAATTGGTAGATTTGTTATTAGGTGACTAAGGAGGACATAGATTCGAATTGTGAAAACAATATCTTGTAAAGATAGACTTTGTGGTTCAGAGCTCTTTTTATAAATTTCCCACATAACGAGAGCTTAGTGCTATAAGATGTCTAGGGTTCTTTTCATAAATTCCCCATATAACGAAAACTTAGAGCTATAAGATTGTGGCAAACTAGCAGTAGTACCGAAAAATTAATGACAATATTTTCTTTGACTACGATTTTTCCGGTAATTTTGAACGATGAAGATTGTCATTGTACTATATATATTATGTAACTGTTATAAATATGTAAAATTCTTTTCAAGAAAATATCAAATAAATTGTCAAAAAATCACCGTAGTTCAGCACTAGTTAACTTGTGGGATTGTCATGTACTCTACAGGCACGTTGTCAAATTCAAAATCTGATGAATCATGAAGAGGGACGTAAACTATATGCCAATTATAGGTAGAACTTTTCCATGAGCAGGCACAAACGACCAGCTAACCTCGACGAAAATGACTAAAGGTCCTTAAATCTTGACAATAAATAGTACACCATACAGATTTAGATAAATAAAATAGGTTGACCTTCTAAAATATTCAAGTCTAATTCAGATTTGAGCTAATGAAATCCTCAAATGTTGAAAACCCCCAGAAAATATTCATCCTTGATGCCATTGGATGATCTTCGTGTGGTTGTTACCAGCTTTCTGGTTTTGTATACCATCTAACAAAACTGTAAGCATTAACACTACGAAAAGAAACAGAAAAACAAAAACTTTGTTTTATCAGTTGTTTTTTCTTTATCTGCCATTCACATGCATAACCAGATAGTGCTTTATCTGGCCTTCTTCTTAGGTGTAGATTTATCAGTTGTTTTTTCTTCGACGTACGGATATTCTGGTGAACTTATCCATAGACCGGCCAATATGATCAAATGGACACAGAGGAGGACAAGTGATGAGTAAGTGTTGGAGGGGAAGACATTCCAGCAAAACTCTACAGCTGCGAACAAGAATAAACTGCAGTACAACACGAAAACTTGTCAACAGAAAATACCAAAAAAATAAAGCAAACAGAGAAGTTTGAGTATTAAGTTGTATACCGTAGGAGGGTTGGAAATGGTGCTTTCCACAATAAATATGGTAAGCAATAGAAGTACCTGCAAACAAGCTCTAGGACATCAATGGTTTTATCTTAATTCAATTAAAACTTTGACACAGAACCCAGGAACGCAGTGAAAGAGCGAGTAATCTTCCAAATTTCCATTTGCTTGGCAAATGTTAGTCAAGGCCTTTATGTCTTGTTTGGTGCCATGCTAGCAGGGGAGAGGAGCTGATTTTTTGTGATCTTCACCGACTCACCGGGAAAAAGTTACACACAGAGAGGTGGTCAACTACTCAATGAGCATTTTATATTTAAATACACTTCTCCCTTAAGTACATGCTGCAGTCCCGTGAACTACTAACAAAATGCACCCCAAAATTCTCTGTTCTTCAATGAGATGCTGAAGCATCTCTATTTATTACTATGTCTGTCTGAAATGCATTATTTATTTTAGTGTGGCACAATTACTAAGTTAGAATAAAACAGTTTATCATTCTGATTTCTGATTAAACATTTCAATTATGTCCTCTTGAAATATTTGTTGTACTTTTATGAGCAGTTACCACCAGAACTGAGCTCAATACAAACATAAGATCATAAAAGCATGCATCTATCTCAAGCTGAATATTATTGTTAACTATTCCAAGAATCAAAGCAAAATTATCATTTACTAAAGCTTTTCAAATGTTTAAATATATGGAAAGTTGCATATTTAAATTAATGTGGACAATTAAAATCTTCTTCTAATTCACTCTGAGAATTAGTTCAGCTAACCCTTAATAACACATCAAGACATTTGTGTTAAGAGGTGAGGAGTATGAGATCGAATCCATGACCTAAAGAAAGAAATAAGCTGCAAAAACTTACCAAGAATAAAATTGGTAATGGAGGGATCGGGCACATATAATGCCAATGAAATTCCCAACAAACATAGTCGTCACAATATCTGAGAATGAAATAGACACAGACCAATTCAGCAACCAAAGATCATGTCAAATCAAGACAAAACTAGTGACAGTATAACACTTGACAGCCTTTTTGAGTATAGAAAAATCACAAAATAAATTGTGCATGTTGCTTACGGTCAGCTTGAAGGACTTTCTTGGTTGAGGAAGGATTTCTCTGAGAAACTCTGAGCTTCAGTTGAATGATTTTAGAACGCACAACAGCAAACAGTCCTCCTTCATGCCTGCAAAAGATGAAAAAGGAAAAATGCAGTCCAGTAGCCGCTAACTTATTGCCTTTGTATGTAGAGAAGAAAATGATATAGTTATCATATTATGACTTTTCTTTTCCTACTTCAGTACTGGAATATCAACGCCACTACACTAGATGTAATGATAATATGAGAAATACTCACCTGCACCATCTGTAATGAGCAAACACCAATAGCAGACTGAGATGAGCAACTAGCAAAGAGAGAGCAAAAGCTTTAGAAACAAAGATGTCTTCAGGAACAAATTTGAAGTTGACAGACCTGCAACAAAAGAAGAGAGTTACGATAAATTGTTCTTTGTAAAGGATAGCACAACATCATGACATGAGCATAATGTTGCACCAACACAGTTGATAGAAATACAGTTCTTAGCGAATAAGATTATTCTAAAAGGCATACCAAATACAACTTAAAATTTATAAGGATTTGACTGAACTTTAGTTAGAAGATCAGAGTAGGCTTAGGGTAAGAGTGATATTCAAGGGATATGGGGAAAAAAAGTACTTTGCTGTCTACGTCCACTGAAAGAAACGAGCCCACTACCCACCCGAACTCCCAAGGGACGAGACAGGGAACAAACTACAGCCAGCAGTAAGAACATGCATCTCCTACATTTAGCAGACACCACCAAATACCAGTGTATTGTTTGATGACATTTAAGGTAAAAAGTGCATGACAAATACAATAATGTTGTTTCATATAATGATAATGCACGGTTATATAACAGTGTGTCAAGTGAATAGATACACAATCTCTTATCACCATATTAATGCTGATTTCATAAATATCCAGGGGTATAATGTTTATTCATTTTGCACATTAAAACAATTTTACTGAAACATAAATAAATCCAGAAAGAAGGATGACGGCAATGTTAAAGACTCAAAAGTTGCATGATATTTTTGATATGGTGCCTCAGAGTACCCATTATGCACAGATTGTGTTTAAGAAAGTACCAGAAGTGGATGAAAACCCGACCAAGATTGAAAGCGTTTGATAAATATGAAGCTGGATGTGACAGGATAAAAGGAAGCCCTATGAGAATCTGCACCAATCACCAATCACCATGATCATTGGTAAAGAATTTGATCAGAAGAAGCTCCATTCAACAGAAGTATACTCGTAACCGACTCACCTATGCATATGAACCACAAACTCATCAGTCGATCTCTGAGGAAAGAATAGAAATAATATTGTAACAATTAAAAGAATGCCCAAGAGCATTGAAGATGGAACATATAGATCACACAAAAGTTAAAACATCAAGTTTTGTTCATGAGTACGCCGAAGAAAGCGATACCTTGATCCTGGAGCAACCACAAACCTCCCCTCCCCAAATAACGAAACATGCTTAAACTATTTTCCATAACAACATTTACAAAGAACACAATTGCAGTCATGAACACAATAACAAAAGTAAAGATAAGAAAATCATGCCGCCCGCTGAACATCATTGCATTAGAAATTAGAAAGGGAACTTGGAGATTACCCACCTGCACTAATGCAGCCCCTGCTAAAGCAGATATAACTCCAACAATATCCATTGCCTGTATTTCAAGTTCCCACCATATAACACAGAAGCTAATCAGAGATGTAATTCAACGTCCTACAGAGATTATTAATGACCTATACTGTCCCAATAGTATACCTTCACCATGAGGAGCAACAGAGGTGGTGCATACAGGAGCACATTCATCTTTATGGAAACAGCTCCGCTGTACTAAAGAGAAGACCATTGATCAATCTTAACTGATGGTTTTTAATCAATGATATAGAGAAAAATTTAATCCAACGATTAAAATGTCTAAGCAAGCAAGAATATACCTGAAAATTACCAACCCTAGATGCCATTTTTGGCAGATAATTGAGACCAATGCAGCATGGAGGAGAGTAGTGGCAAAACAATCATTAAATAATCGAAGAACAAAGATAGAGTGAACTCTTTTCGACAGAGAAAGCAAGGAGAGAGCCCACCAAGGTACCTGGAAAAAATATGTTTCCGATTACTCATAGCATATCTTAACTCCAAGGAATAAAGATTTTCTACTTAGTACAAAGTGGTTGAATTCTGAATATTTACTGAAAGAACTTATTAGAAGTTTCAAGGCTAAAGCTAAATCAGAAAGAGAAATGGTTATCAGAAGAAAGTAAGACATATTGCGGACATTCTCCTCTTGCTACAGTTGAAAGCCAACCTTAATTCAGTGTGAAAAGATATACAAATTCCCAAAAGTTTTGGTCGAGACTCCGTCTTATTAGAGATGTTCAGACAAATTTTTACAGATGTCCTCAATTACACATTACAACTTCCTCTGAACCACACATAATTATTTGTGGAAATTATTTGAGCAAAAATTCTTGATCTCCTTAGCATAAGATTTGAATGATATTGATAAATGGTCTAACTACAGTCCCAAGATTCACTGTTCTTTAACTTCTTTATTTAGAAATACCTCCCAGAGACGTAATAACTTGTCAGCCTCATCATATTTTTCCTCCATAAATCCCGTTGAAGTTCAATTTTGATTTATCGTTTACCAAGATACCTCCTTTAAATAAAGCTCATCTGTGTAAGCTTAAAGAAGGTGCATTTTGTCACCAGGTCTCAAATTGAAGTCTAGAATTTTATTCTTTATAAAATGATAAGGTTTCATTCATAAGAGCACTAAGATTATCCTAGAGTTCAGTCTATAGTGGCAAAAGTGAGAAGATAAAGTATATCCATGTATAAAACTATATATAGGGACCTAGAAACTCAAATCTTTTGAAAGTGTATGCAGACCTTAGCTCTAAACACTCTACCCTCCCCAAACCCCACTTTGTGGTAATACACTAGGTATGTTGTTGTAGTCAACACTAACAAATTTCACCACTGGATCCAGTCTTACAGCAGTCACAATACAACTCTTTTTCAAGAATACATTAGCCTAAAACATTATCCATAAAATTCAGAATTACCAGTTCCAAAAAAGTTATCCATAAAATTCAGATGAAGAGGACGCCTACCACATCAGTCTTCAAGTAGATGAACAAGACAATTGCAAGATCCAGCACGTAGAGAAAGCCAAAAAGAATCTGCACTGGCATGAGAAAATAGAAATCAACAACTGGCATGCAAGTAACGTGACCATATACCGAAGGACATAATAGTGTACGGATTATCCAATGAACGAGCTGAATATGCCCACATTATACAAAAGTCACAACTAGTTAGCTAAACAAGTGACTACACCTTATGTATGTATGAACCTTCCAGAACATGCAAAACCCAGAAAAAGGATACTAATTTTTTTTCTCATGCTGGAATCTACTTTAAGCTTACACCAGCCACACAAGCATAGAAAGTGTACCATTGCAATTTTTTCTAGTTAGTATTAAGTTAGAGGAAAAGAAAATATTTACTTCAGATTGTCATTATTGGAAAAGAAACACTCTAGAAGATGGTATACTTCCAAGAGTAGTAGCATCTTCAAAGAAAAGTGCATCACGCCTCACGGGCATGAATATCTAGCTGGAGTTCCAAAAATTATGACACAGAGTCGAAGCAAAGCAAGAGTTAAGATTGTTAATGTAACTGCTTAGAAATCAAAGCCTGCATAAGAAAACACCTACTTTACTAGTTCACATCATCAATACAGATGCTATGCTTCCATTTTATTATTTGTTAACACATAACAACTATTGTCTCACTTACTTAAAATTCAGTAGCAAAATCTATGAAATTTGGAAGGGGACAACCAATTAACTGCATTTACGTGCTCTTTCAAATCTAATCAAATTTGAAAGTGGACAATCACAATCAATCTAACAACTCCTTACGCAAGTTCACTGGCTATCACCGCAAAAAAAGGCACCTCACGGAAATGGAGAAAGTAGGAAAATTACCTGAGCAGGATAGACTTGACCTCCAGTAACATATTGTATAGCAGAGTAAATATAAAGAAAGCCTGCTGGGTAAACTAGAGGCCCCGTGTCACCTTTCAAGTTACTATAATCCCTCTCTCCTTCGAGAAAACCAGTAACCTATTAAACCAAAAAAAAATAAAAAATCAATCAATCAAAACTATATAAGTAAGATATCAATAAATCACACTATAATGTCAAATACTGGTAAATATTTTGCCTTAATTTGTCATTTAAGCCAAATTACTGATCAGACTGAATTCAACTCAAACCGTTGCTACATTACTGAACAAGACAAACAAACAGATCAAAATGTTGAACTCTCACCTGAGACATATAAGCATCCCAATCAATTTTCGTATCTAAAAAAAGGAGAAATTGAGGAATTTCACAATTTATGAATTTTATGATTTCATACACACATAAGAAAAAAAAATGGAAATGAAGTGTGGAAAACTGAAACTTACATGGAACGTAAGCGATAATCAACGCAACGAGGATGGCATCAGCAATGAGTATTGCAATAGCAAAAGGTATTTTAGGATTTTTAACGAGTTTTTGAATGAAATTCTCCGATCTATTACTCTTGCGTATAGCAGCTGCTTTGGCGGCCATGGCTGCCGGAGCAGGAGAACTGACGATCTCGGCGAAAAGACGACGTCTTAGGAATTTGGGAATTGGGATTTCCTTTGCTGTTTAAAACGCAGCGTTTCATAGTTCTAAAAATATGGAGAAATAACCCTGATCTATTTGAAGTTGAACAAAAAGGTCCTCAATTTTTTTTATGTTTAAAGAGGCCCCTGAACTATTAGAAGTAGAATTATAGTGCCATATCTGTCAACAAATAGCACAATTAGGCACCTGATTCTAAGAATTAGACAAAAAAGACCCTGATTTATTAGAAGCTGAACAAAGAAGCCCTCTATTTGTTTTTTAGTTTAAAAGGGCCCCTGAACTACTAGAAGTAGCATAAAAATGTTTAAACTAGTTTTTAAGCAAATAGCCCATTTATAATTTATCCACATAATCATGTTAGGGACCTTCATGTCCAACGCATTCCCCTTAAATATAGTAATTTATTGACTAAATATCAAACTAATCTCCTAATTTGAATTGGGATAATTATATAGAATGACAAACTAATAATGTAAAATAAATACAGTATCTATCGTTTGATTTATTTGTGTTTCATAGCAAATTGTTTGTCAGTCGCCTCTCTCACTCATATTCTCGCTCGCTACTCTCTCTCATATTCTCGCTCGCCATTCTCCCTCTCTCGCTTATACAATAGAAATGTATAAATTGTGTTTCTCTTTGTATAAAGCGAGAGAAAATTGTATATACACATGCAAATACATATATCTCCGTCCTATTTATAATCATACAATACAATATTTTCCTGGTCAAGTCTCTTTTGTCTTTCTCTCTTTCTCGTTTTATACAAATTCAAATTCCATATAATTTCTCTCTTTCTCGTTTTATACAATTCGATTCAATTGTATATTTCCTGTCGAAGTTTATTTTGTCTTTCTCTCTTTCTCGATTTATACAAATTCAAATTATATATAATTTCTCTTTTTCTCGTTTTATACAATTCGATTCAATTATATACAAATTCAAATTTTATACAGATATACAAACACATACAATTGAATTGAGAGGCTAACAACGATTTATACAAATGAGAGGCTAACAACAATTTATAAAAATGATCTGCCAACAAAATTATACAAATCATAAGAGGAACTAACGAATTATACAATTGCTTCTTTTGTATATATGTATAGCGAAATAGGCATAGTTCAGTTGTATATGTATAGCGAATTATACATATGCATGTTCATATGGAATGCAATTATGTTCATTATACTAATCACCTTAATAAGTTCACATACTTTTTTTTTTTTTTTGAAGTTGATGTGTATAACTAAAAAAAGCATATTTAATTAGCGAATGCGAATCTGGATTATCTTTATTTAAAATAGAGCTACTCTTAATTGAGATTATTTCAAGTATCTAAATAAATATCTTGGTAATTTGAAGAAACTAACAATATTAAACCTTAGTTTTTTAATATTTTACTTATTTTTATGTTGGTATATTTTCAACCGATTCATATTTGATCTATTCATTTGCCTTCCTAACTTGAATCGTGTCAGCTAATAGAAGATAGGTATACTTAAATATATTATCGAATTTTGAGAAAAAAATTATTTATGTCATCTATTAAAAGAATAATTGAATGACACAAATAAAATAAATTTTAATAAATGACACAAATAAATCTTTTTAAAACTTTGATGGCATACTTGAACTTTTTCCTTTTTAAAAAAATGAATAATTAATGACGTGGTCAAATCATAATTGACCACATGCAACACAAAAGTTTTGTAAAATCAATTTTTTATTTCTGACAACAAATAATGATATTGATTAGTAAAAATATATTTATTTATTTCATTTATTACTTTTATAATATCAAGAAAAGATGAACATTTTCTCTTTTAAACAAACGTCATGTCGTTGAAAAATGAAAAATCATTTCTCGGATACATAAATAGAAAGAGTTGATAAGATAAGACATAAAGTGTGTTCACCAATAGCGTTTTATGAGTAAAATTTTATGTCTTCTTATTTATTGTTGAAATTACTATATTACCCATTCCGTTTAATTTTATTTATCCACTATATTAAAAATATATCAATTTATTTCATTTACTACTTTTATAATATCACAAAAAGATAAATAATATTTCATTTAAAAAAATGTCAAGTCGTGGAAAACTTGAAAAAAATGCTTCTCGAATACCAAAATAGAAACAATTGATAAGATTAGGCATAAAACACGTTCACCAATTATATTTTACACGTAAAATTTTGTTATTTCTTATTTATTATTAAAATGACTATATCACCCCTTCTGTTAAATTTTATTTGTCTACTATATTAAAAATGTATTTATTTATTTCATTTACTACTTTTATAATATCAAGAAAAGATAAATATTTTATCATTTAAAAAATGTTAAGTCCCACTAGAAAAAATGCTTCTCGGACACCTAGATTGAAAGATCAAATAAGATTAGGAAAAAAACGTGTTCACCAATATCGTTTTATGAGTAAAATTTTGTTACTGTTTATTTATTGTTAAAATTACTATATTATCCCTTCCGTTTAATTTTATTTGTCCACTATATTAAAAATATATTTATGTATTTCATTTATTACTTTTATAATATCCAGAAAAGATAAAACATTTTATCTTTTAAACAAACGTCATGTTGTTGAAAACTTGAAAAAACGCTTCTTAAATACCTAAACAGAAATAGCTGATAAGATTAGGCACAAAACATGTTCATCAATAGCGTTTTATAAGTTAAATTATGTCATTTTTTTTATTGTTGAAATGACTAAATTACCCCTTCTATTTAATTTTATTTGTCCACTTTATTAGAAATATATATATTTATTTCATTTATAATATCTAGAAAAGATAAATACTTTTATCATTGAAAAAAGTTCATGTCGTTGAAAACTTGAAAAAACGCTTCTCAAATACCTAAATAGAAAGAGCTGATAAGATAAGACATAAAACGCGTTCACCAATAGCGTTTTATGAGTACAATTTTATTACTTCTTATTTATTGTTGATATGACTATATAACTCCTTCCAGTAATTTTATTCGTCCACTTTATTAAAAATATATTTATTTATTTCATTTATTACTTTTATAATATCAAGAAAAGATAAATATTTTATCATTTAAAAAAAGTTAAGTCGTCGAAAACGAGAAAAAAACTCTTCTTAGATACCTAAATAAAATAATCGATAAAATTAGGCATAAAACGCGTTCAACAAATAGCGTTATATGAGTAAAATTGTGTGTCTTCTTATTTATTATTGAAATTACTGTATTACCCTTTCCATTTAATTTTATTTGTCCACTACATTAAAAATATATTTATTAATTTCATTTATTACTTTTGTATAACAAGAAAAGATAAACATTTTATCTTTTAAACAACCGTCATGTCGATGAAAACTTGAAAAAATGCTTCTTGTATACCTAAATAGAAAGAACTAATAAGAATATATATAAAACGTGTTCACCAATAGGACTTTATGAGTGAAATTCTGTTATTTCTTATTTATTGTTAAAATGACTATATTACTCCTTTCGTATAATTTTATTTGTCCACTATATTAAAAATGTATTTATTTATTCCAATTATTACTTTTATAATATTAAGAAAAGATAAACATTTTATCATTTAAGAAACGTCAAGTCGTTGAAAATTGAAAAAACGCTTCTCGAATATCTAAATAGAAAGAGCTGATAAGATTAGGTGTAAAACGAGTTCAGTTATAGCGTTTCATGAGTAAAATTCTATTAATTCTTATTCATTGTTGAAATGACTATATTATCCCTTGCTTTAATTAAAATTCTATTACTTCTTATTCATTGTTGAATGACTATATTATCCCTTGCTTTAATTTTATTTGTCCAATTTATTAAAAATATATATTGTTTATTTTATTTTATTACTTTTATAATTTCAAGAAAAGATATACATTTTATCTTTTAAACAAACGTTGTGTCGTTGAAAGCTTGAAAAAACACTTTTCAGATATCTAAATAGAAAGAGTTGATTAGATAAGGCATAAAATGCGTTTACCGATAGCGTTTTATGAGTAAAATTTTGTGTCTTCTTATTTATTGTTGAAATTACTATATTACCCATTTCGTCTAATTTTATTTGTGCACTATATCAAAAATATATTTATTTATTATTTTTTAAAATATCAAAAAAAGATAAATATTGTATCATTTAAAAAATTGAAAACTTGAAAATACGCTTCTCGGATACCGAAATAGAAAGAGTTGATTCACCAATAGTAATTTATGAGTAAATTATGTGACTTCTTACTATTGTTGAAATTACATTATTACCTAGTTTTATTTGTCCATTATATTAAAATATATTTCTTTTTATTTTATTTTTACTTTTATAATATCAAGAAAAGATAAACATTTTATCATTTTAAAAAAGGTCAAATCGTTAAAAACTTAAAAAAAGCGCTTCTCGTATACCTAAGTAGAAAGAACTGATAAGATTAGGTGCAAAATGGTTCACCAATAGCGTTTTATGAGTATTATTTTTTTATTTATTATTGAAATTACTGTATTACTTCTTTGATTTAATTTTAGTTTGTCCACCATATTAAAAATATATTTATTTATTTTATTTATTAATTTTATAATATCAAGAAAAAATAAATATTTTAACATTTAAAAAAAACATCAAGTCATTGAAAACTTGAAAAAAGCTTCTCAAATACCTAGATAGATAAAGATGATAAGATCAGACATAATTTTATTTATCCACTATATTTTCTATTTGAAAACTATATTAATATTTTTCAAATAAAAATTACATAAATGTTCAAAGTTCATATAAATGAGTCTTTTCTCAAATTCGATAACATATTTAATATTTTTTGGGAAAATGCCCAAGTATCCCCTCAATTTATGCCCGAAATCTCAGAGACAACACTTATACTATAGTAAGGTCCTATTATCCCCCGAACTTATTTTATATGCAATTTTCTACCCCTTTTAGCTTACGTGGCACTAGTTCGAAAAAAAAAATCAACCATTGTTGGGCCCACAAGATAGTGTCACGTAAGCTAAAAAGGGGTAAAAAATTATTAATAAAATAAGTTTAGAGGGTAATAGGACCTTAGTATAGTATAAGTGTGTCTCTGAAATTTCGAGCATAGGTTGAGGGGTACTTGGACATTATCCCTATTTTTTTTAATAACAACATCAATTAGTGTTGTGAGTGACTTCTCTCCACGTGTAGTACTTCTTTCCACTCTTCATAACCTCTTTCTGCCAAATGTCAATTTTCTTTTAATTACTAATCTTCATCTTTGCTTACACATATTTCACGCCTACAAGGGATCGAACTTACAGGTAACAAGTGCAATTCTTATCACATCCTAAATATTACTAATATTGAATAGCTTACCAAAATAATTATATACATTATATATATTTTTTTTATGATAGTTCATATTAAACTATTATTGAGTTTGTATTGTCGTTTTTTAATTGTTATTTCAAAAGAAAATATTAATTAAAAAATTTAAATTTTTTTAATTGAAAATCTAATTAATTTAAATTCACACCATGTAAGTTATATTTATTATTTCTTATATATACTCAATTTACCATGTAAGTTATATTTATTATTTCTTATATATACTCAATTTACTAAACTAAAGTCTGATTATACGTTAGATATTCACAATAAAATTTGATTATTTTTTACTATTCGAAAGAAAGTGTCAAATCCATATGAAAAGAAATTTATACTCAAAACTCAAAACCTTTGGCTTAGATATAAACAGTCTCATATGATACATCATATCAATACCAAAGCTATTATTTTATTTATCAATAATTATTTATCTATTTTTTTTTTATCATTAGTTATTTATTTATTTATTCTCATAAATAAAAGATAATTTTCCCCTATTATATCACTTTCAATCAATTCCTTTATAGAAAATATGAAATTCCTTAAAAAATTTAATTCATTTACTTTATAATTATAAGAACAAAATAATAAATTAGTCATATTAATCTGTTATTTTTAAATAAAAATAAATAAATAATTAAAAACTAAGTGAATATACTATTTAAATAAAAGTCATAGTACATAAATATGCTCTTTAACTTGATTTCGAATCACATTTATGTCCTTCAATTTTGGGTTTGCACAAGTAAACATTTAAACTTGTATAAAATTGAACAAATAAACACGCATGTTCCATATGTTATTTTTTATCCAACATGATATTCTACGTGTATTATGCTATGTAGAACTCATGTGTTTATTTATTTAAAAGTTAAACAGTTAAAATATTTGTTTGTACATTATGAAAGTTTAACGTCAAAATTAAAATTTAAAGCTATTTATGCCTAAATAAAAATGTATATATAATGAGCAAATATAAGAGGATGGATATAAATAGCGGATCCATCTTCTTTCAATATCATTCCATCACCTGAAATTCCTCCTGACCCTTCTTCTTCTTCTTCTCCAATTCTACTTCCTTTTACCTTTTGCACTCAAAAAACTCTTCAGTTTCCTAAAAAAGTACATTTCGATAATGGCTTCTCAGCAAGATGAGCTAAAACACAGAAGTACTACGAAATCACAACAAACAGAGCAATACACAAAATCTGCTCACGATAAGGATTCAAAATCGAACAAAAACATCAACAGATCAACAAGAAAACAGATCGCTAAACGAGGCGTCAAATCATTGACAATCGCTTTATCAATTCCACTTCTATTAACCCTAATTGACATTTCTCTATTCGGATCAAGTTACCAGTACGTTTCAATGGAGAAGCCTTTCTGGTTTCCGCGTCTATGGGCTTTACATTTAGCCTGTTTAGGTTCTTCTCTTCTAATGGGTCTTTCTGCTTGGCTTGTTTGGGCTGAAGGTGGGTTTCATCGTCAACCTATGGCTATAATTTTGTATTTAGCTCAATTAGGGTTGAGTTTGGCTTGGGATCCAGTTGTGTTCAAAGCAGGTGCAACTAGAATTGGGTTAGTGTTATGTGTGGCTTTGTTTGGAGTGTTGATTGGTTGTTTTAGGGCTTTTAAAAATGTGAATCCTATTGCTGGGGATTTGGTTAAACCTTGTTTTGGATGGGCTGTGCTTTTGAGTTTAGCAAATCTTAAGCTTGTGTATCATTAGGAAGAAATAAATTAATATAGACATATGCACTTGTTTTTTGTTTTGTTTTGGCTTGTGAGGCTTATGTACTGTAAATTTACATGTTCTATATTTATGTTTTAATTAAATTAAATTTACATGTGTGTTCTATATTTTATGCTTTAATGAAAAATTAAATAAGCTTTTGCCTGTTCCATTATATGGCTATAATTCGAAGCAAACAGAACCTACTACTACGTTGTTGGTTAAATTTATATTACTCAGCTAGTAATCAAAAGCTATAACTAACACTTGCTATTAATATTAACCTTAATTATGTAGATCGATTTTTAGTTTGTATAATTTGTCACAGTTAGTATAGTATAATTTGCATGTTTTTTTTTTTATTTCGATTTTATTACTATATACTACATTCAATAATTTTGGTTTTTAATTTTTTGATCTCGTATAAACGTGTAACTTTTAGTTTTCGTATAAAATAATTTGTATCACTATCAATCTATTATTTCGGATCTTATTATACTTATACAATTCAAGACTCTTTACTCAATTATGGGAAAAAAATACATTTGTGCAATTCAGACTTTTACTACTTAATTATGAAAAAATAATAATACGAATTTTATAAAATGAAATGCAAATTATAAAATTATTGTCCCCTCTCCTCTCCCCTCCTCTCGGCCTCACTCGGTAGATAAAATGTACAATAATTACATACTTGCTTGTTCAATCGTTTTATTTTATGTGTCACTTTTTGAATTTCAAGAGTTAAACAAATATATCACCAGAGTTAAACAAATATATCACCTTTGAGATTTCAAGACTTAAACAAATGTATCACCTTTGAAATTTCAAGACTTAAATAAATGTATCACTTTTGAAATTTCAGGACTTAAATAAGACTACATTTGACAAGTAAATTTTTTATAGATCTTTCAAACATTTGAATAATCAATTTCATGATACTTTCTACGTAATTAATAAATACATAGATTCCATTGCAAAAAATTAAAAATTTCATGCACAATTAAATTGTTTCGACTTTCAAAACACAAAAGGCAACCATTTAACTGATAATACATATAACTCTATCTCTCTCCCACTTTCTGCTCCCACTCGTTCGCTTCTCTCTTCTCTTTCAATCTCGCTCTCTATTCTCCTTCCTATAACATGTATCTACGAATTGTTACTAGGAAATTGGAGCATAATGAAGCTATTTTTGAGTGGCTATATAAGTTTCCATATATATTGGATTATACCATAGTATAATCTGCAGAAATGTGTTGATGCATTATATCATAAGCTTCAATTCTTCAAGCAACATGAATAATGCAAGTTTCTGTTCCTGCCTAAGCACAAGAAAATGACGCGAGCAAATGTGTAGCACTAAATTTCTAGTCAGTGCGACCAAGTTTCCTCAGTGTCACTGAGATTCTCTTCTTTTGATCAATCTCTTGACCTTGCCATATTTGGAACCCAGGTTTTCGATTTATTTCGTGTTTCCAAAGATAGCGTGCTTCTCCCCACATCAGAATAAGACAACCTGGTGTCAAAAGCACCGGCACTTTGTGTGGTGGATCTTGAGCTGTGCATGTTTCATTTTCGACTCCAGAAAAATGCATTACGCAGGATGAATCTAGAGAAACAATAGCTATTCCATCCTCAAACCGCATTAGATCAACATGTGCGCAGATACCCTGTTATAAAGCAATGTGGTAATTCATCACCAGAATTCCACTGTAAAGAAAAGGATGCTGATCCTTTTCATGAGCAAGTTATACTACATCAAAATTTTATGGTTGTATTTTTTTATGATGAGGAAAATCCGCGGTCGCTATATTATGGATGCACATAGGTAATAGAAGAGGTAACCAAGCAAGTCTGGTTCGACAAGTTCGACCCAGAAGAGGTCCTTGCTTTTGCTGGCAAGCGGTTTTAAAACTTGAGACAAGTCTAGTGCGACGAGCTCCTTGCTTTTGTTGGCAAGCAGGTTTCGAACTTGAGACCTCTAACATAAAAATCCCAAGTTCAACCGCTGGACCACCCTAAAGGGTTTGATGGTTGTACTACTTACTCAGTAGCACTGTAATTTATCATGGTACAACAATTACCACTAAAAAAACAGTTATGTGAAAGGATAAAGTCGCACCTCACCTGGTTGATACATGTTAGCTATAAGTTGATCAAATAGAGGTTCCCTCCATAACAGATCTTGTGGAAAAATACATGCTTCCTTGCCCTTTTCACAGTTTTCCAACTCTGCAGCATAACTACCGAAAAGAATCACCTCATGGATAGACCTGGAGAGCTCAACCGCCCATCCTGGTAGGTCGCCAAATCTCATAGCCTGTATGAGATGAAAATACATGTGATCAAGTGCATTGATAAATGACTACAGGTTAAAAGAGTCGAACAGGGTGATCTAATTATGATTTATGAGAAATTCAAAAATTTGTAGTTGGTTTACAAAAATGCTAAACTAGTCACTTAAACAAAGGAAAAGAAAATGTTAAACAGAACCAACAGCCCTGCTGTCTTTCTTAGAGAACTGCAGGATGAACTTTTCCATTGTTCAAGTACATGACAGATATGCGTTGCAGTATGCTCATTCGAAGGTTAATTAACAACTATAGGGTAAAAACAAAGCTGAATGCAGAGTGTAAAGTTTTTAAACTTTGAACGAAGGATATTGGTTTGATGCACACGGTCGAAATAGCGTACGAATCAACATCGTGATGATTAGTACTTTCAGAATCTCTTTTTTTAAAAAAAAAAAATAAATTCTTGAGCATCCAGCACTTTTGGCTTATATATGTTTTTTTAATCCAAAATCTCTTAGGGGTTGTTTGGTAGGGGATGGGATTGACAAAGTTATCCCACCATATAATGTGATAACTTATCCCATCATAGCAGTATAAATGGTGGGATAAATAATTCTGAAACGAACTAATACCCCTATCCAAACACATAAAATCTCACATACCAAACAACCCCTCAGTATTCAAGTCCTTGTTTTGATAAGTCTCCCCAGAATGAATACTAACGTACAATTATAAACGGCAGACAAATAAATGAAAAACATTTATTCCATTCACGATATTCAGAGAGAAATGTCACAAGTTCATCTTCTGCCTCAAGTGGTAGTCATAGTATTCTCAAGATTTAGCGCCAGTAAATAGAGAAGTTACATTTTGACATAAAAATTACTACTACAACAATCATCTTATTTCAAATGCTCTTACACAACTCAAGGGCATAAGTATGAAAACTAAAGATTTAACATGAATATAGTGGTCGTCGGGTAATATATCCTTCAGCCAAATGACACAAGATTATTGATCACACTTGATGAACATGATTCCCAAGTTGATATGTAAGGGAATAAGATATAACAAGTTAAAGGGAATAAGTGTATTATACAAGAATACCCAAAGGTTTGAGGATCCAACAACACCTGATTGCTTGAAGACTCAGCAAACCATCCTTCTGCAACCACAACCATCAAGAAGCAAATATAAGAGCTCTGCCTGATCAAATACATTTGTCTTACTCCTTAGCCAAATGAAACCATTGAAATATCACTGATAATACATGCGCAGCAGTAAATTTACAGGGAAACCCGTGATAAGGAGCTCCCTGATGACTGCTTAAACTGTTCTCTCAAAAGCATTGAGCTATAATTGAAACAAAAGGCCATTCACTACATTATTATGCTGAAACTTTATATACATATAGTTGAAAATTTCTATATGCAAAGAATCTTTAAAATGCAAACTTTATATGTATATGAATACCTATATATATATATAGGCCAAATCATCTTTAAAATGTGTGAGTATATATGTTTGTACATAAGTAAATTTAGAGGCAAGGCTAGAATTTCGAGTGTGTGGGTTCCAGGTTCTGGAAAAGACGAGTTTGTTGGGTTCTGAATAAATTATTTATACATAATAAGTGGACTTTTAAAAATCGTTTTCCGGAAAAAACGGCATTCAATCTTTTTTTTTTAATGACCAGGAAAACCCGCCGCCGCTACCCTTTGGTGTGGACAGGGTAAGACAATTGATTCTATGCAATAGCTCGCATGCGACACAAGAGAGATAACCGCACTAAAGCAAGCCCGTTGCGAGCTTGACTCGGAAATCAAACCCCTTGCTTTCACTGGCAAGGGGTTTCAAATTTGAGACCGCCAACATGGAAATTGAACTGGCGTTCAATCTAATAATTGAATTTGTAAAAGGGGTCAAAGGCAAGTGAGTCAAGGCCAATCAAGTTCATTTCCCCTATGACTAAAACGTCAAGGTCGTGATTTCTTTACAAGTACATAACTTCCAAAATGGGAAATGAATTGTGCAAGTGGGAGAGGTTCTAAATCCTTTTTCATGGAGAGGCTAAAATGGGGGAGAACTATCAAATAACTAAAACTTCTTGGTGTTTTCTAAGAAACCATGCCTTCTATTGCCTGCAAAACCTTCTTTATAGACCAAAAAACTGAACCGTCACCTCAATGTGAAACGATAGCACTCTTGGATATTGAAAAGACTATTTCATAGCAAGTGTGTATGTTCTAACTTCTCACTTGAAGCTGATTGCAAGGCTTCTTTTGGTTGTTCGGTTGCAAGTCAGTCCCAACCAGGAGCTCAAGGCTTCCTCCGACATACCGGGGAGAGCCTCACCATTCGCCCACAAACGTTCCTTCATATTTGGACTTACCATGTGTAGCCACATGATTTCGCTTCTTTATTAAGTCCGATTTTTCCCCATACAAACACAAATACAGTGTCTAGGCTAAAGCTACTAAGTTTCTCAGAACCCGTAATCGCCTTGTTGCTCCGCCCTGTGTATATGCAAGGCCCGCGTAGGTAGTCTAGAAGAGTAGTAAATGAATTATTCAAAATTCTAGGTCATTGTATAATAATGGATTCAGAAGGAGTGCTATCTAATTATACGCATACATTTTACTTCAATTTGATATATATTCGAAAAATTGAACCAAAAAATCCGCCCTAAATCTGCTTTGAAACAGTATGAATATGAGCAACAAAGAGAGGGGCTATTACCTTGTTGGATTGATGATAACAACTTTGATTGTTGATCAGGAGATAAAAAGTCTTTGCACAGCCAAAGGCCATCAATTTCACTGATTCTTTCCCAATTATGAGTTTCTCCGAACACTGACCTGATTAGGGCTTTTCCATTGACCTTATTCTCAACAGAATGAACATGGAGAAATTGTTCTTCTTCTTCGCCTTCGCTGTTTGATGAATCGCCAAATGCTTCTGTTAGAATCATCTTCAGCTCATCCATATTGTTGTATAATCTGCGGCTCTTTCTAGTTCAATTTTGCCTTGAAAATTCTTATGCTATGAATCCTAGAATTATGAATTGTGAAATTACCTAAATCTCAATGTTATGATGCTATCTCATGCTTCTTTTATTATATATCTAACCCATGGGTCAACCCTTAAACTTGGTATGAAATTTTATTTAGACATTTTAATTGTGCAATATTTATTTTAAACCCCTCATGTAGGATTTCATTGTGTTATTTTGATACTTTTTGTTGACAAGACATGGTGAGTGTAATACACTCAAAGTTAGCCCGTTAGGAGCTTATTTTCAGGCCAAAAAATATTTTTAAACACTGTTCATCTTCTTCCCTCAATCTTTGTGATATCCACTATACACCATCAATTAGGGTACTGCAACATCGCCATTAATCTTGTTAAAATCAAAATAATTTTTAATTTTGCAAATCTAAAAATCACCACAATCATTATCTTCTTCTCATTTTGTTTCTTTAGATCCAGCAAAAAATTCTTCCGTTGTTAGTTATAATTGATTCTTTTTTAAAGTAAAGAAGAGGAAAAAGTGAACTTTTATAAATTATTTTTTTCAATGTAATTAAGATTCTTTTGAAAGTGTTTCTTTAAAAGACGATAGAGTGAAAACGATTGAAGTTGGAGTGGGTGGAGTAAAGAGGATGGATGCTCTAATGGGGGTGGAGGAGCGGTTGGGTTGGGATGTGTGGGGTGGAGAGGACAACAGTGAGTTTCTTGAAAATTAGAAGGGTTGAATTTCTTTTAAAAAAATAAGGAAAATGCACAAGTACCCCCTCAACTTATGTCTGAAATCTCAGAGACACACTTATACTATACCAAGGTCCCATGACCCCCCTGAACTTATTTTATAAGTAATTTTCTACACTTTTTTGGCCTACGTGGCACTAGCTTGAAAAAAAAATAACCAGCGTTGGGCCCACAAAATAGTGTCACGTAAGCCGAAAAGGGGTAGAAAATTATTAATAAAATAAGTTCAGGGGATAATAGGACCTTAGTATAGTACAAGTTTGTTTCTGAAATTTCGGGCATAGGTTGAGGGGTACTTGTGCATTACTTGTGCATTATCCCTAAAAAAAATTATTATTTGAGTTTTAAATGCCACATGTCAACACATGTCATCAAGTGAGTGGTTATTTATCTTTATATTTAAAATCATTAGTTCAGAATTATTTTTTTACATATATGACATGACATGTGTCTTTGTTTAATTCATCACTTTGACATGCCATCGCCAAGTGTATTACACACACTTTGTATTTTTGGATGATTATTAAAATAGTGTCAAAATGACACAACAAGATCCTACATGAGGGGTTAAAATGAACATCGTCCAGTTGAGGTGTCTAAGTGAAACTTTGTGCCAAGTTTAAGGGACCATTGGTGGGTTAGACCTTTATTATAATGGTATGATTTGATATATGTCTTTTATGAAACGCAAAATTGTAATACATAAATATAATTTCATGATATGATAATATAAACTTAAGTTATTAACTGTATTTATTGAAAGTCATGAATATGAATTTTTGGGCTAATCCATGAACATATGAGCTAAAGAGAGTTATAATTGATCGGAAGTGCATGAATCTAAATGATGAACGTATAAAACTTCATTTGTCAACGCTGTTAAGGATAATATCATTGATTCGGGGGAATTGTTCTTTTATGCCCCTGATAAGGGATAGTTATACTTATGGATACACATGATATGTACATATATGTCTCACACCCAACGAGGTATGAAATATCATAGTTGATTGGGTCGAGATCAAACTTCATGCATTCACATAGTATTTGTATCAATTATACTGACAGAATTTCATTACGATAAAGAAATATATGATAAAAAGATGTACCATTAAGATAGTGTTAACGACATTATCGCTTAATCTTCATATGTTATACTATGCTTTATGTTTTTAGTGATCTGGTATGTACCGATATGTTTACATACAATACTATTTAATATGTACTTACATCCCTTTTATCGAGGGTGTTGCATATACACATACATGTGATCAAGTCGCTCACTAGGTCCCATATTTTCTGCTAATTGGGGAGCCTCCTCTCTGTTTCCCAAGACTTAATTTACGTATTTCTAGTACTTTATATTTATGTGTTTGAAGTATATCAATGGTCTTGTCCTAATAGATACTTCTCAGTCATGTTTAGAGATTTCATAAGAGATACATGGTTATGTTTCAGATTGAATCTTCATGTCTTTTTTTAATGATTTCAATTCCACAATTTATGTGTTATACAAGTGTTTTCTTTTACAAAACTTGTCTCTTTGATTGCTTTTAAACTGCACTTTCACTCATGTCTTGATGTATGCTCATGTCCAATGCCAGGTTATGGGTACGCTTAGAGCAACAATTACATCGAGTGTTGGTCATGTTCAATGTGTAGGCTCAAAGCGACATATTACAAAAATAGTCTTAGTTATTAAGTATTCAAATCTATATATATGATCTTAATTATTCTAACAAGTACATTTATATTCTGTCATTTTTCATCTTAGTGAAAACAAATGAGGTTTTAGTCCATTATCCTAAATGTAGATTTAAATACGTACATTTATATTTCGACTTTTACTTATTATGTTCGAAAAATCAAGAGATAATTTACAATCTTATGATTAGTATGGAGAATAGTTTACAATCTTATGTTTAGCATGGAGGAAAATATTCAAAAAAAAAATGTTCTTCTATTATTATTTTTATGTTTAGTTGGTCAAAATATTTAGAAAAAATAAGATCTTTAAACATGAGGAAATTGACCTCTCTAATGGAAAAAAAAACAGTTACGTAAGTGTTATTCCAAATTTATTGTCTCCTTCCCGCCCATTCAATCTCCTCAACTCCCACCCCTTGATTATCCCCTCCCCCCACCCCCCATACACCAATCGATTCAACCTCTATCATATTTTGTTAAACAACATGTAGATTCTCTTGAATAATATTTTCTTCCTTAGTTATCTACTAAAAAGTAATTAAAAAACACTTTGTTTTTCAAGATGACATTTGCTGGGGAAAACTTATTTTTCATACCAAACACATCTGACCTGTTTTTCTAATCATTATAGAAGTGTTTATATACATTACAATGAAAAAGTGGGCTAATACTGGAATTTATGGTTTCATAAATGCAAGTGTTGTTGATAAAAATACCACATCGTAATGTACGTGAGTAAGCCAACAGCTACAAGAAATATATAAGAGACTTATGACTAACAAAAGATTCACGCAGCCACGTAGTGAGCACATAGCGAACTATTCTTTCGCCTTTTACTAAAGAATACCGTGTGTGCGCTGCAATTAGTGGCATACGCCAATTTTTGGAGGGATTTTCTTAACTGAAGATCCCAACAATACTAATAACAAAATTTTCTGGGTTGTTTATAAAGTAAGTTGAGACCCTCTAAATGTGGTTAAATTACTGTGGAAATCGAAAAAATGTGGTTAAGATTACTTTGAAAGTTATTTCAACTGTCAATAGTTTTCTTAAATTATGCTCCTTTCGTCCCAATAAATGTGGTTAAATTAATGTGGAAGTCGAAAAAATGTAGTTAAATTATTTTGAAAGTCATTTTAACTGTTATTATTTTCTTAAATTATATTTCTTCGTCTCATTTTATATGGCAAAATTTTTAAACAATTATAATATATATAAATATAATTTCATGATATGATAATATGAACTTAAGTTATGAACTACGTTCATTAAAAGTCATTATGAACTACGTTCATTAAAAGTCATGAATATGAATTTTTGGGCTAATCTGTGAACATATGACCTAGAGACAATTATAGTTGATCGAAAGTGCATGAATCTAAATGATGAACGTATAAAACTTCATTTGCCAACACTGTTAAGGATAATATCTTGTTGATTCGGGGGAATTGTTCTTTTATGCTTCTGATAAGGGATAGTTATACTTATAGATCCACATGATATGTACACATATGTCTCCACCTTAGTTGATTGGGTAGATCAAACTTCATGCATTCACATAGTATTTGTATCGTTTATTATATTTTCAGAATCTTATTATTGATTAAAAAAAAATATGATAAAAAGATGTACCATTAAGGTAGTATTAACGACCTTATCTCTTAATCTTCATATGTTATACTATGCTATATGTTTTTATTGATCTGGCATGTACCGATATGTTTAGATACAAATACTATTTAATATGTAATTACATCACTTTTATCGAGAGTGTTACATATACACATACATGTGATCAAGTCGCTCACTAGGTCCCATATTTTCAGCTAATTGGGGAGCCCTTCTCCGTTTCTCAAAAGACTAAATATACATATTTCTAGTACTTTATAATTATGTGTTTAAGGTAATACCAAGGGCCTTGTCCTAATAGATACTTCTCAATCATGTTTAGAGGTTTAATAGAGAGATACATGGTTATGTGTCAGATTGAATTTTCGTGTCTTTTTTTAACGATTCCAATTTCACAACTTATGTGTTATACAAGTGTTTTCTTTTACTGAACTTGTCTCTTTAAATGCTTTTAAACTGCACCTTCACTCATGTCTTGATGTATGCTCATGTCCAATGTCACGTTATGGGTACACGCTTAGAGCAACAATGATATCGAGTGTTGGTCATTTTCAATGTGTAGGCTCAAAGCGACATATTAAAATATAAATAGTCTTAATTATTCAGTATTCAAATCTATATACATGATCATAATTATTCTAACAAGTACATTTATATTCAGTCATTTTTCATCTTAGTGAAAACAAATGAGGTCTTAATCCATTGTCTTAAATGTAGATTCAAATACGTACATTTATATTCCGACTTTTACTTATTATGTTCGAAAAATCAAAAGATATTTTACAATCTTATGATTAGTATAATAGAGAATAGCTTACAATTTTATGTTCAGCATGGAGGAAAATATTCAAAAAAAATGTTTTTCTATTATTATTTTTTTATGTTTAGCTGGTCAAAATATTTAGAAAAATAAGGTCTTTAATGAAAAAAATAATAATTACATAAGTGTTATTCCAAATGTATCGTCTCCTTCCCGCCCATTCAATCTCCTCAACTCTCACCCCTTGATCATCCCCTCCCCCCACCCCCATACACCAATCCATTCAACCTCTATCATATTTTGTTAAACAACATATAGATTCTCTTTTGAATAATATTTTCTTTCTTAATTATCTACCACTAAAAAATTATTGAAAAACATTGTTTTTCAAGATGACATTTGCTGGGAAAAACTTATTTTTCATCCCAAACACATTTGACCTGTTTTTCTAATCATTATAGAATTGTTTACATTACAATGAAAAAGTGGGCTAATACAGAAAGTGGCCCTCTCAAACTTGTAAGTACTGGGTCCAACAAAGGCACAAAGCCCATATACTGGAATTTCATAAATGGAAGTGTTGTTGATAAAGTACCACATCGTAATGTAGGTGAGTAAGCCAACAGCTACAAGCAACATATAAGAGACTCATGCTAATAACATATAATTTATGCAGCCACGCAGTGAGCACATAGCGAACTATTCTTTCGCCTTTTACTAAAGAATACCGTGTACGCGCTGCAATTAGTGGCATACGCTAATTTTTGGAGGGATTTTCTTAACTGAAGATCCCAACAATACTAATAACAAAATTTTCTGGATCCCAACAATACTAATAACAAAATTTTCTGGGTTGTTTATAAAGTAAGTTTAAGACTCTCTAAATGTTGTTAAATTACTGTGGAAATCGAAAAAATGTGGTTAAGATTACTTTGAAAGTCATTTTAACTGTTATAATTTTCTTAAATTATACTCTCTTTGTTCCAATAAATGTGGTTAAATTACTTTGAAAGTTATTTTAACTTTTAAAATGTTTACTAAATTATTCTTAGTAAACTTACTTCTTTTTTTTTCTCTTAGTACTATTTTTAAAATGAAGTGGGACCAATAAGGATATTACCTTTAAGAAAATGTGACATTCTTTTTGGGACTGACAAAAAAAGAAATGATGCCACATAAAATGAACGAAGGGAATAATATCATGGTACCTAATATTGGCTAAATATTTGGGGAATAATATTATGGTACCTAATATTGGCTAAATATTTGGGTAAATAATTCAATATGATAAACCAATTTTAAGTTAGTGTTACTAATAACCCAACGAATTGCGTTATTAGAAACACAAACCTTGGTAAGTTTAACCCTATCAACAAAATTTAAAGTATTGACCCCTACAACCTTATACCTATCAACATAATTAAAAAAATTGAAATTTCTCTATCGTTATAATATATAAAGTTATTATTGTAATCGAAAGATTAAAAATTTAAATTGTGAAAATAGCTTTCCTTGCAAAATATTTTTCAATTCTTTGCTAACTTAGGAGTTAGGTGCACATGCATAATTCAACACAATTATCAAAAATCAAATTAGTATGCCAATAACCCCAATATTTAATATAAAGTAATAATCAAACGAATGGTGTTATTAGAAATTTAAATAAGAGAAAAAAAAACTTATATACATATGAAAAGTCTAATTATTTTTTGCCCTATTATCAAACACAACTAAAGAATTGAACCCCAATTGTTTTTACCTATCAACAAAATTAAAGAGTTCAACCCCTTGCACCCTTATATCGACACATTAAAGAACGAACTTTCATCTGCTGTTATAATAACTAATAAAGTTATTATCATGTAATTAAAAAGTCACAGTTTAAATTATAAATTATAACCTCTTATTTTATATTTTATTTTATATTTAATTTTTTCTTAAATTTTACACCTAACGAAAATTTAATCTACCAAATTATTAAAAAAAATTACCCCTTTCACCCTTATGGGTTTTAGCCCGCCAACAATGATGATATTTTAACCTATCGACATAACTAAAAAAAATGTGAAGTGTACAAGACATAGACAAATAAAGAGAGAACCTTATCGCTATCTTATGAGCAAAGAAAAGTATGAAATGATCAAAATGAGCCCATAACTCTCCAGAAGGGCATAATTCAAATAAAAAATCAAGAAGATGGGGAGACATACACCAACCTCGATTACCGTGTCATGTACTAGTTTCATTTTTCGAGAGTCAAATTATTTTACATTTAACTGAAAATTTATATATGAAATTTTTAATTTTTTTTATATTTATAAACTACATAAATATATTTGTACAAGTCACAATATTTAATAGTTTAAAATATTTAATTTTTTTATAAAATAGTTACAAATTAAAATAGATTTATTTAAATTTATAAATATATTTATACAAGTCACAATATTTAATAATTTAAATATTTTTATAAATTAAAATAAATTTATTTAAATTTCAAAATTCAAACGCACCTCTGTAAATTCTACCAATTTTTCAATTTTCTCATCAATGAGTAGGTACCGAACAATGTAAGTGATAATATAAAGTATTCCATCTTTCTTTATTTTAATATTATTAATACTATAACTTTGATGATGATCCATTTTAACCAGACATTCCTTTTAAAATAATATTTATCATAGGTATATTGTTGTTAAATTAATTATATTTTGAAAACTTCAATTTAATTGTTAATACATGCAGTCATCTAATAATAAGAATTGTACCTTTGATTTACTAAAATCGATAGGTAAAATACTATTAAAAAAAACTTTAAGGAATAAATAATATTTCCTATGTTTCAAAAAAGAATATTTTTATTTCTTATTTAATTTTTTTCAAAAAGAATTTAATTTTAACTTTCCACGTGGCATGTTTAAGACCACAAGATTTAAGAACATTTTGATACATTTGACATAACTTTAATTTAGAACCACAAGATTTAAAAGTCTTCTTTCTTTTCTTAAACTTCATTCCAAGTCAAACTAGTTCATTCTTTTTTAAACGGAAAAAATATGAAATAAGAGAATATACAGTATACTATCTCATTTTTAATATTTATATTAGAACCTGACTAATCTAAATTCACACAAAAAAGTAATGCATTGAAGAGTAACTGTCTATTTTTTCTTTATACGTCTCTTTAAAAACCATAAATAAAAATGTTACTTTTACTAATTTATGCTTTAAAAAACTCTTTTTGAATTTTACATAATTATTTATATTTTCAAGTAAATTAATTAAAATAATTACCTTTTTAAAGAAAAAAATAAAAAAATAATTGAGGACAACTATAAATCTAGACAAACTAAAATGAATCTTCGCATAAAAGTTAATACCCGGGATCCGATCCTATTAAATTTAATTATTTTTATTAATAAACAAAATAAAAATAAAAATAAACAGGTTATATACGTGATTCTGTCGAGATTCTAGAACAGCTAGCTAATCACGTGAGAATAACCTACTTACTGAAAAAGTGACATGCATTAAAGTGTAACCGATAATAATTAAAAGGGTTAAAGAATTATACTCCTTTCATTTTATAAAAATGTTGGTTTAAAAAAATTAAAATAAAATAATTTTTTTAGTTTTAAATTAAAGTTGTACCAAATGTATTAAAAAATTGATTGTATGGTGTTAAATATATCACGTGAAAAGTTGAATTTAAAGAATTGTAAAAAAAGGGGACTTTTTTATTTAAACAGACCAAATAAAAGAGTAGGCTATTCTTTATTATTAAACGAAGAGAGTAATATTTTAAAGAGAAAACAACATTTATATCAAAAAAGAAAAACTATTTATAAGTGGTTATCCTCCTTATTTTCGTATTAGTGGCGAAATCAACAATTTCACAAAGAGTGTCCAGATTAAGCACAATAAGAACTCTTTTAAAAGTAGAACTAATGAGATTCGAACATATAAGCAGTTACTCATTCCAAAGAGGCGAAATCACTAGGCAATAACAACTTGTTAGGTTAAGAGTGTTCAAAATATGTTATTTAATAATTTCATATGTCATTTTACTTGTATTTTTTTTTCCCGACGAATCGTGTCAATTTGGACACTCTGACCATAATGTGGCTACCCCACTGTTCTCATACCCCTATTCTTAACTACTAATGTGTCCTTAATATTCGATACCATCAAAGTATATATATAGATAGACACACACTCGTGGTATCAAAGAGGAAGAAAAGTGCAGTGATTCACTTATTCTTTGATACCATTAGAGTAAAATTTTAGAAAAAGAGACAGTGTTTCAGTGAAAACTCTACTCAGTTACTCTTTAATATCATTCTGATGACATCAAAGAAGAAACTGCTCAATTACTGATTAATATCATCGAAGTGTATTCAAATCGTATCAAGAATTAAAAAAAAATTTAGTGATTGAACAAGAGGAAAGTAAGGTAAATAATTTGGATTATGTGTTCCATCAAAGTAAATAAATTGAGTAAAGTCTTAACTTAGGACAATTTGTGTAATTTTCCTTATTTAAAAATTAACAAAAAAAATATTATTAAATAATTTCTTTCTATTTATGGTCATGAATACTAATCACTTTAATTAAGAATATTTATTCACTTTATTTTTGTGTTTTAAACATTAATTGAAAACCTGTAAAATTTTCATCGACTTCTCCGCACACGATTATTACGTGCCCCGTCCGCTATAAAAGAGGGCTTGCCAACTGCCTGCCTTTTCGAAGCTCTCCTGTACAAACTCCATTACTTAGTTTTTCTCCATCTCTACCATGGCTGACGCAGCTGCAACGCCGCCTACTGATCCAGCAAGCACGGCGCCACCTGCTACGACTGATCCAGCAAGCACGACGCCGCCTGCTAGTACTGATCCAGCAAACACGACGCCGCCTACTAGTACTGATCCAGCTGATCCAGTAAGTATACAATGTCTTCTACGTTTATCATGATATTACAGTTAAATCAATTTTAATTTTCAAACACACACCGTTGTAGCGTGGTTGTAACTTCATATTCTGTTATTCAGGCTTCACATATTAGATCTAAGTTGTTCAATTACTCAATTTAATTGCCAGAATGAATTGTTATCTTCTTATTTTGAGGTGTTAAATTAGGAATGAGTTGTTGTGCAATGCCTTCATGGTTGCCAATTTCATCTTCGCAATACATATGGTCACTCGACTGATAAAAAATATATCGAGAAAGAGTAGTTAGATTTGATTAAATGCATTGACAGGTAGAATACTAGTATAATTTGTTGAATTTAATTCGAGATGTGTTTTCTCAACATAGGTGAGATTCAGAATTTTTGAGTTTTAAATCTGTACCTGATTTGTGTTTATAATTGAAGGTAGCAGAAGATGAGAGGAAACTTAAATATCTGGATTTCGTTCAAGTTGCAGCGATCTATGTGATTGTTTGCTTCTCAACTTTGTATGAATACGGCAAAGAAAACTCCGGTCCGTTGAAACCTGGTGTACAGGCCGTAGAAGCCACTGTTAAAACTGTTATCGGACCGGTTTATGAGAAGTTCCATAACGTTCCTTTCAATCTCCTCAAGTTCATCGACCTAAAGGTTCACCTTCTTTCTCCAAAATGAATTTTACCCATACTGTCTACACCATACTTATTTTGCAGCTGAAAGTTTGCTGGAATTGAGAAGGTATTTGTATGGCATTCAGAAATTGTCTTCTCCAACTAATCGAAATCCTAGATCTAGCTCAATCTGGAAGAATGTGCATGGACATGCACATGATAATTCACTAACATAGAAACGAATGTTGTAAACTTTGAACTCGAATTTCAGTGGCAAGGATTTGAAAGTTTGAATCTATGCAGGTTGCAGACTTGATGACAGAAGTTGAAAGCCATGTGCCTTCTCTACTAAAGCAGACATCATCTAAAGCTCTGTTAATAGCTCAGAAGGCTCCAGAATTAGCTCGAGATCTCGCCGGCGAGGTACAGCACGATGGCTTAGTGGACACAGCGAGCAACGTAGCTAAAACACTCTACACAAAGTACGAACCCACAGTCAAGGAGCTATACACAAAATACGAGCCAGTGATCGAGAAAAATGCGGTTTTGGCATGGAGATCTCTGAATAAGCTTCCTTTGTTCCCTCAAGTGGCTCAGATTTTAGTGCCGACGGCTGCTTATTGGAGTGAGAAATACAATCAAGCGGTGACATATGCGTCGGAGAACGGCTATACGGCGGCGCATTATTTACCGATTATTCCCGTAGAGAGGATCGCGAAGGTGTTTGAAGGCGGCGCCACCGCTGAAAACGAGCAGTCCGTTCCCTTGACCGACGGCACTGTTGCTCCGGCGCAATGACCATTTTACATTACTGTACTGGGGGGGGGGGGGGGGGGGGGGGGCTTAATGGGCCGTCAGGTTAATAACTTGGTTTATGTTTGTCGGTAGTAATTGTTCATCTTTATATCGTGAGCCACTTCTTAAGTTCCTTAATATATTGTATTTAGTAATTATCCTAAATCACCAAATTTAAATTCTTGAACATATCATATTGTATCAACTTTTAATCAAGCAGGTGAAACAAAATACAAGAATAAAGAGGTTTTAGGGAGTATCGATGGTAAAGAACATCAAAAGAAATGATTTGATTTTGTAACCTTTCACAAAGTTGAATAAGACGTGCGTTTATTAGATTTCGATCAGTCTAGGAAAATATTTGTACATTGTCCCGAGATCATTTCCATCATATTTTTAAGCCTCACGTGTTTAAATCGAAGAAATTTTCACATATAGCCACTTAAATATAATTAATTACTCTCCATAGATATAGTTTGATAATTATAATTTGTAGCTACATGTTATATGAAGAAAAGAGATGAGCGAGACTAGGAGAGTGACGAGAGAGGCGAGAGAGGGGAGAAAAGAGTGGGAGAAAGGTGAATTATATATGTATATTGGTTAGATATTTGTATATTATACCTATGTATTTGTATATATGGCAAGAGAGATTGGGAGAGAGAGGAGAGAGGAGATTGGGAAAGGGAGGAGAGAGGCGAGCGAGACTAGGAAGAGAGGTGACTGTATACATATGTAGGTTAAATAATTGTATATTATACATATGTATTTGTATATTCTGGCGAATTATACATATACAAACGTGACTAATTATACAAATTCGAAGTCGGCCCATGTAATTAATATACAATGTTTGTCGCGAAAGATAATAATAGCAAACTACAACTATGATATGTAATCAAATAGTATAAATTTATTTTATTACGTAATTTTCTCTAACCACCACCCTATTTTATTTTTATCTGACACGAAAAAGTAGCAACAATATACATTTTTTTAAATGACTCAAGATCCATCATGATCGTTAGTTGTTTCTCCATATTTGCGTACAATATGCAAATAGCTAATGATATCTACTCGTACTAAAAAATGATGAATTGCTTCTATGCATATCTAGAAAATTAAAATATGAATGATTAATTGGTAAAAATGGTGAAGTAACATTTTAAAATAAAATGATAAGGTATAATTTTTACATTGATAATATCTATCACTTCTACTTGAAACATTTTTGCAATAGTTCGTACATAATTCTAAATGCTTTCTAAAGTTCATGCTTTACAAAAGAGTGAAATGACAGATTCAACCCAACCCCCCCCCCCCCCCCCCCCCCCCCTCTTTACTTCCTTGTCCTCTATGTAACACAGCATAAACACCTTTTGAGATAAGATTGGCACCAAAAATGAAAATCAACAAACAACTCAAACAAACATTTACTCAACAACATATTCAATGTAATCTCAAATAGGATATGAGAATAGTTACGTACGCAGACCTTATCTCTATCTTGTGAGAGTAGAGAGTTGTTTCTCGACTCGGGTAAAACAATCATTTTCTCCAAAAAGAGATCAAAAAATGACTTCACAAACTCGATAAGAAAAATTTTCAAGCAAATACTTCTACTACTATGAGATAGTACATCTATTATGTCCTTGCCCAAGCATAAGCCATTAGTGACCTTAACCAAATTCTACTCCAATATTGAACCTTGTAATATCACCACTCAAGAAGTATCAGTCGGTTCAATTAATATCATGTTATAAAACAATAAATATCAACAATCAAGGAAACTCTGCCTTGTGGACCCTTGTTTGTAAGATGTATGTTGTTGAATAGAAGTACATTAAATGAGAAAAAGAATCACAGTTGTTCAATACATTGTAGGAAGCATATAAAGCAACACAAACCCCTTCATTTCATCTGGCAAAAAAGTACATTCAATCACTCAAAATTGACTTATAACTCATAACAGTAGGAATCCTAAATAGATGGGAAATTAACAGAAGCATTATTCAATGAACTGACAAAGACAATATGTCATCATGTAAGGTCTAATGAACCAAAAATGCAATGCTGATATGGAAATGAAATTTAGTAGATTGAGTACTTCTCGCCAGCATCCGGCCAAAGCTTCCTGTAGATGCCAATTGCAGTTGGAATAATAGCAGTAAGTGCAAGAGAGAGATGGTCTGAACTGCTTGTCCTCACGGTTACTTGCCCACTGAGCTTGTTATTGATTCCTGCTCGAACAGCTACCTTCGAATTGCGTCCCACAGCGAATTGCGCCATACTGTTGAAACCTAGAGCCAAATCACCTCTCCACTTTATGACGGACATAGACAATGTAGATTGCACCTGACCGATTGGGAAATCTGCCTCCCTCCTCTGCAGTTCAAAGTTAGCCCCATAAGCTGTGTCACTCTGAGATCGAACAGTGCCAGCACTGCCAACTAGGACGTATTGCTTGCCTAAGATGATTTGATCTTCAACTTTAAGTCCAGTGACCATATTTTCACCTAGAAATGTAACAGAAATTCCGCAAGCAGTCTTGTTCTTCTTCAAGCTTTTGAATTTGGTTTCTCCTCGGACAATATAGGCAAGTTGCTTCCCTATGCTTTGAATATCAAAGCCAGCCATGGTTGATCCATTTTCTCCGTGCTTAGCAGCAATCGAAGAGTCCAAATTGATACTGAAATCCTTCTTATCTTTGGTGATTTGCACAGTAACTGCAGCAGGGAAACGACTGGCAATGGCTAAACTTTGTTCCACGTTAACACCATCATAGCCACAATCATGATCCCAACCATGCGTGTCCAGAACAGGCCTTGCAAGGAACTGTGATGTGGGCTCCAAGAAGCGGTACCTATAGGCGGGATTATCACTATCAAAAGAAGGTGGAAGGGCCATGTCAGGAAGGGGAACTGCTACGGGAGCTGCTGCACCTGCATCAGCTTCTTCCTCTGCATAACCATTGTCAATTGCAGCCTCTTTTCCCTTACTTTTCATCTCTTTCATTCTTTTTAAATCTTCTCTCAACTGTTTCTTCTGAAGGAGCTTGACCCTGTAGTCATACTCCTCAAAGTACGCCTTCCTCTGTTCTTTGCTGAGCTTAGCAAGCTGAGCCTTCCGAAGAGGCTTGAAGGGAGGAAGCTGGTCATACTCATCTTCTTCTTCTTGGTCAGAGTCTGACAAATCATCTAAGTCAATGTCTGAATCACCGTTGTCACCACCCTGCTCAGCAGAAAGCTTTGGATGCGCACGTGACTGCAACATTGAAGAAAGCATGTAGGGAAGAGGTGGTGAGCGTGTGCGGAAACCAAAGAGCTTACGGTGATCAAATGGATCTTCAGGCTTTGAAAGTGCACTTGCTTCAGATAAGATCTTCATTGAGTAGCTTAATAGTAGTAATTGAGGCCTCCAGCTCTGGCCATTAGGTAGTATCTTATGTCCATCCCTATTCCTCCTGCAAGATGGATGATTTTCTACCAGAGAGACGGGATTCATCAGACTTGGACTCATCATTCGTAAATCGCCTACTGCTTGCCCGATGGACTGCTGAACAACATGAGATCTTTGAGTAACAAACACCTCATAACTTAAAGGGGATCCAGAAGGTCCATCTGGAGGTGCAGAAGCTCCATGTGTGAGGGTGACTATGGCGCTTCGCCATATTGAAGGGCCAAGACAACTTGTGATAGTCTTCAGCATAGGAAGATCATTGAGATCTCTAGTTTGGGCATCCAACCGATCGACATAGAGGTAAATATCAGGGGGATTCTTCTTAGTCAACTTCTTTACTGAAGACAAGACATTGCGATTGAAACCCTGTTCCATCGCAGAGGACTTGAGGCCAGGTGTATCAAACACCCGAATCTTAACACCATCTACAACACCACTGATCTCTTTCACACTGGTGGTAGCAGGTCCAAAGGCATCAATTGATGTTTTTTCCTCTCCAAAGATAGAGTTTATGGTAGCGCTCTTACCCACCCCAGATTTGCCAATAACCAGGATATTCACAGAGAAGTCCAAATCATCTTTCCCCTCTGCTTCAAGCTGGAAAGCTTTCATCTTGGCAGCCTCAACGCTAAAAAGTGGACTGTTTTGCCTTCGTGCAATAAGTGTCATCCGGTACAAAACTTGTGCAGCTATGGGCTCATCAGAAGATAGACCCAACCTGTGAATAAGCCTCAAAAACTTGACCCTGATCTGCTGTAGTTTGTCCAGTTTCTTCTTCTCTTCTTCACTCAAGTTGTTCTCAGATTCTCCACTGTTCTGGAGATTGGAATGAGTAAAAAGATTGGGTTGGCTTGGTCGGGGAGCTGGCCTCAGTGACCGGAGTGATGACCCAAGACCAGCAGGACGTTCAACAGAGAACAGTCTTGATCCATCTTGAGACGTGACTGTTATGTTGCCACCATCAGAATCACCACCTGTTGCTGCTTTTAAAAGAGCAGCTAAGGCAGCTGAATCAAACAACTCCTTCACATCTCCTTCTTCATCAGTATCAGCCTCCTCATCTGAGTCGGTGACAATCTGACCATCAATATCCTGAGAAACCTCAGCACCAGCATAGGAGCCACCACCAGATTCCCTTTCCAGCTCCTCCATAAACTGTTTGGCAGCTTCAGAGCTTCCAAAAATCATACCATCTGTCTCTCCATCTGAAACTGAGCCTTCAAGGTTAGCTTCTTCATCTATATGATCTTTAGCTTCTCCTTCTTGCTCTGAGCCAGTGATTGACCTTGATATAGCAGATGTTTGACCAGAGACTTCAACTTCCACTACATCTCGCTCGACGCTTTCTCCGGAATGGTCACCATTGGCATATATAGTTCCAGACACTGCCTGCTCAGGTTCCACTTCAACATCCTTGGTGTCCAGACTTTTATTAACAGTTTCAGGATCAGCTTCTTTAATTTCCTCAGTAACAGCTACCACATCACCAGTCTGAACAACTCCAGAATCAAGTTTTCCAGCACCAACAATGTTATCCACAGGCTTTGATTCTGCAGTTGCAACAGTATCATCCACCACAGGCTTAGGGTTCTGTGCATCTACTTCATCAACTGTCATTTTAGCCACTTCTTCAATAAGTTGTCTGGTCTCACCAACATCATTTACTGATGTCACATTTTCATCATTGGTACCTTCAATATGTTCTTCCACTTCCTTGCTCTCGTCCACATCTCCAACAACAGCAACCCCTGGCCCTGAGACATTGACTTCAATAGCATCCACAACTGCATCTCCTTCGGAAGTAAATTTCTTACTACCTGTTTCAGCCAACAAAGATTCCGACGGTTGTTCAACAACCACCTTATTGAGTTTTTCGGCATCATCACTATGTATAGCTCTCTCTTCAATGACCGAGGTAGGTTCTTCGGCCTCCTTCAAATTGGATGAAGCAATAGCAACCTCTTCAAAGACCGAGGTAGGTTCCTCAGACTCCTTCAAATTGGATGAAGCAATAGCACTCTCTTTGATGACCGAGGTAGGTTCCTCAGCCTCCTTTAAATTAGATGAAGCAACACTAGTTAAAGCTTCATTCTTTTCATCCTCCACAATCTCCTTCACCTCCTCCTGAATGGACCTATCCTCACCCCCTTGCAATTCTATCTTTTCATCCTCCACAGTCTCCTTCACCTCCTCCTCGATAGACCTATCCCCGCCCTCTTTCGGTTCCATCTTTTCATCCTCCACAGTTTCCTTCACCTCCTCCTGAGTGGACCTATCCTCACCCTCTTTCAATCCTGCACCAACCGCAACCTCACCACCATTATCTTTCACCTGCTCAATTGAATTCAACTTATCAACCGAGTCAAACTCTTCAGTATTACCCTCCGAACCCTCGATTCCCGTCCCCAGTGATTTGGTAGCATCAGAGTCAGTAGAATCAGGTAAACTATTCCCAATAACAGGAACAGAACCACCAACATCTCCCCCTAAAGCCTCAACATTTTCAACACCCTCACTCATAGAAACCTCAGAAACAGGCTTCTCAATTTCCGCAGAACCCACAACGGAATCATCCAACTTCTCTTCCCCAATAGTTTTTTCTAGGGTTCCCTCATCTGGGTCAGCAGGAATTGGCAATTCTTGCTGACCACCCACAATAGTTACATCACTAGCGCTTTTACCCTCACTATTGCTATTACTATTAATATCGGAATCATTGATTTCTACATTAATTTTGGAGACATTTTCAGTTTCAGTATGATTAGAAGAAGAATTGTTGATGGGAGAAGAACCTGGAGAAGAAGAAACAGCAGGAGGCGAAAACGTCGCTTCTTCAGAATCCATGGCGCCCAACAAACAACAACAACTCCGCTACTCAACTGTGAAGAATTGAAAAAAGTGTAAAGATAACAAAGTTCTCTGTGGAGAGAACAAAGAGGGGTTTGGTTCTTGTGAGATAAGAGTAGACGATAAGGTTTATACTACTAGCTGCATTTTGGTATTGGCACACTATGGGCTTTGGGGTTTTTGAGATTTTTCGGGTATTTCGGTTCGTGAATTAAATTATTCGAAATTTTTATTTGATACACGTTAATTAAATTTAAATTATGCATTATAAACTATATTTGAGAATGACGTTTTCAATAAAAATTTCTTCATATTCAATATAATATAAGATATATTGAGATTATAAAATTTGAGGTATAAAATTATCAAATTTATCATTAGTAAAATGATTAATTATATTTTTAATTAAATAAAGTATATGATTTCAATTAATTTTGATTACTTGTAGAAAATGTGGAAGAAAAAGAATTAACTAAAAATACTAGAAATGTCTGTTAAATTTCACAGATTATTTATTACAAAAGAAATTATATTAAACACCAAAAAAGATACTTTTTTACTTCATATTGTAAATTAATGAATAAAAAATATAGTTCAAAATAAGTGAATTTTTTGAAATTTTAGAATATTATTAACACTTTTTGCTAATATTTATTCTTAATTTAATGAGATTGTTAATTATGTTTCTTTTTCTAATAGAATAATTCGAAAATAATCAAAAAGATAATAGTAAAAAATAACTTTTTATTTATGTTCTTAAATATTTTTTCGATAAATGTATCAAGTCCATATCATTCACTTTTAATATGAACTAGAAAGAGTATATATAATGGCCTATTATTTTTAAATATTTTCTGAATGTTTTTAATTATAGAAATCATGATCTATAGTAATTTTATTTACTTAGTGAGTGTGTTATAAAAAAAAAGATTGAACTATTAAGGAATGAACATAGAATTTTCTCATTGGTTAGAAATTTTGACAAAACACCACAAAAGGGTACACTTCTAAGTGTTATATAAGTTTTGAAGAAGTGAGATGAATTTCAAATATAAAAAGTGAATTTAAATCAAATAATAACTTCAAAAAAATTATTCTTCATTTTGAACATATGTGTCTTAATATTAAAAAACGCATGCATATACTTTCTCCGTCCAATTTTAATTATTATGATTTCTTTTTTAAATCAAATATTAAAAACTTTAACTTACATGTTACGATATATTCTTTCATAATATTAATTTGTAAAAAGTTGTAACTTATAATATCTTTTAATATATTTTTGAATATTTAATTCTTTTTTTTAAAAAAAATATCAAATCAATATGATCTAATTTAACTTCAGAATTAGTCAAAATCCATTTTCGTAAAATATAGTATGACAACTAAAATAAAATAAAGAAAGTAGAGGTTGGGCCTTAGAAAACATTAATAACAAACCAAAAAAAACATTAATGACAAACCAAATTTCCAATGTATATGTCGAAAGTCTACTTGTAGAAGAAAAAATGCCTAACTTCAAAAATAAAATTTATAACTTTGTTTTGAAATGGAAAAAAAAAATGTGACTTGTGAATTAAATGCACATTAGGAGTTTGAATTTGACATGAACTAAAGCCTAATGAGGTAGTAGGACAAACTTAATGTTAGGTTATTAGCATTTTAATATTAATATTTAACCTATTAAATTGCTTTATTTTGAAGTTATAAGAATGGATGACTTCTACATCATCTATTAGCATTGGTTATCCATCAATGTATTTCATTCTTAATTCCTCCATTACTCCCTTTGTAACCTATGTAACATATGTAACTCCCTTTGTAACATATGTAACATATGTAACTCCCATTGTAACCTATGTAACTCCCATTGTAACCTATGTAACTCCTAAGGCCATTATCTTCACTATTTACTATCTCGTAGTATAAATAGTGGTAGTCTTCATTTGGTTTTAGAGACACACAATTCATAAGAGAAAACAAAGAGTGAAAGAGTTAGTCTAAAGAGAGTTCTTATTAGTTGAAGGGAGGTGTTCTTTTTTTGTGGAGCTTTGGACTCAACTTTTGTCCACAGTTGTTGAGTTATACTTTGTAAAGGCTGTTGTATCCTGGAGGGGACAAGTCAAAGAGGACTACTGCTGGACCGGTGAAAACATGGGCTTGAATCTCCTTAAAGAGAGCGAGATATCCGCGCCTCAGCCTGAAGAGATTACTTTCTTCATTTTATTTTCAATTGTAATCTTGCAATTTTATTATCTTGTAAGTTTTTTTTCACTAACACTTAATTTATTATTTTACACATATTGAAGTTTTGGATTTAGTTTAAGCATAAATTTTATTAGTAACTATTTAGTCAATATTTAAAAAGTGCATTTAGGAAAAATATAGTATTAAAAAAAACAATTTTGCATGCTAATTTATGAATCGTTTTTTTTTCTTATTAAAAACATGTTCAACGTCTTTAATTCTTTGAAATAAATAGTTTTTTTTTTTACTTTGAAAATCGAACAAAGTATAACAAGATAGAGTGGTTGTGATGGATTTAGGATGGGGCGAGAGTATTCACCTGCACCCTTTTGATAAAAAATTAACTATTTATATAAAGTATTTTTTTTCAAAATTTTAGTGAATATATAGGATTTAAATACCTAAGCATAAGACTGAAAGTTACCTTAGTAATTTAGGGACTTCATAATTCATTTTTAAATAGATATATCATATTTATTTTTCTAACCTACTTAATAAAAATTCTGAATCAGTATTTAAAAATACAATTTAATTTCACAATCTTACTGAATAATTTGAATTGCATATTTGTTTGGTTGTAACTGCAGGCTTTGGATGGAATGATGATAAATGATAATATTTTTGGTCTGACTAAGTTACTTTTTTAAAAAAAAAAAAATTTATAATATCTTGAGGGATTTTAATTCCCCACAAAACCCTTTTTTTTTTTTGAGTATATTCCATTTGCTTTTTAAAATTTTGTCAACATTGGGTTTTTACTGATTTTATGTGGACCTCAACTTCCTCATCTTTAATGTATGGCCTTCTCTTTTTTTTAGGCTTCCATGATATTCCAATTCCCTAAATTATCTATAAAACTATATATTATATATTTTAAATAATTTGATTTTAAATTTTAAAAAAAAATTTTAGCAATTGATCTTATGTTTAGTGAACTCTATAATTTTTGGATATGATGATATGAATATGTACTTATGTCCTCCTAAAAATTATTTTATTTGTCTCAATTTGTATGACATAATTAAATTTTCGAGAGTTGAATGATTTAGTTATATCTGTGAAATTAGACATGTAATATGTAAATTTATCAAAGTAAATTTTACATATTTGAAAACTACGTAATAAATACTATAAGACATTATAATTGATATTTGAAAGAGGGAAAATGGTCGGAAAAATACTTCAACATTGGCCAAAATAGTTGTTTCGATATCAAATTTTATGGAGAACCTTTTACCTCATGCACTTTTTAAAAGTATATTTTAAAGATATATATGTGCCCACGTGGACACATTACTTTTCAAAATGATGCAATATTTATGATGTTCACGTGGACACATATATATCTTTAAAATACATTTATTAAATAGTGCAAGGGGTAAAAGATCATGCATGAAGTTTGTATTGTAGCAACAATTGTGATCAAGCTTCGAATATATTTAAGACCTTTTTTCTTTTAAAAATATATAAAATTATTGAAATCTCAAAATTTGCAAAGTATCACATAACTTAGGACAAAAAAAAAATATTTGTCACGAAGGCATAAATTAAAAACCTAACACAAAATATGGGTAAAAGTGCAAGTGACCCTAACACTTGTTTGGATCATTGTTATCAATTGTATTGTATTGTATCGTTAATATACCTACAATGGTTGTTTTGATTGTTACTTAAAATATATTGTACTGTATTGTTAAATTTCGTTGTTACGTAACAATGGAAATCCCTATTTTATGAAACAACTAATTTGGTGTGTTCCCATTGTTACTAGTTTCTTAATCTTTACATAATATTTCAAAATACTATTTTACCCTTTACCTTAATTATTTAAACCTAGTCAAACCTCCTACCCGGAAATAATTAAGGATATTTATAAATTACATTACTGTATGATACAGTCAAACCAAACAATTAAAATGTTACTAAACAAAACAAACAATACAATCTAACCAAACATTGTATCTACCATACAATACAGTACAATACGATACAATACATTATGAAACAATAGATAACAATAATCCAAACAAAGTGTAAAATATTTTCTTGAACGGAAAGAAAAAATCTTCAACTTTTCCCCTTTTTGGGCTTTCTAAAGAAAACATCTTCACATTTTAATTGGGCTTTGCAATCATGTCTTTTGGTTTGGGCCTTGCATCGTGAGGCTTCTTTTCTTTTATAAAAGTGACTTTTGATATAAAATCGAAACATTTTGTGAGGTAGATTATTTTGACATTATTATTTAATTTATATTTTTTTTAATGTATATTGTATGCACATTTTAGACACTTTATTTGAAATTAGGTTTTGGTACGTCTATTGTCTAATACTGCATATGAGTGATGTTTATGCATTTATAACTGAAGTTTTAAAAAAAAATGGTTGATCTTCATAATTTCACATGAATTTTAGTCATATATAATCAAAGTATTTTTATCTATCAATTGTTGCTTGTACTGTTATCGCATGTATATAAACTTCATACATAAATAGTTGAAATTAGACAAGTCATTTTTCCAACTCTTTAATGAAATCAATACGCTCCGACCATAACATGCTGGATACAATAAGGTATCATCACCTAAGTCAAATTTTAAAAATATATCATAATCTACCTTAAATGTCAAACAAAAATATAACAAACTTTCATAAATACGTATTTTCTTTTTGAACAGATTCAAAACAATAATTTTCATTTTAAAATATCATTCATACACCATAGATGCTAAGTCTAGAAATAAGTTAATTTCATCCTGAGTTAATACTCCAATAAAAAAAATCATTTCTTCATCCTCAAACTTAAAATCTCACATTTATACGATCATATCATGGATAATACGTTAACAAATTTTTTAAAAAAAAATCATAAAATGAGATATAATTGAAAATCTTTCTACCTCACAAAAATCGATGTTTAGTGAATGATATGAAATCAATTTTTTTATATAGAGAGATCTTCACATTTGCGATAAAACTTTTGTAACTACGAGTCCATCAGAAGAACAATACTTCACACTACAAAAGCATAACTTTTTCGTACAATTTCAACAATTCATTTCGCTATGATTTTGAAATTACTATGCAAATTTAATTTTTTCAATCAAACACAATTTGGAGCTTACTTGCTTCAAGGTACCATTTGCTAAAACTAGGTCAAAACATCAAATTTTTAATCAAGCACTTAAAATTCATTTGAGACCTCCCAAAATATATATCAAATATGTAAATCAATCATGTTTTTATGAACATGCTGAAGTCATCAAATCTTCTTTTCGAGGTCATGTTATTCAGATATTGATCATGGTCGATTCTAGATTTTAAAAGAAATTCACTAAAAATCAACTTAATGATTTAAACCACTCTTTTGAGTGTCTTGTAAATCATCCTTCAAACCTAATAGAGCATCAAAACTCAAATTCAAATGCATTTAATCAAAATATATATTGGCTTTTGTCAAACTTCTCGTTTTCAAACTTTTTGAAATAAAATTTCTTCTCCAAAACACATCTAATCACTTCAAAAACTATGTTGCTCGTACGTGTAAGTAGTAACTAACATAATAAAACTACGACAAATATCAAAATTGAAGAAAAATATATATTCAATAGCATAAAACGGTCATACATATCGCAACAAAATCTAAAAGTTATAATTAAGATCAAAGAAATTTCAACTCTTTCATCGATCAACCATACCACTCCTCAACTAAAATAATTTTACAAATTATGATGATTACTTTAATAATTATAGTCTAAGAAAAAGTCTTACAAATGTTACAATTAACTTTATTTTCTATTTTTGTTATGAATATGAATAAACGATATCCAATCAATCTCTTTTCGATGATAATAAAAACAAAACAAAACACATATTATTGACCGATAATGAAAAGAGGAATTTCACATAATCATTCTAAATTGTTGGTCACATTAGAAAAAAAAAAATACATCACAAAATACAATTCTTCCTTAATCTTTCACACAGAGCAAGTTGTAATACTAATAGTTTAAAAATAGGTTTCAATATACAATGATTTTGACCATAATTAATATTATATATCATAATATAATGTATAATATTGTATGCATGTTCATGCTAAACAAGAGGAATGGAAGTACAAAGAATAAAATAAAGTAGTTAATACTAAAAAATAAATAGGTTTGAGAATCTTTTAATTTACAAAATTCAATAAAGTAGTTAATACTAAAAAATAAATAGGTTTGAGAATCTTTTAATTTACAAAATTCAAAAAATAATTTTAATTTATATAAATTTATTGTTGGTTGTTTCTTCCTTAACCATTCATTGTTCCCAAGGAATAGCAAAAATAGAATAAAATAATGGTAAAAGTGTGTGGTTAAAGAAAGGCAAAAAAAAAATTAAAATTATAAAATAATAACAGAAGTGTATATAGTGCCCAATAGTTGTGTTTTCCATCTTTAACAACAAACAAACTAATAAAATATTCCAAAAGAGGATAAGACAATAAAAATTGGATACAATATAATATTTTAGCAAATAGAATTTTTTTTAACTAAAATAATAATTCTATATTAAAATTTAGGATAAAAAATTAAATTTTTATTTAATATATAATAAAATAAGTGTATCACAAATTTGTGTAAAAGATAAGAATAATATAATCATAGATTGAAGTTGAAAGTTAAATTGTTCGTGTTAATTACTAACTTCATTTCAAACAATTTGATAAAAGAGAATGAGAGATATATAAGATTATTGATAACAAAAAAAAAGAGGTGGATATGAGATAATTAAAACTTAAATTTAACTAAGGTTAAATTATAAATTTAATTAAATTAATAAAGTTAAAAATATAATTTCAAAATTGAATAGCAAAGACATTCATTACTAAGAATGTCAAGAGTTAAATTGCCCAACTTTTTAATAAATGAAAACTTTTATGCAGAATTTTAGAGATATGTACCAATGATTCTTTCTAAAGAAATAGATTAAGATTTCAATTGAAAATTATATGATCGATTGAGTTCAATTGATTCGTTGAAGAAGCAATGTTATTAAAGAATTCAATTCTCAATAAAATGTTAGGTTCAATGTATTATGACATTATTTGTGTGACTCGTTAAAACGTAAGTTTATAAATTTTCAATATCAGTATGAGCATAAATTTTTTGTGCTCAAGCATAATTATTTTTTATTAGCTCTCTAATTATCTCTTTACAAATTTATCCTCGTAACTAACAAACAAAACCTTCTAATAACAAATCATTAATAATATATTTGATAAAAATTGCAAAATTTCAAAAGCTACAAATGTTTAGGATGCAAAATGCTAAGTATTTATTAAATTTTGATGACTAAAAAAATGTCTTAAATATACTAACAACCTAAACCTACATCCTTCAATTATCCATATGAACAAAAATTATTTTAAATTTGTTTAAAATGTGATAATTTACGTTATATCGTTTAAACATATTAATGAACTAACAATTCCCATCAGTTCTCCATCGAAGTCTCCAAATTTTACATTATTAATCACATTTTTTGCACTTAAACACACAAAGGAATTAGTACTAGTGATACTCGAGAAGATATTAAAAGTGATTTATATACAATTATCAAATAAACATGAATCAGAAGATGAAAGTTAAGTTAGGTGCATAAGAATCATATGTGACAAGAGATTATAAATCACATTCAAATTAGAACTCTAACAATTTATTTAATAATAAATTTACGTTCATCGTTTGACTGATATTTTAAATCATATGATTGGATGTATCAAATACCACTTCCTTTATTAGACTAAGAAGAAGAAGAATTAAAAAGAAGTCTAGGAAACAATAAGAGAAAATAATAAATTACATTATCATTGAAAGCAATCTCCGCAAAAAGAAAAAGAACTAACTCTATCATCTCAAATGTCATGTTCAAATCGTATATCAAAAGATGCTTTGATTTCATGCACTTCAATATTATCCTTTTTAACTTTCAATCTTTTTCTATTTCATATTGATACCATTATACGTATTTGTGAAATTTAGGGTCTTTAGAAGAAAAAAAACAATTGAATGATAACATTGAGAGATTATAATCATTTAATTATTTGTGCATGTCAATCATAGTAGTTCAATTGATTGAATACATAAAATTTTACCTTGTTAGTAAGTGTTCGATTTTCAAATTTTATTATTGCACATCTGGCCTATGAATGTCTATTTAGTGATTTAAAAGCCAAAGAAAAGCAAATAATCAATTCAAATATGAAATACAATGTTGTTATGAGGTGATACTAAATAGTAATAATAATAAGAAATTGAATTTTATTATTGGTCCGTCCAATCTATATACGTCTCATTTAGGAATTTATAAGTCAATTCGAGTATGGATCATAACAATGTTATTATGAGCTAATAGACATGTAGTAATGTAAGAAACAAAGTATTGTTACTGGTCCGTCCAACCTATGTATGTGTCATTTATAGAGTTAAACGACAAAAAAAGAAGAAGAAGTAAATAACCCATCCAAATATGAATTACATTGTTGTTATTTTTTTTATTTGTCACTCGATGTCCGGAGTCTACATTGGAGTTCTTACTGAATCATAGATAGATATGTATCGATCACTCTATCAGATTAGTTTTTGTTTCTTTTTGAAAGAAGCACAAGCAAATAGTATTTCAATTTCTTTGGCAAGTGAATACAACCAAGTCATTGACTTTGCTTTATCTCTTTCTCTTTTTTCTTTTTACTTTTATGTTCGTTATTTAAAATTCACTAGCTTGATTAATTCGAATGTTGTTATCACAAGTTTTTTCATTTTCAAACCTCGAAATTAAGTTACAAAGCTTCTTTGAATCTCTTTTATTATATGAGCGTAAGGAGAAGAAAAAACTACGCTTTCAATGAAATTTGAACTTTCTATCTTGTAAGTGAAAAGAAAAGAATTGCGCTCCGCAGGGTCCATTCGGGGGTGACGCTCCTAATAAGATTTTCTCCATACCCATGGTTTGAACCTGATACCTCTAATTAAGGATGAAACAATCTCATCAATACCTATTAGTCAAATATTTTATATTCGGTGTCCGAAGCCCACATCGAAGCCCACGTAATAATTTGCTTTTTTTTTTTTAATAAAAGATTAAATAATCTAACCCTTATTTTTCCAAATAAAGTTTCTACTTGCTGCTAGCTGGTCCTTGCCAGTTGCCATTTTAAAAACTTTAGCTGCATATAAATTCAGCAACAAACGGAGCTCGATAACTGATATTCACGCAATCATTTCACCTTTTCCCCATTTTTTTCTCTCACACATAAACCCAAATCGTTTTTTTTTGCTTCATTCTTCTCTAATTCTTTGGATCTGTAGAAGAAGAAGTAAAGAAGATCAAACATGGTTGAGACCAGAAGAAGTTCTTCTTCATCAAAGCGTTCGCTTTCACCATCATCATCTTCTCTTCAGAATAATGGCAAGCGGTCTAAGGTTTGGCTTTTTTTTCTTATCTGATTATGAATTCAGGATTTTGGGGGTTATTTCCGTGTGAATCGATGTTAAAACATGCAAGAAAGATTTGGGGTTGTTTGAATTTTGTTTAATAATTTAACTAGAGTTTAAATCTTTGATTTTTTTGTTTTGTTTTGGGGTTTCTTTTTCTTGAGTTGTTTGAATTTTGTATGTAATTTGATCCGCCTTGTAGGCGGTGGAGGCATTGTCATCGACTAATGATACCCTTGGGATGAAATCTCAGGGTGGGGTAAATGATTCAGGGCCGGAATCTGCTGAGCAAGAGGTTCGATCAGCTGATCTCGTAGGAGCCAGTGTTTTGAAATCATCGGATGATGCTGCTGCTACTCCGGCTGCTGCTGCTGCGCCACAGAAATCGATGGAAACTGAAGGGGCAAACGAGCCTTTGGTATCACCGATGACTTTAGGTATGTTTTTTTTTTTCCTTTGCATGTGCTTCGATTTTATCGAAGTTTTGATCTTTCTGATGTTTTCTGAACTTCTGTGTGATGGGTTTAGGTGATTCTGCGATTGATGTGGATAAATCCAAGTCAAACGGGTCGGCATTGAACCGGGGAAAGAAGCGGCAGCTGAAATCTAATGGTGCTGCATGGGGTAAACTTCTTTCGCAGTGCTCGCAGGTGGGTTCTGAAGCTTTCTGTATGTTTATCTTTGATTCTTGCAGGTGGGTTTTGCTTCTTAAGCTCTCACTGTGATTATCTTCTACTCTTGTAAGTGGGTAAAGTAGTAAAGATTCAAGTAAAATCTCGAAATGAATAAGCAGGACATATGTGATGTACTGTTGATGATTTGACACCAAAATTAGTATTCCATTAACCAGCTTACTGCCACGGGTAACAAATGAGTAAAGTTTCAATTTTTGAGCAACCTTAAAAAATTTATGGATGTGGACAAGTGTAAAATCTGATTTTGTGGGAAGGGAAGGAGTTCATAAATCTTCTGATGTAATGTGGACAAGTGTAGAAAACGGGGAAGCCGGGGGAGGGGTAATAGGCTAAACTCTAAAGTGATCTGATAACAGGTAGAGGAACATCATGACGTCGAACACAAGGAGTGTAGATGATCTCTTGAAATGAGTAGCAGCGAAAGCCAGATAGAAGGTGGACAAAATTTGGCAAATCTGCAAAAGACAAACACTGAAGATGTATGAAATACAATTGTATCATCGTTATGGGGACATCTTTCTTTTTTAGTTGAAATCATTGTTATGGAAAGTTAGATTAGTGTGCTGGACTTTCTTGGTAAATTGGCATCAGCATTGTTAATGAAGTGGGACAAAAGGGTGCTCAAAAGTATAAGGTGCCTCTCCAGACACATTCTTATGAGATGTACCTTCAAACATGTCAATTTTTGTGTGGTTTCTCAAGGATTACAGCGACTGCATACATGGCCTACTGATCAAATGAGGAGGGAGATTTGGGAGAAACAGAGTATGAAGTATGTTGGAAATGTCATTCCTGGGTAGTAGCGAGGGCATATCATTTTGTTAGATATGTGGAAGACAGGATTCAAATGAGGAGGGAGATTTGGGAGAAACAGAGTATGAAGTATGTTGGAAATGTCATTCCTGGGTAGTAGCGAGGGCATATCATTTTGTTAGATATGTGGAAGACAGGATTCAAATCTATCAACTTGCATTGAGGAAATCCAAAATTCACATGGAGAAATGGATATGTGGTCCATATCTTTATCATTTTCTGATCTCCAAAAAATAGGAGGAAAAGTTTCTCATTTTCATCCAAAAGGGTTTACCGAGGTCTTTCAGACCAATCTTTTTTCTTACTTTTGGTTGATACGTAAATGTATTTCCTTAGCTAGTACCATGAAGGTACTGCAGAAGTATAAGAAAGGGAGCTACGGTTTCACAACTATCTGTGTAGATTCATATACTCCAAATACTCAAAGAGGAGAGCCATAAGCATCATGTCTCTTTTTCAGAGTACACACTTACAGAGACTATGTCTGTTTCCACTTGTCAATAGAGTCCTGCACAAGACTCTAGTCCTCTTCAGATCTGGTATTTGTAGGTAGAACATCAGAATTTAACGAGAATGTGAAATCTTGGTGTGGTAGTTACTCCATTTTGGGATGACTGCAATGTATTGGTGAGAAAAGTGAAGTTGCGGAGGAATGATTGGAGAAATGGAAGTAAATGGGATCTTTCCATTTTTTCAAATGGAAGATTTCAAATCTATTATGGGCATTGAAGTTACTGGATTAAAAGGATTAAAAGAAAGACCTAAGCGGCGATGAGGAGATTACAAGAGAAATGACACATTAAATGGTTATAACAGGTGATAGCGAAATGAAGTTCTTCTTTGAAATGACTAACGCTCATTACTCATAGAAGAGATAATTTTGTGAAGTATCTTATTATTGATAGAGCGGAGGCATTAGAGCAGGAAGATATTAGGAACGAACTCCAAAGTTTTATTGCAACCTCTATAAGGAGAGGGAAGATTTGGGGATCAATGTTGAACTAAGTTACTTTTGAGACTATAGGGAAGATTTGGAAAAACTATTCAGCAAAGAGATCTTACTTTCAAGCACTCAAGGTCTGGGACGTTGCTTGGGAGATAACGTGCCCGGTACGGATGGCTTCACTGTAGCTTTCTTTACACCAATGTGAAGAATGGAATTTGTTGGGAAGAAGTGGTAGAAATGCCCGTTCCACTGGTATTAGCATGGACTCTTTGAAAGGAGTTTTTCTTTCCCATCTTAATTAGAAATCTGAAAAGGTTAGGTGACATTTAAAAGATATTTGGCCAGGCTAGTATGGTTGAAAGTGTGGCCTGATATAAACAGTCTGGGACTCAATCAGATGCAATACTGGCAGACTACAAAAATCAGGGTAGTAGATGCATAACTTTTAGGAAGAATCTGAATGATTGGGAAGTCTGGTATAGGCATCTTACTACTTTTTGTTTTCTGGAAAGTTGTACAAAAAAGACAAGATGTAGACGCGTAGTCTGGTATGGGGACTTTAAAATTCTAAATGTTGCATTAGGAAAAATCTGAATGATTGGGAAGTCTGGTATAGGGATCTTACTATTTTTTATTTTCTGGAAAGTTGTACATAAAAGAGAAGACGTGGATACATTGTCTGGTATGGGGATTTTAAATTTCTTAATGTAGTTGCAAAATCTTGACCTTCATTGTTGATTAAAAGGTGTTCTTTTTGTTTTTGTTAGGCTGTTGTTTTTTGTTTTTATTTTTAATAAATTTAATTAAAGACTTGTTCAAAGAAGGATGGATTTGACATTCTGAAAGGTCTCATTATGCGTAGAATCCATTTTTCTTCTGTGGAAGTTTGTGTTGTGTGCTGGAAAAGATCTTCCAGAAAAGCATAAGATTGTGTGATGTAGTGTCTCAACGTTGTCCAACAAGCCAACATGAGTATCCAGGCAGGTGAGATGAGTGCTGAAGAGCAAGTTGGCTTTTTATGCTATTGTGTGGACTAGTGGTCAATAAAGTGAGTTTAAGAGGCATGAGGTGTCAAGCTCATATTTCAGCCGAAGTAATAACAGTAGGTGATTTATTCCCATCTATCCCAGACTTGGTGGACAGAGGTACTCAGTACCTGAATTAGTAGGAGGTAATGGGTATGTTGTTGAAGTAGTCAAGGTGCACCCAAGCTAGCAAGAACACCACATTATAAAAAAAATCTTTAAATTATGATAGTTATGGACATGGTAGGGTTGGTATTGGAAACATGTTGAAAGTTGAGTTAGACTTTACACAAAGGTGCACCTTATAATGTCTCCAGACTGCTTTGATCTGATTCATTCACTTAAGTCTGGTTGTAGTTGTTCTTTTGATATGGAAGTTTGAGAGACTATTCTATTTTTAGTGTGTCAAGGAGACGAGGCTTGGTGTTGGCCACTCAATTGTCTGTCTTTCAACATTAGCCTTATGGAAGTTAACAATTAGAAAGTTTCTTTATACTGTTAAAACTTAAATATACCCGAAATGTTTGCACATATTATCAAGCTCTTTTCACTTTTCAATGTAGGCGGAATCACTTTACATATTTACCGTTCCTTATATCAACAGCATATTATATGCCAACTTGTTGATGGGTTTTCTTCTGAAATTAGGCCACCTAATACACTAATTAGCTTCTACTTGCTTTTGCAGAATCCTCATCTTGTCATGCATCGCCCAACGTATACTGTAGGTCAAAGTCGTGAAAGTGACTTGTGGATAGGAGATTCTACAGTTAGTAAAGATTTATGTAATCTCAAGCACACTGAGACAGAGGTAAGCCTGAGTTTTTCTTAAGACACTATTTTATCCTGGCTCAAAAATTGTGATTCTTCATAGTTTAACATTGTTTTCTATTGTTTCTCGCTTTTAGTAAAAAGATAACCACATTACTCATTCTGTTTATGTTTTCCTTATGACTAGAAAGGGGTATCCATTACTCTTCTTGAAATTACGGGGAAAAAAGGCGATGTGCAAGTCAATGGCAAGGTCTACCCAAAGAATTCTACTGTTCCTCTCAAAGGAGGTGATGAGGTTGTTTTTGGCTCATCTGGTCAACATGCTTACGTATCCTTAATTCATTATGTATGAGAGTTCATACTCATGTAAAAAATTTGAAACCCATTTGGATGTTAGAACTAGAGTTACCAGCATTTCCTTGACTTATACTTTAGATCTTTGATAACGACTTATCTGCTACAAGTTTGGCCCATCCTGTTAGCATATTGGAAGCTCATAGTGGATCAATCAAGGGACTCCATCTTGAGGCAAGGTCTGGGGATCCCTCCACTGTAGCAGTTGCATCGACCCTGGCATCTTTGTCAAATCTACGGAAAGACTTGTCCCTTCTCCCACCATCATCTCAAAATGGTAAGGATGGAAAACAAGGTTCAGAGGTGCCAATACTACCCTCTGCAAGTGGTCTGAGTCTGACAGAGAAAGATGATTTAGATACTGATATGAAGGATGCTTCTGATGGTAATGACGAACCTGGTGTTTTGGTGGATGAGAAGAATGATGTAATATCTCCTGGCGTTGAGAATGGTAACTTGAATCTTGATAATGTTGTACTAGATTCAGTTGATGCAGAGATTGGGAAGGTGCAACCTCTCCTTCAAGTGCTTGCTGGATCTTCTGCTTCTGAGTTCGATTTGAGTGGTAGCATTTCCAAAATTTTTGAGGAGCAAAGGAATTTCCGAGAACTACTCAAGGATTTTGATCGTCCAGTTTCTGCTTTAACTAGGCGCCAAACATTTAAAAATGCCTTACAGCAAGGAGTAGTTGATTTCAACACTATTGATGTCACATTTGAAAATTTTCCATATTACTTATGGTAAAAATTTGATCTTACCCCCCTTCCCCCCCTCTTTCCAGTTTTCTGGTTGGTATTGCTTTCTTTTCTGTCTTCTCTCGCACCAAAATTATGTTTGTTCAAGTTGAAATTGGCACTTGTGTATTTCTGGAATGTGTTCCATTGATTTCTATACTACATTTTTGTCTGACAGTGAAAATACAAAGAATGTTCTGATTGCTTCCACTTATATACACTTGAAGTGTAACGGGTTTGCAAAATTTGCATCAGATCTTCCCACAGTGTGCCCTAGGATTTTGCTATCAGGTCCAGCAGGTAACTACTGCTCCATAGAAATCACTTATCTGGCTTTGTTCAGTTCTCCTGCCCTCGAAATCACATTTTGACTTGCTGCTCACAGGTTCAGAGATTTATCAGGAGACATTGGCCAAAGCACTTGCTAAGTACTTTTGTGCTAAGCTAATGATAGTTGATTCTCTCTTGCTGCCTGGTGTAAGTGTCTTCTATTACTTGGCTCATGTGTCCTCATTTGAGGGGCTCATACTTTTTTACCACTGGTTACACCCAATATGCCTCTTTATATTAGTTATCTTGCTTCCTATCGCCTCATTTCATGGGAAGTTAGAAATGTAGTTGAAAGTTTTGAAAGTTATACGAGAAATACGCGACAAGCTAAGACTGTTCGGATTACAGGCCATTTCTGGTTTTCCAATTCCTTTTTTAGTAATAAATTGAATAGGAAAGTCTGTTTATTGGGGTTGAAAAAAGGAAACTTTGTATCTAAAATTGTGAGACCAATAGCTCCTTTGCATAATAGCCAAATTTTTCTTTTTTCTAGTGTAACCATCAAAAGATAAACTATTACATGTATTAATGTTCATTTCATCTAACATTTACTGACAAAATATATGCAAAATGGCTTGAAAATAAGGAAAAAACAGCTTTGAGTAAGGGGGGAAAGAAAGGAAAACATTTTGGTTTGAGCCTTGGCCTCGAGAACAATAGGTATATTACTTCAATGGGGTATTACAGAATGGGACAGAAACTTTGGCTGCAAATTTGTTAGTTTGCTTGTGTGAATCAACAATTTTCCTTGTTTCATTTGGGATTTTGTTAGTATGCTCATATAAATCAACACTGATCATCCACACTGCCCACTGCAAGCCAGATTAGAAGTAAATGGGGAAGTGCTTGACGGCTGGCTCAGGGCAATGCAATCTAAAGTTTTGCAAAATTTCTAATAATCATATGGATGGTGGTCAGACTATTGAACAGCTGCCCACCTGAGAATTATTGGGCAGTGTTAAGTGAAATGGGAGTGATTGTAGTTTGAACATTTCTGTTATTGTTGGTGTAAGAACAGGTTAATATGATCGAATTTTTATTACCCTCCAATTCATTTCCTTTTTCTTTAATATTATGTAGGTTTCAAGTTCCAAAGATGTCGAGCCTGTTAAAGTAAGCTCAAAACCAGAGAGAGCTAGTGTATTTGCTAAACGTGCGGCGCAAGCGGCAGCATTGCATCTGAATAAAAAGCCGGCTTCAAGTGTTGAGGCTGATATAACTGGTGGTTCAATTTTAAGTTCTCATGCTCAGCCCAAGCAGGAGGCATCGACTGCCTCATCAAAAAACTATACTTTTAAGAAAGGTAATTGTTTCTTTGATAGTGAGAACTCCCTCTCTCTCTCTCTCTCTATATATATATATATATATGTCAGGCTAGAAAATATCCTTTGTAGGTGGCAGTTTTGTGCTTAATGCAAAACCGTCATATTGACAGGTGATAGAGTGAAGTACATCGGATCTTTAACATCAAGCTTTTCTCCGTTACAATCACCTATAAGGTAACTGCAGTAAGTCTGTTAATTTATTTTCCAGTGATATTAGTTCAGTAAGCTCATTCAATCTCATACATAATATGATTGATGATGCATTTTGAATCACTTCTGAAAACTTGCTGTTTGAATAATGATCTCTGTTAGGATTGAAAAACAAGCTATTGGTCTACTTGTTATTCTCTGTGAATAAAATGCTCTCTGTCAGGACTAACTTCTTGCTTAGTTCATTTTCTTGTGAACAAAATGCTGTCTCTATTGAGATATGTCGGTCAGTCATTTCTTTATTTTAAAATCACTATAACATGCATGATTGCAGGGGTCCAACATATGGTTACAGGGGCAAAGTGGTTCTTGCATTTGAGGAAAATGGGTCCTCTAAAATTGGTGTCAGATTTGATAGATCAATTCCTGAGGGTAATGATCTTGGTGGCCTGTGCGATGAAGATCATGGGTTCTTTTGTGCTGGTATTTCTCTGCTGCTGGTTTATATCAGAAAGTTCCATCATTTATTTGTTGCCTGTCCCAGCTATGTCGAACAACAGAGCATGCCGTTTTTGTGACATGATCTTTTCTTTTTCCGCAGCTGACTTGCTCCGTCTTGATAGCTCAAGTAATGATGAAATTGATAAACTTGCTATTAATGAACTCTTTGAGGTATTTTCTAATATTCCTTTCCATGATACTATTCCACTTCTTAACCGAGTGTGATAGCTTATTTATATGTTTTATCTGTATAGGTTGCTTTAAAAGAAAGTAAAAGTGGCCCTCTTGTTTTGTTCATCAAAGACATTGAGAAGTCTATGGTGGGTAATCCTGAGGCCTATGCTGCTTTCAAGATTAAGCTCGAGCATTTGCCAGAGAATGTTGTTGCCATAGCTTCCCATGCCCAGTCGGACAGCCGAAAGGAGAAAGTATGCAAGGCATAGTTATTCTGCATTTCTTTCTGATAAAAAATTGACTTGCGATGCTGATAGCCTTACTTTTTATCTGTTACAGTCGCATCCTGGTGGCTTGCTATTTACAAAATTTGGAAGTAACCAAACAGCATTGCTTGACCTTGCCTTCCCAGTATGTAACACTTTCTCTTCCTTTTCCTTTTGTTTTTGGTTTTCCCTTTTCTTGTTCTCAGTGTTGTACCTAAGAACTATGAGGTTGTGAGGCACTTTAGCTGCACGTCTTAGGGGGAGTTTGTCAATGTGCTAATAGCCTCATATGGATTTTCTTTATTTTGTTATTACCCATGACTGACACTAGGAGTCTCCAAGCCTTTTACATTTGGTCATTTACGAACTGCATAGTTAAAGAGCATACAATACAAAAGAGACTCCTTTTCCTCAATATGCTGAGATGTAGGAGTTGTCAAATGATTGGGTGTCAAATTGGGTTTTAAAAATATGGTGCCAGCTTTAATCCACAAAAACCCATTCCTTGTACTTCATTCTTATACAATACATTCTTCTCTACTCTAATGGGTCTACCGCTCTACTCTCCACTTAAATACCAGACTTCTGTCTGTGGTTGGGTTCGAGCCCATAACATGCACCTAATTACATATCACCCACTGCACTCTTACCACTAGACCAAAGCCCTCGGAGCCGATTCCTGTCCATATTTTATATTTCTCAATAACCCAAACTGCATTTACCCATCTGTGTCTCTGTCCTCAAGTAATTATTTTTTTAACACACACATGTAGATACATATATATGATGTGTCTACACTTGCAAATGGTTTCATATAATTATTTGAAAGTATTTTTGTGACAAGTCACAAAATTCAAATTTATCTTCTATTTTCCTGTGGCTGACATTAAGTTCTGAAAAGTATTACACTCATATGTTTGCATGGTTGAGCATACAACTCAAACTCTTTCATACATTACATGAAATTCTCAGGCATAGTGTCAAATTTGTGGATTAGATTGGGTATCGGCAGGAGTAGATTGGTTTTAGTAATCAGTACAGACATTACCAAGCCACCTGACTCCCATTTAATCCATATCCTTGTTCTTTTTTCTTATACAGCACAGATATTTCTGTTCTTACCCATCTTATACTAGGCATACATTTCTACTCTTACTCATATTTCTTTATCTTTCAATCACTGAAGCTACTACCACCCACCCAGTGTTGAGTGTTGTCAATAGCAGTAAACTCAAAAGCTCTTGAGATCACTAAGGGAATTAAGAGCAAAAAAAGCGTGAGGCCGTGAGCTTTAATGAAAAACACGCGAAGGGAGAAAAAAGTACAAATATATATGTTTAATTCAAGACTAATGATTATAAGCTTGAATGACAAATATATGAACAAACAAATTGACTTTTTTTTACAATAAATTGAAATATCAATTGTTTAGTGTTGCCTCTTCAGAAGAGTCTTATTTCAAGGAAAAGCATGCCTCGGAACACTGATGATGACAATGAAGTGCACATTAAGTGAGGCAAAGCACGCCTTTGACAACACTGCCACCACCTACCAATTTCCTCTAGAAATTTAATTTCATATGTGGTGTTTGTAGTAGATGCATGTGCATGATGTGTCTGTAAGTATGAGGGAGGGGAGTTGCAGAATGTAAGGTTACAAAGAGGGACAGGAAGGAAATAGTGTAGTTTTTATTTTTAGAACGAAAAATACCTAGTTTCTTTTGCGGGAGTTGTTTGGGAAGGGAGTTACAGAATGAAAGGTTACAAGGAGGGACAGGAAGGAAATGTGTAGTTTTTATTTTAGAACCAAAAATACGTAGTTTCTTTTGCTGGAGTTGTTTGGGCATTAGAGGTGGCAAGTGTGGCGTACAAAGAAACTGACTAGAGCATGTTATTTAATGTTTGTGGCTTTTTCCTTGATCAAATCCTTTAACTTCCATTCTTTCCCAACCATCCCCCAACAGAAACTGTTCATCTCTTAAACCCACAGGCAACTCAGTAAAAATGGATTTTGAAACCTATGCTTAACCGTTTTTATAAACTAAAGATGCCTAGGGGCTTGGGTTTACCTGCAAAATGGTTGATATTACTGCATTTAATGTCATTCCTTTCCAGGATAATTTTGGTAGGTTGCATGATAGAAGCAAAGAAACCCCCAAGACGATGAAGCAGCTCACACGACTGTTTCCCAACAAAGTTACCATACAGATCCCTCAGGTAACTTTCAGTTTATGTTTAGACGGCCAACTGCATTAATTTTGATGCAAGCATTTAATATAGGTTTTGTGGCAGGACGAAACCTTATTATCCGACTGGAAGCAAAAGTTAGATCGGGATATGGAAACTATGAAATCTCAGTCAAACATTGCAAGCATTCGCAATGTGAGTGCTATTTACTTACCATCTAAGGGGAAAAAAACTTTTTCTTAGATCCCTTCAGTTTTCTCCATTTGTGGATTCTGTAAGCCCATATGAAATATTCTATGTTCTGTGAAATTCTAATTACTTACATAGGCAACACCATGGACATTTCTTTAGCACGTCAATTTTCATTTTCGTACTGTATTATACTGGGTTCACCCGAAAGTCTAAAACCACCTTCTCATCAGTGTATCCCTTGTGAGAAGAGGCAGTTAATTTTGTTTGACCACTCATGGATGATGGACCTAAAGTTGTAAATAATGCTTACAATTGACAGTTATGGTGATTGTGTAAGAAAGAAGAGTATGATGCTTATGAAATTGCATCCTCAATGAACTGATTTATAGAGTTGTTCTAACTATATGAGTGATTTCAGGTTTTGAATCGATTCAAAATTAATTGCGATGACCTTGAAATTCTATGCATAAAGGATCAAGCACTGACAAATGAAAGTAAGTAATTTCTCATAGTTTTAGGCCTTAAAGATTTGAAATGCTTTAATTGATCATAATAGTCTGTCATGTTTATTGATGTGGTTGTCAAGGTGTTGAAAAGATAATCGGCTGGGCTTTGAGTCATCACCTTATGCATAAATCTGAGTCTGCTATGAAAGAGACGAAGCTAGCTATCTCCAGTGAAAGGTCAAATTTGATTTCACCGTAGTCCATAATGTTGCAACATGTAGATTAAATGTTCTCTTGGTTCAATTGTGTAGGGCGAAGTTCTTTTCGGTTAGTTCACATGTCACTGAAATGTCTTTTTTTTTTTGCAGCATTGCTTATGGGCTCAGTATGTTTCAAGGCATTCAGGGTGAAACGAAGAGTTTGAAGAAATCCCTCAAGGTGAAGGCTCTAGTTATTTTTCTCTGACTGTACAAATTTACTTATTTAAAGGTGCTTCTTATTCTGAATTTTCTGAACTGTGAGATGGGTGCTTGATTTTCAGGACGTGGTTACTGAAAATGAGTTCGAGAAGAAACTACTTGGGGATGTAATTCCGCCGAGTGATATTGGTGTTACTTTTAATGACATTGGGGCGTTGGAAACTGTCAAGGATACTCTGAAAGAACTGGTGATGCTGCCTCTTCAGCGACCAGAATTGTTTTGTAAAGGACAGCTGACCAAGGTAAAAGGAATTTGCTTTATGTTGAAGTCCATTGGCATCTTCATTACCCCATCTCTCTGGGTTTTTTTTTTTTGGGTTTGGGGGAGGTTTAGGTTATTAAAGCCTGTTCATCAAGTATGCACTTGTGTTTCTGAATAAGATGGTATCTGCAGCCTTGCAAGGGAATATTGCTCTTTGGACCTCCAGGTACTGGTAAAACAATGCTTGCGAAAGCTGTTGCTACTGAGGCTGGTGCAAACTTTATCAACATATCAATGTCAAGCATTACATCCAAGGTACTACTGATGTGGTTTCTGCCATTTCTTTTTTGACTTGCCCTTCTTAAAATGGTTGACAACTTTTTCTTGCCAGTGGTTCGGTGAAGGGGAGAAGTATGTCAAAGCAGTCTTCACATTAGCTAGTAAAATAGCTCCGAGTGTTATTTTCGTTGACGAGGTTGGTGACATTTTCTGCACAATGCATCCATTTTTGCCCCAAATTTATTTCCGAAATAGATGACAGTTTGATTTCCCTTTCACATCCATACGAAGTTATTAAGTTTTCTTCTTTATGTCATTATTGTTTATATTTTCCTTTTCCATCCATTTCTTCATGTCTACTAGGTGGACAGCATGTTGGGAAGACGAGAAAATCCGGGAGAGCATGAAGCTATGCGGAAGATGAAGAATGAATTCATGGTTAATTGGGATGGTTTGCGTACAAAAGATAAGGAACGGGTTCTTGTACTTGCTGCAACAAATAGACCCTTTGACCTGGATGAAGCAGTTATTAGGAGGCTTCCCCGTAGGTAAACTTAAATTTAATTATTTTTTTGTGATTTATGTAACTGATTGATTGATCATGATGTCTCAAGTGTTTTATGGTAGTGATGCCGTAAGTGTACCTTTGATGCAGGTTAATGGTAAACTTGCCAGATGCTTCAAATAGGGAGAAAATTTTGGGAGTTATTTTGGCGAAGGAAGAATTAGCCCCAAATGTCGATTTAGAAGCTATTGCTACTATGACGGACGGGTATTCAGGGAGTGATTTGAAGGTCTGGATCAATATTACTTGTACTGCATTTATTAATCCATGTTGCATATCATACTTACTGCCACTTTGAATTTCCAATCCCAGAATTTGTGTGTGAGCGCTGCGCATTGCCCTATTAGAGAAATTTTGGAGAAGGAGAAGAAGGTCAGTCGCCTGAGTTCTGTCTTGTTGTTCTTTCAAAATTTGGTTGAATTGGTGACCTGGATCCACAACATACAAAAAATGCAACTATTACTAATTTTGTTTGGAAGTTGTTTAGTTATGCTTCATGATGTGTGTGTTTCATTTCGTGATGTTGGAAATTATTAGGTCATCATCAACTGCGAGGTGTCTTTACACTTTAATCTGCTAATCTTTCGATTTATTTTTATTTTTTTTTTAACTTTTGGGGCATGATTTCAGGAGAAAACATTGGCAATTGCAGAGAGCAGGCCATCACCGGCTTTGCATAGTAGTGCAGACATTCGTCCTCTTAACATGGATGATTTTAAGTATGCACATGAGCAGGTACAGTAGCACATACTGTGATTTGTTAAGATAATTTTTATGTGCTGCATTCTACTTCCTTTGTGAAATTTACTTGGGGTTCAGGAGAAAGGTTGGTAACTTTATTTATTGCCAAGTAGTGAACTTGGGGAGTTGGGACTCTCATGGATCCTTTAGGATGTTACCTGTTGCTGATCGTCAACATTAGATAGATATATACTCAAGTTTAAATTTTATTTATATATTTGCTGGTGGGAGATACAGATTTGGATTTGGGAGCTGGCTTCATAAAAATAAGGGGTAAATCATATTAACTGGGTGAGTGTTGTTGGCTCTCACGTCTTATTACATGCTACTGGTGAAATAGTTCAAACGGAATTTGGTTTATGTGGATAGGGATTCTGTATCTGCACTGGCTGGCCCTTAATCTGACAAGCGAAATATAGAGATACTCCAATACTCCTCTTTTACAATGGTGGTTTTTTAATGATGTGGTGCCACGTTATAAACCTTGTGTCCTAGTTTATTAAGCTAATTGCTTTGGTCCCTATTACAGCATCACAATCTTTGTAATGGTGCAATGCCTGCTAATTGTGTGTATAGAAGTGACTAAGAGGATGTCCATTGGGTAAAGCCGTGTTGGAGGTCCGAGGAACTGTGATACTTGGACCTACGAGCTCAAATGCCATTCTTTAGGCAACTAAACATATTGTGGTGCCTCTTTTTGGTTAATTCTAGAGCCTTCCACATAAACCTGAACTCATCTCATCTTATCCTTGTGATTATGCTTGCACGCTCCAGAAGAGCTTATCTGTAATGAAGAAAAGAAGTTGAGATAATGCGATCAAATGACCGTCACTCTTGATGACTCCATAACAGCAGCTAATTTGATAACGTCAATCAAATATCTTGCTGCATACGTGATGTTGGATGTTGATATCTTTTAGTAGATTCATGACTTGTTTGTGTGTGTTGACAAATGCAGGTATGTGCCAGTGTGTCATCAGAGTCTTCAAATATGAATGAGCTTCTCCAGTGGAATGATTTATATGGAGAAGGTGGATCAAGAAAGAAAACATCTCTCAGTTACTTCATGTAGAGGAGATATGTTTAACTATATAGCAAGGCATTGGTTTATTTGTTTTCCTGTTCTGCAACCCGCGCGTGGATAACCCATTTCAGGTTCCCCAAAGTCCAATTGGCCTTGGCCCCTGACCCCCCCTTTTGTATCATACTTAGTTGATAGGATTTTTTTCCAGTTGCAAGTCCTGAAGTCTCACCCAATTTTTCTCATTTTTAGCTCTCTTCTCTGTACATATGAGTTGAGTAATTTAAGAAAAAGCATATCCTAATATTCTTTTTCTGCATTTGAGCTTTTTTGTATAGTTTGATATCTTCTGATGGAGTAGGCCTTGTTCTATTGAATCTTTTAGTTCACTTTGGATAGCATTTCGACTTCGTTGAGCACGGACACCACCTCAATCCCTGCTCTCTCTCTCTCTCTCTCTGTGTCATGAGATTCACTGCTCAACGTTGTCCTCAGTGAGTACGTCTAGCATAGGGTCACCGACATCGCGTAAGAACTTAACCGCCTATTCACTTTTTTGGGGTAGATTGTACCCATTTCTTACAGAACATGAAAACAAAAGAGAAGGAATAACACATCTGTGTATGTGATTTTTCTTCTTTCTATTTGGTTTTCACGTAAATGTTTCCTTTTAGGGTATTCCAAGTTCCAATAGAGACATTGATTCCCTTTCCTGCAACAGAGATAGCGTTACACCATTAGTGCAGGTCGCTACTTGTGTGTCAAAGGAATTTGCTAACCTTGGGACATTTGTAGTTTTTGATATAATAAATTTAGAACTCAGTTATTATTAGTTAAAACTCGTCTTTGTAAAACCCTAGCTTCGCCTTTGGTGTACCATAACACTACCTATCTGAAGAAAATGAAGATATGAGATAAACAAGAGGCAAAACTTTCACTACCAAGTTTTGAGAACATAGTTGCCGTCTTGCTGATAATCACGCTCTTCCCTTGAAATGAATATGAATTGCAATAACAAGACTCGAATTTGGCCTCAAACTGACAATTAAACATAACAATTTTGAGTATGCACATCTAGACACCTCAACTTGTTTCCATTGTGTCAGTTTTACACTTCAACTTACAAAATATACTCCAAAATTTATATGTTACATCAGCATCAAGTGTTCGTTGCATAAGACACACTGAGGATGAGTTTGGAGTATTTAGTTGAAGTAAGACCAAGTTAACATGTTCTGTTCAGATCAAGTTTTTGAAGTAGTTGTTTGTCCAGTGATATTGTGTGCCTAATGCTGTGAATGATAAAAGAGTGTGAACCTGAATCACTCTGTGAGGTGTGATGAAGTCCTGGAGTAACTCCACAAGATACAAGTAAGCCAAGTACACATTACTGTCAATACAAAACATAAAACCAAATAGAGTGTGCAGTATTTTGCTAACAAAATCATAAATTGTCTATGCAAATGACCTATGCATTTCAAAACAAGAACAACATATAGAAACACAACTTGTCTTAACACTAGTAAATAGTAAAATACCCTACCTTAAAATAACATGTAAAACTGACTAAAATTTCATGCAAAATGGAGCTTTGACACCAGCTAGGGCAAGAATAGATGCTGGAATCCCCACAAGGAGTCACCACATATTAAACCAGAAGCCACTGCAGATCCAAAATTTTTTGCCTTCTGTTTGTTATACATTTGCCAACAGAAAAGGATCAATGACCCTAAACACATGTCAATGGCAAAGTACCCTCCAAGGTAAAATGGTATAGCCATACACATTGGACTAGGAACGAATCGATAAATTCTGTACTTGGTCTCACATTTCTTCAGCGCCTGAGTGACTAGGTTGATGAGTATTGCAGCTACAAAGAAACAAACAGAGAGGATGAGGCAATGAGTGGGTAGACTATCAAAACCTTCGACTCCAAGTAAAGCAATCCCACGATACATGAGAGCATATGGTGCAGGGTATGGACCGTTTGGATCACCTAAGGGATAGGCAGGGTTGAAAATTGAGAAGACTAGAGGGGTTATGATGCGACCCATAGCAGTTCCAATGAGTTGGCTAAAGAACATGGAACGCGGAGATGAAAGGGTTAAGTAACCAGTTTTGAAATCTCCCATCAAACCAGAAGCTGTGTCTACTATGCACATCATCAAACCACATGAAGCTAGCCCAGCAATCACACCACCGTTATCCAAACCAACCCAATAACTAGACGTAAGGATTGCAATTTTTCCGTAATTTGAGGCAAGGGACCAGTCAGTAAGACCAGCTCCATAAGAATTGCAGAAGGCCAAAATAGGAGCGATCAAATATGCAACCAAAACCATATACCATTTGAGTGAGGGGAAGATAATCGGTATCACAATGACAGATACAACTACAATACAAGCGTATCCCACAGCTGCTGCCCAGTTAGGAATCTGGTCTTTCAAGAAGTACTCGTTCTGTATCTTATTGTCATCATCCTCTTCTTCATCTTCTTTCCGAGGATTCTTCCTCCTCGTGAAACTTAAGATTGTAACCACCAACATGTAGGCAAAATGGTAAATACCATCACCAAGCATCATGGCAATCGCGATAAATACTCTGTATCCTTGAATACCATGAAGACTTGTCGCGGATAAATCAGCAGAGTACCAAATCCCTTTCTTTGCTTCAATCATTGGCCACATTACAACCCATGATACTATAGCACCAATTAGCAATGATATATTGACCATGTAAGGGCAAAGCATACCAACTCCAACATACGTAGACGAAAAATCAAAATAGAACCTTTTAGCATAAGCTTGAGCACCAAATGTATGCAAGCTACCAAATCCACACCCTTCATCCCGTGCAACTAACCACTGAACAGCCACGAATACAAAGCTGAACCCAAACGATTTGAACAATGAACTCACTTGTTTCTTCGCGAGGTTAGCTCCTTTTGGAGTGTGAAAACAGTTGATAAGATATGCAGTTGCAGTTCCACTAGGATATGTTAACTTATACTTCATTATCATCAACTTTCTCAATGCCACGATTGAGAAAAGCCCCGCGCAACTAACCACAAATAGATAAGGAAACATCCAACTAACAGAAAGTTTCTTAGTATTATTCGGGGTATTTCCTGCCCCTGATTGTTCTGCTATATACGGACTCATTCCCAACATATAACTTGCTGTTCCGCTGCTAAATGCAATGCCAGAAGAAGCAACGACACACGTCTGTATAACAGTATTTTCCTGCCTAGTAAAAGGCTGCTTCAACAATCCAAACTTTGTCAATAGCAACAGTCCATGATCTAACCCCCGCGAACCCTAACAGTCCAGCTGCTACATTGAGAGAAGGGATAACACCAGTTGTGAGATTGAGTTTGCAAACGATGAAGTTGAAGACAATGCTCAAGATCAGTCCGGTCACCATTGATCTCCACGTTATCTGTTTCTGCCACGGAGGAACATATTCGTCCTTGAATGCATACTCTCTTGATTCCCCTCGCGTACCTCCTCCCTTCTCTTGATCCTCCTCATCTCCATTTCTCACCATTTGAACACTACATTGACGAATCATACAACACAAAGTAAGTGATATGTCTAGTTTCTGAACACGTGTGTTACACCTGTATAATAAGTGATCGAAAAGTCGGAAGGAAGAACACAAAGATTGCTCATGCTAGTAGTTTTTCAATTGATTCCAAAGTTTAGTTGTCCATATATACTCAATCCAATCAAAAAATGTAAATGCTATTCAAAGTATATAAATAAATCAATATTATATAAGTAAATTTTACTCGAAAGCGCGTGAATTGTGACCTAACTTTAATTTTTACCCTCATTTTTCAATCAACAACAACATACCATCGGTTTATTAGCAATTTCGAAGAAAACATATTGAACCACAACAAAATAGTGCAAAGTCTAGTATATAAATGAATCAATGATATTATATAAGTAAGTTTTACTCGAAAGCATGTGAATTATGATCACACTTTAATTTTTATTTTTCGATCAACAAGAACAACATACCCTCGGTTTAATAGCAATTTCATATACAAAGAAGAAAACGTATTGAATCACAAGAAAATAGTGCAAAGTCTACAGCAAGGAAGCAATAACTACAAAATATTGTAATGATCGAACAATAGAAGAATAAAATACTAAACACAATATTAAATAACGATGGATATCAAAAACATTTTTTTTCGATCTATGTTAGATTAATTTATTCTATTCTATCGACAGAAAAATGAGAAGTTATACATTAAACGTGATCTTCTTATTTTAATGCTTTTTTGAATAACTCAAAAAATATAAAAATAAACTCTTATCAAAACTTTTCAATCAATTTATATTATATTTCAAAAATATATAAATAGGTAAAAAAGTCTTCAATTGAGCAAACACTATTTTCGATTGTTATTTTTCTTTTCACTGAACAAAAAAGAAAATAAAAAAATCAATTAAATTCAAAATAAAAATAATCAAAAGTAGAAAATTAGGAGAATTTTGAAAGTAACTTTTCTTTACCTTGATAGATAATTGAAGAATGATATAATATTATAATTTTGAATATACACTGATAAAACTTAATAAATAAGGGAAGTTGAGAAAATAAAATATTTAAAGGTGTAATCTTCTGCATTAGGAGAGTTAATTCACCAAAAATATGTCCAATCTAAATTCATTAAATTTCAAATCAAATATTAAATGAAAAGTGAATCTTTTTACTTATTTACTCTACCAAAAATAGTTGTTAAATAATTTTTGTCCAATTTAAGAAATGAAGAGATAAGTTTATCCTTTTATATCTATTTTACTCTTATAGTTATTAAATAAATTTTATCCAGTTTAGAAAACGGAAAAATATTTATCCTTTTATATCTATTTTACTCTTACTATTTTAGTATTTAAAATTTATTCTTCTATATTTATTTTACTCTTACTATTTAGTTTTCAAAATTTTATCCTTTTATATATTTTACTCTTACTATTTTGTATTCAATATTCAGTATCTAATATATTTTTCAAAATATTAAATTCAATTTATTTAAAGGATATTAGTAACATTTCTTATTGTTTATTATGTTAAAATTATATGTCAAGTTAATAATGGATAATTATTTATTAAATAGAAAGATTAATAGTTATATGATATTTATGCAATTCACTTTTTAAACTTAAATTCTTTCCACTTTTTCTATTTATGGAAATAAAAATACAAATGTTTATTGAAGACAAAAAATAAGATAAAATTATCACTCTAATACTTTATCTTGTATCCTTATTGATTCCGCTCAATCCGTTATTGTGAATAAAAGTTAAAATAAGTGAGTACTAAATTAACTTTAGTGATGAAAATTTGATAAAAATAACAAATTCTTTTCTTATTTCTTAAACTATGTTCAAATTAAATAACGTCACATAAAATTAAAACAGGAATTTCAAATCAAATAACGCCACATAAATTAAAATGAAGATTGTAATAATTTAAACTTTAAAATCGATTATAATTTTGATAATTTATATAGTAATCATTTCTTTATTAAATTAACTATTCGTCAAATTTTCAACTCGTGATACGAAAAAATATATTATAAAGTGTAACTTCATTTGGCATTAATATATCTCATAAAAGGAAAATAAAAAGTTAAAATTAAGTTACTAAATATTTATTTTATGATACCAAAATATAATTATTTTTTATCCTTTTAAAATAGAGTTCACACTGACAAAATAATCATTTAATTATTTATCTAATATTTAAAATTTTAAAATTAACTAAATTTCATGTATTAAATCTTTCCAGGTTAGAAAAATGTAGAAATTCAAAATCGACTTAATTTTATATTTTAAAAGAACAATTACACTTTACTTGTCATACAAAATAATCTTACATTTAGACTTTTGATTAAAAAAACACTTTTTTATTATTAAAAAAAATGCGATACACGAAGCATTTCACATTAATTTTTTTTAAAAAAAAATTTACATACCTAAATACAAATATCAACCACATCCTACCAAAGTAACGCTCACGTTAATGTTTGGAATATCTCAAAAATATAAAACAGATACAAATAAAATACAACACCTTTTTAATAGAATTCTTATAAAATCTTTTAATCAATTTATATTACATTTTCAAAAATATATAAATAGGTAAAATTGAATAAAATGGTACCTTGATAAGTAGATGAAATCTTGAAAAAGCCTTCAATGAATTTTTCTAACAATAAATAAATATAACATGTTACACTTCTCTTCTATTGTTTTTAAAACTTCTAATTGCTAAATCTTCTTTTCACTGAACAAAAAAGAACATAAAGTTATGTTTAATTTTATGTCATGTGCACGAGTTGTCAACTCTTCGAATGTATTGGGCTTTAAACCTTGTAAAATGTAGCAAAGACCTCAATTCATACCTTGGATGCGCATTTCAATGCTAGGAATTTCACTAATGTGATCTTTGCAGTTGAGGCTCAGACTTCTCCAGCGATTGATAAAGTCAACAACTAACTCATCTTCACCTTAACGAGTCTTTGTAAGTTCAATCATACTAACGACACGTCTCATGCTATAGAAACGATTAAGGAACACTTGCTCTAATCGCTCCCAAATATCTATAGAATTAGGTTCAAGATTTGTGTATCATCAAAGGCATTTTCTTTGAGAGATTGAATGAACTCTTTAATAAGATAATCACCATAAATCTCAGCAGCATTGGAAGTCTCAATAAAGTGCGCTATATGTAGTTTGGGGTTTCTTTGTCATCAAATTGTTGAAGCTTAGGGGTTGATAACCCTCAAACATTTTCAAGTTATCAATCCTTTGTGTATATGGCTTTGCATATATGGGAGAAACTTTGGATGAAAACTCATATTTGTCTTCGATAGCCTCTATGATAAAGTTCTTTAATTGATCAATTGGAATCAAAACTTCAACTGAGATATGAATCTCTTTGATCTTTGTTTGTTTTATGCAAGACTCTCCTTCGTCTTGAATTTAGAAAGCTTTAGAGGTGATTGACTTGATCTTCTTTCAATTATGTTATCCATCTTATTTGTTAGCTTGAAAAATTTAGCATCTTGTTTGTGTGCGCACTTTGTCTAGCCTTCAATTACGTTAGTTAAGCTTGTTAGTTGTTCTTTTATAGTAGAAGTCATTTTGATATTTTTTATGCTTGAAAAGTTGAGATGAGAGGTAGAGATTGTCCCACTGGGCGTGCCAGAATTTGTAGACAATAAATTCCCGTCAAGAAAACAATAATCAACAAAGGAAGATTATAGCAACAATCGATTTATTATTTCAAGGGCAAGTATTACAATCTCTATGATTCCTCTGAATTCGTCTTTTCAAATATAATTCAAAGACTTTAAAGCTTGATCTTGAACTTAGAATTTATCTTGATCTTGTACTTGAACTTAGACTTGATCTTGATCTCGATCTTGGATTTGAATTTAGAATTGGACTTGATCATGCCCTTTATGTTGAACTTTATCTTGATTTTGATCTTGAATTTTATCTTGATCTTGACTTCTAGTTGAATCCAAGGGCTTCAAGTCTGATCTTGAATTCGGTAGTCTTGATCTTTATCGTTCTTGAAACTTGAATACTTGAATTCTTGAACTCTTGACCTTGTAGACAAACTTTTGATCCACGAGGTTTCTATAGCTTTTAGTTAAAATTATCGATCCTCTTTTATGAACTATGATATCCCTATTTATAGTTTTAGGATAGAGGGTTGTGATTGGAATAGGACTCCCTTCGGCCAATCAGATTTAAGTGACATGTCATATGAATTTTATGGAGAGGATTTTAATTAAATTCATATTTATTGAATTTAAATAATTAAATCAATTATGTTAATCCATAATATTTATTTGGACTAAGATATTTATTAATTTAATATAATCCAAATAACTTTATAAATGTATATTTAATAAATTTTAAGTAACTACATAGACATCTCAAAATAGATAAAAACAAGAAAAAACAATTAAATACTGAATGGGATATTGGGATATTAAACAATAAACACCCATAAACGAGAAAAATATTTATGTATACTCATAAAAAATTAAAGGCTTAAATTATTGTTCTTTAAAATTATTCGTATATTTTACTTAGATATTTTAATTATAACTATTATCTATTGAGGACAATTTTGAGGGATCGTATCCATTCCGGAATGTGAGGGGTATGGGTTGCTTTCATTCCAGTTCTCCTCCTGTATGAACATGACCCATTCCACCATGTGTTTCTGTCAGGCAATTAAATTTCAATTTCAATTTCTTGTACTTTGACAATCAACTTTGGGATTTTGTATTTTAAATTTTAATTTAAATATATCTTATTTAATATAGACTAAAAAATATATATGTTTCGTCTTAATTTATGTTAATACTTTTTTATTTGAGATTTAAATAAGTTTAATTTTTTATGTATTTTTTAAAATTTAAATTGTCAATTATTGCAATCTTATAATATTTTTTACGCAATTTATAAATACATAAATTTCAATAATTTTTTTTAAAATTTCATTAAATTATCGATCAAACTAAATTGCTTAACTCTTAAACAATGAAAAGTGTCATACTAATTAGGATAGAGAGAATAAACACAATAGTCAATTATCTTTTTAATTACTTTATCCATATTAATTTTTATTCAGTTAAGTTTAACTTGACAGAAAGTAAAAAAAAATAGTAAAAAAGATATAAAATTTTATGATTTTGATGTAAAGATAAAAGAAAAATTGAAATCAAAGAGTTATCTATTATCAAGAGAAGAGGTATGACTTTTGAAATAAACTTTAAAAAAATAAACAAATTGAAATCGGAAAAATAATTACGTATTAATCTACATATAGATAAAAAGCACAATATTCTCTCTATTTGTATTTATTTATCTTACTTTCTTTTTTAGTTCGACATAAAAAAATATCTTTATCCTTTCCAATTTTTTTAATCAATTTTTACATATTTAATATTGTAAAATTAAAAAATATTTTAATACATTTAAAATATATTATAAAATTATAAAATATAAGAAAGAGACGGTAGAAATAACATTTTTTATTAGAGATAATTAATAAGAGAAAAACTGATAAAAAAATTTAATTTTTCTCCAAATAAACACATTCACTGTAATACAATAAATATATTTATAACACATATTTTAATTTAAAGTAAAAAATAGATGATATTATTACTTATTTTTTAATATTTCGTATCAATCAAATAAAATAAAATCGAAACGGAGATCATCCCTTACATTTCGACCTAATTCGTTGACTCTTACTATCAATCCTTTCTCCACCGCTAAATCAAAGAATCATCTAAATTACTATTTTCTTTTGTTCACATTTACTACTTTAATTTTTTGATTTTACAAGCCACCTAAGATGTAATAATTAATACTATAAATACATATTATAAATTCATATATTAATGGATTTATAATCAAATAAATTTGAAATATAAACTATTAATATCAAAAATAAAATTAAAAAAAATAATTCATGTGTTACAAACATATTTATGCTACAATGAAAAGAATTAACAATACAATTAATTGACTATCTAAATTAATTAATTGACTATCTAAACTGCCACTTTATTACTAATAATTCAATTCCACGTTATAATCCATCTTTATTTCCTCTTCCCTCTCTCTCTTTTTCTTTTAATAGTGAACATTTCTTTGGTAGATTTTTTTTTTAAAAAAAATAATCAATTTCACTCTTTAATAAAGAGATTTTCTTGTCAACAAAAATTTCTCAATTAATGGTGTTTTAACGAAATAAGAAGTTTTCTCTCTACTTTCTTTTTCTCGTTTTTCATTGTAAAAAGAGAAGTAAAAATCTACAGTATTTTTATTTTTTTCTAGAGTAACTTGCAATAAAAGATAGAAGTTAGGATTGTGCAAAAATTGAAAAAAAAAAGATAAATGGAACCTATAAAAATTCTGTTGGCTTATTGTTATTGATTTAACAATTTTATAAAAAAACTTATTGAATTATCGGTTGGATATTGATTTTTAATAGTATTGTATTATTGGATAAATCTACTTATTTACACTTCATAATGACTTTAATTTCACAATTTCACATTATAAAAAACATTAAAATCTATTAAAACTTTATTCCTCTTAATTTCTCTTTCTGTTATGCTCGTATAGTTTTTTCTTATAGTTATATTATTACGTGTACGCATCAAATTTATTTAAAAAGTCATATATTTATTTTTAAAATATTTTTTTATTAATTAAATAAAAAATCAAATTATTAAAAATAAAAAATCAAATCAGTAATATACGACCCTACCTAGGGTCTAGGAGTATCTAAACCCAACTGGCCACGTCCCATCACGTCCCGTTTTTTGTGAAAAAGGTTTATAATTTTCTCTTTTTTTATGGTCAAAATAGAACTTTTCATATGTATAATATAATAAAAAAATTAAAAATAAATAAATAAATAATATAGTACTATTTGTTTATTAGTAGAAATTGAATATAAATACTTACTCCAATGATGTTCATACCTTCTCCATTCTTTAATCTGAGTAACAGAATCAGTAGGGGTGTGCGCAAGTTAGCAACGATGAGTTTGACGTCTCATTCTTCTACTTTCCTCTTACCAAATCTTCCCGCCGACGACGGACCTGCTCTAACGTACGCTCTCGTTATCCTTAACCAAAGCCTCCCGAAATTCACTCCTCTGCTTTGGAAGCACGGTAATGGACTTGCGGCTCTTCGTTTTTTTTCAACGTTTTTCGCAGTTTTCTGTGTTGTTATAGTCTAAATATGGTATATGTGAAATGGTGATCTCTTCGTAAAATTATAATATTTAAGTTATTTAGCTTGAGGACTGGGTATCAATTTGTTCCTGATTCATTTTTTTTGAACTTTTTTTTAAGTAGTGCATTTGGCTCTGGGATTTGTGTTTGTTTTTGTCTAATATGGTGAATATGTTGTTGTTTAGAACAGCAAAGGTTCATATTTGTGCTGACGGTGGAGCGAATAGGGTGTTTGATGAATTGCCTGGCATGTTTCCTCATGAGGAGGCATCTGAAATTCGTAAGAGGTGAGTTTGAATATATTGAGTGAGTTATGTGGTTAATGAGTTCTGTAGTAGCTTATTGATTTAATTTGATGTGTTTTTTTAATGAGTTTTGTGGTAGTTTACTTTCTACAAAAGAAATTTTATTAGCTTTTGAGGTGTTTAGAGAGGAACAACTTTTTTTTGTAGTTTACTTACTACAAAAGAAATTTTACTCTTTTGTCTTTTCCTTTGTGTGTTTTCAATGTGTGAAATCTGTTTTTGATTCCATTGTTTTCTCCATCTTTTTTTATGTCTGCCTATGTTGTTGTTGTTTGAATCACCTCGCGAAAAGTTTTAGCTCATAGAGAGATTTTATTCTTAGTCTATGTTCCTAAAACTCTCAAAAAATGCACTGCTTTTGGAGGATGTGACATGCATCCATATATATCTTTGAAGAGTCCAAGCAAAAAAGCAACGAAAAATCAACAAGGGTTATGTTGGAATGGTAACTACTCTTTCATCCTTAATCGGAGGTCTCAAGTTCAAATCCTCTTCATTATGAAATCGCCTTTGCTAGGGATCGGAGCTTTAGTCTTGGAATTCCAATTCATAATGAACGCATCTATAAATAAAAGTTGTTCGTGGATCAGTTACATTTACAACACTTCCACATGTGCGAGCCTCGTTTATTATTCCTTGGACCAAGATGGACTAAAGGAAAGCTTAACTTGGATTTCTACATTAGGGAAGAAAATTAGTCACTATTTGAGATCAGGTTAGGTTGTCTGCATCACATCACTTGGGGTGCAGTCTTCTCCGTTCCCCGCTAACACGGATGCTTTGTGCACCGGGTTGCCTTTCTATAATAGGATTGAACTTTAAATTAGCTAAAACACAATCTGACTATATATAAAAGCTCATATTTTATCTTTTTGTTTGGCCAAAGCACATTTTCTTTATGTTTGAAAACTTGTCTGTTATCATTGATTGAATTAGACTAAATCATGATCTTATTGCAGGTACAAGCCCTATGCTATAAAAGGAGATATGGATTCAATCAGAACTGATGTTCTTGATTATTACAGAGGCCTGGTAAGCCAGAATTTTCTTATGGTGGTCCTACAGTTGCTCAACAAATTTCTTTTGAAATGGGATATTTTTTTTAAGAAAATTGTGTAGGGATAAGTTTAAAATTTAGAGAACATTAGTTTTAGAGAAACCATAGTTTGCCTTAAAGGACAAATTATTTAGTATTGAAACTAAATGGAGCCTGAATTGTGTGGCCGAAAGGATACAGATGATTGATTTGGCGACCTAGTTAATTGAGATATATTTCAAAATTTGCCCCTTAAGACTACTTTAATTGAATCATCACTTTGGGTTAAATGCTTGCCTCCAGGGAGGATCTCAAAGAATTTGATGTTAAAAATTGCCTTGTATCTTTTTAGAGAAAGGTAACATGGCGAGTCTTTTTTCCATGTGGTGGCTCAAATTGGATACATTATGGAGTGGGACATCATGTGACGGGTTACTAGTGTATGATGTGTTAAGGGCTTCCCTGTTGGTCTCAGAGTTAAATGATGTGATAACATTAAATTACAATCCAGTTAGGAAGATCAGAAATCCAAGTAGCTTGTATGTAATAACAAAATGAAAAACTTTGCTAAATTGTGTGCCAGAGTGAGAAACTTGCTTACAGCACAGTGAGCTCTGCAAATATATTCTTCAGTCTGGTAGAGAGAGGCCTACTTTGTTAACACCATGAAGTTCCCAAATTTATTGTTGAGTTCAAGCTTTTGAGCTGCATAACGACCATTGTTACACTTTTAGATACTAGTTTTTGTGTGAGTATTACATCAAATGTATGTGCTCTTTTCTAAATGTCTTTCTAGCCTATTTAACAATTATACATGTGCATTTTTCTCATTTTGAATCATGTTAAAACTCCAATTTTGGGGATGATTAGTTAGCTGTCTACATGTGTGTTTCATTTTCCAGCATTTCATTACAAAGCATGTTTGAACCGTATTTTGAAGATCTACCGATTTGGGAAAAACCATATTTTGAAGATTTGCTTGCTAACCACATGCAGGGAACCAAGATAATTGATGAATCTCAAGATCAAGATACTACAGATCTTAATAAATGCGTTACATATATTCGTGACTCACTAAACTCGGAACATCCAAATGTAAGTTAAGCCTTGCAGCATAGCTCTGGAAATTTTTAACCTTTTTCTATTCGTTATAAATATGTGGTATTTCTAGTTTACATCTGTTAAAAATGTCATTTCACTATATAGTTTCTCGACCAATATCTCCATCATCAACCCTTGTGGATATTTGTGATCTAATTCTTCTGCAGTTATATTTACTCCAAATAATTAAGATATTATTCTTTTTAGAATGGATGCTTGAAATAGTAAAAATTTTGAGCTTTGCCCTAAATGGTTCTGGATCATCATGCACTGTCAAATTTTGGAGTTGACACATGGGTTTTGGTGATATACATTTTAAAGTATGGCATAGTCATTAAAACATGAAACTGTATTAAATGGTGCAATATGTATTATATATTTTTAAGAATAAATGGAGCAGTATATTTTGTTGTCTTTTTATTATTATTTTGAGTTCATCACTGCATCTATTGACATTGAAAAAAAACGACTATTGTGAAGCTTAAAAGTCTGATGCAGTATTACAAGACAACATATTGACTTGAATATAGGCTTCCATCACTGGAAAGAACGTCCTAATAGAGTTTCAGTGGGATTAACTTTATCTCTGTGTAATTACAGTTGTGTATTCTAGTCACTGGAGCACTTGGGGGAAGATTTGACCATGAGATGGGAAATATTAATGTCATATGCTGTTTCCCCTCCATGCGGATTATTCTTCTCTCTGATGATAGTCTAATCCAACTTCTTCCAAGTAAGCATCATCACAAGATTCATATACAATCCTTAGTTGAGGGCCCACATTGCGGACTCATACCCATTGGAATGGTTGCCGGAAGAACCAGTACTACGGGTCTCCAATGGAATCTTGGTGAGTAGCTCAATCTACTTTTTCCATATAAAATTTTATGTGTGGTTTAGATGCTACCTACTTTATTTTGTTATGGGCTAATGCTTTATGCCAAGGACATCTCTGTTTAGCTATTGGTTCATTTACAAGAAGGATACAATTCTCGCCAGATAGCCAATGCTAACATTTTTTCTGGTAACCAACTTTAGTTTCATTACCTAAGTGATGCTTTACAAACCATCTGAAGGGAGAGTACTTGTTGGACACAGTCCCCCCCAAGTACTCCGTCAAAAATACACAAGCTAACATCAAGAGCAAATAGAGTCAATTATAACTACCAGAGCCTATAATAACAAGTCATAGGCAGCTATGGATAAACGTTGTGATCTGTCAACCATCCTCCCAAGCTTTGCAACTTTCCTGCTTTAATATGGATTTCATGTATCACTTTCTTGATCATCATTGTTGTGGACTGTGTTCTTGTTTACGAAAATCCCTGAGTTCCTTTCTCTCCATAAAATATAAACTCCTGCAGCCAGCATCATCCTGTATTATCTCTGCTTTGTGACTTCTGCCTTTTGCATATGCTTCAGCTCAAAGTAATTCTTCATTCCACCCCATGGTGCCTCTGCCAATCCATATTAAGAGTTTTTCCATACCTGAGTTGATATTATTCAAGCAAAGAACAGGTGGTTTATACTCATTTTCCAGCTCACACAGTGCACATTGTGGTTGTGTTGTCAACTCCCCATTTAAAGAACTTATCTCTTGTGTTCAGCCTTCCCAAGGCAGCCAGTTCGAGTATGAAGATCCATCTAGGTAGCCCTAAATTTTTACGCTCCGTCTTCCTCCAAGTTACTTTGTGGAATTGCCCTCTAAGTCTCAACTACATTTACTTGATTGAGAAGGAGAGTGCATCTGCAATATCTCAGCAGCCACAAAATATCTACTAGCCTTCAGAATATTTTGAATAATCCAAGAAGCTTCTTAGGTACCTCATCAAAAATATTCCTGTTTCTCCCATAATAACAATAAAACCATTTGACCCATAGTCGATGTCGTTGTACTTGTGATTATCTAGTTTAAATGCTTGACTCTGATATACCTTTACTTTACTTTTGTTCAGATAATACCGAAATGAGATTTGGTGGCTTAGTCAGTACATCAAATATCGTGAAAGAAAACATAGTTACAGTGCAATCTGATTCGGACCTCCTATGGACAATTTCTATCAAAAAAGATTGAATGATGCAGTTTTTGCAGATGAAATGATTGAGAGACAATCAACGAAACTTTGTTGAACGCGAACCTCCATTTTCTGAAACAATGGGGTTATTCTTTACTACTTTTTTTTTTCTGTAGGAAAAAAGCATCCCTTTAGTCTATCTTTGTGAGGCACAAGCAGATCTATTTGACATCAGGTGCCTGCATTGCAGTAAAGGAAAAAAAAATAACACAGGGGCTACGAGTGAGAGTAAGCTCATTGCGGGTTAACTTTGATCGTCAACTTCTGCTTATGTGCTGTAGGAATTTAGAAGCACGTTTTCTAATGTTTTGCATACGTTATTCTTTATCCAATGTAATGAAATAAGGAAATTTTACTATTAATTTGAATTATTAGATAGCATTTATTGTACTTCCACTGTCAAAAGTTTTAACATTTTGCAGTGATACAGTAGTGTAATAGTATGTCTGCAGTTGGTTGGTTAATACGTAAGATTTCAATATAAATGAGAACAAGTGTTCACTCCTTCAATGTTTACGTTTAACTTGCTGCATCAATCGCAACGTAGAGGTTATCTTTCGAAAGATTGTTAGTAATTGCGTTTATACATCTGCCTGACCCATGTATATCAGCATGCATAAGAAACTACAAATCTATTGTAATCCCACGAATAGGCCTCGAGAAGATAGTATATGTGCAATTTTATCGACTATGCTCTCGTTTCAAATAGGATTTTGGCTCTATAGTGTCGTTGCAAACAAATGATGGGACACTCTCATTTATTGAACCATGACCGGTCACCAATTGTTTATAGATCCCTAGCTGAACAAATAACATGCTTAAGAGAAAAGACTAAATAAAGGATTCTTCTTCTTGACTTCAAGTTCCAAACCTTACCAACATAGGACGTGGACAGTGGTGCTGGTTGAAGTGTTTTACCTTTAATCAGAGGTCTCGAATTCGAACCTGGTATGGAGAAATTCTGTTGGGAGCGTCACCCCTGAAGAACCCTACAGTGCGATTCAAATTTAGTCGGAACTCTAATGTAGGCTCCAAACACCCAGAGGCGGAGCTAGATGGGGTTCATGGGTTCAGACGAATCCACTAAATTTTTTTTTGTAAACTTTGTATTTGAAAATTAAATAAATATGTATATTAACATGAAAAACCACAAAACAAAATCGATTAAGGACCCCTAAATTTCTAACCCTGGCTCCGCCTCTGCGGACACCGATGGGAACCAAAAAAAATAAAAAGAGTCCTAACTTTGTGGCGTCGCCCGGACTCGAACCGGAGACCTTCAGTGTGTTAGACTGACGTGATAACCAACTACACCACGACACCGCTGTGTCCATTTCGCTCCCAACTAATAACCTATATCGCCAAAGACGGTATTATTTTGGCGGCAAGCAAGTGATTTTTCTGAAATCTGAACAGCAATCGAATTGAAACCAATAGGGTTTTCGTTTTTTTGTCACAGTGAATCTTGTTGTTTTGTTGAAGCTCCACTAGCCCACATGAATCACTGAATTTCTCAGCATGAAGTAGTAAACTTGATATCTTACAGTTACCGGCATTGCCCCTACAATCAAGCGAGCGCCATTGAAATGGACGGAGCAGCAGCAGCTTCTTCACCGTCGACTATTAAACCCATAAACAAGAGCGTAGTCCATAGAATTTGTGCGGGTCAAGTTATTCTGGACCTTCCCTCTGCCGTCAAGGAATTGGTTGAAAATAGCTTGGACGCCGGAGCTACCAGCATCGAAGTCTCCCTCAAAGACTATGGTTCTGAATCCTTCCAGGTCATTGATAACGGTTGTGGCATCTCGCCTCAAAATTTCAAGGTCTTTTCCTCTTCTGTTTTCTGCTCACTTTCTTTCTGGATGCAAAAAGTTGCTGCATGTAGGATAATAACTATTAGTTGAGTGATCAAGTCTAAGTCTTATTGTTAATTGTTGTAAGTGAAGAAGCTAGTGATATTGTGTCTCTGTTTCTGAGCTTTCCATATATGTTTTTGTATGTGTATGTGTAATATGTATGCACAGACAGACACGCACTTATACATGTGTAATGGGTTTGTAGTCTTTCTCTATACTACTTTCTGTTTTCAATCAAAGTTGCGTCAATGTGTATATAAATGTGTTGATGTGCACATGCGCGTGCACCTGTACTCTAATCTCTATTTTCAATCAAGGTTGTTTCTGCTCTGATGTAGTTCCACTTGATGCTAATTTCCACTGTTTATTTATGTTTCTTCGTTTCTGTTGATTAACTTCACTAGTTGTTGTGTCCATAGTAAATTGAGCTAATTTGATACTAAGTGTGTGGATGTTTTTGTATTGAAGGTATTGGCGCTAAAACATCATACCTCAAAACTATCAGATTTTCCTGATCTTCAGTCATTAGTGACTTTTGGATTTAGAGGGGAGGCATTGAGTTCACTTTGTGCTTTAGGGGATTTGACAGTTGAAACAAGAACAAAGAATGAGCAAATTGCGACACACTTGACTTTTGATCATTCGGGCCTTCTGATAGCTGAAAGGAACATAGCTCGCCAAGTTGGTACCACTGTCACTGTTAAGAAGTTGTTCTCCACTTTACCAGTGAGAAGTAAAGAATTCCACCGCAATATCCGGAAGGAATATGGAAAGCTTATCACATTGCTGAATGTATGATCCCTTTAATCTGTATTATCTTACTCTTGTTTGGCTATTGATTTCTTAGGATGGTTTTATTTTAATGAAACTTAAGAATTGAGATGGGAATGTCAACTGGTGCCGTCAAATCTATAGGGTCTTCGTGATGGTATAATCCAATTCAGTTCAAGTTGGTTTGAACTTCAAGCATCAATTTTTGTTCAGTAGCTATCTTGTTCTTTGTCCTTTTGGAGGAAGTTGTTTCCTAATTTTAGAAATTTGTCGACTACTATTAAGAAAGAGGTAAAAATGAGAATTTCTTCACCATATTGAAATTTTCATTTTAAGATTCTACTTGGAGTATCTCGGCTATGAATTATCGCCTAAAAGACACTGTTGCAGATGAATTTGTATGTCTAGCAGTTATGCTGTGTTGGTGCTGTAATATCTTCTGGAGATCCTTTAATATCTGCTAAATTCATTTTTTATTCAAATGGAAAAGCTTAAAGTAAGTTGGAAACCAGCTGAAAGAATTTGAGCCCCTTTATGAACTCAAGCATTACAAGGGGTAAGAAATACAAAAGCTTCCCAGGAAATTGAAGTTCCTATCTAAATTGAAGATTGCACAAATTGTGGAGCAATATGTAGAGACTCATACTTTTGTGTAGGCTATCCACTTTTTCTTTGGGTATACTTCTTGTATAGGGGAGATTTCTCTCTTTAGTGAAATCGATTAACTTCATCAAAAAATCTTTTTGCTTCTGGTGATTGTGAATTTCATTGTGCTATAGTTTGGTGACCTTTCATGTTAGACTGCTTAATAATTTGTTCTTGTCAAGGTTCTTAATCTTGAGAGAGTATGTGCATGGTTTCTGCTGAAGAAGTATTTTAATGCTTTTGTTGTTTAAGTTATTTATTTCCTTTCTTTTGTTGGTTGAACTTCTAGGCCTATGCTCTTATTTCTAAGGGAGTCAGACTAGTTTGTATCAACTCAGCTCTAAAAAATGCAAAATCTGTAGTTCTGAAGACTCAGGGAAGTGGATCTCTGAAAGATAACATTATAACAGTATTTGGTATGAGTACCTTCACTTGTCTGGAGCCTCTGGAAGTGTGTATGTCTGATGATTGCACTGTTGAAGGATTCATTTCCAAGTCTGGCTATGGTAGTGGACGCAACTTAGGAGATCGACAATATTTTTTTGTGAATGGACGACCGGTGGATATGCCAAAAGTTGGCAAGCTTATCAATGAATTATATAGAGGTGCAAACTCTCGGCAATATCCCATTGCAATCATGAATTTTGCGATGCCACCAAGAGAATTTGATGTCAATGTAACTCCTGATAAAAGAAAAATATTTTTGTCTGACGAAGGTTCCATATTGCACTCTTTGAGAGAAGCTTTAGAAAAGATATATTCATCTAATCATGCTAGTTATGCTGTTAATAGTATCCAAGAGGTTGACCAAAAACATACATCCTCTCTTTCCCATCTTAAGGCCTTTCAGTTTCAATCCAAGCAATTACTGTCGGATATTAATGATGATCAGGAAGGTGACTGCGTTGGGAAACTACATAAAGAGGGTCATTTTCTAAAAAAATCTCAGGAATTAAATGATATGCCTGTCACAGAAATTATGCTAAATGATGGACACAGGTCAACAGAGAAAGACTTCAGTCTTCGATTCCATGGAAAGAAAAAAGACAATAACAGTTCCAGAAGTTCCCTGCAAGAGATTGGTGGTCTGCCTACTGCTATAACCGATAGAAATGCACTCACCCCATGCTCAAAAGATAAAAGTTGTATTGATAATTCACGTTACGTCAATTGTGCAAGCATTGTCCAGTCATCACTCACCAAATTTGTTACGGTAAATAAGAGAAAGCACGAGAGTATGAGTACTACATTATCTGAGGTACCTATCCTGAGAAATGGATCAACTGTCCACCCATCAGAAGAAGACCATACTTTGAAGAATACTGCATCTTTAAGATCTCCAGATAATCCAGTGAAGGCTGATAAGTGTGATGAAGTGACCATTAGTGAGTCTGGATCTTCCAAGATCTCAAAGATAGACAGATTTCTTCATCAAATGAAGCACTCAAGAATGGGTAAAGTCCTTGATCAAACAAATGATTTTTCTCCACCTGGAAATAGTATACAAATTGGAACATCTGAACAGGTAAGAAAATTTAATAAGAATCACTTTTCTGAACGGTTCTACTCTCCTTGCTTTGTTGTTCAGTTGAATTTGATTAGGAATGATAGTTGCCACAGAAAATTTCAATTCGTTCTCTATACTATTTTGGTCAGTCCTTTTAGGTTTGAACCATTTCATTTTCAGGAGCGTGAAGTTCAAATGAATGAATTATGTGTTACTGAACCAGTGCCTCTTGATTCTACTTGCAACAACATCCATGATGTGTCAGAAAATAGGGTAGATGCTTCTTCGTCTGAACAGCCTGCTAGTCTGACTCTGGATGATGCTCCTAAAGCTTCATCTAATTCGAAGATTGCTTCAACATTGCAATTTAGTGTGAAAGAACTTGTATCAAGAAGGAACCAGAGGCTGTCAAGATTGCAACTCCTTAATCATACATCTCAAACAATGAAAACAAAGAGGTACAATGTGGTAATTTCTATTGGCTTGGCAGAAAGAATTTTTGGTCTTTAAATTAGTTAATAAAAGTTCTTTAATGGTTTCTGAAGGGATTATGCTGCAGCAACCCTGGAGCTCTCCGGATCAGAAAATGAAGAGGCGAAGGCAAGGGCATTGATTGATGCTACCAATGAGTTGGAGAGACTTTTCAAGAAAGAAGATTTTACTAGAATGAAGGTCCAAATTCGTCCATTTATTAGCATTCCAAATCAAACCTGTATTATGAGTTTGATTTGCCAATAATTTTATTTCCTGATTCTGGCTGGAAGATAAAGATTTTCTTAGGATCTCCTTGGGGATTCTTTTCTTTTATCCTTACCCCTGTCTTAATAGACCTCGTCTCTAATTCAAAAAATTTAGTTTTCTGATTTTTGTTTGATGTGAGTGTTACTCTTAGATTGTCTGTAGTTGGTTTGGTTGAGGATCTTGTGATACTGGAGATGTTCCGATGCTTCATTACCTTTTTCCAGCCAACAACACTTATAAACTCCCAGTGAAATTCTTAGCATTCTTTGGTCCCAAATTGAATTTGTCCACCTACTTCTGTCTGATATATAATGACATCTACTTCTTTAAAGGTGCACTTTAATTGTACCCTATATACCCACTTCTTTTTTGGGAGATGCCTTATAAATCCGCTTCTCCGCTTCTTAATGCAACTCTTTCTTCTCTTTTATGAAGTTCAGTCTGAACATGTTACTCATTTTAACTCTTGATAATACTCATTCTCAGCTATTCTTTTGAGACTATCCAATTCATGACATGACAGGAGTCACTATTTGCATTTTGATTCTTTTAACTGCAGCATTTTTATGTTCTCTTCTTTCCTCTCCTTACACCATGAAATCTTAGCATTCTGACTTAAAATATTGTTGCAGATTCTTTAGTCCATAATAAATGATCTTTTTCGTCCTCTCTTGGATATGCCGATATAAAACCCACTCTTTTAAACTTCTGAGTATTTCCAGAGTTGAATTTGTGCTATACATCTGCAATATGTGAGTTTATTTGTATGCTATTCTGTTGTCATACTTCTAATGCTAAATTTAGTCAAGCACTAGTTTATTTACATGCAATTGGTAATTGCTTCTTGTCCATGTTTAGTTTTGTCATCAGCAGTTTCAGCAGAAATGCAGAGTTGGTATGGAGGAAAGTGTTTTTCAATTTTCTTATGTTTCATCGGTCAAAAATTTGGAAACATTTTTCTCTGGGAAAATAAGTTTCTTAAAAATGAGGAAAATGACTTCCCTAGTGGAAGCAGGGAAAGCATTCCATAAGTGCCATTCCACACTATTTACGAATATCCACCCTCTAGAACACCCCACCCGCAACCCCATAGTTCCCATCCCAACCACCCCTAGCCTCTGATGCCAATACCAATAGTGTTTGCCTAAATTTTACACAACTGCTTTTGCAATAATGTTTTTCTGCCTATTTATCAAACACAAGAAAATAAGTAAGAATTCCACTTACTTTCCAGGAAAACGATTTACTTAACAAACACACTCCTAGTATCAGGTTTCGAAAATTCTCAACTTCTATTTTGGTTCTGCAGGTGATCGGGCAATTCAATCTTGGATTCATTATAGGCAGGTTGGATCAAGACCTTTTTATTGTTGATCAGGTATTATTCCTTTGTTTTTGTGTACTGATCTGTCTGTAGTCAATAGTAAACTAATCTTTCATTTTATTTTGGTTTTTGAAAGTTGCTTATGTGATTTGCATTTCTCTCTCTTCTTTCTTCATTTTTCTTTGGTTGGTCAGCATGCGGCAGACGAGAAATATAATTTTGAGCGCCTGTCACAATCAACTATCTTGAATCAGCAACCTTTACTTCGGTGAGGGTCTTCATTCTCCTGCTATGAGTTTTATCCAAGATTTTTTGAATTTATTATGTACTGCAAATTAGCTGGAAAGTGAAATGTTTTTGATAAGGTAAATTGATACTGATGTTATTTAACTCGTTCAAAAGAATAAAGGGAATACCTTCTCTTTTTCCTTCTAATTTAGTTGTTTACAGTGGAAAAGAGTAACATAACTGTTAAAAGCAAGGATTAGGAGAAGACTTTAGTTTTGTGCCTTTAACATGTGTTAGGTTTCTTTATTGATTTATATGGGATTTGAGCTATTTTTACTTAGTGACTGAACCATTTTTCATGTCAAATCCCATCTTGACCTTAGAGTAGTTGTTATAGATTTGAGTTGGTGCAGCAAGTGCTGAATGATTTTATGATTATCTCGGCTTTTACCTTTCTCCTGTAGCGTGGGGGAAGTGATGAGATGTTAAAACCAAGAAAAGCTAAGAGATTATTAAAATTCTCTTCCTGGTGCCAAATGACTAGAGACTGATTTTGTTGATGTATGTCTTAAATTGGCCCACCTAGATGCTAGGTCAAAATTAAAGTCATTGCGATTCAATGTTCTCCATGTTTATCTAAGACGAGAACTTAAGACTTAACTGGTCCTATTTTATATCATCTAAAAATGATAAAAGAGCATTTCAATTGGCCTCTCAAAATTGAGTACATATCCCTCAATTTCATTTTGGAAGGAAGGCCCTAGACTCTCAAAATTAATGCATGATAATTAATTCTTGTGATTACAGCACCCTTATCTTTCTCCCATATCAGATGTTTTCTCCTTCTGGCGACATGGGTTAGTTGTGGGTATAAATAATATCAGTTATCTATGAAGGTGTGAGGCTATATAACATTGCAGAATTGTTGTGGATTAGACGACTATTGTTAGGTAGACACATTTCAGAATTTTTGTGCATTTTGCTATTGTTATTGTAAACATATTTAATGAACCAAAAATGTGGAAAATTGAAGGGTTGATGGAAGTTATAATATATCTCTTCTGCATTGTGTGAGAATTTTATTCCTGGCTTTAATTTTTTATTTTCTTTCTTAAATTTAGGCCCTTGAAGTTGGAACTATCTCCTGAAGAAGAAATAGTTATTTCCATCCACAAAGATACTTTCAGGTGCTTGAGAATCCTTTTTGTTCTTGTTTATTGTGAGTTCTTATTGGCATTTTTTTATCCATTTGGTTTTGTTTCTTCATGAACGATCTGAAGTATGCTTATGTTAAGATGACATACTTTCAACCTTTGCATGTTTTTCTTAACCTTATCGATCTATTTGGGAAGTCATAACCATGACTACACTGATTCTTAAGCCGATCAATTAGTTGTCCGAGTTAAGTAGTCCTTTACTTTCTATGATAATTAGTTGTCTGATGTTATGATTATCGTTTCTTCCCCTTCTTTGTACCCTTCACTCATATTAATCCACTTTTGAGATGTCTTCTGTCTTCACTCTTTCACCAAAGTAGTACATAAAATGTGAAGAATTTGGAGAACTGTACTTTTTGGTTCTTTTTCTATATTATAGATTTAACTTCATTGTTTTTTCTGTTATCATGCCGTGAAAGTAAGAAATGAGATAGCTTCCCCTCTTCTGCCTTAGTGCCCCTATACCAGTTTTGTAACCCCTAGCTAGTCTGTCCTCCTCAGCCCTTACAGATAGATCCCTGTGTTCTAGACCTCATCAACCCCCACCCCCTCCCCTAGCCCCCCTGCAATTGCCCTCCCCTAGGAAAAATTGAGCTATGACTACTCTCCGAACTCCCAGATTCCACCATCTTAAGTTCTTAACATTGGAAAAGCAATAGGAAGTAAAATCCTGTATACTCTCCAGTCTCCATGGTGAACAAGGAAACCAAAGAAAAGGAGAACGGAACATTTCAAATGAGAAAAGAAGTAAAAAAAGGTCTGTTATGGTTTTTAATGAAATAGAGGTGCCAAAAACAAATAAACAGGTTCTTTATCGCTTAACCAATTACTTTGACAACAAAATAAAATTAGCTAATAGCAGCCAAGTGCAGTCTACAAAAACATCTTGGCGTTTTGCACTTCTGTTTGATAAACTACTAATCCTTATTAGAACTATTTGGTACCATGTATACTATTTTAGATTGGTGACAAAATCATTTCTATCTTTGGCTTCACAGGAGAAATGGATTTCTCTTGGAAGAGGATCCGTGTGCTCCTCCAGGGCATCGTTTTAAGCTAAAAGCAGTTCCCTTCAGCAAAAATATAACTTTTGGAATTGCAGGTAATCAATCACTCAGATGCATTCCATATTTCTACTAACTTGAAGGTCCATAGGACATAGGTCATTGTTTCATCCTTGGGTCCTACTTCAGAAAATGACCACACAAGTTGCCAATCGTTGATTCAGATCATCTACAAGTTGGTAGTTAGAGTAGGGATATCAGATCTGAACGTGATAAGATAGCTAGAGAAGAGCCTCATAGAAAAATAACTAAAGTGAGAACTTCATTATGTGGAATGCGCTTTGCATTACTGGACAAATTTCCCTTTGGTCATTCTATTGGCAGTTAGTTAGGCCTGATGTGAACTACAGAATGTAAGGGGGGATAAGTCGTGTTAACTCTTGCATCTAGGAACTTTGACTCATATTTTCTTTTTGCTTTGCAGATATGAAAGAACTCATTTCCATTCTTGCCGATAGTGAGGAAGAATGTTCCATAATGGGTGCTTATAGGAATGATACAGCTGATTCATTATGTCCTCCTAGAGTTCGTGCAATGTTGGCATCACGTGCCTGCAAATCATCTGTTGTTATTGGAGATCCACTTGGGAGAAATGAGATGCAAAAGGTATTTTTTTGTTCATTTTACTGTGTTCTTGGATGTATATTCATATTGTGGATGCATGTTCATCAACTATGTCACAGATATATTTCTTTTTAAATCTTCTGCTGCCTCTGGCTTGCTTTATGATCCGAGTTTCATTGTTTCAGATACTTGATAATCTCTCGCGCCTCAAGTCTCCATGGAATTGTCCACATGGTAGACCAACAATGCGTCACTTGGTTGATCTGAGGACTGTACATAGAAGATTAGAAGCGGATGATACCACCTTATGAACTCCAGTTGACAACATCACCTAGCTAATCGAAGCAGGAACCTTCTTTCTGTAAATTATTAAACACCTGTACATTGAAATTGCGTTTTGTCTATGGAATTAGAATTATCTAAATGGCAAGGAATCAAATTAAAAATACATGAAGGTTATCTCTTGATAACACTTGCTTTTTTTTTTGTTGCATTAACTGTCTTTCTTTTTGTTTTGGGAGGTGGAGAAAAGGACACTGGCTTCTGGGGGACTGTGTGCGCTATGCTCTCACCCCTCCTTCCATCCGCGACATAGTGCAGAAGGTAAAAAGTTTTTTTCAAAGTTTGGTATTGTTATAACAATTTTTAATCAAAGTTGAGGTATATTTCAGACATATTTCCTCATTTCAAATGAAGCAAACCTGACAAATAAATTTAAGACACAACACTGATATAAGAGACGAAGACAACATGAAGTAACTAATAAATAATATACAACATAATCTTTCCATCCAAAGGAAAAATTGTTAGTACGGGGAATGTCTGCCCTTTCGGCGAGTCTTGTCTGATTTCAAAGCAAGAGTAGAGATCCATGATTGGCTTGTACTAGAACCATCAGACAACCAACAACAAAGACGACCATCTTCACCACCAGTCCATCCAAAGATCCCGTGGTTATCCATGGTCTGACCTGGTACCCCAGACAAGACACTCCTAACGATGCCTTCATGTCCACCGCATAAAATTGCTTCTGGAGGACCAATAGCTCGTGTCTCTTTATAAGTTACAGGGAAATAGCCCAACGAACCACCATTCGTACCACCAATTACCCAGAGACGATCTTCCTCCACTGAATAGTGGCAATCAATGAAATAGTCAACCTGCCATCAGAGTTTAAGCCGGAGTAGTCAGTTTATGCTCCAACTCAGAATTATTGCCTTAAATAGCACTGCTCCTCAAATACAACAGAACATTGCAGTTGCCAAGTACGAAGAACTGCAAACTGGGAGTAGTTCGTCTTCTTTTTGTACCATACATGTCATATATCTATAACAAAAACAGATAATACATTCACTGCATAAAGAAAATGAATAGGTGTAGAGTCACATACGTTGTCTGCCATCCAGCTCTTAGAGGCCAAGGATCTAGCATCCTCAAAACTGGCCTCGGTTTTTTCTTCTTTCCAGTCCCAGACACTGCACCAGAATAAGGAGTAAAAAAAAGGTGAGGGTTTCAGATTTTTCCTCAGAAAGTAGGAAAAAAATAGCTTAGATTGTGTTCAGAGATGGTGAGATTCACCAACTGTGCTAAAAGGACCAAAAATTTAGCATAAAACACAAATCAGTAGGGAGCATATTAGGCTGATATGGATATTATAAAACCTTAAAGTTTCAATGTGTGTCAAACACCAAAGCTTCTGATTCTTCTCTCCAAGAAATCCCACTTTTCCAATAGAGGTTCCCACATTGAGTACCTGCAATTACATCTTGGTATAAGTAGCATACAATCAAAAAGAACAGAAATCTACTTAACGGTAGATAGAAATATGAAAACACTGGAGTGCTCATCAATCAATTAAACTGCAATATGCCAGGCTTTTTAGTCAAAGTTTAGCTAAACATCTACACTGTACTGATGTCAGAACTAGCAACTTCAGAAGTAAAGAAAAAAAAAATTCAAAATCATCTTGAGAACTGAGAAGAAGACGAGGTGTCATATACTGCATGGATGGAGATCATGTTCTCATAACAAGAGATGCACAAAAAATTTACAACTAGAATACACATGAGCTACCTTTTTGTCTTTTGAGTACAAGTTAACTGAGATCATTAAAAGTTTCAGTAGCAATCTGATATATCTCTATAGATATAGCAGCGTGAGTTTCAGTAAAAAGCATAACAGTATGAAAAGACATACTATTGAGTCTTTTCCACCTTAAGTGATCAGTGAGACTGCACCTTCTCAAAAGTTCTTGTAGTTATAATTTTTAAATGAAATAAACAGAAAATATGGACTACAAAAATTCTTTTTGACATACCGATACCATTTGATCATCATCGTTGATATCTCCACCAGTATCAAATAGACACATTAATCCATCAACTGATCCAGAAATGAGTCTATCATCATAGCCTGGAATAAAGTGCACCTAAAAGTAACAAGCAACAAAAGAGACTTGAAGATACCATATTGCAGTATTTCTGAACGCCAAAAAAAAAAGAAGACAAAAGACTTTGAAAGGGCGCGCATTTGGTAATCATTAAAAGCATAAAGAACTTTACATCGCAACTAGGTCAGTCATTACTTTGTCTCCTCTTGCTCAGATATAGTTAAGGAAACATGAAATAAACACCACAATCTCATCTCTGAATGGTATAGGAGCAGTAATCAGATGACTGAAAACCATAGCAGGTTCAGCACAACATCCAACTACTTTAACAAAGTTGGAAATTAGCACTTAAAAGTATAATTAAATCTCGCGCACTCAAACTTCAAAACAAGCTAATAATCTACAGCAAGATAATACCTAGTATGCATATATATATTACCTTTCTTTCGTGTCATCATTAGAATACAAAACATACTATCAGAAATCAGAAAATACTCAAAGAGCACCTCAGGTATAAAATAATATTTCAGAAAAATTAACCATGCTGAAGTTTCTCTACAATCATGCTACAAAAAAGAAACTTCAGATTGTTCAGCTCTTAGAAATAACAATCTACATTATAGTAGTAACATGGGTATAAGTTGTTCTAGCGGTAATGAGAAACTAATATTAACTTATAGGACATAGATTAACACAATAAACTCAATGGTTTACTACCAATAATCCACAGGAAATGAGTCGATAAACTAGTATAGCAACACACCTGAGTAACATCTTCCGTATGAGATTCCTCCAAGCACGCAACCTGACGCTTGGTCCTCCAATCCCAAAAGAGTATCTATACAAAGATAATTACAATGCAATGTCATTTGCCACATATCTCATACAACTAAATAGAGCCAAGTAATTTCATGTGCCTTAATTAAAAGAATAAGCCAAATCGCATCTCTTGTGTAAACATGAGAGTTCTTAAGGAATTATATCAAAGTGGAATTCTTTTTGTAGTTTCAAACAATTTGAAGGATGAAGCAAGTAGTAAATAGTTCATGACAGACCAGCAATCACTGTCCTTCCCTTGAACCATATATAGTTAAAACACTTCATTTCTCAAATATACACCATGCACAGAAACACCAAGTTCATAAACACTGCTGCTTTTGTGAGGCACAGAGGGCATCCACGAACGAAGGATTCTACTAAATTTACCACTGCTAATTTGCAGCCGCGAGGTTACGTACCTGAGAATTACACCCGGCAGCAAGCAGATTATGATTAGGTCCACCAAAGGAGAAACTAAATATCTCTTGAGAAGGGCCAGCATTTAGGGAAAACACCTGCATTCAATCTTATTTGAAATCAAAAACAATATACTAACTCAACTCCTAAAAAAAGCACATTAAAGTTAAAAACTGGAACCTGCTGAAAAGACCTGGTATCCCAAGCTCTGAGAGTTCCATCAGAAGAACAAGAATGCAGCACATGTGGCGATGAAGGATCCGAAAAGGAAATTTGATTAATCGTTGAAGAATGACCATTACATTCCCCAATGTACTGTGCAGTAGCTAAAGAGTACAACTTAATCGCATTAGTTGAGAGTGATACCGCCATTGATGTCCAATCATTCCTATAATAAACACGAACATTCAGTGAGAATTTTAGGACCAAAATTTACTACTAATACAGAAAAAACAATGAAGAAAGTGAAAGGAAAAACTGAAGAGAATTACTTGGGAACAATTTGGAAAACGTAATCGTCGGCGAAGTTAGTCTGAATAGAGTTTTTGATACCAAATCGCTTAGAATTGTTGCATATTGGAAGCAACTGCGATTGTCCCTCTATTTCCATCTCCTCTGCGCCATCCATTTTCTTCTTCTTCTTCTCTCTCTGTCAACAGTGAAGAAAACTCCGGCTCGCAGGGTTTAGGGTTTGTACATTATTCCATAACTTTTTTTTTAATTTCACCGTTATTTCAATTAATAAACACTAAACATTTTATGCACAAATTCATCACTAAAATTATATGACCCTCGAAAAATAAAAAATAAAATATTTTTTTACACAGGTTTTCTAAAATTAAGGTGGTGGAATTTGTCAATTTATATTGAATTTATATCGAAAAGTCATTTACATACTTAAATTATTATGATGATTTATTACATATTTTTACTATTTAAAAGTGAATTTAATAACCCTCAAAATTGAGGTGGCAAAATAATTTTTAAAAACAAGATTAAAATATGCGTGTCAAATTTATCAAAAGTACGCAAAAAATTAAAATTGTGGTATACCCACCCCCACCTTCCACATCTCTTCTTCTTCCCAACCCACCTCCTTCGACCCAATTCTCTTGAGGAAACATATTGTTCTCCTCTTTCTTTTTAAAAAAAACCTTTCTTCTTTCTTCAACTTCTTCTTAGCTTACTAGCAAATTACTTATCATCAATCTAAGTTTTGTGGGTTTTAATTTGTGCTTGTTAACAAAAGATTTTTTCATGTCATTAGCAAGATAAAATTTTGGGAATTTCGTAGCCACTGCAGCTATGACGGGCTTTTTCGAAAGAACGGGAGTATTTTTCACTCCACAAATTAACTCCATATTTCGATTTAGTATTCTTGGCTTATTAAAAATTTCATCTTTTTGTAATTTACTATAAAGAAAATATAATCATTAGAAAACTTTAATTATTAATTGGAGATTAATTAGTGTAAAATATACAAAAGATTGTTTAATTAAAAATAAAAAAAATGTATTTTTTTTTAAATTTCTAACGTGGCACTGACACAGCGCTAACGTGGCACTGACACGGCGCGACACGGCGCTAACGTGGCACTGACACGGCGCTAACGTGGCAGCGAGTGAAATACACCACATATTGTGAGAGTGATACTACAGGTGTCGAGGGATAAATAAATTCACTTTTAAATTGTAACAGTGTGTAATAGATCATCATAATAATTTAAGTGTGTGACTATCTTTTCGAAACAAGTTAAAAGGAGAAAATCTATGCCTATTTTTCATGTTACATGCATATAATATAATAGTTATACAAGCTTTTAATTGATGAAATGCAAATAAATATGAACGAGAGGCAGACTAATGAACTTGTTAATTGTATTTTTTTTCTAACCGAGATAGAGGAAAATAGAAAGATAATAGAGTTTTAATCAATGATGTGAACCTGTGCTAGCTTACTCAACAGAGCTTATGTTTGCTAAGACTTATAAACATATATTAAGCACTGGTACATTCATATGTCAAACCTCTGAACCTAATAATTAAAGCAATTTGAAAATAAGCAGACTGCTTGTTCCAGGCTAATTTCTTCCACCTAGTTTAATACTTGCGGATAATGAAACTGAGAAATGAATTGTACATGCAGTAGGATTATTCATCAAACATTTTTTTACTACTCTAATTGTTGAACTAGTTTCAAAACAACCAGATAGTGTAAGCAGAACTATCGAAAAGAGATACTGCAGGTTAAGGAAGATACAGAGATTTGATGCGAGCAAACACCATTATCAGTCGAACTAAAACGATAGTACAAAAGTCAAACAATCTAAAGCATGTTTTCCAGCTTAGGTGGATGAAAATGATAATAATGTTCCCTCATAACAAACTCCCATCGGCCATAAACTTCTTTACTTTCATGAACTGAAAGGGACGAATTATAACCATGCCACTCTAGTGCATTGCTGAAAGCAAGCCAAGCAGCGGCGTCTACTTATGGACCCGAGCTTCTCCTTCTTGCCTATGCAGCAGCTTCACCTTCTGCCTTAGGTTTCGCATCTACCACCTCAGCAGCTTTATCGGAAGGCTTTATCACTTCTGGCTCTGGAGAAGAGAACAAATTGGGTTTAAAAAAATCGGACATAATCAAAATGGTATTACACATGTTGGACATTCTTATGAAGTTCAAACACATATTTGCCTATGGTACGACAAAATATCAGGTGTAGTCCCACAAGGTTTTGGGTCTGGGGAGAGTAGAGAGAGTAAGCAAACCTTACCACCCCTACCTCAGAGGTGGAGAGGTTGTTTATGATAGACTTGGCTCAAGAAAAAACGTCCAAAGCAGTACCAAGAAAGAAGTAACGGAAGTACAAGAAATAAAAAACAAAACAAAAATAGCAGATAATAAAAAATGGAAACAACAAAAAAATAATACAATAATCGAGGTACATAGTAATAGAAATCTAAAAACAAGAAACTACAATGGCGATACTAGAAATACTAATATGAACTGATAGAAAGACAACGCACTGCTACCCATGAACCTTCTATCCTAATAGATGCCTTCCGCACCTACCATCTAAGTCATGTCCTTCGTAGGCTGAAATTGCATCATATCCTCTCTCTAATCACCTACCCCAATACTATTTCAGTTCCCCTCTACCTCTCATAAACCCATCCATAACGAACCTCTCACACCTCCGCACTAGGACATATGAGCATCTCCTCTTCACAAATTGTCTATGGTTAAGTATGTCATTACTTCTTTCGGGAAATATCCTGATTGGCACATCTACAACATGTATCTCAAACTTATCCACCTCTTTACATCAACTTTTTGAAGTAGGCAAGACTAGAAGTCGAACTTCATCCTGAAACACACCAAGAGAGGTACACTAATATCTACTTCTCAAGTTCTAGACTCTTTCTAGTTCTTGATTTCTCATCATAAAAATTATTGGAGAAGTCATCAGATATACGATTTAACATATAAAGTCAAGTACCTTAAATCTTATCAACTAAAACAAGATAATTATTACTCTCTTTGTATACCACTTTATTCTTTCAAAAAGAAGTTAAAGAGTTTATTAGTTGATCTTGCAACGGAAGGATTTATATTTCATAGACATGATTGGAGGTCAGAATTTGTTTCTGATGGAACTTGAAGGTCTTGCAGAACACAATCAGAAACAGTTGGTACAACAAGGATTTGGTTACGCTCACCAATTTCAACCATATCAATTTTGAAGAATCACACATGATTTATAACACAATGCATAAATTCCTCATCATATTGAATATAATCAGAAAAAGTTGGTACAACAAGGATTCGGCCAAGTTCACCAATTTCAACCATAACATTTTTGAAGAATCACATGAATCCAAACATGATTTATAACACAATGAATAATTTCCTCATCATATTTAAAAATTTTCTTTGCAAGCAACATGCTTCAATAGGTTTGCTATTGAATTCTTCTCCACCCTGTGCATTACGGAGGAGAACAAGGAAAGAGAACTTATTTATGCAGAAAGAAGAGCCAAAAGAAGAAGTGCAAGATACGTAATAGTTGCAATCATGAGGATGCAAATCTAACAACACATCATTAAACAGAAAACAACAATCTATACATGCTTCAGAGCTGTCAAATTACCTTCGTCGTCACTCTCATCAAGGTCATCCCCCATATCACCTCCCATTCCACCCATCATTCCAGCCATATCACCTCCCATTCCACCCATCATGCCACCCATTCCTCCCATCATTCCACCCATTCCTCCCATCATTCCACCCATTCCGCCCATTCCACCCATCATCGAAGCCATATCACCTCCCATTCCACCCATATCACCGAATTTCTACAAAATAACACAGGTGAATAGAAAGATTAAAACATATTCCAAATCAAAAAAGCAACATATAGATAGAGTAATACAGTAAATTCTTACTGAGAAATCCATTGAATTCATATCCATATCCCCAGGACCTAAAAATGTTTGAAACAGTAAAAAAGTCAGTTTTTGCATGTGCGATACCAACTACTGTAAGAGATTGACAGGTCATGATAGAGATGATACCAGCATCAGGTTCATCATCTTCATCCACCCACTTGTCCCAATCTACCTTCACATAGTGTGGTGCTTTGCCGTCTCCACGCAGTAATTTAGTCCACCATTTTGGCTCTGCTTTTTGCAAAATGCAGAATATACTTCTCACACCAGTACTAATTTTGCTCTCCTACAGAATAAAATTGCAAAATTACAATGCAATTCTATACAACACGGATAAACAATTGTAGTGATTAAATAAGGCCCACTTAAAATAGTATTTGATCTGACCCAGTTCCCTTCACCATTACCTACTATATTATGACAGCAAAATCATACAAACTACCAGCCATTTGTTACTATTTGATGATTGATAAATCACCTACTTGTTGACATCTTACTGTAAATAGAAAATAAAGTTAGGGCTTCAAAATTGGTTCAACTACACTTGTTATTTGGCTTCTATAAGCATGATTTACAACATGACGTTGGTTCTACCTAACCTGACCCAAAATATGATAGTCCGAGTGACTAGAAAATTCAAATCAATCCAATGATGTAACCAAATCAAATAACAACTTCCTACCTCAACATTAACTTTATCCAGAAGCTCAAGCTTCAACTCATAGTGACGGTCTCCTGTCCCAGCACTAGCAGAGAAGTTAAACACTCCTTCTGGATCCAAGTTTACTTTTGCATCTTTAGCATCTGGTAGCATCACAGTGAGATACACGACATCAGGCCTTTGTGCCCACTTGACTTCTGGATGGAGACTGCCAACCAAGAAAAAGTTGATCTTTAGTTGAGGGAAATTAGATTACACATGCAAGGGGTGTTGTGAAAATTAGATGAGTCTCAATATAATCACATATTGAGTTCCAATAAACAATGTGGCATTCACCACACTAATTATAAACTAAAATAGGAAGTTGTTCTATCATTTTAAAAATTGACTAGAGAAATAATTTTCATACCCTCCATTTAGGAGATGAATTTCTACCACACAATTTCCAATTTGACTTCAATAGACACAACTACCATGTCAACTATACTCCATATCTATCACGGAGATATAACAATGTTACTACTATAACTAGCTAATTAGCAAAAGAGAATCAGTCACCAGAATGAGTGTGTCATAGTATATCTCAGGAAACATGCATATAAGTCCTGACACTGGTAACCAAAACCTATATTGCTCGAAATCTTCAAAAACACCACTCCTACAAGTTTCAAAACATTTTGAAGAGTTCGAGCAACATAGCCTGAAACTACACAACTGCAAGAAAATCATAAAATATCGAAGGTGCAACTACTTGACATGAGAACAAAGAATCTCCTTCAAATCACAAATACACCTCCGATTAATACTAAATAGAAAGGATACACAAGTATTACTGATAACACTTCAATATCCCCTTAATAATACACTAATTTCTACGTTTTTAGCTTTTTTTACACACAATTAAATTATTTTAAACAAAAAAACTGATGATTATATTGCCATAAACCACAATAAACAAAATACATCAATATATTTGCAGTTTTACAAAAAGAATCACACTCATACATAAATGAATAAACACAACAACATCATCAACAACAAAAACGAAATAACCAGTATAATACAACAAAAAAATATTTAAAAATCGCAAAAATAGACAATAATAACCGGAGATCTTACGAAAACACAAACTGAAAGCAAAATAATTTTTTCGATTTAGATTTTACCTCATATTTGAGTATAATTTTTTCTGAAGCAGATGAGAAGAGGTTGAAGGAAGAGAGACTGAAAAACCCTAAAATTAGTGTAGCGGCAGAGATGATAATACAGAACCCTTTAAGTAGCAGTAAAAACGTGTGAGAGCTCACTTCCCAATGTCTTCCCATTATACCCTCTCTTTATTTTTTATTTTTATTTTTCCTTTTTCTTTATGTAGGTTTAATTTGGGCCCGTTTGGATAGGTTTAATAAAAGTAACTTTAAAAAAGTACTTTTAGAGCCTGTTTGGCTTAGCTTAAAAGCTGGTCAAACTGACTTAAAAACTGGTTTTTGACTTATTTAACTGTTTGGCAATACTCAAAATAGCTTATTTTAAGTTAAAAAAACTTATTTAAAGCCAAAAGTTAAAAGCTGGGGTAGGGGTGCTTTTTTTTTAGCTTATAAGCTGTTTTAAGTTGACCACATTTTTATGTTTTTTCCCTTAATATTTTTATACAATCTCCAAATTACCCATATAACCCTAACATCTCTTTCTTCTATTTTTCCTTTTTCACGTTTGACATAACAACTTCAGCACTTTTATCCAAACGCATAATTGCTTATTTTAAAAATAAGTTTCAGCACTTTCAAAAGTACTTTTTTAAAGCTGTTTTTATTAAGCTCATCCAAACGGGCCCTTAAAAGTGCTGAAACTTATTTTTAAAATAAGCAGTTATGCGTTTGGATAAAAGTGCTGAAGTTGTTATGTCAAACGTGAAAAGGGATAAATGGAAGAAAGAAATGTTAGGGTTATATGGGTAATTTGGAGATTGTATAAAAATATTAAGCACAAAAAGATAAAAATGTGGTCAACTTAAAACAGCTTATAAGCTAAAAATAAAAAAGAACCCCTACCCCAGCTTTTAACTTTTGGCTTAAAATAAGTTTTTTTTAACTTAAAATAAGTTGTTTTGAGTATTGCCAAACAGCTAAATAAGTCAAAAACCAGCTTTTAAGTCAGTTTGACCAGCTTTTAAGCTGAGCCAAACAGGCTCTTTGTCTTTTATCTTTTTACTAAAGTTATCTTGACCATTTCTTTTGATCAACAAATAATCACAATAATATTCTAGAACGTTGTTATGTATGGTTTCATAATATATTATATTGTGTTATATTATTTTAATAAATATTTATTGGATAATTGTATTTTTTTTAGAGAAAAAAATCAAAAATATTCTTAAACCTTTTGAAATAGCTCATATATATTTTTAAACTTTATTTCGGCTCAAAACTATCCTTCCCGTCATACTATTGGATCAAAAGTACCCTTCTTATTAACGGAAGTTGTTAAATCATAAATGTCATATGGATGCCACATTGCATGTTAATAGGATTTCACTGTCACATACTAAATAGAAAGGATCAAAATTACCCTTAAACTATCCGAAATAGCTCATATTTACCCTTAAACTATATTTCGACTCAAAACTACCCTTTCCGTCAAACTATTGGACCAAAAGTACCTTTTTTATCAATTGAAGTTGTTAAATGTCATGTGGATGCCACATTGCATGCCAATAAGGTTCCACTGCCACATAGACTAAATCTCTAAATCCTAATTACTTCCCCCCTCATTTCATTGTTTCAAAAATGATATATTCACCCGTTCTCCCTCATTTCGCGGCTAGGATTTCATACTTTTCTTCGTGGCTGGGTATCAAAGTGGATATTCATGCTTGTAGGTTAGTAAATATTTTTTCTTATTTTATTATGTTTATGATTTCAAAGCATCATAGTTAGGATTTCACAATTTTCCCCTAATTTCGCAGCTAATGCTTCGTAACTTTCTTGAAGGCTGAGTTTCAAAGTGGATATTCATGGTTGGGTTAGTAAATATTTTTTTCTATTTTATTACGTTTACGATTTCAAAATATGATAGTTAGAATTTCACAACTTTTCCGTCATTTCGCGGCTTCAGAGCTGAGTTTCAAAGTGGATTTTCGTGATTGTAAACACAATAAAATAAGAAAAAAGTTGACTAACCTATAACCAAGAATATCCACTTTGAAACCCAACGACAAAGAAAACTGTGAAATCTTAGCCACGAAATGAGGGAGAGGGGTGAAATCGTTTCTGAAAAACAATGAAATGAGGGGAAAATGAGTAATTAAGATTTAGGGATTTAGTCAATGTGGCACATGTGAAATTTAACAACTTTCACCAATAAGAAAGGTCACTTTTGACACAATAGTTTGACGGAAAGGGTTGTTTTGGACAGAAATATAATTTAAGGGTAAATATGAGCTATTTCGAATAGTTTAAGGATACTTTTGACCATTTTCCTTTAGTCTATGTGGAAGTGAAAATTTATTAGATTGCCATGTGGCATCCACATGGCATTTAACAATTTCCATTAATTAGAAAGGTACTTTTGACCCAATAGTTTGATGGAAAAGATAATTTTGAGCCAAAATATAGTTTAAGGGTATATATGAGCTATTTCAGATAGTTTAACGGTATTTTTGACCATTTTCCGTATTCTTTATTGTTATATAATGTCAGGCATTTATCATTAGTAGAATATCGAGTAGAGCTATTATGAAAAAAGGGATAATGCACAAGTACCCCCTCAACCTATGTCCGAAATCTCAGAGACACACTTATACTATACTAAGGTCCTATTACCCCACTGAACTTATTTTATAAGTAATTTTCTACCCCTTTTTAGCCAACGTGGCACTAGTTTGAAAAAAAATAATCGACCATCGTTGGGCCCACAAGATAGTGCCACGTAGGTCGAAAAGGGGTAATAAATTATTAATAAAATAAGTTCAGGGGGTAATAGGACCTTAGTATAATATAAGTGTGTCTCTAAGATTTCGGGCATAGGTTGAGGGGGTACTTAGGCATTATCCCATGAATAAAAAGGAAAATATAATTATTAAATCATGAATAAAGAAAAAATGTGAAAAAAAGCTATTAAGACAATGATGAAATCACATTAATTGATCAATACATGAAATGATTCTTTTCGTGTTATCTAATGAGCTATTTCAACGAAACAATATAATAAATCAAAAAAAAATTATTGTAATTAAATTAGCAATGCAATGTAATACAATACAACGAGTACAACCACCCAAAAAAAAGTGTCAATAAAATCTTACAAGTTGAATTGGAGCAGATAAAATAAGCACAGATTTTACTATTACCTTGTGAATATAGTGGGGAAGTTAATTTCTATACTTATAAATATAGTGGGAAGGCTATTTCTGGTAGAGTCTCCATAAATAACCCTATAAATTTGTATTAAAAATTCAATTACATACTTAAGTTACGAATAATCTTTTAATTTTCACTATTTTTCATTTTTTTCTCTCTATACATTCTTTATTCCATGATTTTTCCGTCTAAAGAAATCTTTGTAAATTGTAATCACTTAATTTTATAAGTTACGCAAGATTTTTTTTTGTATTACTTAAGGTTAATTAAGGACTTGGAGGAAGATGATTAATACAGATATATTAATGGATATTTGAAATAACAAAATATGTGAATTATTTTCCTCCAACTTCGACATTATTACATCAAAACATATATATAATAAAAGAAACTAGGATAATTAAAATGAAAAATAGGAGTCTATTTGGCTATTTATTTATGCAAATGTATGTAAGGAAGGGTCATTGAGTTCACGTAAAATTATGCTTCTCCTGAAATCATATATAGTAGTATTATATTTTTAATTTTTTTGTTAAATATAGATTTGTAAATCACATTCGAAGTATCATATAATGCAACAATGATTGAGTGCACTTAGTTAGAAATTTAGATTTTTATATCTATATTGTTTTATTTTTCTTTCTAAAATTGGATAACACCGCTCTAAGTGACTTTTAGTACTTTTGGCGTTTTAACTAATTAAGCATTATGATTTTGGACTCTATGATTTTAAAATTTTAACTATTATTAATGGTAAAAACTTAAATCTTAAACTGATCAGATCCATCTTTTCAGAAAGTACACTCATTATTCGAAATCTTGAGTACGACTCTGATGTAAATCATATGACAATTCATCCTTCCCATATAATCTCATAATTTTAAATTGTTATACCGCTGAATACATAACTTGTGTTATGTTATAATATGAAAATATAAATTTATGTGGAGAAAAAATGGTTTGTTATTGCTATTCCCCGTAATATTTGCAATGATGGGCCTGATTCTCCACGATCTTGTGGCCCAATTGTGATAGTGTGGCCTTTTGGCCCATGTAGCCCATTCATAGTTTTTGGCCCATTATGATACAATGGCCTTCCATTCAATCTCTAAAATGTATCTTATATTTTGCACTAATTATTATATAATATTTTTAAAGAATATAGATATATCATTACTACTAAAAATTACATTGAATAGCAAATATTTAATCTATATTGGGTATTATATCTATAGTTTAAGAAAATTATAATTTGTCCTTATAGTTTCCTCAATTCCTGCTATTCGTTGGATTTGTATAATTCGGTTCCTGATTATATAAATCCAGAATTTTGTATATGTTGTATACGATTATAAGAAACTTTTAATAAATTACCCTGGAAAAACATACAAACGAAGTTCTGAAAAATTCTTACATATATTAAGTATATATACAAAATTTTGTATATACTTACCATATTTGTATATTCGTAATTGAGATATACGAACCGGGTAGAAATATGCAAACTGCAACCTCAATAGCAAACATAAATATAGCTATGAAGCACAATTTTTTAAACTATAGCTATAGATCCTTATTATGTTTGTTATATTTGCTATTTTTGTAATTTTCTTATTAATGTATAATGTTTTTAAAGAATCTGAGATATATTATTAGTATGTATAGATGGAATAAAACATATTATTAGCATTCATATTACCGCATAGCTGAAATAATATGTATAGATAATGTATATAAACATGTAAAACACCTATCTATTTGAGATATATCGTGATACATATAATGCATATCATATACATATCCACTATTATATTCCATCAATAAATTTTGATAAAATATCGATTTTAATTAGTGAGATAGATTTAAGGATTCAAAATGAAAGACTATGAAAATGTGGGGGAGATAGGATGAATAAGGAGGAAAATTATGTGTTATTTGTACATGAAGCCTTACATCTTCATAAACTTCACTTTTACTTTAAAATAAATCTGTTGTGTTTAATATCACACTATATTTGTTGTTGCTTTCAACTGAATACATCTTTATGTTGAAAATCAATTTTAGATAAGACAGACTTACTTAACACTCTATGAAAAATAGAGCGGATGCGATGAAATCATTTGCATTTCGACTTATATTATCAACGATTACAAATATCATGTAATTTAGAACTTAAATTAATGCAAGTTGGTTAATTGATCACAAAAAGATAAACACAAGAACTTCTATATTTGCATAGAATTATATGTAGCTTCTCAATATGAAATAAGCATTAATTGTGAAGAAAAAAAAGATGTAAATATTCTTGTTTAGCCAAAATAATTAGTACTATTTGGGCTTGGGAGTTTATGGAAAAAAACTTATACATATTTGATATTTACCAATTGTGACAAGAGATTTTCGTTTACCAAACATAGTTAAAAAAAAAAAAAGATTCAAAACAAATACGAAATCACACTTTAATTTTTTTTTCAACGTTTACGATTCTGTTCACAATTTCGTGTATAAAATTAGTGTGATTTTACTATATATATCATTGTATAAAGTTCATATTAGATATCTAAAAAATCAACATTACGAATCTTATTTAAGGATTCAAATATCGCTCACTATGTCATGTATAAAAATATTTATATAATTATATAAATTTTGCTTAAAATTTATGTTGATTTATTTCTGAAAAATTTAATATAACTATACAACAATAAATTTTTCATATAATATTCATACAAATTTAATATTTATTACTATAATATCTTAAAAACATAAAATACAATTTCATACAACTTAATATAGAATTATAATACAATTTTAATAAAATTTGGTACCACTTTATATAAACTCATTGCTAGGATTTCTCAATAATAAGAAACTCAAAAATAGTGGTGGATTATGTTGTTTGGCCTTCCACAACATAGAGGAAGACATTCAGGGGTGTTTATTGTTCGGTTTGGATTATAGATAGGGGTATTTATAATTAAATTTGGATGGATTATTGATTAAAAAATCAATCCAATCTAATTGATTTTTAAAATTTAAAAATTAGATCAAACGGAAAAAATAACAGTCGATTTGGTTCAGTTTTTCTGATTTGAAAGCAATAATTTTTTTGAGGACAAAGGTAGCTCGATATATATAAACACCTAATACATGAACAATCAATAGAAAAGTTATTGTGTATTTAATTGAGTAATTAAGCAATAGTACAATTATTATTATCTGAACAAAGTGATTTAATTAAGAAAAAATGTGACTATCTTATGTAAGATCGATAGATAAAGACTAAAGTAATGAATTTTGATGGACTTGGACTTAGGGTTGTAATAATTGGACTAAAGTTATTTAACTACACATCTTATTTTACCATAATCTCTAAAACTCTCTACTATTTAAAAATAAATTAAAGATTCCCTCTCAGATACATTACTCTCCTCTCCCTGATACAATCTTATTTCCTTCTCGTCTCTGATACATCCCTCCCCTCTCGGTTACATTCCTCTCCTCTCTCCGATATTATCACTCATCACTCTCTGATACATCTCTCTCCTCTGGGATACATCCCTCCCCTCTATATCTGGATGTTGTTGATCTATCCGGAAGTCTAATGATGTATTTGAAATTCATAAATTTTAAGGGATTCTTGTAATTTGAAAAATAATAGGGAAATAATGTTATTGACTCTTAACACTAATGAGATTTATGTAAATTATATTTAAAATTTAAGTGTTGGGTCTGTAAAATTAAAGACTTAAGTAATTAATTAAAATTTAACAAAATATATAATTTCTCGATTCGATTTGGTTATTCTTTCAAATTTTTTTGTGAGATCAAAATCAAATCAAATAATATCGTTTTTCAAAATTTAAAATCAGATCTAATCAAACCAAATAAAATAAAATAAAATATTTCTTAAAACAAATGAAGGAAGAATTTTAAAATTCTTGGTAATATGTATTTCTCATCACCATTAAAAATAGTATTTAAATATCTTTCGGAATGGTTCAGTGATTGAGTTTGGGACTTTTATGTTGGAGGTTTCAAGTTCGAAACCTCTTGCCAGCGGAAAGCAAGGGATTTGCCTTCTGGGTCGAGCTTGCCTGGTGCAGGTTACCTATCCTATGTAGTTTGCGAGCTATTGCATAGGAGCGAGAGTTTTACCCCGTGCGCACCCAAAGAATAACGATTGCGAATTTCCCTTGTCATATATATATATATATATATATATATATATATATATATATATATATATATATTTAAATATAAAATGTATAATATTTTGTAACTAACTAACATAAAATTGAAATCACAAAAATTAAAGAACAGAAAGTATAATCAAAGAAGCAACCTTTCTTAAATTAAAATCTTCTAGATATTAAGTTGATCAATAATTCAATATGCTTACTTTCCTAGTCCATCTTTATTTATTCATACTTAGATTTGATAAATATTTTTTTAAGAAATAATAAATATAATTATAATTCATCTATTATTCTTACTAATTATGATCCTTTAAATACTTTAAAATAAAATTAAAATAGATATATAAAAATAAGTTATATTTAATTTTTCAAAATAAAATAAAAATAAAAATTATTTTTAATAAGTAAAACGTGAACATGTGATAGACCCAATCTAAAATGTGAATTGTGACATAGGGAGTCTCAATTTAGTAAGCAAATATCCTACATGTAATGAATGCATTCTGTTGGAATTTAGTAACTATATCCCATCTATTTTGGGCTATGATTTTGTTGTTATTATACCGTGCATTTAATAATAGTTGCTCATTATATTATTTTAAAATATCTTATAATATTTATTCAATTTATAAAATCAATGAATTAGTGTACACTTAGGGGTTGTTTGATTACTGATTAGAGTTATGCAGAGTTTAGTTATACAAATATTAACTATGCAGGGTTTAGTTAGTATGTATTTGTTATTACAATACATGAATTATTAACTATTGAATATAAACTTGTTACAAATTATTAATATATATTATTTACAAAATAATAATAAATGCTAATAAAATGTGAAATATATTAAGTAATATATAATGCTAATATTTGATTAGCATATGTGCCGTTAAAAAATATATAATCAATTTCTAATATTAACAAAATATTTATATTTTCATAAATCAATCAAAACGGTAAGTATATAAATAAGAAATAAAAATAATACATGTTGATAGGAAGAATGACGTTTCCAATTAAAATAATTTAAAAATAAAAATGGTCTAAATATAAAAATAAAAAATAAAAAATAAAAACAACAAACTTATATATAGGAAAACAATAAAGTTTCCAATGAAAAACAATAAAATAAATTAATATGGTAAATATGTAATTTACCACTTTAATACATATATAACTAATATCCACATAACTTATTACAACTTCTACCCTACATAACTTTATACATAAATTCCCTCATAAGTTATGTTGGTATTAATTATGTAATACTACAAAAATGCAACCAAACATAGTATAAGTTATGTTGATTTTTCTACCTAAACAAAAAATTCTATCAAACATAGTATACCTTAATACATTATTTAATACATGAATAAAAGGTAAGTTATACCGTAATCAAACGGCTCCTTAGTTCTATATTTATTCTTATTATTAATTATAGTTATTTTTCTATTACACTTTTAAGAATATTATATTTAATATATTCAAAGGGTAATATAATTTAATTATCTTTTTATTTATAATTTTTTTCAAAAAAAAGTGTTAAATTAAGAGTGGACAAATATTATTGCACAAAACGATTACTTTTTCTTATTATAGATTTTCTTGATGAAATTTTTTTATTGTAAATGCATGAACAACTATAGGCACGATTGGTAAATATTGTTTTTCTCACCAACACGATTCACTTTTGTTTGTTTTTATATCTTGAGAAATATTCTAATATCTTGCGTGTAGTGTTGGAGTCAGAAATAACAGTTTAAAGTTTTAAATTTCAAGACATAAGAAAAAATATTTTCAAATACAGAATACTAGTGCATACATCATTTATATAGCCCCTTTATTATCATTAAGTCGTCAATTAATTTTGTTACACTAATATACATATATATTTATTTAATTTTCTGACACACCAATACAATATATTACTATTGAATTCGTCTGAAACCGAAAACCCTCACTCACTAAACTCTACTCACATGCATGCAAGTGGGGAAAAGTGTGAGAATAATTTATTTATTTTCTTTTAATCTTAAATTGTTAACAATTGTGAAGAGGTTTTGATAAAATCTATTCACCCTCAGTAGATATTTCTGATTTGAGCATAAATTTGATTTTTTTTAAAATATAAATTCAAAATCAATCCATCAAATCACAAATAAAATATCAATATTTATTTTTTAAAAATAATAATAATAATAATTAACGTAAGCCATGACGACTTGAGGTTAGTTTGCACCACATTGGGCTTGGTCAACTTTGTCAACTTTGGTCTTCTTTAGACACAATAACAGTAATTGTTTGAAATTTGAATGTTTTTTATTTTATTTGGTGCAATTTTAAATTAATTGAATTTAGATATAAATATTAAATAAATAATAATTTTAAGGAAAGAACAATGATCATCACTATTAATGACTAAGGAGAGACATTGGCTATTTTTATTTTTTTTTGCAAAAATGGGATTTTAATATAATATGACATGTCAACTAGAGAAAATAAAGTTTTTGTGCCTTCTAACATTTCTTTTAGGGTAATAATAATGTTAGAATAATATTTGAATTTTAAAAGAAATAAATGTGATTTTAGATGATAAACTTTTCAAAATTTAAACCATCATTTAAGAAATTTAAATTGAAAGAGTAGGTTTTTAATCTAACTTTATCATACTAATTTTCACACAGACAGATTCAAAACACTAAATAATTATAATTTGTAACTCCAAATTGAAAAATTATTTCGAACATGAAAAAAAAACACTTTTTTTTTGCAAAAATATTCAGTTAAATAAAATTTGATATCTTCAATTTCATAAAAAAAAATTATAATCAACGTTAACTAAATATAATATATTAGAGAATTAGACTATGTTACGTGTAAAAAACTAACAAATAATTTGTCCAAAATAATGGTCTACATTCAACATAGCGTAGACCACAAAATTGGAACTCGTTTTTAGTCAAAGTTCACTTCACCAAAATTTATTAATTTTTCTTTGTTGAAAAGTCTTAATGCATGCATTTACACATAATTTGAAAGTGAAGATGAAAGAAACTTTGTGGAAATTGCATGCGTCCTATATTACTCGTTTCGTTCCTTTTTATTTATCACCTTTTTTGTTTGTGAAAATTAATTTAACTAATTTTTAAATTTGAGTTAAATTAAAATAATTTAATACTTTACACTTAAATTTAGGTATAATACATAAACATGACCGTTAGCGTAGTTTTATTGGATAACTATGCCCTTCAACTTTTAGTATGCACAAGTAGACACTTAAACTTGTATAAAATCTGGATAGGTAGATATATATGTCTTACATGGCATAGAACGTGTGGGACACAATTTTCCACGTAGATTGTCACGTAGAATGGACGTGTCTATTTGTTTAATTTTATACAAGTTTAAGTATATATTTGTGCACATTCAAAGTTAAAGATCATAATTATTAGTTGATGTCAAGATAAGAGTCATGTTTATATATTCTATCTTAAATTTAAGTATTCAAAAACTATACTAAAAAAATCATAAATTGCAATCCTTTTCATATTAATACATAACTCTCAAAAATTATATGAAAAAAAATTAATATTTTGAAATTTAATCGACAGATTAACATTCGAGAACCGAGTCGTGACTAATCAAAAAATAAGAGGGTGTAATTTATTTCTTTAAAAAGTTTATTTAAAATTGAAAATTTGTGACTTAATTATGACTTGTGAGTAAAAACATGTACTCATCGTTGATATCTTTATTGTTTTTTTTTTATGTCAAATTGAAAAGTATTACATAGTAAAATTGTTTTTGAAATGAAAGAGACTAAAGAGTCCGTTTGGACGGGCTTAAAAAAAGCCAACTTTTAAAATGTACTTTTGAAAGTACTGAAATTTAATTATAAAATAAAAAGTTATATTTGAATAAAATTGTTTCAGTTGAAAAAAAAATTGTTGATATGTTTGACAAATAAGTGCTGCTAATCATATTTTTTAATCAAAATGTCTGAAATACTCTTAAAATTGTTAACACGATAAAAAGTTGATTACTTTAAGGTTTTTATACTTAAAAAAAACAAAACAAAATTGATTTATATTTTACATCCATAAGTAATAATATTTTCTGCCATTCACATATTTGTTTATCATCACAATTTTTTTATAATAATAATAATAATAATAATAATAATAATAATAACAATAATAGTAATAATAATAATAAAAAATAAAAAAATTAAAAATTATAATAATAATAAAAATAACAATAATAAGAATACTACTACTACTAATAATAAAAATAACAATAACAATAAAAATAACAATAATAATAATAGTAATAATAATAATAATAATAAATAATAATAATTATCATAACAATAATAATAAATAATAATTATAATATTAATAATAATAATAATAATTAAAAAAAAGAATTAAGAGCAAAAAGATAATATACTTGGTCAACATAAAATGACTTTTAAGTTGAAAAAGAAAATACCCCTCACCTATCTTTTAGCTTTGAGCTTTAAATAAATCACTTATAACTTAAAATAAATTTAACTTAAAATAAATCACTTTCATAATTATTAAATATTCTAACAAGTCAAAAAACTGACTTTTAATAAATTTAACCTGCTAGACTCTAAACAAGAACAAGAGGAATCCACCAATAATGGAGCGGATAAATAAACTTTATTGACTAGTGACTATCAACCTTGCAATAGCAAACACTTTCTTTGTGAAACACGTTAATATTTTCGTAAATTGAGAACAAATAATATCAACAAACATATTTTTTTTAAAATAAAAAAGAAAATATTATTCTTTCAAACTAATATTAATCCATAATTTATTTTATTCGATGTTTTACTGTCAATTTTTTTTAATCTTTGTCTTGCTTATAAGCGGTTTTAAAAAAAAATGTTTTTTTTTTGTCAACTAAACATAGTTACTAAAAAAGGGTTACGTTTTAAAAGAGTAAACAGAATGAGTATATAGCAAAAGTAACGTAAGCAATGACGATTTAAGTAGTATCATCGATATTAAAGATGGGTTAAATTTAAATATTTTAGATTAATTTTAAAATATTTTTTATATTATGAGTTCAGATTTATTATTTATTGCAATTTTATTAGTTTTTTGTTTAAAAATTTAAATTAATATAAAAAATATTGAATTCAAATAAATTTAAGAAACATGTATCTTACTAACCAAATGTTGCGTACAAGATACATTATTTTGACGGAAGAGGTTCCTCTCCATTTCCCCAAGTAGGGTTGTTCATGGTTATGGTTAACAAGCAAATTAAACCGCAATTCGAATCAAATTGATTAAAAAAAAACGATATCTGGTTTAGTTTGATTAGGTTTGATTTTTAATTTTGAAAATCGATACTATTTATAGATAAATTAGATATATAAATTTTATAATTATTTACATATTATTCATAAATAAATTTTAAAAAAATTCTTAAATTTTAATGAACTTAAGGCTTTAACTTTACGATTTTTTCAAGTCTCACTTTAGCCAAGGTGTAACAATCTCAAATCTAAGTCCATCAAAATCCATTTAGTCTTTTACTTACTGCACTTTACATAAAATAGTTACACTTTATCTTAAATAAATCACTTTGTTCGTGTAATGATAGCTCTAATATTGTTTAATGCTTGACTGAACCGACATTATTTTTTTCTGTAGATTGTTCATGTACTTGGTAATTGTGTCTATCGAGATACGTTCGTCCTCAAAAAATTATTACTTTCAAACCGAATAAATCAGAAAAACTAAACCAAATCGACAATAACCAAACCTGATGATTACCTTTTTCGTTTAGTTTAATTTTAGAAATTTAAAAAACCGACTAAATTGATTTGATTTTAATTTTAATCAATATCTGATCTAAACCGAACCACGAACACTCCTATCCCCAAATTTCCACTTGGATGGAAGTAGTACGTCATAATTAAAAATTAGAAATGGAGATTTATTTGTTATTTCAAATTTCCGCTCTAAATTTTCAAGGTGTTACTTCGAAATAAGCCACTAGCCGAATGTTACGTTCGAAAGACATTGTTTTGACTTGTATCACTTCCACAAAAGCACTATTAGGAATCTAATTATCGTTTCTAAATTTTTAAATGTATACCTAATTTTATTTAATTATTAGATTTCAAAACATATAAAGAATATTCAAAAGGATTGAATATTTTCTGTCAGTTTAAAAAGTTTACTTTTTTTAATTTTAAATTCATATCTCACGTGAAATTTATATTCGTATTGAAATTATGACGAACAAGATTTCTCTCAAACAAAGTTTTAAATTAAGAAGAAAAAATCCTATTTATTCTATAAAACAAAATATTTTAATTTAAACTTCTAGGATATCATTAGTCAAACGAAAATAATAAGTAGATGTTTTTTTTTGGTTAAATACAAATGTGATGTTATTGCTAGTCTATATAAATAGATTTGGATCACAAAAAAGTAAATGATTTATTTATACTAAAAAAATTATTTGAGGCATATATAACAAAATTAATTTTTTTTAAAATTATTTTTGTATTTTACTTCTTTTATTTTAAACCTTCTTAATAAAAGTTTTAATTCTGACACCAAATTAATTAAAACTATTATACCTTGAGGAAGTTGTCATTTTTATTATTATATAGGTGGCAAGCATATATAGTTATATTAGAGAAAAATATATTGTGAACTTTGGCAAAATATTGGGAGAAAATGTGATAAATATAATGATATATTTGTCGATATTTGTCACATCCAATAAAGTGCTCAATTCACAGGTTGTTACAACGTAATTATTTTATCATATCATTGAGAAAAAGGTTAAAGGGTTTGTTTGGACGGGCTTAATAAAAGTAGCTTTAAAAAAGTACTTTTGAAAGTGTTGAAATTTATTTTTAAAAGAAGTAGTTATGCGTTTGGATAAAAGTGCTGAAGTTGTTATACCAAACGTGAAAAGGGAAAAATGGAAGAAAGAGATGTTAGGGTTATATTGGTAATTTGGAGATTGTATAAAAATATTAAGGGCAAAAGATAAAAATGTGGTCAACTTAAAACAGCTTATAATCTAAAAATAAAAAAGCACCCTACCACAGCTTTTAACTTTTGGCTTAAAATAAGTTTTTTTTTAACTTAAAATAAGTTATTTTGAGTTTTGCCAAACAGTTAAATAAGTCAAAAACCAGTTTTTAAGTCAGTTTAACCAGCTTTTAAGCTGAGCCAAACAGGCTCTAAAACTTGTGGTCCAAAATCCAAATAGAGAAAATGATTTGTTTCCTAATTACGTAATGAAAAAAGATTAAAAAAAAAAAGATAGATATATTTATGCAATATTATTTAACCAAATGGAGGAATATATTAGCTAGTATGGATGGAATGATAATAATTAAACATAGTTAGCGTTTGATCATAGATTTCAAATTTTATTAGGGTGAAAATTTGAGTGAAATTTCACTATATATTTGATTGTAATATTTGAGAAATATTTCACTATTTTAATAAATATAATTTATATCCATAAATTTTAAAAACTATGAAAATTAACCATAAATTTTATATTACATAGTAAGATAGAAATGTTGACTTAACAAGATTCATGACTTCTGCAACAAGTCAATTGAATCTTCGTTGCAGCAAATAACAAGTATTGTCTGATGTTGGAGCAATGCGGTAGCTTGGAGTGAGTAGACGAAGAACATGACTTTATCATTCTAAGCCGATTGTTCATTGTTTTGATCAACAACCATGTCATCATTTTTATATTTAGTGAATATTAATTTATTACTTTGGTATTCACATAAGAAATTATGTAATACAACACAAACAAATACTGTAGAAGATAAAAAAAATAATGATATAAAATTTAATTTTTTAAAAACAAGACTTGGCCCAAATACTATTTTTTTTCTAATATTTAGAAATTTAAATTATTTATTAAAAATATATACTAAATAATGACAAATTATATGAATAAACACTAAAGAGCTTTTTTATTGGTTATTGTATCATATTAATTTGTAACCTATACGAAGTAGCTTTGCTCTGTAAGTATTTTCTTTTATATAAATAAAAGTAACTTTAGATCTGATTTTAATAATGTTAAGCCTTTGGAGATATCTAAATCTAGGCATACACCACTCTAAGTTTGTTACTTATTACTCTTTTCGTTCACTATTATTTATCGTAATTTTATTTTTAAAGTTAAATTATAAAGTTTTGATTAAAATTTTATGGTATATTTTTCATCACATTGATACGCAAAAAATTGCAATTTATAGTATTTTTTTTATATTTTTTGAATAACTTATTTTTTATTTAAATTATCGAATTAATGTAATCAAATTTAACTGTAAAAATTAGATATATTAACTTTCGAAAAACACAACATGATAAATAAAAATGGACGGAGAAAGTACAATTCTTGTTACTCACTTTATTATTTTAATTTAATCTCATAACAAATATACATAAAATGTTAATAATCAAATTTAACAAATTAAATTGAAATGTGTGTTTTTATCCTAGTACTGTAAAATATAGCAAGACAAGAAGAAAGAAAAAAAACAAAGAGTCAATGACAATATAGTGTATGATTACTATGTCATGAATTGGCAAAATTAGGTGTCTGGATGTTAATTTTGTGTATGTACCTAAATGAGATTGTCAATGTCTTCACACTTTTTCTTCAAGTGTACCATTGATTTCTGTCCATATAAATATAGTATAAATTATCAAGATATTTGTACTCAAAGTTATCTCGCCGATAAATTAGATAATTATATGTCCTATATTCAGATTAGCAACCTAGAAAAAATAAAAGATGAAAAGAAAAACACAAAGAACTATCAGAGTTCACAGATTTTACTGCGCGTCCTTTAGAAATTTAATCCATTCAAGCACTCAAGGTTGTAGATTAATTTCTCTCAAGATAAAACGGATTAACCATTAAAGAAATAGTGGTACCTCAAACTTCGATAATTCAACAAACTCAAAATGACAACAACGACTCTCACACACAGACACGATCTATCGATTTTGTTTTGTAAGAACGTATACAAGAGAAAGGAAGAATTCGATGCAGAAAAATGAGAGAAAACCTCAGGTAAAGTCGCAACTCTTTAGAAATAAGACAACCTTTCAGAAAGGCCACAACCTTTTGGAAAAGGCAAAATCTTTCAAACAGTCACAATCCTTTAGAAAAGACACAACTTTTCATAAAAGTCACAATCTTTCAACAAAGACGGACCCTTTAGGAGAGTCGGCGCAACCCTTCATTTCCTATTCACACCTTTATAACTCAACAAATTATAAAGAAAATTATATTAAACAATAATAATATATGAATATTCTTTTAATCTAGATATAAATCTTTTCCTAAATAAATATATAAACTACTACATTTGACGTTAATGTCATTGTGATTTGGTATGAGAAGAAAAATCATCAATTCATGGTGGTCCAAATTTTTTCTTATATGAAGACATGTATAATTTTTTTTTTAAGGAAACTTAGAAGCAATTATAGACTTATAGTAATAATTTGTCTTTTCTTTAAAATGAAATAAAATAAAATAATTGAAATATAATTAGAAACTCAAAGGCCAAAAACTCTCAACAACTTTTAGACATATCCCATATTTTCCTTCCTTGGAGAGAAAGCATATTTGCCTTTGTTAAAAAATCTTTGAAATATTTGGTTTTACATGTGAGTTTTTTTTTTTAAATAAAAATAAAAATAAAAATTAACAGGCGTTTAACTATGTAATTTAAAGCTCAAATCTAAAATTTTAATTTATGTGTAGTTAAAATTTTGTAATAACATGTTATTATAAATATTTATCTATAAATTAATTTTTCTACTGTTGATATTGTGAGATTTAATTTATTAATGCCCCCACTTTAGAATTAATTCAATTGCGCAAGGAGTAATGCATGCGATAAATTTAATAAAATCCTTTCATCTTAAATTTAAAAAATTGAACTTGAGTCTTGATTTTGATTTTTTTTAATTAAAAAATAATTTTCTTTTAAATAAATTTAACGCGATATAAATAATCTAAATTAATCGAAGCCGAACGTGGAAGGGGAAAAAATCCAAACATAAGCAGATACTTGTGAAGATTATGTGATCCACATTGTATTTCTTAAGTCAAAGAAATGACAACCAATTCCCTACACAGCTAATATTTTTTTAGAAAAAATTGTGTCCAAATGTGTTTAAAATATTTTGGCTTTCTTGTACCATGATTTCTACAATCGTGGCTACAATATTTACTTAAAACTTGATAATTCAAATTTACAATTGAAAAAAACAAATTAGACATAAAATATTCAGAATAAAGTAATATTTATATATTATTAGTACATATTACAACTCATAACATCATTTGATGTCACGATTATAGAAATCATTCAATCTAGAAGTTTTTTATATATATATATAAATAGTACAACTCATCACAATTTTTTGGTACAAAATATATAAGTGGTGTATTAAATATGTTAGTTCTCTAATTAAAAATATTAATGTCATATCAAATGAGATGAAAGGAAATAGACCTGAATACGTCTTGTCGTGTTTTTTATTAATTATATTTTCGCCCTAACATATTAATTAAAAACAAGATTGATTACTATTCTTTTAAGTCATAACCAAGAGTATATAATCATTTGTGTCTTAGGAATCACAATATTATTTATTTGCTCTTGAATCTTCAACTAGATTTGCTTGGAAGATTTTGGTATATCCCCAAGGTCCCCATTTAACCAAATGATTAAGGTCTCACTTCGAAGTTTAGCTTTAAGCAATTAATTTTGTTGAATCGATTTCTTATTAATGTTAAAAATTTTAAAAAAAAGTTTTTTTTTTTAATTTGGAGAAAATCCCTGGAAATTGCTATTTTTTAACCGTCCAATAATCGTTATCACATTTTTATATATGTTATTGAATTGATATTTCAAAATTAGAGTAAGAATCTGAAGTTACTTAGGACTTATATGTACTATTCATACATGAATAAGTTTTCTAGCCTAATTTAATTTAATTTCTTATTATTTGGGATGGAACAAAGGGAGTAATAAAAATAGGGGAATTTGACACATCGAAAACATTTATTAAAATAAATATTTTATCAACTTATTTCTTATTAAGATGTTAGTACTAGATTATGAAAAATAACTTGAAGGATATGTATTTAATAGGGAAAATACACAAGTACCCCTCAACCTATGTTTGAAATTCTAGAGACACACTTATACTATATTAAGGTCTGATTACCTCACTGAACTTATTTTATAAATAATTTTCTACTCCTTTTCGGTCTACGTGACACTAGCTTGAAAAAATAAATCAATCGGCGTTGGGCCCACGAGATAGTGTCACGTAGGCCGAAAAGGGGTAGAAAATTATCAATAAAATAAGTTCAGGGGGTAATAGGACCTGAGTAAAGTATAATTGTGTCTCTAAGATTTTGGGCATAGGTTGAAAGGGGTACTTGTGCATTATCCCTATTTAATATTGAAAATAAAACATGAAAAAATATAGTTATTTTTTATTGATATGTCAAAAAAAAGTAAATAAAAATAATTTTTTAAAAAATAAATGATAAGTAAAAGTAAACGAATTAATTTGAAAATTTCTTTATTTGGGATCCGTTTGTTCATAAATTTCCCAAATAATATTTGGAGAAAAACTGACAAATAGTTTTTGTCCATACAATTTGTCATTATTTGACAATATCTCAAATTTGCAAATATTAGTTTTTTTCTAGTATTTGGATCAAAATTTACTATTTGGAATCTTTTAAAAATTAAAATTTTACACCAAAACTTTTTTCTTTTACAAGAACACCCTCTATATTAGTTGTTTGTGTTGTATTAAAATTTTTTTTACGTGAACATCAAAGTAGTGATTAAATATTCAATTAATATGAAAAATGATGATATGATTGTTTATGAAAATGATGAACAATCGACTTAGATTAACAAGTCATGTGCTTTGTCTACTTCACAATGTATGGAATGATGTTTGTTGCACTCACTCCGAACTATCACGTCGCTCTAGTGTCATGAATACATTGTTATTTGTCGCAACGAAGATCCAATTGACTTAAAATACAAATTTATGATTAGTTTTGATAATTTTTAAAACTTATGAGTATAAATCATATTTTTCTAAAAAAATAAAATATATATTCCAAATAATATGACCAAACACATGGTTAAATTTCACCCCAATAATATTTGTCTAAGAATACGGAAATTTATAGCCATACACTAGCTTGATTTCCTAAATCCTATTTTGCTGATCACTTTTATTTGTTATGTTGTATTTTTCGAAAATTAACTTGATTATTTTTTAAAATTAAATTAGATTATATTAATTTAATATTTTAAATAAAAAATACAATTACAAAACTGTATGAAAATATTATAAATTATAATTTTTTATATATCAATATGATGAAAAAATATGTTTTTAAAATAATAAGCAAACTTTTTATAATTCAATTATAAAAATAGAAAAAATATGACAATTAAAAATGAACGGTGAGTAAATAACAGACACACGCATGAGGATGGCTGTCAATGTCAAGTATATTAAATTCTAATTAATCTTGTTCATGCTCACCATCATTATTTTTTTTAAGAACTTCAAATACTTTCCTGTCCTATTTTAAATGCAATTTTTTTTATTATTTTATACTTTTATTAAGAAATCATATAATTTACTCTCTTTTTTAATTTTTTTTGAAACTCAAGTTTTTAATAATAAATATGAATTAATTTAACGAATGAATATGAATTATCTACTTGACTTTTTCAAGTTATTCAAATATATATTTTCAAAGTTAATAACTCATGAGGTAAAAATGAATAATATGGTAATTTATGCATTAATTTTATAAAATAACAAGTATTTTGGATCAATTACTTATAGAAAAAAATGATATGTAAAATGAGATGGAGGGAGTATCCAATAAAATACTTAAAGTCAATTACGTTAAACTCTAATCAATTTATGAAATACTATTTCGCTTCATATTAGTTGATCATTTTCGTTCTTTCAATTGAATTAAGCGAGTCAATAATCATCTAAACTTAAACAAACTAAGTGAGTCAATGATCTACTAAACTTAGATAGATTAAGCGAATCATATTTTTATGAGCTAATTCTATTGCTACTAAAATCTCGAGCAAAAGTACGTCAACTACGTGACTCAAGTAGTTATCATACAATTTATTTCTCTGTTCACTTTTACTTATCATATTTTTTTTTAAAAAAATAGTACATGATATAAGTATTTATTAAATTATGCCTTATCAAATAATGTTTTAAAAAATATATGTTTAATATTGATGAGGGTAAAATATATAAAAAATTATTATGTTGTATTTTTTTGATATAACATATAAAAGAAATAAAACAATATTTTAAAAAATAAATAATAAATAAAAGTGAAGGAAGTGACAGAAATAACTTTGAATTAACACGTCCCTCGTCTGTGTACTTCTTTGACAACCAATTTTTTTTGTCAAAGAAATATCACATGGATGGTTGGAAAAGTAAAAGGACGCACACATATATTTATTTATTTATTTATTTATGTAATGAACTAGTTATATAATTTAGTACTATTTTTTTAAAAAAAATAATTGTACTCTAAGAAAAATTATGAATATTTATGAAATTATATCATTCTTATTTTACAATTAACTAAAAAAAGAACAAATCATCACACAAATAAAGCAAGGAAGATATTTCTTCCGTGACATAATTTTTTTTCTAATTTATTTTTAAAAAGAATAATACATTAACGTAATTAGAAATCATTTTACTTAAAAATATCTTTTATATTCTCAATAGAATGAATTATAACAATACAAATATTTAAATATTTTTTTAAATCATAAATTAAAAAACAAATTCATTTATTTATATTGATGGTACGCCAAACTATATAATATTACACATAAATTAAACGAAGAGAGCAGCATGCAATGCATAATTATATTTTTAATGAAAAAAATACATAAAATCTTTCTTATACTTGACAATAAAATTTACTCCGATACTTTTAACTTTACAAGTAACCGTCGAATAATTATTTTACTTAAATTCATTATAATAATAAATAAAATAATTATACGCACACACTTTTTAGATTCACCAACTATTATATCTTCAATCACAAAACACAATGATTATTTTGACTGCCCCATGATATTGTACTTTAGAAGATTAAGCTATAATATTTTGTCATAAAAGGGTAGTGAATGTTATTTCTCTTTTTAAATATATTTAATTTTTAATATATTTTAATTAAATTAAAAAAATCAATCTATTTACTTTATTTGTGTATTTTAATAAACTTTTCCTTTTTTAATTTTTTCCTCTTTCAATAATATGACACTACTAAAAATAGTGCAAAAGTCGATTGAATGAAATCAACGAATTGATTTGGTTAAAAAAAATTGATGGGAAATCAATTCAACTTATTTTATTTAAAATTATTTTAAAATAAATCATCAAATTTAAGAAATATTTCAAAGAAGAAACTAACAGAGGATTTTTTAAAAATATATTATTAATCAAAATTGAGAGACATCATCAGTGTAGCTGAAGTACGAAATTGCAATTGAAGTGTATAAATAAAAATAATGAAAAATATTTTATTAAAAAGTACTTATGATTAACAGTCAAGTGATAAAATTATTCGATATCATTGTAAATATAAATACCTAAGTTATAACTACGCTCTTTATGTTATGTTTCTTACGTACCCTATTATATTTGTCTTGTTAGAATATTACATAAAGCTAAAGATTTTTGAAACTTTATCGTTGATATAAATTGGTAATTCTCATGAAACCAAAACATATAATTCCATGCCAAAGTAAAAAAAAAAATTGATGGAAAAAACATTTTATAATACAACAAAATTGATAAAAAAAAACATCTAACAGTATATTACTAAAAAAAAAAAATCGTACATACAATTCGTTGATTCATTTCCATTTAATTTGTATATTAAAATAAAAATAATTTAAAGTTAAGAAAATACCAATTAATTTTAAGCCGAATTATGAACATGTATTAAATTTTTTAGAAAACATGTGATAATAACTAGTAGATAAATCAACAAAAATTGCGACAGAGTAGTAAATATCTTTTTATTTTTAATGAAAAATTTAAATTTAAATCTCTATTAATATGATATTTTAATATAAAATTTTTGACGTTGAAAGTGAAAAATTCAATTTTATAATAATTAGGGGACAAATTTGTCTCTAACTAGTAGATAAATCAACAAAAATTGCGACAGAGTAGTAAATATCTTTTTATTTTTAAAAAAAATTTAAATTTAAATCTCTATTAATATGATATTTTAATATAAAATTTTTGACGTTGAAAGTGAAAAATTCAATTTTATAATAATTAGGAGACAAATTTGTCTCTTTGCCACAATAATAATATAAATTAATAAATGGACTATAAACATTTTCTGTCCACTAAATAACAAACGTAAAAAACAAAACATTTTAACAGAAATCGAAGCTTCTATCCTTGAGAAAATATGAACGTAAATAATAATTTATTTAATATCTTGAGACTAGTCTTTCTTCATATTTATTATGATCAAATAATAATAAAATAACTAAAAAATAATTTTCTAAAAATAAGAAATTTTTTGATTTTTTTTCTTTGGTGACCATGAGAAAAGTGACATTTTTATTAAGGCTCTCAAAATATGGAAACTAAATAGAAAATTTTTTACACGTAGCAAGTATAAAAATTATATTTATACGTTATAGTTTACATAATGTGCTTCATAGTAAATTTTGTGTTTGATGAAAATAAATATATTTATTTTTGTATATATATTTTTCTCTCGCTCAATATAACACAAAAACATTTTATTCATTTTATACTGAAATATATAAAATAACTAATTATATACCTAAAATAACTGATTATATACCAAATCAAACGATAAAAAGAGAAATTATTTTCTACAAATTACAAATAAAATAAATGTAGGGATATTAATAGATCTCCTGATTATTTATAAATTGAATAAAAAATGATTTTATGGTCGTCACCATGCCTTGCATTGCGAAAGGGACAATTTGGTCAATAAAATAAAAACTGCTAAAAGTTTTTCTTTTTTCATTTTCATTTGTTAATTTTTTTTCAATCAGTATATATTTGAAAATTACACAATTTTTTACTATAAATTGCTAAACTCTATCGGTGTTATACAAAGTGGAAGAGAGAAAGTAACACATTATTTGAGATAGCTAAAAAGTATTATAACTCATAATATTTGATAATTTAAAATATATTTAAAAAAGTCAATTGATTCTCTTAATTCTAATAATATTAAATAAAATAATATTAAAAAAATAATATATCTTATTTGAAAATGACATTAAAAATATAATAATTCACAATTCTCGACATTTAATATATTAAAGCCACAAAAAAGTTAATTCTCTCTCGAGATTCTATCCGTACCCCACTAATTAGGACATAAAAAATAACATATATTATCTAAAAATTATTTTAAATTTTTTTATAAATTACAATAGTTAATAGTTTAAAATATTTACAAATCATAAAATCAATTGACATTCAAAGTTTCATCTTAATCACGTAAATTGAGGCAAAATAATACTTTAACATATATTGATTCAACCTTACACGAATTCGAATATCAAAATTTAGATTTAGAGAAATAACTTTTAAGTCATGTGCTCCCACTATCTTAATTATTTATCCACTTTTAAATAAATATACTTATTAAAAAATAATTATTAACATTATAAATTTATTACATGTAATAAAAGTAATGAAAAAAGGTGAATAAATAATTAGAAACAAAGACAAAGGGGTATGTGATATTTTTGAATTTAAAAATGAATTATATATTTTTCTTATTCAATTTATTACCGAATGAATAACTTCTTCACATTTTGCTAGACGATAAAGTATATTAAACGGCGAAATCTATATGTATTTTTTTAAATATTACTCCCCTCTATTTTTTTTTATTTGTTATAATTTTTTAGTTAAACGATGAGAGTTTTAATTAATATGTTATGATATATTTTTATATAAAAAATTAAAATTTATAGTTTTTTGTATAATTTTTAAATATTTAATTTTTTATTAAAAATATTAAATTATATAATCTAATTTAAAATTTAAAATTAGTTAAATTAATTTAATTTTCATATTTATAATTATGATTCAAATAAACGACAAACAACAAGATGTGTCTGCTTCTTCTGGATGAGATTAAAACATGTCCACCTCTTTTATTCCACTGCCCATGGATTTCTTCCCAATAAATTTCCAGCTTTTTTATACATCAATCAAATCCACATCCACTTTTTTTTTTTTTAAAATTTATCTAAAATATAAAAAAAAATTATAATTACTTTTTTAATCATGTAGTAATTATTATCATTTCAAAGTTTAAAGGTGAAGATGAGTTCAATTTAAAAAAAATAATTCTCTCTTATTGAAATTATGTTACTTATATAATATTTTCTTATACGTAATATTTTTCGTTTCATAAAAAATTATTTAATTTAATTAGATATAAAGTTTTAAAAAATAATTTTTTTTAATTATGTGGTCCTTAATTAATTTATACTTTTAATTTTATATTTTTAAACATGTCACATGGATAGTTATTACAAAAAAAAGGAAATTATTTTTTTAAACAAATTTAAAATAAAAGGGGATAATTATTTTTAAAACGAAAAAAAAAATATATATTGAAATCTCTTTGTTGAGTATATGCGTTTATTTTTTCATATTTGATTATTTTAGTAACTTTTTTCTTATTTCATCACTTAGTGGAGTTCAAATGTATGATATTAATATGAAAAATCTTTCTTTATTACTTAACTCCTTAATTAATCTGCGATGATATTTATTTAATTTATTAATTGAAATATATAATTTACAAAAATTTATTTAATTTATTTAAATTTTTAAATCTCTATCTAGCTCGTCTTTAAATTCGATCGAAGTATTCATAAAATTGCATGTCACACTCGTAAAATCGAGAGCATCTTTGATCCCCCAACATATGGTATATTTAAATCATTTCACATCTTTTCAGGTTAAATTGTGGTTCTCAATAAATGTTAATGATTTTATATGTCAGAAATTTTTTATAATCATGATTATATCATAAAAAAATTAAAAATATAAAAGTTGAATTTCAAAATTATATTATTTTTCCATGATATTTTTGTCAATTTTTTCTATTTGAAGTTTGATTTACTTTTTGATTATGAAAATAACATATAAATGTCCACTTTATAATTTTGATAGCTTCAGCATCAAGAGATTTCAAGTTTGCGTTAAAAAATATTTTATATTTAATTAAATTTTTTGATATAATTTTAAATCTAATGAAACTCTAATAAAAATATTAAATACCAGATAAAACGCAGAAAATTTTGAAAATTCAATAACTTTTGATGAGAAAAAAATTGTATTTGGTATTTAACACTTTGCCGGAAGACCAAATTTGTCTTTGTCGATGAGTTGTTAAAATAAAAACTATATAGTAAAATGATTTCTGACAAAATTAGGAGTGAAAGATTATAAGTCTACAAAGAAATAGACTTGTTCCAATAATGAACATAATACACCAAAGGAGCTAGCTGTTTCTTGTTCTTGAAATACTAATATTTACCTCTTTGGCTTTCTGTGTTGGTGAGTTTCATTCATAAAGATTAAGTTTTAATTTTTTTTTTTGCTTGAAACCCAAAAAGCATCTATCTTTATGCATGACAAATTGTTGAGTTTTTTTTTTTTTTTTTTTGAAGAGATTGGATTATTTGATTTTGCCTTTATGATTTGACTGTATAAAATCCTGGAAAAGTTATGAACTTTATGCCAAAGAGAGCTTTTGGTCATAGCTGTTGTCATGTTGCTGTTAACTTTTGTTAAAGTTGGTTCCTTTTTTGTGTATATATTTTCCATACATGAACCTTTTTATTGTACAATGCTTCAACCAAGCAGCTGACAGTTCTTTTTGGTTAATTACTATGGTCTATGAGTGGTCACTTTCTCCTTCATTTCACATTTTCAGATGTTTTCTTGTGGATTTCTTATCTTTTAGTTCTTTGTCTTTTTTCTTTTCCACCCTTTTTCTCTGTTGTTATGGGGACTATAATATGTTTTCTTGATGAATAAAAAATCAACTTTTTTGGTGTTTTTGTGTGAGCAGGAAGTCAGGGAATGGTGATTCAGTGGTTATAGAAACATAAAGGATGAATCTTGTATGGTTTACCATGGATATTGGAAAAAATATGGCTTTGTTAACATCACTTTCTTGTTCTGCATCCACATTAGAATCTGATTCTGGAGTGGTTGAATGGCTAAGATTCATTTTCCTCTCTCCATGTCCTCAGAGGACTATGTTATCTTCCATTGATCTGTTGCTTTTGCTTATTTTCATGGTGTTTGCAGTACAGAAGTTGTACTCAAAGTGGAGGTCTAATGACCATTCTAATGACTCAGGCATTGACAAACCTCTCATTGCACACAGCAGGGTTTCTGTAAGAATCAATCTTTGGTTTAAGTTGTCTTTGATTTTGTCAGCTATTTTAGCTGTATGTTCTATAGTTTTATGCATTTTGGTTCTTGGGGTAAGTAACCGGTCGCCTTGGAAGGTCATAGATGGAGTATATTGGTTGTGTCAAGCGATTACACATGTTGTGATCACTATACTAATAGCTCATGAGAAAAGATTTCGAGCTGTTTCCCATCCAATGTCCCTGCGTGTGTTCTGGATTGTAAACTTTGTAGTTATGAGTTTGTTCTTTGGTTGTGGGGTCACAAGGTTGGTCTCATTTAAGGAAATTGATCCTAATTTAAGAATGGATGATATAAGTTCATTCTTTGCATTTCCTATTTCTGTTGTTCTTTTCATTGTTGCGATTAAAGGCTCGACCGGAGTTGCGGTAATTAGTGATTCTGAAACTCACATAGAGGATGAAACCAATGGGTATGATGAATCACTTGTGGAGAAATCCAGTGTTACTGGTTTTGCTTCAGCCTCTCTATTATCAAAAACTTTTTGGCTTTGGATGAACCCTTTACTGCAAAAAGGTTACAAGTCACCTCTCAAGATTGATGAAGTTCCTTCGCTTTCGCCACATCATAAAGCAGACAAAATGTCTCAACTTTTCGAAAGGAATTGGCCTAAACCTGAAGAGAACTCGAAGCATCCTGTCCGAACAACATTGCTGCGTTGCTTCTGGAAGGAAGTTGCATTTACTGCCACCCTTGCAGTAATTAGGGTCTGTGTGATGTATGTAGGGCCAACACTCATAAATAGGTTTGTCGATTACACAGCAGGAAAGCGGACGTCTCCTTATGAAGGATACTACCTCATAGGAACTCTCTTAATAGCCAAATTTGTGGAAGTTCTGACCTCCCATCAGTTCAACTTTAACTCCCAGAAGCTTGGAATGCTCATTCGATCCACTCTTGTCACTTCTTTGTATAGGAAGGGCTTAAGATTGTCATGCTCAGCTCGGCAGGCTCACGGCGTTGGACAGATTGTAAATTATATGGCTGTGGATGCTCAGCAGCTGTCTGACATGATGCTACAATTACATTCCATTTGGCTCATGCCACTGCAAGTTTCTGTGGCTTTAGCTATCCTTTATACCAGCCTTGGTGCTTCAACCGTTGTAACACTAGCGGGACTTGCAGCAGTCATGGCATTTGTGGTATTTGGAACTAAAAGAAACAACAGGTTTCAAAGTAACATCATGAAGAATCGTGATTCCAGAATGAAGGCCACAAATGAGATGCTTAATTATATGCGCGTTATAAAGTTCCAGGCATGGGAAGAACATTTTAACAAGAGAATTCAATCCTTCCGTGAATCGGAGTACACATGGTTGTCCAATTTCTTGTACTCAATAGCTGGTAATATTGTCGTCTTGTGGAGCGCGCCTCTTCTAGTGGCTACGCTCACTTTTGGAAGTGCAATTTTGTTGGGAATTCCACTTGATGCAGGGACAGTGTTCACTGCAACTGCTCTCTTCAAGATGTTGCAAGAACCAATCAGGGCCTTCCCTCAATCCATGATCTCACTTTCACAAGCAATGATATCTCTTGAAAGATTGGACAAATATATGATCAGTAAGGAGTTGGTGGATAAATCAGTGGAACGACTGGAAGGTTGTGGGAGTACAGTTGCTATGAAGGTGAAAGATGGAACTTTTGGTTGGGATGATGATAACAGTGAAGAGACTCTGAAAGATATAAATTTTGAGATCAGAAAGGGAGACCTTGCAGCTGTAGTAGGGACAGTTGGGTCGGGAAAGTCCTCCCTTCTCGCATCAGTACTTGGTGAGATGCACAAGTTATCGGGTCAGGTATGGATCTTATCCTCGTAAACAGACTGCCAATTACCTTTTACTTCTTGTTGTTATCTGCATAGTTTCTTCTGTGTTATTAAAAATTAATGTAGACAAATGTATATAGTGGAAGTCTTATATAAAGAACAATTACAATCAAACTAGTACCTATCAAAATATATTTTTTCTTATAGGTTCACTGATGCATTCTCATTGGTGCATCGTTTGATCTCCACTGAATCACCACTATTACTTGCCAAACTGTGTCAGACTAATGTGCTTCACTCCTTTTTTGCACCAAATCTTAATGATCCTTGTTTCTAATGAACTTTAAACATGTAATGTGAACACCTAGTGCAAGATATAAGAACCAAATATTATCATTTATGTTGCATTAGCTGATCAGTTACTTTACACGTCATGTTTAACATTTTTTCTTGGTTGTCTATCTTCTGGATTAACAATCTTGAATGCTAACACAGCCAATGCCAATCAATTAGTTTGTGTTGTCCTCTGTTTGTCCACTCTGGTGCCTCACTGAAACTACGTGGGAGATTCATACTTAATCTACATGAACTAATTCACCTATTTCTTAAATATTGAGTGATATGATAAGAGAATAAATTCCTAAATATCTAACCATCTGTTAACTTGCTTTTGCCTACCCTTGTTCGACAGGTCACAGTTTGTGGTTCAACTGCCTATGTTGCACAAACATCATGGATTCAGAATGGCACAATAGAAGAAAATATCCTGTTTGGTATGCGAATGAACAAAGACAGGTACAAGGAAGTAATCCGGGTTTGTTGCTTGGAGAAGGACTTGGAAATGATGGAGTTTGGAGACCAGACTGAAATAGGAGAGCGTGGCATCAATCTCAGTGGCGGCCAGAAACAGCGAATTCAGCTTGCAAGAGCTGTTTATCAGGACTGTGATATTTATTTACTTGATGATGTCTTCAGTGCAGTTGATGCTCACACTGGCTCTGAGATCTTCAAGGTTAGAACTCTTCAATGTCATACCTCTTGGCAATTTTACTTAAAATGGAAATTACACTGTTCCCTTCTGCTAATTATATGGACTACCAGAGGAAAACAGAACTCTGCTATTTATGGATTTTGGATGAATAGTTTCCTCTGTAAACACACCTCATTCTTCTAGGAGGAAGATGTGAAAGTGGCAAGCAATAAACCCAAAAAAACACACCCAAAATAGATTATTTTCAAGTTTGGCAGGCTTGATCCATGAACTCTTGCTACTTACTGTCCACATTATTTTAGGGACCAAAGAACACTGTCTCCTTCTATGTTACGTTTTAATATGTATCGAAGGAGGCAATATGATGATTCTTGTTATCTCTCCCCCTTTTGAATTCTTATTACTACATTCATTTTCCGTGAAATTGACAATTCATATAATGCTATATGTGAATACTTTGATTCTTTGACTTGGTGTCTATGTATTTCAATCATCACACTTTGAAGCTCCGACTTATTTTCTCTTATAATGTCCATCTGAAAATATCATGCTCTTTTGCAGGAATGTGTGAGGGGAATTCTTAAAGATAAAACCATTTTGCTTGTCACGCACCAAGTGGACTTCTTGCATAATATTGACCTGATCCTCGTAAGTTTTGGAGTGTGGTTCTCATCTTCCTAAAGCTCTTCGGAACCAAGTGTCAAGAGTAGTGTTGTTTGGTTTCTATAGAACCTGAACTATGTGATATTTTTTTCTTGAAGGTCATGCGAGATGGGATGATTGTGCAATCTGGCAAGTATAATGAGTTACTAGAAGCTGGCATGGATTTTAAAGCGCTAGTAGCTGCACATGAAACCTCTTTAGAACTTGTTGATGTGGAAACCAACAATGAAAGCACCGCTTCCCTCGAAGTATCAAAATCTTCTCGCAGATTATCTAGACAGGGGGAAGAAAATGGAGAGGATAACTCTCAACAGTCTACATCTGATAGGGGTAACTCAAAACTTATAAAGGAAGAAGAAAGAGAAACTGGAAAAGTTAGTCTTGTGGTGTACAAGCAATATGTTACTGAAGCTTTTGGATGGTGGGGTGTGGTGTTAGTTTTGTTGTTTTCTTTCTTGTGGCAAGGTTCTCTAATGGCAAGTGATTATTGGCTGGCATATGAAACTTCAGCAGATCGTGCCATGTCCTTCAATCCTTCTTTGTTCATTGAGATATATGGTATTATTGCACTTGTTTCGTCTGTGTTGATAGTGGCCAGGATGTATTTTGTGACACTCATGGGGCTTAAGACTGCCCAAATATTTTTTGGAAAGATTCTTCACAGCATACTGCACGCTCCTATGTCCTTTTTTGACACAACACCTTCTGGAAGAATTCTGAGTCGGGTAACTTTCTGAAAACAATTTTGTGCATTTGCATGTATTTTTTAAGTTTGTTGCTTAGATTATCAATGAAGACTAGTATTCATTGAATGTTTTGCTGATGTCACATTTATATGTAGAAATTTGTTTACTGATGTTGAGATGTTTTGGTTATTTCTGCAGGCATCTAATGATCAGACTAACATTGACGTGTTCCTCCCGTTTTTTATGAATCTCACTTTGGCCATGTTTGTCACCCTGCTTGGCATCATCATCATCACATGCCAATATTCTTGGCCAACCACACTACTTTTGATTCCTCTAGGCTGGCTAAATGTTTGGTACCGGGTACGAGCATTCCTTTTCTCTCTCTCTGTCTCGTATTTTTCTTGTTTGAACTCAAATCCAAATCCATTTCTTAACCTTCTTTTAGAGGCAATTAGTTCTCTGAGCATTTTGCGTGAAAGGTATGTTGATTAAAAGGGAAACTTCTTAATTTGTTTTGTCCAGCTAAAACTTTTTATTTGAAACGTGGTTAGCCATGTATCTTGTAGTAATTTTTGTTATTATTTGCAACTTTGATCAAAAGATGTGAGGCTAGCGTTCTGTTTCTTGATGACTAGATACTAAGCTCACATCTACATTGGTTGCACTAGAATTTTCAACTTTTTTATTCACAAGAAAAAGCTTTTGGCAGATAGAAGACATAATTTGTTAAAGTAATTCAATTGGAGCACTTTATATGGCATATTTGATATCTTTGAAAAGATAAGAACTGCTAATTATGTAGACCATAATCGAAATAACACTAAATTCATTTCTGGTTTACAGGGATATTATCTTGCAACATCTCGTGAATTGACTCGGCTTGACTCAATTACAAAAGCACCCGTTATTCATCATTTCTCTGAAAGCATCTCAGGTGTTATGACTATACGTTGCTTTAGGAAGCAGGAGATGTTTAGTCAAGAAAACGTTAACCGAGTTGATGCCAATCTGCGAATGGATTTCCACAACAATGGATCCAATGAGTGGTTGGGCTTTCGACTGGAACTGCTTGGAAGCTTGCTTCTCTGTGTTTCTGCAATGTTCATGATTATCTTACCTAGCAGCATCATCAAGCCAGGTATGACACCCGTCCAATGGTCTTCATGGATTATCAGGAATGCTAGTTTTGATAATCCTTTTCTATTTAGATCTACCTCCTCTACCGAAAAAGGAAATGAGTATGAGTAAAGAGAATACACGTTCAGCATAGTCTTTCTATGAATAACTTGCTTGCTATCTACATGTTTCAAGTTAAAATCTTACTTGTACCTCCGGGCATTTCAATTTTTTTGTATCCTATCCTAATTGACAATCAGATTTTGTCAGCAAAAGTTACACATACCTGCTTCACCTCACCTATAAATATAGAAAAAGGCCACTGTTACCCAATCTATGGGAATCACTTGTCTTGAACAACTTTATCTAGAGATCTTTTCCTTCTTGTGTGAAGTAATGCATTATCCTTAAGAGAACGTGGAGTTGCTGAAGGATATGTAGTAGGGGAATCCAAGTGATGTACCTTTAAATAATTCTATGATGAGACTGAATTTAATGGTCATAGTATTTTTTTCTATCTTAGCTATCAGAGGATATTCCATACAAATGGACAAACATTTAGTCATGCATTCATCTGTACTACAAAAAGTAAAAAATTGTCAACCAAGAGTACAAGAAACTTCTAATTTGGACAAGGAAGGCCAGTGGACCAACATGATTCTAGCTTCATCTATTCTATCCTTCAGTTTTTGTTGTACTTATCTCTGTGTTTTACCTGGAGCTGAAGTAAACTAATATACTTCTTTTTCTTTTTGCAGAGAATGTTGGCTTATCGTTATCATATGGTTTGTCCCTTAACAGTGTGCTATTCTGGTCCGTCTTTGTGAGTTGCTTCGTGGAAAACAAAATGGTTTCTGTTGAAAGATTAAAACAGTTCTCATGCATACCATCAGAAGCTGAGTGGCGAAAAAGGGATTTTGTCCCACCTTCAGATTGGCCGAACCATGGCAATGTTGAGCTTGAAGACTTACAAGTAATAATTCCAACTGATATTCACTAGCCTACAAATTCTTAACTTTCAAATATGTTACATTGAATCTCTCTATTTTTTTTCTGCTGGTGAACAGGTTAGGTATCGTCCAAATACTCCTCTAGTGCTTAAAGGAATTACTCTCAACATTAGAGGGGGAGAGAAGATCGGTGTTGTTGGTCGTACTGGAGGTGGAAAATCAACACTTATTCAAGTTTTCTTCCGTTTGGTGGAGCCTGCAGCTGGAAGAATAGTCATTGACGGCATTGACATATCCAGGCTCGGGCTTCATGATCTTAGATCTCGCTTTGGGATCATTCCTCAAGAACCAGTTCTTTTTGAAGGAACTGTGAGAAGCAACATTGACCCCATTGGACAATATTCAGATGATGAAATTTGGAAGGTAATTTAACTTGCTGAGCGAAATAGTTTACGAACTACCTCAAATGATAACGTAAAATTAGCCATTAGCCAAAGCATGTCTAGACTGCTGAGACTTTGGATTATATTTCTGTAAGAGCAACATACTAGTTGTTAATGAGAAAAAAGCAAATACTTTGTTATCTTCTAGGAATTCCTCTTAACATGAAATCTTGTTCATTGTAGAGCCTCGATCGCTGCCAACTGAAAGAAGTGGTGTCTTCAAAACCCGAAAAGCTTGACTCACCAGGTAACTTTCCCTCCTCTATGTCTGTCGTTGTGATTCCCTGCCGAATTGCACAACCAACTTTGATGCTCATTGATTATATGTATACTCATAAGTGAATACTGTTATTGGGGAATTATAGTTGTTGATAATGGAGACAACTGGAGTGTTGGGCAGAGGCAGCTTCTTTGCTTAGGAAGAGTGATGCTAAAACGAAGCAGACTTCTATTTATGGACGAGGCAACCGCCTCTGTTGATTCACAGACAGATGCTGTGATTCAGAAAATCATCCGCGAGGACTTCAACGCCTGTACTATAATCAGCATTGCCCACAGAATACCAACAGTCATGGACTGTGATAGAGTTCTTGTTGTAGATGCAGGTTCGGATTTCTCTCCTCTTACTTTGTACCGTATTTTGAATCTGGTAAATGATTATTTTATCTTTATGTGATGAACATTTCAAATATAGCATAGTCAGTAAGTTCTTGGCCTATTTGGTTTGAACTTTCCCTTTGCCTAATTTTGTGAGTTTCATACAACATCAAACTAGAGGCTTATGCTACTGTAACATATTATGCTGATCGTCTCCTTCACGCCCCCTATCCCTGACCTCCCTTCCCCGCACCATCTTCATTCTGCCGTCTTTTGCTTACTTACCAAACACTAAAAGATAAGAAAACCGCTTGTTCTCTAGGAAATATGTTTTCATGGGGAACATTTAACTTCATAGCACACACAACCATAGGGGACCGTTTGGTGGATAGTTCGGAGCGAGTTATGAAGGAATTAAATCCTACATAAGTAATAGCATGTTTAGCGAGTGGTTTGAAAGTAAGTTATTTATGTATAAATCTAACACAGTGTTTGGTTTGCAATATACAAACCAACATAACTAATAATACATGGTTTCCCTCATAAACTACTCCTTGCATTGTTAATACCTGCAGTACTCTTACAAGCTATCAAACGACCCTTTGATGCAGTGATTTAACCTACTATAGCCTGTTATCTGTCTTTTCTTTTTCGGTGTTGTCCGTGTATAGAACTTAAATTCTTTTCTTAACCCCAAACATCTTATTTTCATGCAGGAATAGCAAAAGAGTTTGACAAACCATCTCATTTGCTGGAAAGGCCTTCCCTTTTTGGGGCTTTGGTTCAAGAATATGCCAACAGATCATCTGAGCTCTAACCACACACCATTTTGGCTTTTCTTGGTGTTTTGCTTTGTAATTTGCAAAATACCTATCCAAATATTTACAAATAGTATCATCTCCCACTAGTCTATTTTGTAAATTTTGTTGAGTTGTAGTAACAATATTGCCATTAAAACAATAGTAGTTGCTGTTTCCATTAATAAAAAAAACAAGGTTATTTTATCTAGGCTGATTATTTATCTTCCAATCCCCAAGCGGTTTGAGATTCAGATGGACTTGTGTTTGGTTATACTTTTTGTAAAGAATATTTGAAATAATGTTTATGTTTGAATGTATTAGAGATAACTTTAAAAGTGAAAAGTAAAACGAAAAATAGGTCTCACGCGTTCAAATTTTGGAGAAGTTTTTATGTGTGTTTTCAAAATAAATTAATCTTTCACTCATTTGTCTCAATAAGGTGTAAACCTAAAGTTTAGTTTCAATTAAAGGTTAAAAGTATAACTAAAGTAGGTGGTATAAGGTGTATGGTTGACTTATCAATGTAAATGTGTTGTAAAAACACTTTAGAAGTTTAAATGCTCAATTAAAACAAACTATAATCGAGTAAAAGCTCTTAATACGAATCATCGATCTTTAGATTCTTTTTGTGAGATATCACCTAATGCACTAACTCAACCATCCTTACGAGTGTAAAATAAAAGAGCCAATGATAAAAAAAAAATGTAAAATATTTAGTTTTTTCGAGTTTTTACATAAATATACTATAATAAAAAAATATTTATCATTTATAGCAATAACATTTTTTTTTCACTTGACCACTTTTAATTCATTTATAATACAAGTTTAATACATATTACAAAGAACAATTTATTATTCACATATAATACAAGTTCTAATGATGGATAATACATTTATCACACATTTTAATACGCTTATAATACAATGTGATAATTTTTTACCAAACAAACATAATATATTTAAAAAACAATTATAATTCAAATATATTGCATACATAGTTCACTTTTAATACATATCACAGATTTATCACAATATTGCTATAAATGGTAATAAACAAAAAATATCGCTAAAATCAGTAATTAGTTTTTAAAATGTATTAATTTATGTAATTTTTCCTCTAAAAACAATTAGGTGTGTGAGTTTTCTATCTAAACTATCACCAATCAATTATCAAAAACACACTAAATTATCTGTTATTCTTTTTATCTCCTTGAAGTATCACCTTCGTTCACATAGATTTAAATAATTATTATACATTTGATAGTTAAAAGTATGAGACTCGAAAAGAAAAAAAAATCCTCACTTATATATTTATTTTGAAAATTTATAAATTAGACTTGTCAAAACCATCAATAGGGTTTATCAAAGCACAATCCCCTTAAACCCTAGCCCCTCTTTCACACAGAGATGGGTGGATCACGGCGGAAGTACAAGAGATCAAGAACAAAAGTGAGAGTGGGTCTGCCGAAGAAGAACCCTAATGTGTTCAAACCGGCGTTTTCTCTTCCATCGAAGCTCCGGTCACTGGTCAACTCTCATTGGGATGATAAAGGCAGCGTAATCGATAATTACAAGTCATTCGGCGTCGTTTCGAACCCTAATTTGCTTGGTGTTCGTTGCCGGACCTCTCATATGATTGAAACTGACTCTCTTCAAGTTCCGCCGCCGAAGAAGCTGCCACCTACCTCTGAGGATGATGATGATGATGCCGATGCGTTTGAGGATTTGGATGATTCTGGCAGTGACGTTGAGGAAGACGGTGAGTCTGTTTTGCAGTACTTTTAGTTGCTGTTCACTGTAGGAATTCAATTGTTTTGATTAACTATGCCGACTCAATCTCAGACTTCATATTTATTTTGCTCCATTTTCATTAATATTATTGCTAAAAATTTAGTCTTTTGAGGTAAATTGAGGGTTTACTATACTCTTAACACTGACCTAATGTATGTGTAACTATACAACAACAACATACCCAATGTAGTCCCACTAAGTGAGGTCTTGGGAGGGTAGAGCGTGTGCAGACCTTACCAGCTGTTTCCGAATGATGCAAGTGTAACGATAATAAAGCATGAATCCCTGCTGGTTGGTGTTGCTATTTTGTGCTGAGCTATAAGTTCTATGATGTAGCTTGATTAAGATTAGACTGAGTTATTGTTATAATGCTAATATTGTTTGGTATATTAAGTGCATAAATTTTGACACTGTTTATTGATGTATTAAGAGCTCTGATAAGATATACTATCTGGGTTCTGATATAAATATCTTTGGCTTGGTTGTTGAGTTCGTTGGAGATTTCTGAGTGGTGGGTTACCATAGTGGATGGGTATATTATAATATGAAATGCATATGTTCTGTACCTTTTTGCTTCAAAACTTTATAACTTGTATCACCAGAAAGAACAATACTACTATAATGAAGGGGAGCGCTAGCCTCTGCTAAAGAAAAATACCTTTAGGTCGTTTTTTCCTCCTCTCTTTGAAGATTTTTTTTTTGTAGCCTTCTGCTATGGAACCTTTACATTGTGTCTGGAAAACTTCCATACTTGGCAGTATCCTATTGGAAACTAAAAGCACTATGCACAATTTTTGTGTCATGGTGAAGAAGCTTCCAATTAGGTTAGTAAAGAGTTCATCCATGAGAGCAGAAGAGAGAGAGATATTGCAAGAGGCTGCACATGGAAATGCCAGTTAAATATTCTTTTAGGATGAACAACAAATTACATTTGCAGGATTAAGATAAATGTCTAGATTCTTGTTTTACTCTTCCAGCTGCATACGGGCATGATGAATGATATAATTGGTGAAGCATTACCTGTTTATATTTTTATTATTTAGTTGTGAAGACAATTTAAGTTTAATAAGAGGCTCATCCTTGTGTTTCTGTTTATCATATCATTCGTGCAGTCGTACTCCATAATATTAAAATGCAATATTTTGTTTCTTGAAATATAGATCTTAAGTCAGCACTTGGGAAGAAACGAAGGGATGGAAAAAGTGCCCCGCTGCAACCACTGACTACCATACAACGAGTTTATATTAGCAGGCTTGTGGAGGAGTATGGAGATGATTATCAGGTAATATTGGGAGATTTACAAAATCACTTGGCATGTATTTGCTCTGTTTTTTTTTTCTCACTGGGGACTGTTTTTTCTCCCTCTGTGCAGAGCATGTTCATGGACACAAAACTCAATAAGATGCAGCATTCTGTAGCAACATTAGAGAAACTCTGCAAAAGATATCAGATGTACAAGGATAAAAATCCATTACTTGTTGGCACTTAAAACACAATCCGGGATAATTCACATGACAATATGATTCTAGCTAGACCGAAGACTCGGTAGGGTCACTCATTCATCAGGGCTGATCTGGTAGCACTTTACTTTTTCTTTTCTCTTCGCTTTTTGATTTATAAGTTTTGAATGGAAGACCTGGCGGTTTGTTTGCATTGTTAGCCAATCTTTGCACAACCGACCGAGTTCTTGTGTTAGAGCTGCATTTACAGAAGTGACGGAAATGAAGTGAGCGCCACGGATGCAGTATTTAAGCTTATTTTCCCTTTCTGCGGTTGAATCTTGTGGTTTCATTGTAAAATGAGATAGAAATCGGATGATGGCTGTGTATTATTTATAACATTACTCTCTTTTTCACCGCATTTATTGGGGGAAATTAATAGTTAATTAGTATATCTTAATTTTCTTAAAATGACAATCATTTTTGACCGTTTATTTTTAATATATAAGCACGATGACTAAAATGAACTGGAAAAAGTTGGAGCCTCTACAAGTTCTATCAATAAGAAGCGTTTCATGAGCCCCAATGCGAATCAAGAAAATGATTAAGCAAACAAAAACAAATGGAATCTTAGTTGAAACTAAATGATGAGCTAATAATAAAGACCCAAAGCAGGAGCATAAAAGGTATGGAGATCCAAGCTTTAAAATATCTTAAATATTTGTGTGACTACAATATCATTACTGAATAGAAATATGACTTTCTTTTTGAACGAACAATAAATATTAGATAAAATTGACAAGGAGGGAGTAACTTGAGTTCCACAACAAAAATGTTCTTCTAAAATTAAAGGCTTAAGTCACTTACACCCAACCAGTGCAGCAAGCTGGCGTGCTTCAACTCAAAAAACACAAAATTATGCAATTATTTACAGGTTCTAGCACATGTTCAGAGCATGAACAGTAGAACCATAAAGAAATGTAAAAAAAAAAGATATATGTTCTTCTCGAATTCCTCAAAAAGGGAACCACACTCATTTCGGATACTCCATAAATATTGCTCTAAAAATGCATTGGAGGATTCGAAATGGGTACAACAACATTTTGAAGGATCCTAGCAACATAAAAGAAAATGCAGGAGAAACAAATGCTGCTGTTAATTCTAGAGTCACCATGAGACTACTATTACCGTTCAGACGCCCATAAATGCCCGACACTGAGATTCCCAGTGCTCCTTAGCAAGCCTAAGCCTCTCTACTCTCTCGGTCTGAAGGCGCTCTTTCCAGTACTCGGGGCAACTGTTAAAAAAAATGTGGAAGTGAATTAGAACAACCAGAAGCAACAAGAGCGGAAAACGTATAAACTACTACAGAAGAAAGAACACCTTCTACTCAGTAGAATGTTAAGCTCTTCCAGATGCACAGCACTTTCATACACTCCTTCCTGAATCACACAACAAAAATATATGAGATGAAGGTTACATAATACTAGCACAAGTAAATCACAATTGCAGAAGAATAGTCTTTGCAGAGAAGCTAGAAAACAGAGAGATCAACCATAAACGAACATATACTATTGAATGTTAATTTCTTTCCAACTTATGCCGATTACTAAAATAATGTTCCAAAATTTCTTAAGAACAGTATTCTTTGCAAGCAGGCACATCTTCATATTCCTCATGAGTTAGAAACATGTTTGACTTTTACTTGTTTCAGTGACCGAGGCAGGAAATCTGCTATATATTGTTAAAAGAGGAAACAATTCCAGAGGAATCGTTTGATCTAAGTAACTTGTTCTTGTTTATCCTCTCTGACGTGAAATATCACTCAGTTAAACATTGGTAATTTGGTATTCAGTGGTCAAGAAAACTGGTGCTTCTAACATATTACTCACAAGCATGAAACTATGCTACATGTTCGAGCCACTGATTAAATACCAAAAAGTTTAGCTAACCTCTCGGCAGAGAGGGCATTTTTCCTTGTGATTTGCCGCTTGCAGTCCATCAACTATGGTCACTGATGCAACTTTGCAAGCACAGATATAGCAGAATATATGACCACAAGTGAGAGATACTGGGTCAAATACGGTATCCTGCATAAATAGATGTATTTACAGCACTGTTAGTTTCCACTTTATATATCCAGCATGCTAAATGGATGACAAAAAATAAATCTAAAATGGGAAGTTTCCGCATGGACTGCTAGGATATAAGGCAATAACATGTTTATTTGAAGAGCAAGTGATATGCTGAAACTTACAGAGGTAACAATCTTTCAGCTAAGCTACACTAACAACTGGTGACATGCAACATAATTTTAAGTCAAAACAAGAGATGTATTTACAGCACAAAGTTTAAAGAATGATCATTTGTGATAAAAAAAAAAGTCATACATATTTGTTTGGCTATAAATCATCTCGTTGAAGTAAAATGAATTTTTTTAAGTTCATTTGTGATCTAAAACAAGTCATATCATGCATTACGGGACTGGCTTCAAAGAAGAAAGAGTGACAGAAATCGGGACAGAGGGAGTAATAAGTAAAGTGCTGATATTCTTATTTGGCTAACCAAATACATATGGAAGCTTGTCCGGATTCATTTCAACAACTAAATCAAGGGTTGTACCTATTAAAAACCTAATGTTAATTAAATATGTACTCATTAGATACATGATGCTGACATGGCACTGTGTGTTTCACATCTCATTTGAGACATGATTTTACTTTTAGATTAGAATTTCCTAGATAAAGATTTTATTGCTCGAATGAACATTTTAATTGGATGATTGTGGGGGAATGATAAATTATTTAGGTAATTTGATATGAATACTTCATTAGGATGTTCATTTTTGTAGGAAAAAGACACTCAACTTACAGGCTCACAATCAAAAATCCGAAATAACCAAACTTTCATCATACTTGCTCAAAATTGAGCATGAATTTTGGACTCCAATAGATTGGATTAGTAGGTGGCTATCCTATTATTTATCTAGTGTACTCGACATGAGATAAAAAGACCGTAATCCAGTTCGTAATACTTGGATGATATCCCAATTCTGGGGGATACAATGCCCAAGTACCCAACATGATAACCAAACAACTACTGTGTGATTGGAGGTTGCAACCTATGAAAAGTTTAAGAGCCAAAGAATAATGTATCTCTATCTGAACAAGGAGATCATTTAAATGCATGCAACTTCAAATGATTACTTTGACTGGCTCTTAGATTACAAGTTGTAACCAACTTATCACTTGGTCCAAGTGCGGATAAATTGATTACAGACTAGACAAGAACCATTTGTCACTGTTGCTAAGAACCAGCTAACACAAAATAACAGAGTTTCATACTATATTGACATCATATGCAAAGGTTTCGATTCAATAAATTTGAAGTCTGATGCTTCCGTATGCAAAGGTTTCTAATTGTTCAGCAACAGTAAGATGATTTCTCTTTATTAAAGCAAAAGAGACGTGTCTTAAACGCCTTCTACAGTATTGTGTTCAAGCCAAATTTTGAATGTGATACTCAATTTATAGGGATTTTTTCCCCGGTGCTGGTGATGGGAGTAATACTTGGCTGATAACATTAAAGACGAGATATGGAGAAAGAGAGATCACGTACCAAGCAAATAGAACAGGTCAAATCAATATCAAGCTTGATAGAATCAAAGAGCTCACAAGTGAGGGATGGTTTCCCTTCTTTGAACACCAGGGAGCAACCATCAAAAAGTGCAAGAGCCTTCCCATTTTTGGCCTTATTTTCTCTCAAATTGATGTGAAAAGCCATAAGTTCACACAGCCAGGGGGACTGAAGGATCTCAATGTGCATACTTTGAGCTTGTGACTTGAATGCCTGGCCTTGCTTAGAATAGTGAATCTACAGATAGACAGGAGTAGTTAATAAATGAAGCAAAACTAAGTTAATATGTTGAATTAATAATCCAAAAGGGAAATACCTTGTCATATTTCTTAAGTATTTTACGCACGGCAATTGCGTTGATTATAGCATAGGTGACTAGATCTTTTCCTTCTTGAACTAAAGCAATATGGTTTCCTTGAATTTTTTCTTTGAGCAAGATAAGATATTTGCGGAAACCTGATGAGAGATGCAGTTCAAGCAATTTCTGCGCACGTTTATTGAAGCTGCCAACCACTTCAGACATCTCCTTAAGGAGAGATGGAAAAAAACTTCCATCACAAACTACATAAGGCAGGAAAATTTATTAGAAGCTTTAAGTGATGACTGATATGAAATATATTAACAAATATAAAGACAGTTTCAGATTTTACAAGCTTTAACATTGTTCTGGTGCATAAATTGTAAAAAAACTTCAGAAGCTTGGGAATATCTTTGCTTCTTTTTCACCAAAATCAAGCTACCCTGTATGAAGTTAATCCGAGTATCGTTCTAGTGCAACTATTATAAAAAACACAAAAGGTAGCAAATTCATTTACCCCTTTTTCTGGATTGCCAACTTTAAGCTACCCTATACAAAATCATTTGAATAAGCAACAATAGATAAAACTAAAACAACAAAGGTAGTCATCAGAAATGAATCAATTTTATCTCAACAGATAAACATGTACAAGCAAACAAAAAATTTATGCACTTACCAGTATTAAAGTTGTCTTAGTGCATGAATTGTCAAAAAACTCAAAAAGGGGCAAACTAATTTACTTTTTTCTTTTTACACCAAATTCAAGCTATTCTTTTTTCTTTTTTCCACTAATTCCATAGAATACCTTCCACCTCACCCACTACAAATAGCAATTAACTCTATGTTTTCGTCTATGCTTAAATTTGAACACGATACCTAATAATTCTTAACCAAATTTAACCACTTTGCCAGACTAATTCACACGATAGTTGCCACCTCCCACTAGATATACTAGATAACTCTGTCCATTAAAACTATGGCGAAATCAGCTACTCTACTGTGATTTAGACCTAAAAACTCGTGATTCTTAACAAAATTCAACTACTCTATACAAAATCATCCAAAATCAAGCACAGGTTTACATCAATTTAATCAATCACAGTATAATTCAACATAAATTTAATCAATCACAGTATAATTCAACATAAATTTAATCAATCACAGTATAATTCAACAGATCAAACAAACCAGAGCATTGATGCTGCGAGCAACTGGAGCTATCATGAACAATATTGTTATCTCCAGACAGACCAACAACACTTCGTGATTGATGACATTTTCGACATCTCTTCAAAATTTTCTTCAATTTCTTCAAACCTACCCGCGGCAACTTCTTATTCCGGCATTGCCCTTCCATATACTCCTCATATTTCTTACAAAACTTCATTTCCAAAATTCAAAAAATTGTTCCAAATCTGAGAATTTTCCCAAAAAACAAACAAACAAACTGCGAGTACTTAATAGTGAAAAAAAAAATACTGAAAAATCTCCGTTTGTTTTTCCTCACTGTTTATCTACTTTAATGGCGGAAACACTGACTATATCTGTATCCTTTAATGGCGGAATCACTTACACATGACAATTGTGATGATCACAAATTAATTAATTTGAAAAAAAAAAATCAGAGAAATTCACGGATAAAGAGAAAAAGATTTTCGAAAATGGGAAAATTTTGTTAAATATTATGGTATTTATATATATATGGGTTGGTGGAATTTGTGGGCTTTTTCAAGGTGGAGTTTCTATTTAAATTTTGCATAATATTTTAAAGGGTAACTTTTACGCATAGCAAACAAAAAATTTATATTTGTATGATATAGCAAAATTTGCATAATTGCGCTCCATAGCAAACATAAAACTGTATAATTTGCTGGCCTAAATTGTATAATTCGCTGGCCTATTTCGCTGCAATTGTATAATTTGCTTAGCATACAGTTGAATCGAATTAAAATGTATGTATATTGCATAATTATAAGTGTATAGCAAGAAGATATATGTTTTTCTCGCTTTATACAAAAACAGAAACACAATATATACACTTCTGTTGTATAAAGCTAGAGAAAATTGTATTTCACTGCAATTGTATAATTCATTGGCCTTTTTCTCTACAATATTTGAAGTAAAATGTTTGTAAATTATATAATTAAGTGTATAACACGAAGATATATATTTTTGCATGTGTATATACAATTTTCTCTCGCTTTATACAAAACAGAAATAGAATTATACACTTCTGTGTATAAAGCGAGAGAGGCGAGCGAGAATGAAGAGTGGCGAGCGAGATTTCTGGGAGAGAGACGCTGACAAATTTTAGATAACGTTTGCTATGGAGCACAACTAAATCAAACCCTAGCTATTCCATTTATTTTAGGTTATTAGTTTGCTATTATATACAATTTTCCCTATTTTAAACACAATTTGCCAAAATTAGTATAAGTATTTAACAAAGTCAAATATATGAGTTTATTTGGATTGTATGAATTTAAGTAGTTTTTAAGTATAAGTAATGAAAATTACTTTGGCATAATATTATAAACGCAATTTGCCAAAATTAGTATAAGTATTTAATTATGTACTTAACAAAGTCAAATATATGAGTTTATTTGGATTGTATGAATTTAAGTAGTTTTAAAGTATTAAGTAATGAAAATTACTTTTTTAAGTGTTGGAGTTGATTTTTTTTATAAAAATAGGTATTTGGTTATATTCTATTACGAAACTTCATTGTCAAGTATTATGAGTATGTTGAATTATCTCAATTTAAAGTAGCTTTAAATTATAAGGAATGAAAAAGTATTTTTGAGCTATATTTCAATTTAATTTTTGTATTTGTGAAATATTTTGAGAGTATTTATAATAAAATAAGAAAAATATAAATTGATAGAGTTGAGCGGACAGGCGACGAGAGGATGGGGGGAAGAGTAAAGACAAGACGAAAGCAAGAGTTCCGACATCTTACTTTACTAGTTTCAATTCCGTATGATAGTCACCCATTTCTCACTTAATCACCAAAATTATAATAAACTAAACATTGAATTAAAGAAATCAAAAACAATACGTGTGAGAATGATCAGATATATTCTTGCATGGATAATACTTTTTTCACTTCTATCATAACCAAAAAAGAAGAAGAAGATATATGTAAAATATTTATAATAATAGAGTAATACACAAGTTGTTTTTATAACGAAAAAAATATATAAATAACTTTTATAACAAAAGATGTATAACTCATAATAGCAAAATTGATAATTATATCAAAATTCTCTTTTCAATCAAAAAAGAAAAAAAAAATATGAAAGATAGACATTCTTTTTTAAAATTGATTTAAAAGAAATGAGTATCACCTTAATTTTGAGCTGGGGGATTAGTTTTTAACATTGTGCACCAAAAATCAATAAAAATAGTTTTTAAATAGTAATAATTAAGTTTGGTTTCTACATTAGTACTAATTAAGTTTGTAGTTATCTCAAAAAGTTTAAAGAGTAGGTTATTATCCAAATATTTTCTTTTGGATGGTGATAGTGTCAAAATTATATAAAAGATTATCTTTCTATTTGAAGGCTAATTCAAGATTAGGGATCAATTAGTAGTATTTGATATTAATATATACGATTAAAGAAAAAGAACTTCATAATAGTACAATGAAGAGTCAATTTTCTTTCATAATATGAACTCAAAAACATCAAATTTAGATTCCATTTTTTGTGAGATAAAAAGAATGTCAATTGAGTGAGATATGTGATAATTTTTTTTTTGTATCACTAATTGTTTTTAATATATGTTTGGTCATTTATTTGGAAGTCAAAAGTGTATTTTTCCCCTTAAAAAAGAAAATTGAGCTTTGACAAGAAAATTAGGAAAAAACTAAAATATTTTAAGCTATAAATTGTTTTCAACTCTTTTCATAAGCATTTTTGGAGTATTAATTAAAACTCAAGCATAAACTACTGTTCTAATATTAATAAAAATATTTGTCAAATTAATTAGCAAAACATAAAAATACTACTCTTAATTATTATTAGATGAGAGAGAGTTGCTCGAATAATAAATACCCTTTACTTTCAATATGAAGGTTGTGAGTTTGAGTCACAAAAATAACCAAAGAGAAGGAAAAGAACTCTTAATTACGATTTTTTTGGAAAAATACTTTGCCTAAAACAAAATTTAGAAGTTTGACCAAAGCAAAAAGAATTCATTAAGTTAGTTATAAAGGAACCGTAATATATAACTTATTTAATAGATAAAATAATTATATAAAAATAAAATTTAATTATAATAAAAAAATGAATTGTGCTCAAATTGTTATTTAGGGTATTAAATGTGCGTGCATTTTTATTTTCAAATGTCCTCATTATCACGTTAACATACACAACACCTATCTTATATTTGATATAAAATTAAATATAAATTGTCATATAACTTTTTTTTACGCTAGTTACTTATATAACATTTGGTTTTCATGTTAAATTTGTATAAGTTATAGAAAATTGTATAACGTAATTAAAATATATATCTTATAGTTGATGCTAACTTTAGGTATCAATTTATTACTAATTTCAAATAATGACTACTAAACTTTGTCAATCTAACAGATCTTGCAATAGCCATGTTCTATTGCTTTGATCTTTTCAATTTGAATAATAATAATTAATTATTATATGTTCTAAAATGATAGTGGTAAGGAAAAAAACAATTTTTCTTTTTCTTATGATGCTTATGGTATCAATTAAAAATTAAAATCACGATAAACAAGGGAAACTATTGGCGGCTTACTTTGACCCAAAATATAATAGCTTAACGATAGACATTATAATAAATATTTATAAAATAGAAAAACAAAATGTAAGACCAAAGTTTCATGGGATGAGCTGTATAGTGTCTGTCATTGTGAATTTGCCATCATAAATTGAATATTTCTTACCCAAGAATTGCATTAGAAAAAACTATTTGCATATATTTAAAGTGTTTTTTTTGCATTTTTACGTTTTTTGTCAAAATAGTCAATAAAGTTGTATGTATTATAATATGATTATAAATTTTAAAAAATAAATTTTTTTATATATATTTAATTATTGACGAATAAAATTACTTTTTTATTTATGATTTTTTAAAAAACGTATAAAGTTATAAAAGAAAAAGTATCGAGTTTAAATTGTTTATCGTGCTCCTCTCTACTGGTGGACATGTAAGTTATTACGCTCAGGAAAATTTTAAAAAGGAAAAGAAGACTTTAGACTATATGTTGGACAAAAAAAAATATCTATATCAATTTTTACGTTAAATAATAGTGCTTAGGAGTTAGGAGTATTAGTTTATCATGATTAAGTAAAAACAATTAAATATATTGTATATATATTGGATTGATATGAAACTACGTATGAACAAAAAAATTCATATATTCTAATTTGGCTTTTTCCAAATGACTTAAAGGGCGAGAAGAAGTGTTGGCATTTCTATCCAATTAAAAGAACTATTTATTTATATTATAATAAACACCAATTTGAAGTTTATGTATTTTTTTTTAACTTTTTTTTAAAAAAATAATTTAGTGTTTTATATCGATATAAAAATCAAAGATCAATTATTCCAAATTCGTACAGTATAGGGCCTTATTCAGAAAAAATCTTTTTAATTTTTTTTATATTCAAAGCTTAAATTTTAAAATTCTAATGAAGAGAATTATCATTTCCTCGTAGCATTAAATAAATAAATAAATAAAATGTTTATATAAGTATGCGCAAAGTTGCAAGTTGCAATGGTACATTGCGTGAAAGCATATTGTTGACGACGTCTCAAGTCTCAACTCTCAAGGAAATACAAAAGCAACCTCGCTAGCTTGAGTACATTTAAACATGAATATTATTCAAATTTTAAAATATAAAGTCAAACGTTTATTAAGTTTGAAAATACTACAATTCAAGTAAAAAAATTAAGGGTGAAGGCCCGCCACCAAAAGGTTGTGACGTCAAAGATCTGCGTTAATACATGCATTAATTATTTCTTTCGTTGCTCAAACTCGTGACTTATAAATTATAAAAAAAAATAACTATATTTCTCTAAATTGTACATTTTCCCATTCTATTTCACATTTGTTTTCTCAAAAATTATCATCCGCATAAATAAAATAAAAAATAAATGATAGATTCACAATCTTGACAAAAGTACATGACTATAGCAAAAATAGTTACTACACATTAACAGAAGTGATAAAATCTTTATTGACATTAGTTATTGTCATCAGATCCAATATCGCTATAGGCTTTAAAACCATTAAATATAGATATTTAACAATAATTAAACTATATAATGCTGTGAATTAACTATGGCTAAAAATTATTTTTGGTATAATAATTCATAAAATAATTATTTTTTTCCAAAAGGTTGCACGCAAAATTCCAATCTAAGGATTATTATGCTTTTTGACAAATTGGAAGAGTTGTTAATCACCTTTCCACCTCAGTTAATGGTGGCTATTGATTAATTAGAAGAACAAATCTAGTTTTATCCTTTACTCCATATGTATTTATAATTATATTATCTATTATATTTTGATGAGGCTATGAAATTATGAAAATTTTAAGTCTTTATTTTTATCTTTTATTGATGCATATATTTATATGATTTTCATACGATGATGATATGTTGTATATATACACTGATACACATTAATTTTTAAAATAGATATTTACACTTATATAATATATACTTTTGTTTTTGCTGTTGTTGCAAAATAGTGCCAAATACCCCTTAATAAAGAGTGTCTCCACTGGGAGATTTGATTTTATTGATTTTTATAAAAAAAAAATTTAGTTTTATGTCAATTTACCAAAGATAAGAATTTATTTCCACCATATATATTCATGCATTTTTTTTCCAAAAAAATTATTATATTTTATAGTGATAATATAATACTTGTGAATGTAGAGATTAATGGTTGGTCTCATAATGACTAGATCTTACATTAGATATGGATTGTTGAAAAGCAATATTTTAGTGTTAGAAATTGTTCTTTTCATCATAGGCTAATGGCTCAAACTACACAGAATCCCTTCCTTTAATTAAAAAATAATAATAAAAAAATATTGTATTAATTTAATCTAAATACAAATAGACCAGTCTTGGTGTAAAGTCCATTCAATTTGCAATCAATTAATTAACCACAATCGTGGTATAATGATTATCTTTATCACTACGTGCTTTTGAGTTTGAGTTTTAGATATGACCTTTTTATTTATTAAAAAATCTCTTTTAATAAGTCTTATGCAATATGAATTTAAATTAAATAGAGATTGAAAAACAATTAAATAAACCTGTTTAGAAATATCCACTAGGATTTGTTTTTAAGAATTTTTGGAGTTCAAATGTCACCGGAGAGGCGGGCTAACTAGGAAGCTCTGAGTTCAAATAAATTCTTTAAACTGCTTAAACAATGTATTCGTATTAATAAATTTATTAAATATGTAAAATTCGATTATTTTCACTTAAAATTGTTATAATAATTTTAAAATCCATAAAATTAAAATCATAATAAATAAAAGAAAACTATTGGCGGCTAAAATATAATATGCATAAAGATAATATTATAAAAAACAAAATTGAATATTTGTTAGCCGCCGTTTGACCCATTTTTTTTGATTATTTGGATATATATATAATTATATTTATATTTTCAGCCCAAATGACCGTTACATATACAAACACTCTTCTCTTCTCTTCAAAATTTGTGACCGTTGTTTTCTCCCAAAATCAGGGTTTTCATCAAGCTTCTTTCTCAGATTTTGCTCGTTTGTCGATCTTCATTGCATATAATGGACTGAATTTCACAAATTGTGTGTGTGGTTCGGCAAATTGATCAAATATGTAAGTTTTAAGCATATTAATCTTGAGGTTTTTTCAATACCCAAAACTGATTTTGTTCGATTTTATTTGAATTTTGAAGATTGATTTTTTTGTTTTTGAGTTAGGGCATACGAAGAAGTTGCTATAAAATTTGTATTGTATCCAATTTGGCGTTTTCATCTGTGTTTTGTTTGTTTGACATGAAAATTCATTTGTGTTCGGGGATTTAAGTTGAAGTGATCAAAATTTAAGATTCAGAGGATTGAACCTTATTTATCTTTGAAGTTATAGGTTCGTATCTACTATTTGTTGCAATGTTCATGGAAATTCATATATAAACTTATTCAATGCGTTGAAAGGACCATATGCTATATACATCCGCTTCTGACCATGCGGTAGAATTTCATTAAGTTTTTTTTAGGATTCCCTGGTTTGTTGTCTGAGTTGGGATCATGGCAGACTTCCAAAATTTTCAATTAGATGTCTCTTTCATCTGTTTTTTTTATGTGATCTTGTATCGATCTTACTGATTGAACGAACCTGAGTTCATTTACCCGAAACTTCCCAAGTTTGAGCTTTAAACAATCATGTATTCTGCTTACACTGGTGCTGGAAAACAACTTGCTTTTGGTAGTGTTTAAAGACCAAGTTACATGTTGATCTGTCTTTCTTTGATTCCCTCGTTTAAGCATATAATGGATTGAATTTTTTTTTGTTTATCAATGGAATCTTTGGCTTCAGAATCCTTTACAGATAGATAGAATTATGTTCTTGCTACTAGGATTCTTGCTTCAATCATATTGCTGCTTTGTTGCGTTAAGTGCATAGTAGAGATTCAAGCGCCACAAAAGCTCTCTGTTAGTAACTAAGCTCCACAAAAGCTCTCTATCAGTAACTAATCCTACTCTTTTATTCTCTCCGTTCACTTTAGTTGTCTACTTTGAACTTGATGAAATCGCAACTGCTCCTCCTGCCTAGCTAGGTAATAGAGAAGCTCTAGCATTGATCAATAGGGAGCCTTTGGTTGCAATTTTTTGGGATTTTATTAAATATTGCAGTAAGTAGATATGTTTAAATTTTGTGAACTGAAGGGGTAGAAAGGATATTCATCGAGTCAACTTCGTCTTGTCAAGTGAAAGGGAAGCCGACATACCTGTTATACAGGTGTAAGATGGGCTGCATATGTCCAATCTACAGGGGAAGTAGATGATATACTTCCCCTTTGGGTGCTGCAAATGTTGTCGCTGCTGCTGGTGGACCTGTCTTCTGAAGCAGGTGGATGGTTTGGTGCTGTTATTTTAATTGTCACATAAAAAGAAAAAGTTAAATAAGAAGAATAGATCACTTCCTATTTTTCTTTGCGTAGTTGGACCATATGATTTGGTGGTGCTGTTTACACTCATAAGAGAGCAGTTGTAAGATACTTGGTAGATCAGTACATAATGGATAGTGATAATGTTAGCGGTAGTTGAATTTTGAGAATGACATAATAATTTCCCACTGTATTTGACCTTGTGTTGTGCAGGAGGAGAGGCATGTGATGAACAGCCACTCGGAGAGATAAATACGATCTGGGTGCTGGAGATGTTTAAGTAAAGCTTGGCTTGTTTGATAGGGTATTGTCCTGAAAGTTGTCGTGGTGAAGCAGACCAAGGCCAAGCAGGTCGAGAATAACAGCCATCCACTTGGTAAATGTTGCATCCAACTGCTTGTTCTTTTGACACGTAGTTCACATGATATGCTTCAGTTTTAAAATCATAATTCTAATGTGTTTTTCATTTTTCTTTGTATGTGACACCCGCATCGAGACTTATTCGAGTGAAAGGGAAGCAGAAGTAGATATACAGTGATGGGGCCAAAGCCTAAATTGCAGCAGCAGAGCCCAAAAAATGTGATTTACTTCTTTCCAATTTATTGCTTTAGTTGTAATTATTTGCGTTAATCTAACTTTAGCTTTAGTTTGATTTAATTAGATTCTCCTAAATATACCTAATAATTCTAATCAAATATACCTTATTTTCAAGGGATACATTGCTTTTCTTTACTTGAAATAACATTTTTTATTGATTAATGTTTTCAGTCGATAACCTAATTATATTGATAAAAATTAAAGTTTTAGTCAAGTGTCATATTTTTCAATCAACTTTTTTAAAAAATATTTTTCTCAAATTAATTTATGTTTAAAATGTTTCAGGTGGGCACGTCGCCATGCGGAGGTAAGGCGGAGGTAAGGGGGAAGATGGGGTACGGGTGAGTAGACAAGGGGAAGGGGGGGGGGGTAGGTAGGGCTAGGATGGGGGGTTGGGGGTAGGGTAGGGTAGGGGTTGGGATAGGAGGGGCGCGGAGCCTCGAGGGTCGGGGTGTAGGGGAAGGGGTAGGAAGGGGGAAGGGTAAGAGGGGGGGGGGGGTCCACGGGGCATAGAGCCTCGAGGGCCGGGGTAGAAGAGGGGGGGGGGGGGGGGGCGGTCCTCGGGGTAGGAGGGGGGGCGGTCCTCGGGGCGCGGAGCCTCGAGGGCCGGGGTAGGAGGGGGGGCGGTCCTCGGGGCGCGGAGCCTCGAGGGCCGGGGTAGGAGGGGGGGCGGTCCTCGGGGCGCGGAGCCTCGAGGGCCGGGGTAGGAGGGGGGGCGGTCCTCGGGGCGCGGAGCCTCGAGGGCCGGGGTAGGAGGGGGGGCGGTCCTCGGGGCGCGGAGCCTCGAGGGCCGGGGTAGGAGGGGGGGCGGTCCTCGGGGCGCGGAGCCTCGAGGGCCGGGGTAGGAGGGGGGGGGGCGGGGCGGTCCTCGGGGCGCGGAGCCTCGAGGGCCGGGGTAGGAGGGGGGGGGGGGGGGCGGTCCTCGGGGGGCGGAGAGCCTCGAGGGCCGGGGTAGGAGGGGGGGGGGGGGGCGGTCCTCGGGGGGCGGAGCCTCGAGGGCCGGGGTAGGAAGGGGGGGGGGGGGGGGGCGGTCCTCGGGGCGCGGAGCCTCGAGGGCCGGGGTAGGAGGAGGAGGGGGGGCAGTCCTCGGGGCGCGGAGCCTCGAGGGCCGGGGTAGGAGGAGGGGGGGGGGGGGGGGGGGGTCCTCGGGGCGCGGAGCCTCGAGGGCCGGGGTAGGAGGGGGGGGGGGGTCGGGGCGCGGAGCCTCGAGGGCCGGGGTAGGAGGGGGGGGGGCGGTCCTCGGGGCGCGGAGCCTCGAGGGCCGGGGTAGGAGGGGGGGGGGGGTGGTCCTCGGGGCGCGGAGCCTCGAGAGGGCCGGGGTAGGAGGGGGGGAGGGCGGTCCTCGGGGCGCGGAGCCTCGAGGGCCGGGGTAGGAGGAGGGGGGGCGGTCTTCGGGGCGCGGAGCCTCGAGGGCCGGGGTAGGAGGGGGGGGGGGCGGTCCTCGGGGCGCGGAGCCTCGAGGGCCGGGGTAGGGGGGGGGGGGGGGCGGTCCTCGGGGCGCGGAGCCTCGAGGGCCGGGGTAGGAGGGGGGGGGGGCGGTCCTCGGGGCGCGGAGCCTCGAGGGCCGGGGTAGGAGGGGGGGGGCGGTCCTCGGGGCGCGGAGCCTCGAGGGCCGGGGTAGGAGGGGGGGAGGGCGGTCCTCGGGGCGCGGAGCCTCGAGGGCCGGGGTAGGGGTAGGGGGGTGGGCGGTCCTCGGGGCGCGGAGCCTCGAGGGCCGGGGTAGGGGTAGGGGGGTGGGCGATCCTCGGGGTGCGGAACCTCGAGGGCCGGGTGTAGGGGTAGGAGAGGGTGGGCGGTCCTCGGGGTGCGGAACCTCGAGGACCGAGTGTAGGGGTAGGAGAGGGTGGGCGGTCCTCGGGGTGCGGAACCTCGAGGGCCGGGGTAGGGGTAGGGGGGTGGGCGATCCTCGGGGTGCGGAACCTCGAGGGCCGGGTGTAGGGGTAGGAGAGGGTGGGCGGTCCTCGGGGTGCGGAACCTCGAGGACCGAGTGTAGGGGTAGGAGAGGGTGGGCGGTCCTCGGGGTGCGGAACCTCGAGGGCCGGGGTAGGGGTAGGGGGGTGGGCGGTCCTCGGGGCGCGGAGCCTCGAGGGCCGGGGTAGGGGTAGGGGGGTGGGCGATCCTCGGGGTGCGGAACCTCGAGGGCCGGGTGTAGGGGTAGGAGAGGGTGGGCGGTCCTCGGGGTGCGGAACCTCGAGGGCCGGGTGTAGGGGTAGGAGAGGGTGGGGTGCCTGGAGGGCCGGGGTAGGGTAGGAGAGGGAGGGTCCTCAGGGGGCGGTGCCTGGAGGGCCGGGGTAGGGTAGGAGAGGGAGGGTCCTTAGGGGGCGGTGCCTGGAGGGCCGAGGGTAGGGGGCGGTCCTCAGGGGGCTGTCCTCTGGGTGCGGAAACTCGAGGGCCGGGGTAGGGTAGGAGAGGGGGGTCCTCAGGGCGCGGTGCCTCGAGGGCCGGGGGTAGGGGTAGGAGAAGGGGCGGTCCTCGGGGCGCGGAGCCTCGAGGGCCGAGGGTAGGGGGAGGGCCTTGGGGCGCGGAGCCTTGAGGCAATTCTTTCTTTAAAGTTGCTTAATTTTTGGAGATCTACGTGGTAAACTCAATCCCTTTATTCAATTTGACTTTCATTTTTTCCTTATAATTTTTCCCTATATATGTATGGTCAAAAACCGATAAATGTAAAACTATAAAATCCTATGGAAGTGTGTGTGTGGTATTTTTTGCATGGATATCGAAAAAATAATCAGATTTGATAAAAAAATCGCGTCGATCGGATATTGAAGTGACGATTTATGTCCGTTTGAAGTTCAAAATTTTACAACTACCTCTTTAATGTTACATTTGTTGAAACATCAAATGACAGTAACTTTTTCCTCGAGTATATTTTAGAGGCGATTCTTTCTTTAAAGTTGCCTATTTTTTGGAGATCTACGTGGTAAACTCAATCCCTTTATCCGATTTGATAACGTATCAAGCTTGTGACCCACAAATTCTCCCTCTAACCAAAACTCTCAAAGCCCTTAAGACTACATTGTGAATGCTAATTAAGTTAGAAGGAACATGCCTCTATTTATAGAGTCCTAAACCTTTTCCTACCAGAAAAAGGATTAGTCAATCCAAAACCTTTTCCTAAAAGGAAAACCTATTTATGGTAAGAAATCAGGACACATAAAATACAACAAATCTCCCCCTTGGCCTGAAACAATTTCTCCAACAAAATCTTGCAAAGGAAGAAGTTGTTAAAATTTTGGTTTGATGTTAAAATTTTGAAGTATTGACTAAATTAAATTTGGTTAATTTTGCAAAGGAAGAAGTTGATGTTTTGTGATTTGAGCTTGTCCATTGGTATAACTGTTTCAGCTTATTTGAACAAATTGGCATAAAAAATGTTGTGTTAGAAAAAGAATATTGTTGTGACTATTTATGGAAATAAATTTGGATAATTTCTTAATAAGAGCCTGTAAATGCGGATATATGTGTTAAAAATGGTGTGATTATATTTGATGGTTCCCCGACTTATTACAGAGGTCGTCATAGAGTTCTTTGTGGGAAAAAAATTATGTGCTATGGGGCGCCAAATTGGTATGTTTATTGATGAATTGGGTAATTCCTAAAAAAGGAATGTAAATGTGGAAATAGGTGTTACATTAGCATACACTCGAAAAATTAAAAAATTCAGTAATTCCTAGAAAAAAGGGCCTTTAATGCGGAAATAAATGTTACAAACGGTATGAGTATACAAGGTGGTCTCCAATTCATTACAAAAGTCCTCATAATTTTTTTTGAGAAATTTTTTTTGGGTGCTCCGGGGCTAATACCCGAAAATTGAGGAACGTGTAAATGTGGATATATGCGTGAAAAATGGTGTGAAAAATATGTCGTGGTTCTCTAAATCATTACGGAGATCCTCATAAAATTTCTTGAAAAAAAAATGGGTGCTCCGAGACACTTGATCCATGCACTAATATACACAAAAATATGAAGAATTCGGTGATTCCTAAAAAAAGTCTGTAAATGAGGAAATAGGCGTTATGAAGATGGTGTAAGTATACGTGATGGTTCCTAACTCATTATGAAGACCGCCATAATTTTTTTTGACAAAAACAAATTGTGCTCCGAGGCGCCAGATCCATATGCTAATAGACACGAAAAATCTAGAAATTTAGGTAATTCCTAATTCTTTTTTATAAATACGGAAATAGACGTTAAAATGGTGTGAATACAAGTGGTGTTTCCTTAACTCATTACGAATATCAACATAAAATTTTTTGAAAAAAAAAATTTAAGTGCTTCGGTTTGCATGATCCATAGGCTAATAATACGCACGAAAATCGAGGAATTCGAGTAATTCCTAAAAATGGCCTGTAAATATGGATATAAACGTTAAAATAGTATGAGTATACATGGTAGTTCCCCGACTCTATTGTCCAGACACTATATGAGATTGCTAGAAATTAACATGAGTACTACTTTACACCCTTTTTTCGGGTTGGGCTTCTTATACCTAAGCCCGGCCCAGCTTCGGGAATAGTCCAACGAATGAGCGGTTGTCATGAAGAACTCAAAGGTTGCTCAAGACCCCTTTTAACTTTGACTGCTTGTACTAATTCACTATTCACCCACCTGTCTAACCTGCTTTCTGCTTAAATTTTTTTCTGTGGCAAGCGCCACCCTTCTTGTCTACCTAGCATGAATATAAACCTGAATTTTGTAAAAAAAAAAAATTTAATGAAAATATGGATAATGAAATCACAAATTCCATTGAATTTTTTTTTTTGAATTGATTACTCTGTATATGTAGAGAAGACCAAACTATGTTTTCATTTCAAAATAGATTTAAACCAATTAAAACATACGAAAATATTTTTGATTTTTTATTTAGTGGTAAAATCACCTCTGCTATAATTGCCGACACAAAAAATCAGCACCAAAAAACTGTTGGAGCATAATCATTCTTGTACCCTTCATACTTTAGTGACTTCTTCAGTAGACTCAAACACATATAGTAGAAAACAGATTGTTTTATGATTTTTCACGTTTTAACTATCGGTTGTTTGTGTTTTTCTATTTGAAGTATTATTGTTTATAACACATACTTTCTTCGTCCCAATTTATGTGACACTTTTTAGATTTCGAGATTCAAACAAGTCTATCTTTGACCTAAATTTTTCATACGTCTTTTACATATTTTGAATTATCAATTATACATTTTATAAATACATAAATTTCATTTCAAAAAAGATTTAAGATTTCATGTGTAAATAGCCGTTCAAATTTAATCCGTTTAACTCTTGAAAAACAAAAATATCACATAAATTGAAATAGAGGGATTATTAACTATCAACTATTTTCTTTTTAAATTTGAGTAATGGTGCTATTTCAAATAGAAAAATTGTGTTTTTTTTTTCTTATTTGAACTATTATCATTTATAACATACTTTAACTATCAATTGGTCTCTCTTTAAATTTTTATAACACACTTTAACTATTAAATATTCTCTCTTTAAATTTGAAAGATGGTGATATTTCAAATAGATAAATTGATTTATAACAAATCTTAACTATCAAGTATCCTCTTTTTAAATTTGAATGGTGGTGATATTTCAAATAATGTTTTTTTCAATTTGAACTATAATTTAGGTTTGGTAATGAGAAAAGTTTCATCCACAAATGTCAAATTCAATTATCTTGGGGAATCACCTATATTGGAATAGTGCATGCCCATTGCCCACACTACTTTTTTTTTTTTTTTGATTTAAGTTATCCATAATTTCTTAAAATTATCCACGTAATTTACTTAGACACTTTAATCAGAACTATTATCTATTAGACACTCTAATGTTAACAAATATGTATGGTTGGACATAAATAGAAACTTGCTTTAAAAATGTTATGCCTCAAGTCACACGCATTGTCTCAAAATAATCCCAAATCAAATCACGACACATGGACCTAATCTAGCCATATAATATAAATTCTCAATTTTAAAAAATGAAAAAAATATTCGAAATCGTAATTTGTATAATTCTCTTTTTCTTTTCCAAATTAAGTATTAGTCTATCATAGATGAGAACTTCTTGAAAAAAAAACTTCGACACGTTTCATATTTTAAATATATTGTTGTAATAATAATACCCAAAAAGAATTTTAAGAAATATTCCGAATTAATCACATATAGTTACATGTGACTAAGCAAATAATACATAATTAATGAAAAATTATGAATCTCGTTCCAGTAAATCAGATCTATTTTCTTAAATAAATATAGTAGCAACATATGATAAGTCTACCTTGTTAGTGACGTACTTTCAAAGTTCAACTTCAAAGACAACAATTGATAAATATTTTTCAAATCATGATGTGTAAATATTTATTTCGATTGGTAAATTTACATTGTTATTCACCTTGTTTGTAGGGTCTTTATTCGTTGATTTGTTAGGTAACCACGGAAAAATTCATTTTATGTAACTACTGATTTGGTGTGATCACATGTTACTATAACACTATATTTGGATCATTGTTATCCATTGTTTTGTATTGTATTGTTACTATACCTACAATGTTTGTTTTGTTTGTTATTTAAAATGTATTGTACGTTAAATTTCGTTGTTACATAATAATGAAAACTCCTATTTTATGGAACAACCAATTTGGTGTGTTCCCATTGTTACTTAATTTCTTTTTTCAATTATATCTTTATATAATATTTCAAAATACTGTTTTACCTTTTACCTTAATTATTTAAATCTAGTCAAACTACTACCCTAGGATAATTAAGGATATTCTTGTAAATTTATAAATTATAATACAGTACGATACAATCAAACCAAATAACTAAAAAGTTTTTAAACAACAACAAACAATACAGTCTAGCCAAACATTGTATCTACCACACAATACAGTACAATATAATTCAATACATTATGAAACAATGGATAACAATGATCCAAACAAAGTGTAATATTTTCTTCTTATTTTGTCTATATTTATTATTTAATGATTATATTTCATTGTTTACCCAACCTTTTTTGGGAGTATGTTTTCTAATTTATCAGAAAATCAAGAAAAAGATACAACGAAGAAATATCAATTCCCTGAAATAAATCAATTATCTTTGACCAAGTATAATTCTTTTATTTCAAACGGTTCAAGTGATCACATCTGTTGATCAACAATCAAAAACTCTCAATCAGAACCCTCTATTTTAATCACTATTGGAAATGTTTGTAGTTGCTTCCAATTACCGCGTGTATAGGATAACTATGGCAAAACCCATACATTTTCATGGTAAAACGAGCCTCAGATTAGGTAAATTCATATTCTATCGATTTTTATGTGATATAGACCATCATCTTTTTTGGTGATTCAGAATTACAACGTCATTTTTATCAAAAATTTACATGGACATCTGTTAAGACCTTAGATATGGATCTAATTGGCCACCACAGCTAAAACGACCCATTTTAGAGGTCAAACGAGCCTCAAAGTCGGTAAATCCCCCCCCCCCCCCCCCCCCCATTTTCGCCATTTTTTGTATGCTATAGCCCACCATTTTTTTGGTGATCGGGATTCTGACATTTTTCTGGCAAAAAATTACCGGTATGTTCATTAAGACGTTAGCTATTGAGTCGATTGATCACCATGTCCAAAACGACCCATTTTCAAGGTCAAACGAGCCCTAGATAAGGTAAACCCCCAATTTTGTTAATTTTTCTGTGCTATAGTTCATGGGAATTTTTGTGATCCGAAATTACATCGTGATTTTTGCCTAAAACTTAAATGTCCCTTACGACCTTATATGTGTAGAAAGATTTTTACCACGACAAAAACAACCTATTTTAAAGGCCAAATAAGCCGTAGAGCATGTAAATTCTCCATTTTGCCAATTTTCTTGTGCTATAGTCCACCATCTTTTTTGGTGATCCGGAATTCCGACGTCATTTTTGCCAAAAATTTACATGGACATCCCTTAAGACCTTATCTATGGAGTTTGTTGGTCATTACGATCAAAACAACCCATTTTAGAAGTCAAACGAGTCCAGAGCAGGTAAACCCCCGATTTCGCCAATTTTTGTGTGCTATAGTCAACTATCTTTTTTGGTGATGAAAAATTCCAATGTCTTTTTTGCGCTAAATTTATATGTAAGTCCGTTAAGACCTAAGCTATGAAGAAGGTTGGCACCAAAATCAATACGACCCATTTTCAAGGTCAATAGAGCCCAAATTAGGTAAAACCGTCATTTTGCTAATTTTCGTGTGCTATAGTCCATCATCTTTTTTTGGTGATCCAGAATTCTGACGTAGTTTTTGCAAAAAATTTAGTTGTACGTCTGTTAAGACTTAGCTATGGAGCCGGTTGGTCACCACGACAAAAATAACCCATTTTCAAGTCAAACGAGCTCTAGAGCAGGTAAACCCGCATTTTATCAATTTCTGTGTGCTATAGTCCATGGATTTTTGGTGATTCAGAATTTCAACGTGATTTTTGTCGAAAACTTACATAGACCTCCGTCAAGACCTTATCTATGGAGTAAGTTGATCACCACAACAAAAACAAACCAATTTTCAAGGTCAAACGAGTCATAGAATAGGTAAACCCACAATTTTGCTGATTTTCGTGTGCTATATTATATAGTCCACCATCTTTATTGGTGATCTGCAATTTCGACGTCAGTTTTGCCAAAAATTTACATTGACGTCTATTAAGACCTTAGATATGCAGCCAATTGGTCACCATAGCCAAAATGACTCATTTTATAGGTCAAACGAGCATAGAGCATGTAATCCACGTATTTCGCCAATTTTCGTTTGCTATAGTCCACCATCTTTTTTGGTGATCCAGAATTCTGATGTAATTTTTGCCGAAAATATACTTGTACTTATGTTACGACCTTAGCTATAGAGTCGGTGGTCACCACGGCTAAAAAACATATTTTCAAGGTCAAACAAGCCCTAGAGCAAGTAAATCCCCTATTTTTTGATTTTCATGTATTATAGTAAATGAGATTTTTGGTAATCCGGAATTCCGATGTGAGTTTTGATAAAACTTAAATGGACGTCCGTTATACAATATCTATGGAGTCAGTTTTTCACCATGACAAAAATGACCTATTTTCAAGGTAAAACGAGCCTAGAGCAAGTAAATTCATTTTGTTGTGATAGTTCATAATCTTTTATGGTGATCCATATTCCGACATCATTTTTGCCAAAAATTTTCATGGACATCTTTTAAGACCTTGGCTATGGAGCCATTTGGTTACCACGGTCAAAATGACCCATTTTAGAGGTCAAACGATCCACACTGCGCGTAAACCCCCCATTTGACCAATTTTGTTGTGCTATAGTCAACTATTATTTTTGGTGATGCGGAATGCTGATGTCTTTTTTTATAAAAAATTTACATGTACATCTGTTTAGACCTTATCTGTGGAGCCGGTTGGTCACCACGATCAAAACGGCCAATTTTCAATGTCAAATGAGTCGTAGAGTAGGTAAACCCCAAATTTTGATGATTTTCGTGTGCTATAGTCCATGGGATTTTTTGTGATCTAGAATACCAACGTAATTTTTGCCGAAAATTGATGTGGACGTCTTATAAGACCTTTTCTATGGAGAGAGTTTGTCACCACAGCAAAAAGGACTCATTTTCAAGGTCAAAAGAACCCGAGAGAAGGTTATAACACAATTTAATCAATTTTCATGTGCTATAGCTCACTATCTTTTTTGGTTATCCGAAATTCCGACATCATTAGAAAATATACATGGACATCTGTTAAGACCTTAGATATGGAGCTAGTTGATCACCACGGCCAAAACAACCCATTTTACAGGTCAAACAAGTCTTAGAGCAGGTAAACCCCCACATTTTGCCAATTTTCATGTACTATAGTCGACCATCTTTTTGGGTAATCCGGAATTTCAACGTATATTTTTCAAAAAATTTACCTGTATGCCCTTTAAGACCTTAGATATTGAGTTGGTTGGTTATGCCGGTCAAAACGACTCATTTTCAAGGTTAAACGAGCCCAGTGCAAGTAAAACCTCCTATTTTTTTGATTTTTGTGTGATATTATCCATGAGATTTTTGGTGATCCTGAATTTCGATGTGATTTTTGTCAAAATTTACATGGACGTTTGTTAAGACCTTATTTATGGATCCAATTGGTCACCATGGAAGAAATGAATCATTTTCAATATCAAACGAGTCCTAGAGCAGGTAAACACACAACTTTGCTGATTTTGTGTGCTATAAAGCACCATCTTTTTTGGTGATCTAAAATACCGATGTCATTTTTACAAAAAAATATGTGGATGTCCGTTAAAACCGTATCTATGGAGCTAGTTGGTCACCACGACTAAAATGACCCATTTTTGAGGTCAAACGAGCTGCAGAGTATGTAAACCACCTTATTTCGTCAATTTTTGTGTGTTATATAGTTCACCATCTTTTTGGTGATATGGAAATTTGACATCGTTTTTCCCAAAAAATTTACTTGTATGTCCGTTAAGATCTTATAAATGGATCCAATTGGTCACCACGGCCAAAACGACGCATTTTCAAGTTCAAACGAGCCCTAAAGCATGGTAAACCCCCATTTTATCGATTTTGTGTGCTACAGTCTATGGAATTTTAGGTGATCTATAATCCCAACATGAATTTTACTGAAAATTTACATGGACATTTTTTAAGATCTTATCTATAGCTCCAGTTGGTCACCACGACAAAAACGATTCATTTTCAAGGTAAAACGAGAGTCAGAGTAGGTAAACCTCTATTTTGTCGATTTTAGTATGCTATAGTCCACCATATTTTTTTGGTGATCAAAAATTTCGACGTCATTTTTACGAAAAGTTTACATAGACATCTTGTAAGAACTTAGCTATGGAGTCAGTTGGTCACCATGGCCAAAACAACCCATTTTAGAGGTCAAACAAGTCCAGAGCAGGTAAACCCCCATATTTCGCTAAATTTTCGTGTCTTATAGTCCACTATGTTTCTTTGGAAGAATTCAGACGTCTTTTTTTCCAAAAATTACTTGTATGTCCGTTAAGACCTTATTTATGGAACCGGTTGGTCACCACGGGCAAAACGACCTATTTTTAAAGTCATACGAGTCCTAAGGTAGGTAAATCCCTCATTTTATCGATTTTATGTGATATAGTCTATTTGGTTTTTTGGTGATTCGAAACTCCGACGTGATTTTTATAAAAAATTTACGTGGATTTCTGTTAAGACCTTATATATGGAATTAGGTTGTAACCACCGCAAAAGCGATCCATATCAAGGTCAATCAAGCCCAAAGCAGGTTAACCCCTTATTTCTCGATTTTCATGTGCTATAGTCCACCATTTTTTTGGTGATCCAAAATTTAGACGTCATTTTTGCTGAAAATTTACATAGATGTTCATAAGACCTTAGAAATAGAGCTAGTTGGTCACCACAACCAGAATGACCCATTTTAGAGGTCAAATAAGCCAGGCAGGTAAACCTCCCATTTCGCCAATTTTCATATGCTATAGTCTACAATCTTTTTTGGTGATCTGATATTCCGACGTCTTTTTTTTTGTGTCAAAAGTGTACCTGTAAATCCTTTAAGACCTTAGCTATGGAGATGGTTGGTCACAACAAAAAAAATGACTCATTTTCAATGTCAAATTATCCCAAAGCAGGTAAAACCGCCTATTTTACCAATTTTCGTGTGTTATAGTCCACAAATTTTTTGGTTATCCAGAATTGCAACGTGATTTTAGCTGAAAATTTTCATGGACGTCCATTGAGACCTTATCTATAGAGTCATTTGGTCACCACGACAAAAACCTATTATCAAGGTCAAACGTCCCCAGAGCAGGTAAACCCCCCATTTACCGATTTTCGTATGCTATAATCCACTATTTTTTGGTGATCCGAAATAGGGTCATTTTTGATGAAAAATTATATGGATGTCCATTAAGACCTTAACTATGGAGCCAATTGGTCACTACGGCCAAAACGACTTATATTAGAGGTCAAAAAAGTCCTAGAGCAAGTGAACCCACTATTTTGAAAATTTTCTTATGTTACAGTCCACCATTCGAATGACCGTAGATTTTTCCTCGAACATCTTTTGGAAGTGATTTTTTTTAAACTTGCTTATTTTTTGAGATCTATGTGGTACGTCCAATCTCTTTGGCCGATTTGACTTTCGTTTTTTCCTTATAATTTTACCCTATATATGGTTAAAAACATATAAACGTAAAACTATAAGTCCTACGACAGTGCGTGGTATTTTTTTGCGTACATATCAGAAAAATAACCAGGTTGGAAAAAAATTGGCTCGATCGGACATCAGATGCACGTTTTCTGTCCGTTTGAAGTTCAAATTTTCACAAGTACCCCTTTAAAGTCACTTTTCGTGAAACTTCGAACGGCCGTAGATTTTTCCTCGAGCATCTTTTGGGAGAGATTCTTTTTTTAAAACTGCTTATTTTTTTGAGATCTATGCGGTACATCCAATACCTTTGACCGATTTGACTTTCATTTTTTCTTATAATTTTACCCTATATATAGTTAAAAATGGATAAACGTAAAACTATAAGTCCTACGGCAGTGCGTGGTATTTTTTCGCGTAGATATCAAAAAAGTAAACAGGTTGGAAAAAAAATTGGCTCGATCGGACATCAGATGCACGTTTTATGTCCGTTTGAATTTCAAATTTTCACAAGTACCACTTTAAAGTCACTTTTCATGAAACTTCGAATGGCCATAGATTTTTCCTCAAGCATCTTTTGGGAGCGATTCTTTTTTTAAAATTGCTATTTTTTCAAGATCTATGCGGTACATCCAATCTCTTTGACCGATATGACTTTCATTTTTCCTAATAATTTTACCTTATATATGGTTAAAAACAGATAAACGTAAAACTATAAGTCCTACGGCAGTGCGTGGTATTTTTTTGCGTAGATATCAAAAAAATAATCAGGTTGGAAAAAAATTGGCTCTATCGGACATCGGATGCACGTTTTATGTCCGTTTGAAGTTCAAATTTTCACAAGTGCCCCTTTAAAGTCACTTTTCGTGAAACTTCGATTGGCCGTAGATTTTTCTTCGAGCATCTTTTGGGAGCGATTCTTTTTTTAAACTTGCTTATTTTTTTTAAATCTATGTGCTACATCCAATCTCTTTGACCGATTTGACTTTCGTTTTTTCCTTATAATTTTACCCTATATATGATAAAAAACCGATAAACGTAAAACTATAAATCCTACGGCAGTGCGTGGTATTTTTCGTGTAAATATCAAAAAATAATCAGGTTGGAAAAAATCGGCTCGATCGGACATCAGATGCACGTTTTATGTCCGTTTGAAGTTCAAATTTTCACAAGTACCCCTTTAAAGTCACTTTTCGTGAAACTTCGAATGGCGGTAGATTTTTCTTCGAGTATCTTTTGGGAGCGATTCTTTGTTAAAACATGCTTATTTTGAGATCTATGCGGTACATCCAATATCTTTGACCGATTTGACTTTTGTTTTTTCCTTATAATTTTACTCTATATATGGTTAAAAATCGATAAACGTAAAACTATAAGTCCTATGGCAGTGCTTGATATTTTTTCCCGTAGATATCAAAAAAATAATCAGGTTGGAAAAAAATTGGCTCGATCAGACATCGGATGCACGTTTTATGTCCGTTTGAAGTTCAAATTTTCATAAGTACCCCTTTAAAGTCACTTTTCGTGAAACTTCGAATGGTCGTAGATTTTTCATCGAGCATCTTTTGGGAGCGATTCATTTTCTAAACTTGGTTATTTTTTGAGATCTATGCGGTACATCTAATCTCTTTGACTGATTTGACTTACTTTTTTTCTTATAATTTTATCCTATATTTGATTAAAAATCGATAAAGTAAAACTATAAGTCCTACGGCAGTGCGTGGTATTTTTTACCGTAGATATAAAAAAAACCAAGTTGAAAAAAAAATCGGCTCGATCGGACATCGGATGCACGTTTTATGTCCGTTTGAATTTCAAAAATTCACAAGTACCCCTTTAAAGTCACTTTTCGTGAAACTTCGAATGACCGTAGATTTTTCCTCGAGCATCTTTTGGGAGCGATTCATTTTTTAAACTTGCTTATTTTTTCGAGATCTATGCGGTACATCCAATCTCTTTGACCGATTTGACTTTCATTTTTTTCTTATAATTTTACCCTTTATATGGTTAAAAATCGATAAACGTAAAACTATAAGTCCTATGGAAGTGCTTGATATTTTTTCGCGTAGATATCAATAAAATAATCAGAATGAAAAAAATCGGCTCGATCAGACATCGGATGCACGTTTTATGTCCCTTAGAAGTTCAAAATTTCACAAGTACCCCTTTAAAGTCACTTTTCGTTAAACTTCGAATAACCGTAGATTTTTTCCTCGAACATCTTTTGGGAGAGATTCTTTTTTTAAACTTGCTTATTTTTTCGAGATCTATGCGGTACATCCAATCTCTTTGACCGATTTGACTTTCGTTTTTACTTATAATTTTACCCTATATATGGTTAAAAACCAATAAACGTAAAACTATAAGTCCAATGACAATGCGTGGTATTTTTTTGCATAGATATCAAAAACATAATCAGGTTGAAAAAATCGGCTCGATCGGACATCTGATGCACGTTTTATGTACGTTTGAAGTTCAAATTTTCACAAGTACCCCTTTAAAGTCACGTTTCGTGAAACTTTGAATGGCCGTAGATTTTTCTTCGAACATCTTTTGGGAGCGATTATTTTGTTAAACTTGCTTATTTTTTTTATATCTATGCGCTACATCCAATCTTTTTGACCGATTTGACTTTTTTTCCCTTATAATTTTACCCTATATATGGTTAAAAATTGATAAACGTAAAACTATAAGTCCTACGGAAGTGCGTGGTATTTTTTCATGTAGATATGAAAAAAATAATCAGGTTAGAAAAAAATCGACTCAATCGGACATCGGATGCATGTTTTATGTCCGTTTGAAGTTTAAATTTTCACAAGTACCCCTTTAAAGTCACTTTTCGTTAAACTTCGAATGGCCGTAGATTTTCCCTCGAGCATCTTTTGGGGGCGATTCTTTTTTTAAACTTGTTTATTTTTTCGAGATCTATGCGGTACATCCAATCTCTTTGACCGATTTGACTTTCATTTTTTCCTTATAATTTTACCCTATATATGGTTAAAAACCGATAAACATAAAACTATAAGTCCTACGGCAGTGCGTGGTATTTTTTCGCGTAGATATCAAAAAAATGATCAGGTTGGAAAAAAATTGGCTCGATCGGACATCAGATGCACGTTTTATGTCTTTTTAAAGTTCAAATTTTCACAAGAACCCCTTTAAAGTCACTTTTCGTGAAACTTTAAATGGCCGTAGATTTTTTCCTCGAGCATCTTTTAGGAGCGATTCATTTTTTAAACTTGCTTATTTTTTCGAGATCTATGCAGTACATCCAATCTCTTTGACCGATTTGACTTTCATTTTTTCCTTATAATTTTACCCTATATATGGTTAAAAACTGATAAACGTAAAACTATAAGTCCGACGGTAGTGCGTGATATTTTTTCGTGTAGATATTAAAAAAATAATCAGGTTTGAAAAAATTTTGGCTCGATCGGACATCGGATGCACGTTTCATGTTTGTTTGAAGTTCAAATTTTTACAAATAAAGTCACTTTTCGTGAAACTTCGAATGGGCGTAGATTTTTCCTCGAGCATCTTTTGGGAGCGATTATTTTTTTAAACTTGCTTATTTTTTTGAGATCTATGCGGTACAACCAATCTCTTTGACCGATTTTACTTTCATTTTTCCTTATAATTTTACACTATATATGGTTAAAAACCGATAAATGTAAAACTATAAGTCCTACGGCAGTGCGTAGTATTTTATTGCGTATATATCAAAAAAATAATCAGGTTGGAAAAAAATCGGCTCGATCGGACATCAGATGCACGTTTTATTTCCGTTTGAAGTTCAAATTTTCACAAGTACCCCTTTAAAGTCACTTTTCATGAAACTTCGAATGGCCGTAGATTTTTCCTCGAGCATCTTTTTGGGACAATTGTTTTTTTAAACTTGCTTATTTTTTGAGATCTATGCGGTACATCCAATTCCTTTGACCGATTTGACCTTCATTTTTCCTTAAAATTTTGCCCTATTTGTGATAAAAAACTGATAAACGTAAAAATATATGTTCTATGGCAGGGCGTGATATTTTTTCGCGAAGATATAGAAAAAATAATCAATTTGAAAAAAAATAAGCTCGATCGAACATTGGATGCGCGTTTTATGTCCGTTTGAAGTTCAAATTTTCACAAGTATCCCTTTAAAGTCACTTTTCGTGAAACTTCAAAAGACCGTAGATTTTTCCTCGAGCATCTTTTGGAAGCGATTTTTTTTTTTGAAATTGCTTATTTTTTTTGAGATCTATGCGGTACATCCAATCTCTTTGACCGATTTGACTTTCATTTTTTCCTTATAATTTTGCCCTATATATGGTCAAAAAATGATAAACGTAAAACTATATGTTCTATGGCATTGCTTAGTATTTTTTCGCGTAGATATCGAAAAAATAATCAGGTTGGAAAAAAATGGGCTCGATCGGACATCGGATGCGCGTTTTTTGTCTGTTTGAAGTTCAAATTTTCAAAAGTACCTATTTAAAGTCAATTTTCGTGAAACTTCAAATGACCGTAGATTTTTCCTCGAGCATCTTATTGGAGCGGTTATTTTTTTAAACTTTCTTATTTTTTCGATATCTATGCGGTTTATCCAATATTTTTAACTGATTTGACTTTCAGTTTTTCCTTATAATTTTACCCTATATATGGTTACAAACCGATAAACGTAAAACTATAAGTCCTACGGCAGTGCGTGGTATTTTTTGCGTAGATATCAAAAAAATAATTAGGTTGGAAAAAAATTGGCTCGATCGGACATCGGATGCGCGTTTTATGTCCGTTTAAAATTCAAAGTTTCACAAGTACTCTTTTAAAGTCACATTTCGTAAAAATTTCAAATAACCGTATATTATTCCTCGAGCATCTTTTGGGAGCGATTCTTTTTTTAAACTTGCTTATTTTTTTGAGATCTATGCGATACATTCAATCGCTTTGACCGATTTGACTTTTATTTTTTGCTTATAATTTTACCCTATATATTGTTAAAAATCGATAAACGTAAAACTATAAGTTCTACGACAGTACGTGGTATTTTTCGCGTAGATATCAAAAAAATAATCAAGTTGGAAAACATTGGCTCGATCAGACATCGGATGCACGTTTTATGTCCGTTTTAAGTTCAAATTTTCACAAGTACCCTTTAAAATCACTTTTCGTGAAAGTTCGAATGGCCGTAGATTTTTCCTCGAGCATCTTTTGAGTGAGATTCTTTTTCTAAACTTGCTTATTTTTTTGATGTCTATTCAGTACATCCAATCTCTTTGACCGATTTGACTTTCGTTTTTCCTTATAATTTTACCCTATATATGATTAAAAAGTGATAAACATAAAACTATAAGTTCTACGGCAGTGCGTGATATTTTTTTTCCCGTAGATATCAAAAAAATAATCAGGTTGAAAAAAAATCAGCTGGATCGGACAACAGATGCATTTTTTATGTCCGTTTGAAATTTAAATTTTCACAAGTACCCCTCTAAAGTCACTTTTCGTGAAACTTCGAATAGTCATAGATTTTTCCTCGAGCCTCTTTTGGGAGCGATTCTTTTTTAAATTTGCTTATTTTTCGATATCTATGCGGTACATCCAATCTCTTTGACAGATTTGACTTTTGTTTTTTCCTTATAATTTTACCCTATATATGGTTAAAAACTGATAAACGTAAAACTACAAGTCCTAAGGCTGTGCGTGGTATTTTTTCGCGTAGATATCAAAAAAGTAATCAGGTTAGAAAACAAAATCGGCTCGATCGGACATCGGATGCACGTTTTATGTCTGTCTGAAGTTCAAATTTTCACAAGTACCACTTTAAAGTCACTTTTCATGAAACTACGAATGACCATAAATTTTTCCTCAAGCATCTTTTGGAAGCGATTCTTTTTTTAAACTTGCTTATTTTTTTTGAGATCTATGTGGTACATTAAATTTTTTTGACCGATTTGACTTTCGTTTATGGTTAAAAAATGATAAACGTAAAACTATAAGTCCTACGGCTGTTAGTGGTATTTTTTCACGTAAATATCAAAAAAATAATCAGGTTGGAAAATTTTTTTGGCTCGATCGGACATCGAATGCATGTTTTATGTCCGTTTGAAGTTCAAATTATCAAAAGTACCCCTTTAAAATCACTTTTCGTTAAACTTCGAATGGCCGTAGATTTTTCCTCGAGCATCTTTTAGGAGCGATTCTTTTTTTAAACTTGGTTAGTTTTTCGAGATCTATGCGGTACATTCAATATCTTTGACCGATTTTACTTTGGTTTTTTCCTTATAATTTTACCCTATATATGGTTAAAAACCTATAAACGGAAAACTATAAGTCCTACGGCAGTGCGTGGTATGTTTTCGGGTAAATATAAAAAAATAATCAGGTTGAAAAGAAAATCGGCTCGATCGGACATCGGATGCAAGTTTTATGTCAGTTTGAAGTTCAAATTTTCCCAAGTACCCCTTTAAAGTCACTTTTCGTGAAACTTCAAATGGTCGTAGATTTTTCCTCGAGCATCTTTTGGAAGCGATTTTTTTAAAAAATTGCTTTTTTTTTTGAGATCTATGCGGTACATCCAATCTCTTTGACCGATTTGACTTTCATTTTTTCCTTATAATTTTGCCCTATATATGGTCAAAAAACGATAAACATAAAACTATATATTCTATGGCATTGCTTAGTATTTTTTCGCGTAGATATCAAAAAAATAATCAGGTTGGAAAAAAATGGGCTCGATCGGACATCGGATGCGCGTTTTTTTCTGTTTGAAGTGAAATTTTCAAAAGTACCTATTTAAAGTCAATTTTCGTGAAACTTCAAATGACCGTAGATTTTTCCTCGAGCATCTTATTGGAGCGGTTATTTTTTTAAACTTGCTTATTTTTTCAATATCTATGCGGTATATCAAATATTTTTAACCAATTTGACTTTCAGTTTTTCCTTATAATTTTACCCTATATATGGTTACAAACCGATAAACGTAAAACTATAAGTCCTACGGCAGTGCATGGTATTTTTTTGCGTAGATATCAAAAAAATAATTAGGTTGGAAAAAAAATTGGCTCGATCAGACATCGGATGCGCGTTTTATGTCCGTTTATAGTTCAAATTTTCACAAGTACTCTTTTAAACTTGCTTATTTTTTTGAGATCTATGCGGTACATCCAATCGCTTTGACTGATTTGACTTTCATTTATTGCTTATAATTTTACCCTATATATTGTTAAAAATCGATAAACGTAAAACTATAAGTCCTACGACAGTGCGTGGTATTTTTTCGCGTAGATATAAAAAATAATCAGGTTGGAAAAAAATTGGCTCGATCAGACATCAGATGCACGTTTTATGTCCGTTTTAAGATCAAATTTTCACAAGTACCCTTTAAAATTACTTTTCGTGAAACTTCGAATGGCCGTAGATTTTTCCTCGAGCATTTTTTGAGAGCGATTCTTTTTTAAAACTTGCTTATTTTTTTATATCTATTCAGTACATCCAATCTCTTTGACCGATTTGACTTTCGTTTTTCCTTATAATTTTACCCTATTATGGTTAAAAAGTGATAAACATAAAACTATAAGTCCTACGGCAGTGCGTGGTATGTTTTCGCGTAGTTATCAAAAAAATAATCAGGTTAGAAAAAAATCAGCTCGATCGAAAATCAGATGCACGTTTTATGTCCGTTTGAAGTTAAAATTTTAACAAGTACCCCTTTAAAGTCACTTTTCGTGAAAGTTCGAATGACCGCAGATTTTTCCTCGAGCATCTTTTGGGAGCGATTCTTTTTTTAAACTTGCTTATTTTTTTGATATCTATGCGGTACATCCAAATCTCTTTGATCGATTTTACTTTCATTTTTTCCTTATAATTTACTCTATATATGGTTAAAAACCGATAAATGTAAGACTATAAGTCCTACGGCAGTGCGTGGTATTTTTTTCGCATAGGTAGAAAAGGAATAATTAGGTTGGAAAAACGTAAAACTATAAATCTTATGGCAGTGTGTGGTGTTTTTTTGCGTAGATGTAGAAAAAATAATCAGATTGGATAAAAAAATGACTCAATCGGACATCGGCGTCACGTTTTATGTCAGTTTGAAGTTCAAATTTTCACAGATTCCCCATTACGTAACATTTGTTGACACTTCAAATGACCATAACTTTTTCCTCAAATATCTTTTAGATGGGATTCTTTTTTTAAAGTTGCTTATTTTATTGAAATCTTCGTGGTAAACTCAATCCCTTAATCCGATTTTAATTTCATTTTTTGTTATAATTTTGACCTATATATGGTGAAAAACTGATAAATGTAGAACTGCAAATCCTATGGGAGTTTGAGGTGTTTTCTTGTGAAAAGATATCGAATCAATAATCAGATTGCAAAAAAAAAATTGCCTCGATCAGACATCGGAGGCACGTTTTATGTCCGCTTAATGTTCTAATTTTCACAACTAACCCTTTAATGTTACATTTGTTGAAACTTCATTTTTCTCCTTATAATTTTTCCCTATATATGGTCAAAAATTGATAAACGTAAAATTATAAATTTTATGGAAGTGTGTTGCGTTTTTTTGCATAGATATCAAAAAATAATAAGATTGGAAAAAAATCGTCTCGATCGGACATCGAAGGCACGTTTTATGTCTGTTTGAAGTTCAAATATTCACAACTACCCTTTTAACGTTACATTTATTAAAACTTCAAATAACCGTAACTTTTTCCTCGAGTATATTTTAGAGGCGATCATTTTTTAAAATTTTCTTATTTTTTTGAGACCTACGTGGTAAACTCAATCTCTTTATCCGATTTGACTTTAATTTTTTTCCTTATAAATTTGCCCTACATATGGTCAAAAACCGATAAACGTAAAATTATAAATCCTATGAAATTGTGTGATTTTTTTGCATTGATATCGAAAAATAATCAAATTGAAAAAAAAAAGCCTTGATCGGACATCAGAGACACGTTTTATGTCCGTTTGAAGTTCAAATTTTCTCAACTACCCTTTTAACGTTACATTTGTTGAAACTTCAAATGACCATAACTTTTTCCTCGAGTATATCTTAGAGACGATTCTTTTTTTAAAGTTGCTTATTTTTTTTTTGAGATCTATCTGGTAAACGCAATCTCTATATCCGATTTGACTTTCTTTTTTTCCTTATAATTTTACCCTATATATGGACAAAAATCGATAAATATAAAACTATAAATCCTATGTAAGTGTGTGGTTTTTTGCTTATATATCGAAAAAACTATCAGACTGGAATAAAAAATAACCTCGGTTGAATATTGGAGGCACGCCTAATATCTGTTTGAATTTCAAATTTTTACAACTACCCCTTTAACATTACATTTGATGAAACTTCAAAGGACCGTAACTTTTTTCCTCGAGCATCTTTAAGAGACAACTTTTTTAAAACTTGGTTATTTTTTTTCGATCTACGTGGTAAAATCAAACCGTTTATCCGATTTGACTTTCATTTTTATCTTATAATTTTGCCTATATATGATCAAAAAACCGATTAAACATAAAACTATCAATCCTATGGCAGTGTTTGCGTAGATATAAAAAAAATCAGATTGGAAAAAAAATTTCCTCGATCGGACATCGGGGGCATGTCATATGTTCGTTTGAAGATCAAATTTTCACTACTACCCATTTAACGTTACATTTGTTGAAACTTCAAATGACCGTAACTTTTTCATCGAGTATCTTTTAGAGGTAATTATTTTTTTAAACTTTCTTATTTTTTCGAGATCTACCTGGTAAACTCAAACCCTTTATCTGATTTGACTTTCATTTTTTCCTTTTAATTTTAACCTATATATGATCAAAAATCAATAAATGTAAAACTGTAAATCCTATGGCAGTATGTGGTGTTTTTTTTACGTAGATATCGAAAAAATAATCAAATTGGAAAAGAAAAATTACCTCGATCGGACATCGGAGTCACGTTTTAGCCATGGCAGCCACTAGCAGCGCACATTCAACTAACGTGAACTAGCTTAAGAATTATTCTATTTCTTCACTTCATTTCTAAATAATGCTAATTCAACACAACATTAGAATTTTGGTTTGATGTTAATATTTTGAAGTATTGACTAAATTAAATTTGGTTAATTTTACAAAGGAAGAAGTTGATGTTTTGTGATTTGAGCTTGTCCATCTGGTATAACCGTTTCAGCTTGTTTGAACAAATTGGCATAAAAATGTTGTGTTAGAAAAAGAATATTGTTGTGGTTATTCGTGGAAATAAATTTGGATAATTTCTTAATAAGAGCCTGTAAATATGAATATATGCGTTAAAAATGGTGTGATTATATTAGGTGGTTCCCCGACTTATTATAGAGTTCCTCATAGAGTTCTTTGTGGGAAAAAATTTCGTGCTATGGGGCGCCTGATTTTTGTGTTTATAGATGAATTTGGGTAATTCCTAAAAAAAGGAATGTAAATGTGGAAATAGGTGGTACATAGCATACACTCGAAAAATCAAAAAATTAAGTAATTCCTAAAAAATGGCCTTTAATGCGGAAAGAAAATTTAAAAACGGTATGAGTATAAGGGGTGGTATCCAACTCATTACAAAATTCCTCATAATTTTTTTTAGAATTATTTTTGGGTGCTCCGGGGCTAATACACGAAAAATTGAGGAATTTGAGAAATTCCTAAAAAACGTGTAAATGCGGATATATGCGTGAAAATGGTGTGAAAATATGTTGTGGTTCTCCAAATCATTACGGAGATCCTCATAAAATTTCTTGAAAAAAAAATGGGTGCTCCGGGACACTTGATCCATGCACTAATATACACGAAAATATGAGGAATTCGGTAATTCCTAAAAGAAGTCTGTAAATGAGGAAATAGGCTTTATGAATATGGTGTGAGTATACGTGATGGTTCCTAACTCATTATGAAGACCTCCATAATTTTTTTTCAACAAAAAGAAATTGTGCTCCGAGGCGCCAGATCCATATGCTAATAGACACGAAAAATCTAGAAATTTAGGTAATTCCTAATTTTTTTTTATAAATGCGGAAATAGACGTTAAAATGGTGTGCATACAAGTGGTGTTTCCCTAACTCATTACGAACGTCAACATAAAAGTTTTTGAAAAGAAAAATTTGAGTGCTCCGATTTGCATGATCCATAGGCTAATAATACACACGAAAATTGAGGAATTTGAGTAATTAAATGGCCTATAAATATGGATATAAACATTAAAATAATGTGAGTATACATGGTAGTTCCCCAACTCTATGGTACAGACAATATATGAGATTGCTAGAAATTAACATGAGTACTACTTTACACCCTTTTTTTGGGTCGGGCTTCTTATACCTTAGCCCGGCCTAGCTTCGGGAATAGTCGAACAAATGAGAGGTTGTCATGAAGAACTCAAAGGTTGCTCAAGACCCCTTTTAACCTTGCCTGTTTGTACTATTTCATCTTATCAAAGTACAAGCGCCACCCTTCTTATCTACCTGGCATTACATCTTGCTAACATATATTACATATCAACTTTGCCATTTAGCAATGGTTGATTAATATCCATCATCACCTCATTTTATTACCCCAACTACAGAAAATTAGTATAGTTTGGTGTAAACATCATATAATTCAAAAGGGTAATAATGTACTAATACCAACAATAAGAACATACTTAGTGTAATTCCACGAGTGAGGTTTAGGTAATGAAACACGTCTTGTGCAGGTGAAATATATCATTATAGCAACAATACCAAGATTTGTAGATAGGAATTAGTTTGTCCTCAACTTCAAAAATTGAACTTCTTTTCCCTTTAAGAAAGCTTTGGATACCTTCTTAATTCGTTGTCGTCCAAATTACATAGTAGAATACATAGCTCAGTACATACAAGTAACTCCAAATAATCTAAGAAGGACCACCCGGAATACCCTCTAGTATTCGATCTAATAACAGATAGTATTAAATAAATAGTATTAAATAATATTAGTATTTACTGTGTACTAATCCTAGTCCTATTAGGATTAGTACTCCTTAATCCTAGTCCTATTAGGATTAGTACTCCTTCCTATATCTCCTATATATATCTCCCATGTATTTCCTTATTAGGTTAACACTTCAATACAATCAATATTCCTTCATGGTATCAAGAGCCAGAAAACCTAGATCTTCTTTTCTCTAGGTTTTTTTTTTTCTCTCTTTAGGGCACCGATCGTTCCCTCTCTTCTCTTGGGCGGCGGCAGCCATGACAACCGAGGTGGATCCTCTCGATTCACTTCCTTCTGGCGTTAAACTCCTTCTCAGGCATCTTCATGCCCTGATTCCCGAAAAATTATCAGACATAAATTACCCTACATGGAAAATCACCGTTCTTACAGCCCTTGAGGCCAATTACCTTCTCAAATACATTGATGGAAGCATAGAACCGCCGCCGGCAGTCATCACCACCACGGACAAATCAGAAAAAACCAATCCGGCCCATGTCGCCTGGAAAGCCGTGGATGGCCAGATCCGATCATGTTTGATTGCGGTCATCTCTCCCACGGTTCAAAAACACGTCCGATCCTACACAACTGCTTCAGCCCTGTGGACGGCCCTTGCAACACGCTATGCATCAATTTCCCACTCTCATATTTTTCAACTGCATGACCGTCTCCACACAATTACCAAAAGCACGAAAACTATGGCGGAGTATTTAGACGAGGTCTCCACCATCATCACAACCCTCGACACCGTGAATGAAATCATTCTCGAAAAAGATCTCGTCATGTGCGTCATTCAGGGGCTCCCATCAGCTTACTCCTCCATTAAACAGGCGGTTAGCATCAGTCCAACGCCCGTTGACCTGGCTACTCTCTCCTCGTGGATAAAAAGTGAAGAAATCAACGTGGATCTGGAGAGCAAACTTCTTCTCCGAGAAGCCGCTGTAATGGAGCCAGCCACCGCCCTCACCGCAAGCCAGAACTATCGCGGGGGGTGTGGTGGCGGCCGGCAGGGGAGCCGCGGCGGCTACGGCAGAAACAGCGGAGGCCGCGGGCGCGGCGGTCGGCAGGGCAGTCATCCGCCATACGACGGTCAGCAGCACGGCAGCAACAACAGCCTGCACTCCTTCGTCATCGGAGGGCAGTCATCTTCCAGCGGCGGGCAGGGCACTTACGAGCGGGATCGTCCAACTTGTCAAATCTGTCAGAAAACAGGACACACCGCTGTTCGTTGCTGGTTTCGGTATGAGGAGAGCCGAAATAGTGATAACCGTGCCAATTATGCATCTCAAGCCGGCCCTTCCTCTGAATGGCTGTTGGATACTGGGGCCAACATGCACGTTACTTCTGATCTATCCAAGCTTAACGCTCCAAATCCATATCATGGCTCCAATGGTATTACTGTTGGCAATGGTGAGTCCCTTTATATTTCTCACACTGGCGCGGGTACCATTAAAACCCCCACTGCTATCTTTCACCTAGGTAACCTTACTCCCTTCCCTTCTATTAAAACCAATCTCCTTTCAGTTCACCAATTCACAAAAGACAATAATTGCTCACTCTTGTTCACCTCTAATGATTTTCAGATCCTAGACAATACTACCAAGAGGGTGATTTTTCAGGGCCCTTGTGAGCATGGTCTGTAAGTTCTTCCTGGCACAAGTTCGTCTGCCTACCCAATTTCAAAAAGCGTTCCTGTGGCTCCGGTGGCTCTTTCAGCTGATGGTCACAGTCTGTTGTGGCACAGTCGTCTGGGTCACCCGTCTACTCAAATAATAAATTCTTTAATGGCTCAATTAGGTTTTTCTTTCATTCATGTAAACAATTGTGACTCCTGTTCAATTGCTAAATCTCATAAATTACCTTTTACTTTATTTGAGAAGCGTACAACTGCACCTTTTCAACTTATTCATTTTGACCTATGGGGTCCTACTGTTGTTCCTTCATTTACTGGTTTTCGCTATTATATTTGTTTTGTGGATGATTTTACAAAATACACTTGGTTGTACCCACTAAAACACAAATCACAGGCATACACCACCTTTGTCACTTTTGAAAAAATGGTAAAAACACAATTCAATTCTCATGTTAAACTTTTTCGAAGTGACAATGGAAAGGAATATGTAAATAACATCTTTGGCTAGTTTCTGCAATCCCTGGGAATTATACATCAAACCTCCTGTCCATACACTCCCGAACAGAATGGGGTGGCTGAGCGTAAGCATCGCCATCTCATTGAAACGGTGGTTACTCTTCTACATCAATCTCATCTCCCTATCTCCTTTTGGGTAGAAGCTCTAGCCACCGCAAACTACCTCATTAACAGAATGCCCAGTCATACCCTCTCCAACAAATCACCCTATCAACTCCTTTACCAAGAACTTCCCAATTATACTAACCTCCGCGTCTTTGGATGTCTTGCCTACCCTTGGCTACGCCCTCATATTACTCACAAATTACAACCCCGATCCCGTCCTTGTATTTTTTTGGGCTATCATCCTACCTCCAAGGGTTATCGTTGTCTTGACCCACAAACTCATAAAGTCTACATATCTCGTCATATCAAATTTGTCGAAAATGAGTTTCCCTACGAGTCTATTTCCTCCTCCACAAATACATCATTCATTGGCGTCCTTCCTCTTTTTCCAACATACTCACAGGGTCCCTCACCACCATCCCCCACACCTCCACCCACTACCCAACCACCCTTCATCACCCCTTCGACCGTCACCCACAATACACCCGCAACCACCACCCACACTAACAACCAACCCGAACCACCCCATACCCACAACATCTCCAGCCCGATCCGTTTTGGGTCCTTCCCGGCCACCCGAATAACCACCGCCCGTGCCACCCCCCAATACTCATCCCATGTTAACCCGTGTCAAAGCCGGTATCTTTAAACTCAAAACCTTTCAGGCTACCATACTACCAAATACACCCCTTCCCGATAGTGAACCAACAACCTACTCTGTTGCCTCAAAAAATGCTTATTGGCGTCATGCTATGGATGACGAGTTTAAGGCTTTGACTGATTAGAAAACTTGGGTTCTTGTACCTAAGCCCCATGGGCGGCACCCAGTGGGCTGTAAATGGGTCTACAAAATTAAACACAATGCAGATGGCAGTATTTCCAGGTACAAGGCTCGTTTGGTTGCTAAAGGCTACAATCAGGAGTATGGGCTTGATTACTCTGAGACATTCAGTCCTGTTATTCGGCAGGAAACCATTCGCCTGGTACTGTCACTCGCTGTGCGCAACAATTGGCTCATCAATCAGTTAGATGTTTCCAATGCTTTTCTTCATGGCATGCTTGATGAAACTATCTACATGACGCAACCACCGGGCTATGTTGATCCCCGCTTCCCTCAACATGTTTGTAAACTCCAGAAGTCTCTGTATGGGCTCAAGCAAGCCCCCCCCCCCCCCCCCCCCCCGTGCTTGGTACACACGTCTGAAAACGTTCCTCTAGGGACTCGACTTCACGTGTTGCGTACACGACACGAGTCTGTTTACTCGACATTCAGCACACGGTACAGTCATTCTTCTTGTCTATGTAGATGATATCATTATTACAGGCTCTACTGCAGCTCTCATTCACGATGTCACTCGAACTATGCATACTACCTTCAAAATGAAGGACCTTGGCCCGTTACATTATTTTCTGGGAATGGAGGTTTGTCGGACAGGCAGCGGCTTATTTCTTCATCAGTCAAAATATGCTCGAGATCTGTTGCAGAAAGCTGGACTGGAAAAATGCACCAGTCAACCAACACCGATGTCAGTCTCTTCGTCTACGAATGGAGCCGACACCCCCTTTGCCTATATCACCCACTTTTGCAGCCTCATTGGGGCTCTACAGTATCTGGTCATTACCCGTCCTGACATCCAGTTTGCTGTCAACCGAGTTGCTCAGCGCATGCATCAACCAAGTGAACATGATTACCATTGTCTAAAACGCATTCTCAGGTACATTTTTGGCACTCTTGGTCGTGGTTTACTCATTCGACCCGCGGACTTGGAGCTTCGGGATTTCTCAGATTCAGATTGGGCGAATGATAAAAATGACAGAAAATCTACATCGGGGTTTCTCATTTTTTTGGGGCCGAACCTGATCTCCTGGTGTACAAAAAAACAACCCAAGGTCTCTCGGTCCCCGACTGAAGCTGAATATCGCGCCCTTGCTCTTCTTGCTGCTGAGACCATGTGGGTCACATATATTCTTCGCGAACTCCGCACCACTCACACTGTTCCTGCTCTCTATTGTGACAACAAATCAACCATCTGTGTGGCCAGGAATTCCATCCTACACACCAGAATGAAGCATGTTGATACCGATTGTCTCTTTGTTCGCGATGAAGTTCAGGCCGGCACCATGACTGTGCATAACAACCGGCTGATATTCTCACCAAGCCTCTCCCGAGCCGACAGCACGATTAGCTCAGTTCCAAGCTTCCGTTCGCTTCCGCTCAGCTCAGCTTGAGGGGGGATAATAACATATAGTATTAAATAATATTAGTATTTACTGTGTACTAATTCAAGTCCTATTAGGATTAGTACTCCTTAATCCTAGTCCTATTAGGATTAGTACTCCTTCCTATATCTCCTATATATATCTCCCATGTATTCCCTTATTAGGTTAACACTTCAATACAATTAATATTCCTTCAATAAGTTATCAAAAATTGCATAACATAATTAAAATGTGTATCTTATAGATGCTTAAGTGCTTTAGGTACCAATTTATTATTATTTATTTTATTTTATTTTTTGGTTGAAAATTACCAATTTATTATTAATTTCATAAGCTTACCTTTTTCTTCCACAAAAAATAATGTCTATTTAACTTTCTCAATCTAATAAATCTTGCAATAGCCATGTTCGATTGCTTTAATCTTTTCAATTTGAATATTAATAATTAATTATTATATGCTTCTAAAATGATAGTGGTAAGAAAAAAATACAATTTATTTATTTTTTCTTTTTCTTGTGACGTTTATGATATTACTTAAAAAATTAAAATCATGAAGATAAAAAAGACTATTGGCTGCTAAAATATAATATGGTTAAAGATAATTAATGTAACAAGACATTATAATAAATTACTTTTATAAAATAGAAAATAAAATTTGAATATTTCTTACCCGCCATTTGTTTTTTTAATTATTTGAATATAATAATTATATTTATATTTTCAGCCCCCAAATGTGACCGTTATACATACAAACTCTCTTCTCTTCTTCTTTACCATTCTCACACAAAATTTGTGACCGTTTTCTTCATCATCTAAGACAAAGCAGAGGGGTTCTCTGGTGATTTTTGATAGAGAAAACGTTTTCTTCTTCGGTTGTGGCATCAAGCGACCGTTTCAGTGGTGGAATCTTTGTTGCGGTTCGAAAAAATGTAACCCTTTTCTCCTTTGTTGTGGAATCTCTGTTTCTGATTTTTAAGTTTTCCATGTATTTTGATTTACCGATATTCATTGCATAGCTGATCTGTCTTTCTTTGATTCCCTTGTTTAAGCATATAAATGGAGTCTTTGGCTTCAGAATCCTTTACAGATTAAAGTATGATCTTGGTACTATGGTTTTTGCTTCAAACATCGCTTACATTTCTTTAAGTTTTAGTGTTTCTGGTGGACCTTCTAGTTTAGGATCTGTTCAATCTCCAACTGGAACCTTAGGATATTATGGATTTTGAATATTCAAACCAGTTTTGGGTATTATCCACTATTAGTATAGATTAATTTTGAGTATAGTTTTAGTGTTGCATTCAATGACTTGTTTTCTTTGATTTGATTTTCAGTCTTAGTTCACTGTTTGTCTAAGTATCTCTTGAATCTGTGATGTATTTTGGTTTACTCGTCTGTGGATCTTTATCGCATATGCTTATCAGTCTTACTTGGTTGAAGTGCTTTAATCACTGTTTGAGTCCCTTGTTTAACAATATAATAATGGATTGAGAATCCTTTACAGATAGAATTATGTTCTTTCAGCTAGGATTATTGATTCAAACATATTGCTCTTTTGTTGCCATTTCTTTAAGATTTAGTGTTAGTGTAGATTTATGTTTAAAATTTGTGCTCTTAAGGGATAGAAAGGATATTCATCGAGTCAGCTCATCTTGTTCGAGTGAAAGCGGAGCAAGTATGCAAAGAAAGAGAGTTGATGGGTTGTATATGTCCAATATACAGGGGAAGTAGATTTTATACTTTCCCTTGGGGGTGCTGCAAATGTTGTTGCTTCTAGTGTAGGATCTGGTCTAATATCCAACTGGAACCGTAGGATATGGGATCAAGGTTATCGTTATAGGGGTTATGCTGGTAACGAGGGTGCTTATGGAAATCAATCAGGTTATGGCGTTGTTGGACGTGCCAGTGTTGTTCCTAGTGGTAGCACCTGTTGGAGGTGGTGCCGCTGGAGACATCCAATCAGGTGTTAGGTGTTACATGAACAGTGGCTATGTTGAGCCACTTTTGCGTTTCACCTAATTAAGACTGGTTGGATTGCTTGAATCCCTAGTAGTTTGCAGTATTTATTTCTAGTTTATTAGTATTGTCGCTAGTATTGCGTATTTCATGTTATTGTTGTTAAGTGCAGTCTAATCTCACTTGCTTATGCTTATCTTTGTTAGTTAATGTGGTTCTAGTCCAGATATATTTTGGCTTCTGTTATACTTGCATGAATTTACTTTTTGATTGAGCCATCAGTTGGGAAATTATTATATGAAGTGGATTTTAACCTATCTTCTGAAGCAGGTAGATGGTTTGGTGTTGTTATTTTAATTGTCACATAAAAAGAAAAATTTAAATAAGAAGAATAGATCACTTCCTATTTTGAGAATGACATAATAATTTCCCCTTGTATTTGACCTTGTGTTGTGCAGGAGGAGAGGCCTGAGTACTGGGTGCTGGAGATGTTGCGTAAAGATTGGCTTGTTTGATGGGTTATTGTCATGAAAGTTGTCGAGGTGAAGCAGACCAAGGCCAAGCAGGGGCTGCGGAGTTGTATTTTCTGCAGGGTGAGAATAACAGCCATCCCAAGTGCTTATTTTTTTTGACACGTAGTTTACACAATATGATTCAGTTATAAAATCATAATTCTGATGTGTTTTCATTTGTTTTTGTATGTGACACCGGCATTGAGACTTATTCGAGTGAAAGGAGAAGTAGATGATACACACTAGTATATTATATACAGTGATGGGCAAAGGCTAAATTGCAGCAGCAGAGACCCAAACCCTCAGTATAGCCCAAAAAATTGTGACTTCCTTCCTCCCAATTTTTTAAAGCTTTAATTGTAATTATTTGCATAAATCTAACTTAAGCTTTAGTTTAATTTAATTAGATTCTCCTTAAGATATCTATTGTCTTTTAACATTGATTAACTTCACCTAATTATTGTAATAAAATACTTCACTTTAACTAATGACTATTTTTAATTGATCAATATTTTCGGTTAATAAACTAACCATATTGATAGTTGTATGAAAAGCATTTGATTATAAAAAAAGTTTTATATAAAAATTAATATTCGATTGGCTTTTTAAAAAATATATTTTTTTCTCAAATTAATTTATGTTTAAAATGTTTCAGGTGGGCACGTCGCCAGGCAAAGGGGGCAGGAGAACCTCAAGGCAGGTAGGTAGAGGGCGGAAGGTTAGGGGGCAGAGGGGGTAGGAGTGAGGGGTCGGGGTGGGCTAGGTGGTACGGGGTATGGCAGGGGTAGTTGGTGTAGGTATGGGTGTAAGGGGGGGGAAGGGGGTCCTCGGGGGGGGGGGGGGGGGGGGGGGGGGGGAGGTGGGGGGGGGAGCCTCAAGGGTCGGGGTAGCGGGTAGGAGGAGGTGGGGGGGGGAGCCTCAAGGGTCGGGGTAGCGGGTGGGAGGAGGTGGGGGGGGAGCCTCAAGGGTCGGGGGTAGCGGGTAGGAGGAGGTGGGGGGGGAGCCTCAAGGGTCGGGGTAGCGGGTAGGAGGAGGTGGGGGGGGAGCCTCAAGGGTCGGGGTAGCGGGTAGGAGGAGGTGGGGGGGGGAGCCTCAAGGGTCGGGGTAGCGGGTAGGAGGAGGTGGGGGGGGGAGCCTCAAGGGTCGGGGTAGCGGGTAGGAGGAGGTGGGGGGGGAGCCTCAAGGGTCGGGGTAGCGGGTAGGAGGAGGTGGGGGGGGGAGCCTCAAGGGTCGGGGTAGCGGGTGGGAGGAGGTGGGGGGGGAGCCTCAAGGGTCGGGGTAGCGGGTAGGAGGAGGTGGGGGGGGAGCCTCAAGGGTCGGGGTAGCGGGTAGGAGGAGGTGGGGGGGGGGGGGGGGGGGGGGGGGGGGGGAGCCTCAAGGGTCGGGGTAGCGGGTAGGAGGAGGTGGGGGGGGGGGGGGCCTCAAGGGTCGGGGTAGCGGGTAGGAGGAGGTGGGGGGGGGAGCCTCAAGGGTCGGGGTAGCGGGTAGGAGGAGGTGGGGGGGGGAGCCTCAAGGGTCGGGGTAGCGGGTAGGAGGAGGTGGGGGGGGGGAGCCTCAAGGGTCGGGGTAGCGGGTAGGAGGAGGTGGGGGGGGGAGCCTCAAGGGTCGGGGTAGCGGGTAGGAGGAGGTGGGGGGGGGGAGCCTCAAGGGTCGGGGTAGCGGGTAGGAGGAGGTGGGGGGGGGGAGCCTCAAGGGTCGGGGTAGCGGGTAGGAGGAGGTGGGGGGGGGGAGCCTCAAGGGTCGGGGTAGCGGGTAGGAGGAGGTGGGGGGGGGGGGGGGGGGGGGAGCCTCAAGGGTCGGGGTAGCGGGTAGGAGGAGGTGGGGGGGGGGGGGGGGGGGCCTCAAGGGTCGGGGTAGCGGGTAGGAGGAGGTGGGGGGGGTCCTTGGGGCGCGGAGCCTCAAGGGCTTGGGTAGCGGGTAGGAGGAGGGGGGGGGGGGGGGGGGGGAGGAGGGGGGTCCTTGGGGCGCGGAGCCTCGAGGGCTTGGGTAGCGGGTAGGAGGAGGTGGGGGGGGAGGAGGGGGGTCCTTGGGGCGCGGAGCCTCGAGGGCTTGGGTAGCGGCAAGGAGGGGTAAGGGGGGGGGGGGGGGGGGGAGGAGGGGGGTCCTTAGGGCGCGGAGCCTCGAGGGCCGGGGTAGCGGGTAGGAGGGGCGCAGGGGTCCTCGGGGCGCGAATCTCGAGGGCCAGGGTAGCGGGTAGGAGGGGGGGTCCTCGGGCGCGAAGCCTCGAGGGTCGGGGTAGCGGGTAGGAGGGGGGGGAGGGGGGAGCCTCAAGGGTCGGGGGTAGCGGGTAGGAGGAGGTGGGGGGGGGGGGGGGGGGTCCTTGGGGCGCGGAGCCTGCCTCAAGGGTCGGGGTAGCGGGTAGGAGGAGGTGGGGGGGGGGGGGGCCTCAAGGGTCGGGGTAGCGGGTAGGAGGAGGTGGGGGGGGGAGCCTCAAGGGTCGGGGTAGCGGGTAGGAGGAGGTGGGGGGGGAGCCTCAAGGGTCGGGGTAGCGGGTAGGAGGAGGTGGGGGGGGGAGCCTCAAGGGTCGGGGTAGCGGGTAGGAGGAGGTGGGGGGGGGAGCCTCAAGGGTCGGGGTAGCGGGTAGGAGGAGGTGGGGGGGGGGGAGCCTCAAGGGTCGGGGTAGCGGGTAGGAGGAGGTGGGGGGGGGGAGCCTCAAGGGTCGGGGTAGCGGGTAGGAGGAGGTGGGGGGGGGGAGCCTCAAGGGTCGGGGTAGCGGGTAGGAGGAGGTGGGGGGGGGGGGGGGGGGGGGGGGAGCCTCAAGGGTCGGGGTAGCGGGTAGGAGGAGGTGGGGGGGGGGGGGGGGGGGCCTCAAGGGTCGGGGTAGCGGGTAGGAGGAGGTGGGGGGGGGGGGGGGGGGCCTCAAGGGTCGGGGTAGCGGGTAGGAGGAGGTGGGGGGGGGGGGGGGGGGGCCTCAAGGGTCGGGGTAGCGGGTAGGAGGAGGTGGGGGGGGGTCCTTGGGGCGCGGAGCCTCAAGGGCTTGGGTAGCGGGTAGGAGGAGGGGGGGGGGGGTCCTTGGGGCGCGGAGCCTCAAGGGCTTGGGTAGCGGGTAGGAGGAGGGGGGGGGGGGGGGGGGGGGAGGAGGGGGGTCCTTGGGGCGCGGAGCCTCGAGGGCTTGGGTAGCGGGTAGGAGGAGGTGGGGGGGGAGGAGGGGGGTCCTTGGGGCGCGGAGCCTCGAGGGCTTGGGTAGCGGCAAGGAGGGGTAAGGGGGGGGGGGGGGGGGGAGGAGGGGGGTCCTTAGGGCGCGGAGCCTCGAGGGCCGGGGTAGCGGGTAGGAGGGGCGCAGGGGTCCTCGGGGCGCGAATCTCGAGGGCCAGGGTAGCGGGTAGGAGGGGGGGGTCCTCGGGCGCGAAGCCTCGAGGGTCGGGGTAGCGGGTAGGAGGGGGGGGAGGGGGGAGCCTCAAGGGTCGGGGTAGCGGGTAGGAGGAGGTGGGGGGGGGGGGGGGGGGGTCCTTGGGGCGCGGAGCCTCGAGGGCTTGGGTAGCGGGTAGGAGGAGGTGGGGGGGGGGGGGGGGGGAGGAGGGGGGTCCTTGGGGCGCGGAGCCTCGAGGGCTTGGGTAGCGGGAAGGGGGGGGGGGGGAGGAGGGGGGTCCTTAGGGCGCGGAGCCTCGAGGGCCGGGGTAGCGGGTAGGAGGGGCGCAGGGGTCCTCGGGGCGCGAATCTCGAGGGCCAGGGTAGCGGGTAGGAGGGGGGGTCCTCGGGCGCGAAGCCTCGAGGGTCGGGGTAGCGGGTAGGAGGGGGGGGAGGGGGGAGCCTCAAGGGTCGGGGTAGCGGGTAGGAGGAGGTGGGGGGGGGGGGGGGGGGGGTCCTTGGGGCGCGGAGCCTCGAGGGCTTGGGTAGCGGGTAGGAGGAGGTGGGGGGGGGGGGGGGGGAGGAGGGGGGTCCTTGGGGCGCGGAGCCTCGAGGGCTTGGGTAGCGGGAAGGGGGGGGGGGGAGGAGGGGGGTCCTTAGGGCGCGGAGCCTCGAGGGCCGGGGTAGCGGGTAGGAGAGGGGGGCTCCTCAAGGCGCGGAGCCTCGAGGGCCGGGGTAGCGGGTAGGAGGGGCGCAGGGGTCCTCGGGGCGCAAATCTCGAGGGCCGGGGTAGCGGGTAGGAGGGGGGGTCCTCGGGCGCGGAGCCTCGAGGGTCGGGGTAGCGGGTAGGAGGGGGGTCCTCGGGGCGCGGAGCCTCGAGGGCCGGGGTAGCGGGTAGGAGGGGGTAGGAGGTCCTCGGGGCGCGGAGCCTCGAGGGTCGGGGTAGCGGGTAGGAGGGGGGTAGGAGGTCCTCGGGACGCGGAACCTCGAGGGCCGAGGTAGCAAGTAGGAGGGGGTAGGAGGTCTTCGGGGCGCGGAGCCTCGAGGGCCGAGGTAGCGGGTAAGGGAGGGGGGGGTCCTCGGGGCGCGAAGCCTCGAGGGCCGGGGGTAGCGGGTAAGGAGGGGGGGGGGGGGGTCCTCGGGGCGCGGGGCCTCGAGGGCATGGGTAGCGGGTAAGGGGGGGTCCTCGGGGCGCGGAGCCTCGAGGGTCGGGGTAGCGGGTAGGAGAGGGGGTCCTCCGGGCGCGGAGCCTCAAGGGCTGGGGTAGCGGGTAGGAGGGGGGGTCCTCGGGGCGCGGAGCCTCAAGGGCCGGGGGTAGCGGGTAGGAGAAGGGGTCCTCGAGGCGCGGATCCTCGAGGGCCGGGGTAGAGGGTAGGAGGGGGGTCCTCAGGGCGCGGAGCCTCGAGGGTCGGGGTAGCGGGTAGGAGGGAGGGTCCTCGGGGCGCGGAGCCTCGAGGGTCGGGGTAGCGGGTAGGAGGGAGGGTCCTCGGGGCGCGGAGCCTCGAGGGCCGGGGGTAGCGGGTAGGAGGGGGTCCTCGGGGCGCGGAGCCTCGAGGGCCGAGGGTAGCGGGTAGGAGGGGGTCCTCGGAGTGCGGAGCCTCGAGGGTCAGGGTAACGGGTAGGAGGGGGGGTCCTCGGGGCGCGGAGCCTCGAGGGCCGGGGTAGCGGGTAGGAGGAGGGGGGTCCTCGGGGCGCGGAACTTCGAGGGCCGGGGTAGCGTGTTGGAGGGGGGGTCCTCAAGCCGCGGAGCCTCGAGGGCCGGGGTAGCGGGTAGGAGGGGGGGTCCTCGGGGCGCGGAGCCTTGATGGCCGGTGGTAGCGGGTAGGAGGGGGTCCTCAGGGCGCGGAGCCTCGAGGGCTGGGGTAGCGGGTACGAGGGGGGTCCTCGGGGCGCGGAGCCTCGAGGGCTGGGGGTAGCGGGTACGAGGGGGGTCCTCGGGGCGCGGAGCCTCAAGGGCAAGTGTAGCGGGTAGGAGGGGGGTCCTCAGGGCGCGGAGCCTCGAGGGGGGTAGCGGGTAGGAGGGGGGTCCTCAGGGCGCGGAGCCTCGAGGGGGGTAGCGGGTAGGAGGGGGGGAGGTCCTCGCGGCGCGGAGCCTCAAGGGCCGGGGTAGTGGGTAGGAGGGGGGGAGGTCCTCGGGGCACGGAGCCAGAGAGCCGGGGTAGCGGGTAGGGAGGAGGTCCTCGGGGTGCGTAGCCTCGGAGCCGGGGGTATTGGGGGGGAGGTCCTCGGGGCGCGCAGCCTCGAGGGTCGGGGTAGCGGATGGGGGGGAAGGGTCCTCGGGGCGCGGAGCCTCGAGGGTCGGGGTAGCGGGTAGTGGGAGGGGGGGTCCTCGGGGCGCGGAGCCTCGAGGGCCGGGGGTAGCGGGTAGGAGGAGGGGTCCTCGGGGCACGGAGCCTCGAGGTCCGGGGGTAGCGGGTAGGAGGGGGGTCCTCGGGGCGCGGAGCCTCGAGGTCCGGGGGTAGCGGGTAGGAGGGGGGGTCCTCGGTGCGCGGAGCCTCGAAGGCCGGGGGTATCAGTAATATGATTTATGAAGAGAAAAGAATAAGACTCCTTTTTTTCATAAAATTTATCTTTAAATAATTAATATAAACTTTTCAAAATGACTTAAGATATATGATAAATTTGGGGAATGAATTTTCCAACAAACAAATAGTAGACTAATAAGATCGATAAAATTATACATATAAAAGTTTTAATAAAAATGGAATACTGGGCAAGAGTCTTCTAGAAAAATTCAGAGAATTAGAGGAACTCCTCCGAAATGATCAAGGAATACTCGAAAATACAACTCGAAGAGTTTGGGATTTGAATCCATAAAGAAACGATCCAATTAATCCCGATACAAAATGAGAATCGTATTGATGCGATTTTGCACTTCTCAACAAATATAATCTTGTTTGGTATTCTAAGCGGGTATTCAATTTTGGGTAAGGAAAAACTTGTCATTCTTACTTAACTCTTGGTTTAGGAATTCCTTATATAACTTAAATGACACAGCAAAAGCGATAAAATACAACCTCAAAATCACACATAGACTACTCGTAAATAATAATTTTAAGAAACATAGTAGAACATGAATTGTTGTATATTGCTATTTTCTTCATGTAGGAGGACACAATATTCTAATAAAATAATGAAATCGTAAGAAAGTACATCAACATATTTAAAAAGGAAATATATAATACTTAGGAAGGAAAGAAAGAAGCGGATAAAAAGAAAAAGAAAATTACTGCACATACAAAATGATCAGCAAAGTTCATTCATTTTTGCATGATAATCTCTCATCGAGTCTTGTCATTTCCATGAAGATCATGCTAGGCAATTTATAGAAATAGCAATTTATAGAAATGTTAGGCAATTAATAATGATTTTAGTCCATATCAAATTTGTATAATGGAAAAACTTTTCAAATACTTATACAATAGAGTAATTAATTAATAAAGTAAACTTGATTCATGCACCAATCTAAATGAGTTATTTATTAAATATTTAATTATATTTTATAATATTTGTTTAATTATTTTAATATAAGGGTAAAATGATAATTCAACTTTGAGCCTTGCAGTTTGGATCTTCCACTTACAAAAAATTATTATGTGACATCTTTCTATGAGATAAAGTTAAATTCCAATCCAATCAAACTTTCTCCTACCCCTATATCCTTTTTTCTTCTTTTCCCTTTACTTATTAAGCAATTTCACCAAAGATGACTTAGATTTTCTGTGTAATACTTTATTGAAGTTGAGGGATTCAAATTGGAGCATTCTCAGTGCAACGCTTTATATTTTATCTTTTACCTTTTACCCTATCTTTTCGTAGTATCTTCTAAGTTCTCTTTTAAGTTTATAATTCAAATTATGGAACGTAATGGAGAATGATACAATCTATGCATATATTGTATTCATTATAACAATACAATACGATACAATATATATATAGCACGATACATCGTCGCTGATGGTGTATTGACATCTCGCTAACCATAACGTCCAAGGATGATGCATATATAAGGTTTGCAATGTAGTCAGGGCAAATTCCTGCTTTTGGACATCGGGCTAAAATTCGAAAAATAAAAAATATAGTGTCTATGTATCCTTGTACAAGGATACGTGATTAATCTTATTTGCAAAAGTTTGCAATAGAGAAATTTTTGAAATCCCTAACTGGGATTGTAAACACAAATTTTGAGGAAGAAAAAAGATACTCATTGAGAAGAATGAAGTAGTAACTTATCACTATGTTTGTAGCTTTTTCCCTTCAAGAAATTAGAGTACCAATGTGCAGAAACCTTTGGATATCTTGTTAACTCTTTGTCATTCAAATCCACATAGTATAAGCCAAACGCGGATTCATACGCGTTGAATAACTCAAAACAGTCTAAAAATGACCATGTGAAGTAGCCTTTCACATTTGATCCATTCCTAGAAATAACAAATCAGTAAAATGTGTCACGTCTCTAGAGTGTCGAGAGCTAGGAGATTCAAAATATAAAGAAGTAAACATACAAAGAAGTCAAGGGAGTACTTTTGATGAGCCCCTTCGCGTCTCTCATTAAATAACAAAATTGTGTAAATGAAGATAGAGGGGGTATTACCTCACAGCATCAAGCAAATTTCCAATATAAGCTTGCAGATATTCTATCCGAGTTGTGTCATTTAACGTTGCATTTCGTGGTGTCATTTGACCTGACAAAACAAACAACACCAGGCTTTTTATAAAACAACACGATCGGGCTTGTTTGTGTGTGAATGAGAGGAACGAGAGAGAGGAAGGAACCATTTTCATGAATATACATAGGTGGATTTCCATAAGCTTGTTTGAAATATTCTAGTACTCCTTGCAGACCTGGTTCTGTCGCTGAATACTGATACGGAACAGATTGTCAATCGAAAAATAAATAAACATATAAACAAGGCAAAGTGCACCGTAGAATTGAAAAATGTCGCGAGCCTCACCTGGCCTGGAAGTGTACCGCCATTTTTCACTACATAAATAAAGAGATAGAAGCATTAATTTTTGAGATCAAACCAAAAGAAACTGGCGTTGGTTCACTCTACCAAATTTAAGCTGAAAACTATCTTCTATTGTCAATTAAATGGATCACGTTATGTTTATTTTGATCGATGCATTAGACATGCATTCTTACATATAAATTCAAATGCGGAATCGGCAGTGAAGTCTCTGATATCATTTTCCAGGCTGTTGGAGCTGTCTTTAACGCGTACTGTCAAATAATGATTCAGGGCTATGAAATCTACAGCACCTTTAACTTGCTTAGATTCTTGTTTCGTGAATCTGGGCAATCTAGAACCAGCATTCTTCTTCATTATATCGGGATAGTCTCCAAATATCAATGGATTCACAAACCTTTATTGAGGATAGGGAAGTCATTAGACGTAAATGTTTGAGACAGTCGAGATGTAAATAAGCTAAAAACTTCTTCATCTTACCAGCCGAGGTAAAAATCATTAGCTCGTTGTGCTGCGATTACATCAGCTGTTTTATTTGTATAAGGAAGAGACCAAAACGCAAAGAGATTTAATCCAACAAAACCATGTTGAGTTGACTGCATTGGAGCGCGTACACACTTTTAGCAGACATTTGGGGATTTAGTACACTAGTAAATAGTAATCGCGATGTTTTTAGATAATACCTTGTATTTTCTCCTGTAGAGTCTCACCACAGCTGAATGCGCGAGCAGTAAATTATGACCAGCTATGTAAGGCTCGGTTGATGAGTTACCAATAGGGCAGGGTCTCATTCCGAAGGGCGGGGAACAATGATTTGGAGGGCTCATTCCATTATCATAACCGCCTAGTGTGAATACATTAACCTCATTCAAGGTAGTCCAATGCAAAACTCTATCACCGAATTCCTTGAAGCACACATCCGCATAGGCAGTGAAGTCATCGCTAAAAGGAAAAACATCAACAATCATGTTACATCATTCCGAATGTGTAGCAAAACATGAACTAAACTAAAAGTACTCTGCATCACACATTATCTTTCGACTCATCCATCCTCCGTACTCGTCTTCAAGTACTTGTGGCAGATCACTATGACATAGAGTAACATGTGGTTGAATTCCTACAAATTAAGGAAAAATAAAAAACTCAACAGAATCAATCAGATAAGCCACAGATCATTTCTCAACTCGGAAAAAATTAGGACTGGTGCATATGGAAATGTTATCTTTACCATGACGGACGATCTCATCAATGAGATTGTTGTAATACTGCAATCCCTTGGGATTCACAGGACCTCTTCCATCTACATAGAGAGACAAAATCAGGTATGAAAAAGAACGATAAAGCTTACAACAACGTTATATTTACTAAGTAGTTGAACAAAAGAGCTTACTAGGAATAAGTCTCGACCACGAAATGGAAAATCTATACCCTTCCAAACCTGTATCAGCCATGAGTTTTACATCTTCCTGCGAGGCAATCATATTAATCATGAAAACGCAAAGTTAAATTGATCATGTTTCCTCTTCCGTACCTTGTATTTATGATACGCGTCACAAGATACATCTGCAGTAGCGCCTCCATATCCACCTAATGAACATTTAGGGACGGAACTTGTACCATTTAGTATCAATTGCACCTCTATCATAACGATCTTCGAAAATATCATAAGTGAGTAAAGAGAACAAACCATCATCAGCAAAAGTATCCCAAATGCTTGGAGTTCTTCCATCTTCAGATGCTGCACCTTCAACCTTTCATCAAAACGAAACACGAGTTTGCTACTAAATGTTGTATATTCATATATACACACATATCAGCAGAATCGGACTTAGCTTAGAAGTTATGGATTCACGTGAATAAAATAGCTTTTTTGCACAAACTCTGCATATGTATTATGAAATTCACTAGATATAGATAAATATTTTACCGTGAGCTCAGTTATTACTGTTACATTTTGCAAGTTAACTATTGTTATTGTCGGTCGGTGTATATAAGTTAAATCGTACATTTTAAATAAAAGTTACTGACCTGATAAGCAGAAGAACCGGAACCGAAGACGAAAGTATCCGGGAAGTCTGTTCTCCGGAGGCCGAAAACTAGAACCGGAAAAACAAGGATCACCGCCGTGAATATACGTCGGAGCTGGTGGTTCGCCGGAATTATCATCCTTCTTGTGTGCCGGCAGCCGGCTCTGTTTTTTAATTGGGAATTATTAAGTACTCTTGTAGCTTCCGTAAGTTTGTTATATAACATATCTCAATTTTGTCTTCTACAACCACAATTTATAACTGGATAAAAAATGTTATTATAAAAAAATTTATCAATGCAAAACCTTGCGGAAAATACTTTATTCACGAATATTTGTATGAAATTTATCGAAGTTTGAGGTGTGTCATTTTCATTAAAGATATTTAATAGGTGTATCTCAAAATTCAATAAACTTTTCTAGTAGAAATTAAAAATTCAAATAACAATAAAAAATAATAATTGTATCGAAATAAAAAATAAAATTATAATATATATTTAAATATTTTTCTTTAATATAATTTGAGAATATTCTAATTAAAACTATTGATACTCAAAACACTTTAGACATAATAGACATCGACACATTATGAAAAAATCATATAGTGCATAAGTTCGGAGCCTAGTTGATAGCAATTCAAGAGAGTTATACATTAATATTATAGTCTTGTGTTTCTATGTTACGTTGATTTGATAACCTGGAAAAAATATTATGAAATTAAAATAATGACTTTTTACCTGATCAGATTTAGGCCAAATTTTTATAGGCATTTAACATTATTAATATTTGATATTACTATAATATCTATCATTATTACGCGAAAGTTTTTTGTTATAAACTCATTTTTGTTATTGTTGTGGTAGTGATCATACTAGAAAATATTAATGTTTTGGTGCCACCTGAATGAGTCAATTTAGCAACACTTACTAGTGGAAGCAATCAAATCGCTTGTTTCTAGAGCCGTCAATATGGGCCAGGCCTGTTAGGTTGGCCTGGTCTAATTCGGGAGTTAATAAGGTTGTGCTATAATTTTTGGAGCCCATTTGGGAAAGGGCTTTTTACCCTGGCCTGATTAAGTCTGTTGATTTGTGAGGCTTGAGAAATATCAGTAGGAATAGACCTGCTGATTTATATTTTTACTTGAAAGAAAAATTGAATATTATAAAAATAAATTTAATTGTAAATTTGATTAAAAAGTAGTAACATTAACATCATGTAATATTGTTTTGTCGATGTTTATGATAATATTTTAAAATTATAATTTATAATTTAATTTAATAATTCTAAAAATAATATAATTTTTTAAATAAAAAAAATAGGTTGGCTCGGCAAGCCTGTAGCCCACATACTTGTGGGTTCGGCCGGCCGTTTTCTGACCCACATCAAAAATGAGTTAGCCCGGCCTGACTCGTAAAATATCGAAGCATGTATGGATTAGCCCAAATGGGATGGTATAACTCATATTGACAGCTCTACTTGTCTCGCACTCTCTTGCTCTTAAACGAGAATTTAAACAAGAACAATTATCCAAAACACAAAATGCTCAAAATGGGTTGAATTATTATTTATTGGGTCATCAAACTGCTTAATTACTATTGAAAAAATTATTTTCACCTAGTACTTTTTTTGATAAATAATTCTTATTATTTCATCTATCATCATTTATAATAATATTACGATATATATTTATTATAAGTGTTTTAAAATATATTATACTTATTTGGTAAAAAAACATAAGCATATCAAAATGTGTGATAAGTATATTATTCATCGATAAAATTTGTATTATATGATTTAATAATTTATTTTTTGTAATATATATTAAAACTGCATTATAGGTGGGAAAAAATGATATTACTACTAATGGTAAATATTTTCTTAACGTATAATATTTATGTAAGTTTTTGGTTATTATTTGGATTAAAGTGGATTGAAGTGAAATGAGTTATAAATCGGGTCATAGCTCCCACCCTATTTCTTACTATAGTTTAAATTCAAAGTTTTGTTTTCTTATAATTTGTTTGAGTATCTGGTAGAACTTTTTTCCTTTTGGGTTTTAATTTGATATTGATTATTTAATTTAGTGGGTCGAATCGAATTAATAGGGACATATTTGAATATTTATATAACTATCTTGTTCGATAGTATAACGAAGGACAAACGTAACTAAGATACACCTCTTCTATTTACTCTTTGCAAGAATTAGAATAAACAACAGCTAACATTTAAAATAATCTATGTTGCTTAGACTCTTCAAAAATATTAGCGGGCGCGTGTCGAATTCTCTAAAAGTAGTGCATTTTAGAGAATTCGACATGGATGTAGCATCGAAAGTGAAGAGTCCACCCCAACTTAGGAAATAATACATCATTATTGTGAAGATACAAATGAAACCACAAAATACCTATTGTGAAGAATGAAGTACTTTATCTTCAATCTGATGAATTTCACTATGTTTGGAGTCTTTCCCCTTCAAGAAATTAGTGTACCAATGTGAAGAAAGCTTTGGATATCTTGTTAACTCTTTGTCATCCAAATCCACATAGTATAAGCCAAATCCTGAACCATATGCATCCAGTAACTCAAAACAGTCTAAGAATGACCACACGAAATAGCCTTTCACGTTTGATCCATTCCTAAAAACAGAAACATAACATCATGAATATCGTCTAAACATAATTGCTTCGTGGTTACAGGCATAGGCAGAGCAAGAGGGCACACGGGGTGCCAGAAACATATATTGATGTATAGTAGATGTTGAATCCTCTTAGCTTCTTCATGAGTTTTACTTCTCTGTATTTTGAATCCTTTAGTGAAAATTCTGACTCGGCCAGTATTGGACTTAAAAGTCTAAGATGGTTTGTTGAGCATGTGGAGACTACACAGTTGTGATCGTTTAAGATCACTAGATTGAAACGATGACATGCTTAAATGCTTGATCTACGTGTTTTAAAAAACCGCTCTGTGAAAGAAGAGCTTACCTCATAGCTTCAAGCACATTCCCAATGTAAGCTTGCAGATATTCCACCCTTCTTGTATCATTTAACGTACCATTTCGTCTTGTCATTTGACCTGGAAAATAGATTGGATCGAGCTTTCTCAGACTTTTTTACAAAAAAAGCCTCTAAACCGACTTTCAAAAGGCTCAGAAATCCGGAGCATTAGAGAGAGAGAGAGAAGAGGAACCATTTTCGTGAATATATATTGGAATATCGCCATAAGCTTGCTTGAGATACTCTAATATTCCTCCTAGCCCTGGTTGTGTCACTGGATACTCAAACTGAACAAATTGTCAAATGAAATTTTTTGAAAAAAAAACTTATAAACAAGGCAAAGTCATCATGTATTCATGTATGTTCGCGAGACTCACCTGATCTGGTGGAGAATCTTCTTCGGTGTCTGCACAAGTTCATAATGTTACAAAAAAAACACAGGGAAGACGTTGATGTAGTGAATTTCATCATGTCAGGCTAATATATAAAGGAGAACGAAACTGATTACCTTACATATTACATATTAGTAAACTGATTACCTTGATTACCAAGCTTAAGATGACTATTATCTTTAAATGTAAATCAAACAGATCAAGTTAAGAGTAAGTCGTTATTCTTACATATTAGTTCGAATGCTCCATCAATGGTGTAGTCCCTGATTTTACTCTCAAGGCTGCTGGAGCTATCTTTGACATGTATTGTTTGATAATGATTCAGTGCTAAGAAGTCTATAGCGCCTTTAACTTGCATAGACTCTTCGTGTGTGAATTCGGGCAATCTAGACCCAACATTCCTCTTCATTACATCAGGATAATCGCCAAATATTAAGGGATTGGCAAACCTGCATTGAAAAATATGAATTATGACAACATTCCACAAGATCAGCTTGGTACGATAGATATGTTAATAGACCAAGAAACAAACTTCTGCATTTTTTACCAGCCTACATAGAAATCATAAACTCGTTGTACTGCATTTATATCAGCTGTTACATTTGTACAAGGGAGTGGTCGATATGCAAAGAGATTCAATCCCACAAAACCATGTTGAGTTGACTGCAGCGACACAGGCACACCATCAGCAAAATTTTGGGGCTTTAGTATAATAGTAGTTTAGTTCAAAAGGTGCTACCTTGTATTTTCTCCGGTATAGTCTCACCGCGGCTGAATGAGCAAGTAGTATATTATGAGCTACTATGTATGGCTCGGTTGAAGAGTTACCTACGGAACAGGGTTTAGCTCCGAAAGGTGGGGAACAATGATTTGGGGGTGTGATCCCATTATCATAACCACCTATAGTGAACACATTGACTTCATTTAATGTAGTCCAATATGAAACTCTGTCACCGAATTCCTTGAAGCACACATCCGCATAAGCAGTGAAATCATCACTAAAAGGGAGACACAAACAGTTTTTACGCATTCAGTTAGATGTAAAAGAATACAGTAGCCAAATTATGAAGTAAAATTAGAAGTACTCGATCTTCATCACACATTATCTTTCGACTCATCCATCCACCATATTCATCTTGAAGCGTTTGTGGTATATCACTGTGACATAACGTAATATGTGGTTGAATTCCTACAAAACATAATCAAAACAAGTGATATATCATCTATTACTATCACGCAGAAATTTAAACTTGAAATTGAAAAAGTAAGAACTAGCACATAAGGGGATCTGTTTAAAACCATGACGGAGGAGCTCATTGATGAGATTGTTGTAATACTGTAACCCTTTAGGATTAATCGAACCTCTTCCATCTACATGATTAAACAAAAACAAGGAATGAAACGAAATATAAACCTTATAACAACCTTATAGATACGATTATACGAAGTAGTTGGATAATGTAGCCTACTTGGAATAAGTCTCGACCACGAAATAGAAAATCTGTACCCTTCCAAACCCATATCAGCCATGAGTTTTACATCTTCCTGCAAATAAACAAGCAGTCTAACTGATAATCAATTACATGAACTCAAAGTTGAACTATCTTTCGGACCTTGTATTTATGGTATGCGTCACAAGATACATCCGCGTTGGCTCCTCCATAAATACCTGAAAATTTTAGTGTTGGTACAATCTAGTGTCATTTTCTGCTGCAGTAGGGACGGGGCAAAATCATTTGCCCCATCCCGTACCAAATAATCCTTGGAAATTACTAGTACATGGTTTAGAAAAGTAGAATGTGATTACAAATCTATTAATTTAGCCTGTGAAACAACCATAATATGCAAGGTAAAGAAACCATATCTTCATATTCCACTACGACAAAAACAGTTTTTAGAGGCAACAAATATGCACATTAACAAAGAAAGAGTACTAATGTCACTATAGGCTTTGGGACATTTATGGACATTTACAAAGAATGTTAATTGTCACTAAGAACACGCAATTAAGCTATTATCGTTAATTAATTGCCGCTAAAAATTATTTTTGGTGCAGTGTTCCGAGATTAGTGAAGCAAATCACAAGGATTAAAGAGACAAACCAGCATGAGCAAAGGTGTCCCAAATGCTAGGCATCCTTCCATCTTCAAATGCTGCCCCTTCAACCTTTCGATAAACGTACCACGTAGTCAGAGGTGGAGCCAGGATACCATATGGGGTTAAGATGAATCATCTTTGTTAAGAATTTACACTGAATACATATAAAGTTAAAATTATCGTTTATATATATAAAGTAGATTTTGAATCATCCGCTTTCTTCATGTGCCAAGTACCTCTTTATATTTTTTTACATAAAAATCTTAGCTACACCATTGCACATAGATTAGCATCTATTTTATAGATATTTGCTAATCAGTAATCAACACTATATTCTATACATTGAAACTCATGCACAGATATATTTTCTAGTTATCTCAGTGGCGTATTTATTGTGTATATTATGATGCACGATAACGTATGTCTTGTCCAACCCTTATAAGGAGTCCACTCATCTCATTAACCACCGATGTGGACTTTTGTCATTCTTTAACAGTCTCCCCGCGTAACTAGGGATTTCATGTACTTAATTATTATCTACATTTCATATAATATTATTCTCACCGTTCGGTATTGTTTGTCATGATTTCTATTTTTAAAATTAAATTATAAAAATTTTGACTAACATTTTAAAATGTATTTTTTTCATCATATTAATATGCAAAAAGTTGCAATTTACAGCACTTTTCATTTAGTTTTAGAATATCTAATTTTTTGTATAAAATATCAAATTAATGTGATTTAATTTAATTTTGACAATTAATCTAATTGACTTTCGAAAAGCGCAACATGACAAACAATACCGGACACAGGGAGTATTTGTTACCACTCATACTCCAAAAACCTCTAATTATTACAATAGGTTAAATATTCAATATTAATTTAATTTTTGAGGCATTTTTCATTTTTCAAAATAATTTAATTGTTCAGTTTTCATGACTACTTGAAGAGTGTTCTTTCAATTTTACGCTTCATTAGTTAATGTTGAATTTCAATCATAAATTTGACGATAATTAATAAAGGTAAAAATGAAAAAATAAATTCAATTTATGTCTACTTTTCTTAAAGGCGTGAAACATGTCAAAAATTAAATTAATGTGGAACGAGAGGAAGAGTATTTACCTAGAGGAAAAGGAATCAATTCCCAACTAAAACATATGTTCAAGAAATTCTAGATGAGTCTTTCTTTGATTCAAAACGTAATACTTTCTCTATTTTAATTTCCGTAATTTATTTGACTTGAAATATTTTATTTTTAATAAAATAATTTTTAACTATACAAATATCTATAACTTAATTTAGATTACAAATTTCGAAAATATCTTTTTCTTTCTAAAATTTCATCTCATGTTAGACTAACTTATACTCCCTCTCTCTCATAAATATGAGTTACTTAAACTTCACGGGAAATTTTTTTAAAAAAAAAAGGAAGATTATTAAAATTTCTAATCTAAAATAAATGATAGATATTTTTATCGAAGATATTTATTTTATTCTATTTTAGACTAACTAAAAAGACAGACTAAAAAGGTATAGTTTTTGCATACATATACCAATATTCTGTGAAAAAAATGTTGGATTTAATTGAATGCATACTAAAAATCTAACTTAAAACAATCACATAATAATTGATGGTTAAAAAAAACTAACTTGATAAGCAGAAGAACCGGCACCGAAAACGAAAGTATCAGGAAAATCCGATCTGCGGACATCACCGGCGCCGGAAAGTACCATAACCGGCAAGTTCGCCGCCGCCGCAATAATAAAAACAAGCAGTATCGCCGTGAACAGATCCCGGAGCTGCTTCGCCGGCGGCATTTTTGTAATTTGTGTGCTGGGCTCTGCTACTTTTCGCTATCTCTATATGTTATTAGTATTATTATTATTTTCCCAAATTTTCAAACTGCAATAATAAAAAAATTTACAAGTGGCATTTGTTAATGGAGAAAATGTATTAGTAGCAGCCACCAATAATTCTAAACTTTCCCACAATTAATTACGAATTATTTATCATCTCAAAATATTTTATTACTGGACTAAATTAAATATTTTCAATATTTGTCTCGATATTTTATTAAGAGTTCAACCTTTCTTTAACAGTTTGAGATTAACTTGTTATTTATGTGATAGATAAAAAGTGTATCTAAGTTTAATAATCAATTATATGAGTGTTTTTAAAATTTGTTAATAGTTCAAAAATGAAACTAATAATTCACAAATAATATTAAATTATCCTGACATAAAACATAAAAACAAACATAATATCAGTACTTCCTCTATTTCAGTTAAGCATGTTACTCTTCATTTTGATGTTTAAAAAAGTATTTTTTTTTTCTATAGATAAAATAACATTTTTCAAAATAAAAAGAACTATGCATAATTTAATATAAAATCAGAGTCATTAATCAATATAATATCTCCTTGATTTAAAAATGTCGAGATTCGTTTATTGTACTTTTCTTTGTTATAATAAATTTGTTCGATTTGTCACACTTAGGGACGGAGAATAATTAGATTAGATCGGATTGAATTTAAATGAATTAAATGCTAATTGATCAAAAGTGTTTTGGATTACCATTCATTCAAATAGAACATGAGTAAATATAAATTTGGATAATATGGTTCCGACTCATTTAAAATATTTTGTTTTTAGAAAAAAATAATTACTCATTCCACCAACCTAACCCTAAATCTATTTTTGCAAAAAATAAATAAATAAATAAACTATTCCTTCCCCTACCTTTTACCAACCGATTCCTAAATTTTTTGTTTTTCAAATACAAAAAAAAAATTAAAAAGAAAATTTACCCTCCACCGGCCAACCCCCCTACCGCACCTCCCACCATCCACCAATTGACCCCTAATTTTATTTTGTTTTTCAAAATTAAAAAGAATTGGTTTTTTAAAAAAAAAAAATTATCCCCTCCATCGGCACCCCAACCCCCCCCCCCCCCCCCCCCAAATCCACCAAACTACCCTAAATTTTTTTTATTTTTCCAAAGCAAAAAAAGATAATTTGTTTTTTCAATTAAGTTTGAAAATTAGTATTAAATTTTTTATTTTTTAGCACAATTAAGAATTTTGAATGGAGGTGAAAACTAAGTGATCTATTATGGTCAATATGGAAATCCATGTTTAACCTATTATGACCATATTATAGAGACTCTTAAAATAGTTTGAAACTTATATTTAATCAATTAAAATATGAGTTATCCAAGTCATTTAATATAGACAAAATAGACTCATTTTCATTTATATAGGTTCAAACTGTCACCCCTAATTACACTCATTCTATAGTTTAAGTAGAAGTATATTCTTAATGAGTGCAAATTATGTCGGACAGAAAAAAATACTAAGTGATTATTTCATCTGTTCAAACATTAGTCATGCCTTTATTAAGTAACATGTACTCATTGAAATAGTTGAAATACATACAAATTGGTCTGACCACATCGTTATCAAGAGAGACAAGAACTTAACTAACATCAAGAGTTCTTATAACTATCATCTTCTAAAACTGGTAAAACACAATTATCATTGCATGAAAGAACCTACAATTTGATAAATTTATAAGCAACATCTTTCACAACCCTATATGTGCTTCTGAAAATACCTCAAATGGATCTAACACTTGCTTTGATCGAGTCAAAAAAAAAAAATTAAAAAATTATGATAAAAAAAATTTGCAGCCGCTATACTTAAGGTGTGCACAGGATAAAAACCCCACTCCTATGCAATAGCTCGCAAATCGCATAAGAGAGTTAACCCGAACCAGGCACGAGCTCGACCCAAACTTATGACTTTTGATGAATAAACTATAAGCACATCCAAACAAGCTCCTAACCGTCATTAAGTTTCATAATAGCAGCCTTTTATATAGCGTCAGTATCACACAATAACTCCAAACATGACGGATCAGGTTAAACTGAGCTTGGAGTGGAGATAGGTTTTGGATCGTGAGCTAAGTGTTTCATCGCTATGACTCATTTCAGATCATAAGGTCGAGCTTCAACAGAACAATTTTCTCTCTTCCCCAGATGAAATGACTACTGCTCCCTTCATTCCGAATGATGGAATATATGAAAGCAAAGCAAAGCAAAGAGACGACAATGGAGAAGCTCATTAGGCCCACCATTTTCTCAATCGAAAATGAAAATTAGCTTCCTGAACAACAACCATTCAACCGGATTTCACATTCACTATAAGTAGAAGAATCAACTGAAGAAGAACTCAAATAAATATAAATACTTCATCTGTTACACTCTATAATGCAAATATGGCAGAAACTATTGTGAACAATCACAATATAGATAAATCCCAAAACAGCCTAAAATGGCAAACAATAACCAAATGCTAGTCACAGAAACACCAAAATATCAGTTCAAGTTAACACGATTACCCCATAATTGATATAGAACCTATTCAAGTATACAATGGCCAATCAGTCCATGCTCCAGAAACATGGCCATTCTCACAGACATAAGCTCGAACAACTGGTTCTCCATCATCATGGTACCCGAAATACCTCCTCAAACAGAAGGCTGAATGCAGATCCCACGTCTGTTTCGATGAGCAAAATGCACAATTCAGATCGATCTTCTTCCTATTGCCATCATTAATCGTCCTCCATACCCTTGACTGCTTGAAATTCTTGAAAATCCCACGAAATAGCATGTAATTCCTCTTCTCCTCCATGTGAATACAACCAGGCCAATCACATATGTACAAGCAATCCCCTTTGAATCTACTCGCTAGTAGCTTATTTCCCTGCTCACGGCTCAAATTCCATACACCAGAAGCCAAATGTGAACAAGGCGATCTGTAAATTTTTCGCCTCTTCGAAAGCCTGAATTCAGCCAAAAAAATAAGTACATAAAAATTGCTACCAATTATTTCCAGAGAAATCAATACACAAAAAACAACAACAACAATATCATACCCAACCCAGTGTAATCCAACAAAGCGGAGTCTAGAGAGGTTAGAATGCACGCATACATTACCACTACCTTAAGGTAAAGAGGTTGTGAGAGGTTGTTTCCAATAGATTCTCAGCTCAAAAAGAAATAGTCTAAAGCTATGCTACTCGAACTCTTCAAAAATGTCATCAGGTGTAGGTGTGTGTCAGGTTTGTCTCGCATCTTTCAAAGGTCGTGCCTTATTTTTAAGGATCCAACACAAGTACCGGCAACATTTTTGAAGAGTATGAGCAACTTAGGCCTAAGGAATATAGAGAAAAATATAACTGAAATGAAGAGAGTCATGAGAAATTACTATAAATAACCTAACAAATCATCCAAAACAATAGTCATTACAGATAATACGATATTCAAAGTGCAAAGAAACCATTGATAATAACTGAACACAAAGCAAAAACAACTACAAGAGTAATACTATGACTAATACTACAGCTAACAGTATTAAAGAATACGTAAGACAACACCCAACTATCTAACTAACCTCCTATCCTAATTACTCTCCTCCATAACTTCCTATCTAAAGTCATTTCCTCAGTAAGGTGAAGCTTCATCGTGTTGTGTCCAATCAATTTACTTCAAACTAACCTCCTACCCTTTTCAGTATCCTCGACAGCATCCTATCAAAGGTCATTTCCTCAGTAAGGTGAAGCTCAGTCATGTTGTGTCTAATCAATCTACTACTTCTAACTAACCTCCTACCCTTTTCAGTATCCTCGACAGCATCCTATCAAAGGTCATTTCCTCAGTAAGGTGAAGCTCTATCATGTCATGTCTAATCAATCTACTACTTTTAACTAACCTCCTATCCTTATCAGTATCCTCAGTAGCATCCTATCTAAGGTCTTTTCCACAGTAAGGTGAAGCTTTGTCATGTTCTGTCTAATCAATCTACTTCTAACTAACCTCCAACCCTTACCAGAATCCTCGATAGTGTCCTATCTAAGGTCATTTCCACCAGTAAGGTGAAGCTATGTCATGTTGTGTCCAATCAATATACTTCTAACTAGTCTCCAACCCTTATCAGTATCCTCAATAGTGTCCTATCTAAGGTCATTTCCTCGGTAAGCTGAAGCTTTGTCATGTTCTGTCTAATTAATTTACTTCATTGAGGTAGTGCAATACATACATAATAACATAAAAATTACTTAATGCAAACACATAAAACATAGCAAGTATACATCTTTTTACCTTGTGGGATTCACCACAAAGCTTGTGGGTTCCTCCTCGACGACCTCAATCTGATTTGAACTCGATTCAGAAGCATCATAAACAGTATCAAACATAAGATCATCAAACAAAGACCAACCACAATCAACAACTTCACCAGAATCACACCGATTATTATTATTACTCGATGAAGAAGGAATCAGCTCAGCTTTAGGGAAAACCCGACCCGAATAACTCTCATCCGGACCAATTTCACGTTCAAGCCCAAAATCAGAATTCTCCAGAAGAACACCAGCTTGATGAAGACCCGGACAGCATACAGCTAGCTTGTAAAGTGAAGACCACCCACCTGGAGGACACGAAGACGTCGAACTTACTAGATCGGAAACAACCGAAGGAATAGTTGCAGAGCATTTCGATTTGTAACAAATAGTATGAATCAGAAATGCAAATTTCGTTGAAACACAAGATAAACGAGCCCAGTTCCTTGGATCATCTTCTAGCTTGAAAAATATATTGAGAATCAAATCCTCTGATAGTTTTGAGAAAAATCCATCAACCATACATGAATTCGACATCTAAAAAAAGATGAATAGAATCAAACCCCTTGCTCAATCCAATGGAATTAAACACCAAATTTATCAGCAAAAACACTTGTAAGTTGTAACAAATTCAAGAATGAGAATTTGGTTACTGATTTTTGTGGGCAAAAGAGGTAGAAAAGCCTTTTTGTAGGTTTGTGGAATGTGTGAAGATGATTTTCAGTGCCTGGTTGTTAGTTTGTTTTATCAAAGATCGTTTTATATTTATTTTTTTAGGGCTAAATTAATTTTTTGGTAAGTAAGTTATGTTGAGCATGCGCTGGCGCAAGCACATGATATATATATATATATATAAAAGTTACGTTGAGCATGTGTTGGTACAAGCACATAATATATATATACATATATATTGATCAGTGAGTTACGTTTGAACATGCGCTGATGCGAGCACATAATATCTAGTATATATATATATATATATGTGAGTTATGTGATTGTTTTCTCACCTCAGGATTTCCAGAAGAATTTGTTTTTCAAATGAAATTTAGAAATCATGTTGAAAATGAAATTTTGCTTGTTAGACATACACTTTTTGGAATTTGAAATCGAATTAGATTTAAAGGATTTTTTTTTTTGTTAAAATGAAAAGTGCTTATAAGCATTTTGTTTGAGTCAAAATAGTAAAAATAAATTAAAAATTAGAATTTCTAATTTATAGCTTTGTCAATCCAAACAGCCTCTTAAGGGTGTTTTTGGTGTTTAAAGGAAAATATTTTTAAAATAAATGGTTGTCTCTTCCGTATTTTTTCGATGTTGATAAAATAATTGGAAATATTTTCATAAAAAACAAATTCTATAAGTAACTCTATTTATAAGTTCGTATAGATCAGCACATATTTAGCAAAGAGAATAACATTATTCCATAAAAATAATTTTTAAAAAATAGATAATGTTCAATTAATTTTTTTTAACATTATTCTCACGAGTATTATTGAAAAGAAAAGAATAAAAAACAGGCAAAATATGACCCACTTTCCCCAATAATGAACCTCATCAATATTGGGATGTCTGGTTTTCCATTTGCCTAAAATCTCACTCATTCTCCTCCACATATATATATAAAAATTATTCTCTTTAATGAAAAGGACAAACGTATCTTCACGTCCCAATATTCCATATGAAAGATCACACACTTTAATATTGTCTCACCTTGCAACGTATCGTTTTAATCACATTATTTCATACACATGGAAAATGGATTACTACTAACGTTCACTTTTACTAGTTCACGATCAACTTTGCACACCCAAAAATAACCAAAGTTCATATGGATCATGATACCCATATTACTTTATAAATGAAAAAAAAAAAAAATTAAGCAGTACCGTAAAAACAATACCAGAGCCATCAGTCGACCAACAATAATCTGCAATTCAAGGAAATTAAATTCCGTTTTTCACAATATCATCTACTATATTGCAGTCTTTTACCAAGATTAAGAGCTACAAAAACAAGTATAATAATTATTACAGTCTTGACATGGTTCAATGACACAGAAATATTTTGATGTAAGCAGAGCAACAGACTCTTCCGGGCCCTTAGACTCCCAACTGTGGACCAGGCTGCTCAAACACAGCATGATGGCACCCTCAATCGCTGATGATTCCAGCAATCTTACCTATAAAAAGAGGCGAGGAGAAAAAATTAACGAAACGGTCAACATTGAAAGATATACGACAAGCCACAGAAGTAAGACCTGGACAAACTTTGGCTACGGCTCCTACTCCGGCTTGGGCTTCTGCTTGGAGTGCGTCTTTTGGGGCTACTGCTGGGAGTGCGTCTTTTGGGACTTTCACTTAATTGTTTTGAACGCTGTAATTAACCCAGTCATAATACAAAGCAATAATTATGTAGACAGAGAAAAGAGAGAATGTACTTTGAAAAGGCCAGGTAAGCACAAAAAAAAGACAGACAAGACGGATGATCCCAATATATTTGAATTTTGGGTTATTCCGTTCACTTTAAAACATGTAGATTTGACTTACAGCTGGTGCTGGTGATCTGGACCTTGATGGAGATCTGCAAAATTTCCAGAAAGAACTTAATTTAATATCCCAGTCCCGCCACTTAACAAGTTTCCTCCACAACTGCTTTGATTTCACTTCCACCTCAGCATGACCATAATGAAAGTAGCAATTTGGCAGAATCCAGAGTGGAAAATATGGCAAGTATAAAACAATGCAAGTTACACCATTGAGACTATGTAATATTTTAAATTCGAGCAGTCAAAGAGACCAATTAGCAGGATACCAAAAGAATGAACTAGTCTTTATTTCGCTTTGTTAGAACATGCTTCTACCAAAAAATAGGTGGTGATCCAAATTCAGGTGGCAGTTGGTTCCCCAGTCCAGCTCCACCATAGAATCCGTGATCTTCATGATCCCAATCTAGCACCCATGGAACATTTCACGATGCTCATTAGAAGAGAGACATCACAAAAAGACCCAAAGCTGCCATCTAGAAAACATCGTACCTCCACAACAAAAAGAGTTGCAGGCAAGACCATTATCCACTCAAGATCCTAATATGCAAATCCACAAACCGCCGCACATATCCAAAATCTAGAAAAACAAACAAGGTGACTTTTCATACTTATAAAAGAAACGATAAAAGACGACACCTTGATAAGGCAGTATGTTTCCCCTAGAATACAGTTCCAAAATGACTTAAGTAAATGAACCAAGTCTCCCCTTCAAACACTAAACTTTACTTCTGTATTGCTCAGACCTAAACCTTTCCAATTTCTAATTTTGTTTCAACAGACATGCACCTATCTAATGACCAGTCTTTACTAAATGGTTACACATTGATCAGCAAACATAGTTGGAAAATCCTGAAATAGCAGGAAACAAATGAATATGAAATCTTGTTTCATAGGGGGAAAAAATGGAGAAAAAAAGTGAGAAACCATAGTTTTCAATCATTTGGTTGATTCTAATGGTTTGATAACGTCATTGCAAGTTCTAAACCCCTTAAAATCCGTCCTGAAACAGAAGAAAATAACATAAATGTAACTACACGTTGTCCCACTAGAGTATGCAGAACTACACATTACCAACTAGATTGCCGCCAGAAAATGCAACCTTTGCAAAATTGTATTCTACAACTTACCATAAATCCGTTGTACCCCCACATATGACAAATTACCACAAGATTGTGTTAGAGGGACAAGATAATAAAAAACAAATAAGATTGGATTTGGAGTTTTATGCATGATATATGAGACTAATAGCTTCTCATTGCTATATTGTTTAGAAAGAACCAAGGGGAAAGCATCAAGGACAAGTTAAACAAAGAAGACTAAAGCACCCAGGAGTCTACACCATTTTGATGTGAGCTTTGCAGTGAGCACATCAAACTAACAATAACATAGAAGATAAAAGGCAAAGTAATCAACTGCAAGAGCATTTTAGATTTAAAGATCTTAAATCAACAATACTTTGAGTGTGAAGAACAACTTGAGAAATTGAAGAACTCTAATAAGATAATAAAGAATGAAAGATTTGCAGTTTATGCAAATATTAACCTTGTACTATGTAATGCTTTTATACCCATCCCGAAACAAAAACAGAAAGAGAAAGCAGAATATTACCTTGAGACAGGACGTCCTTTTGACCCAGAACGAGACTGAGAAGACACAGACCTTGAACGAGATCTTGAGCGCTTTGAAGACTTAACTTTAGGAGATTTGCTGCTAAGACAAATATTAATAAGGCCCTATTTGCATTAAAGTAAAACCACTAGTCCAGACATATATGTGTAATGTGTTAGACCTTTTGCTCTTGCTTCGGCTTCTACTTCGGCTACGGCTTCGGCTTCGACTAACACTCTTCCCTCTGGAGTAAGAGCGACTGCGACTGCGACTGCGGCTGCGACTTCGACTGCGGTCATATTCTTTAACCTACAGAAGGTGGAGGTTTTGAGAATAGCAAATGACGGCATCAACACGATAATTGAAGAAATTGAAAATTGTTTGTGTCATACTCGAATTGTCGCACGAGAAAAGGCATTTCGAAACTCAGAGTCATCAAGCTTTTTGATCTATACACATGAAAGGATAATATTAGCTGCACCTCTTAGTTGTATAAAGGAAAAATCAAATATTGTCAACAGCATCAAGGTGAAGGAAACCCAACTAAAGGGAAGGAGAAAAGAGAAGATGGCTTACAGCATATTTCATGTCATCATAGTTTGTATAATCAATTATACCAGTGGTTCCTGAAAGTCCAAGCAAATTTGTTGATATCAGAATAACTTGTGGACCAGAAATGACAGTAATATGAAGATCAAGATGCTTCCCCTACAGGGTAAATATAAGCATTGTGCACTTACAAGTTAAAGCAAAGAGCGATTTTGTGTGCCATTATGGATTCAGAAAACTCTAGGAATAGTTAGATCACAATAGTTTATGGTAAACTTGAATTAGAAAAATTTATGGTGAAGTTTTACAGGAAACTAAAAACAACTGTTGCTTAAAACAAAAGTTGTCTTTTGCAAATCGCACCAAAATGTTTACTGAAACCAAAAAAGAATCAAAAAATATCAATAAAAAGATTCAAAAAACAAGTTTTCTCGGCCCACATCAAAAATATCATTTGCTTCCTCTTAATTTTCATTCCCTTAAAAAACAAAAGTGGACCCTCCAATATGACAAGTTCTGCACGTGATCAGAAAACGTAGAAATGAATCATAGAGGAGAAAATTGCATATGCAGTCATCAACATAGAGCGTGGGAACATTTTGGCACATTGGGTTAGCCTCTAGTTAAAGACTTCAAACAGTTGTACCAAAATAAAATTCAAAAAGAAACGGGGAAAGAAATCCAAAACATCATACAAGTTAATGGGGTCATCAGGTGCATCAGATTAGTCTAAACAAATTTATCCAACCAACCACCAAACATTAGGCAGCACAGTCGATAACCAGCTTAAATTGTCTCAAGGGATGATAGTCCTCAGAAAAAAGTGGGATAAATAACAGGATCATAATCCAAATTAACAAATTGTATTAGAAGAGCAAAAGAGGACAATAGATGGGCAAGGGCGAGACATTCTTAGATGGGAAGACAACAAAAATACACATCTCTCTTCATCTTTTTCACCATTTCTTCCTGAGAGCAGAACTTATCTTGCCCTCACCCAGCCACCAACCAATAATGCCCCAACACCTCTAGGTTTTTGACCTACCCCGACCTCAAGCTTGCAGCAACGTTGGTCTCCCCACCCCACCCTACCCTCGAGGAACCATAACACATCTAACTTGTGCTTCTTTCCTACTCAGTGTTTCTTTTATATTTAGTTTTCCATCTTTCCTCCCAATTTTTTGCTCCACCTGCATATTTTCCACTCCAGTTTGTCAAGACCTTATCCTGTTTTCATCAAGTAATATTGTTATCAATATGTCGATGATTATTTCCACTACATTTTCTGAAGAGATGACAGGTCAACCACGATGAGCAAGAAGAGGAGTAGTGTGTTACAGTAGAATTCTCCATCTTTCGATATACAGTTTGTATACAGGTCTTTCTCCAAATCATCAGTACAATTAGTGAGTACCATTGTAAGCTCACATCAAAGACTCATTGCTTGGTGTATCATTGTAGGTTGCCATTCCACATGGAGGAGTTCCGTGTGCTTGACAGTTAAACCATTATACCAGTTCAAAGAGAAAAAGTAGATCTGCCATTAGCTGTTTAAATCTTACCACTCCCGTCACGGAAAACTTGGGAGAAACAAACATCCCCAGCACGGCGCATGTGATCCTACATAAGAAATAAAAGTTAACAATACTCAGAAATTACAGAATAATTTTGAGGGAAAGGAGGATCACTTTCTTGGTAAGTCCCTATGATTCACAACTCAAAGACACCGACTCACCTTGAGATCCTGCCACGATGCTGAATGGGGTAATCCTGTAACTAACACTGAAATACAACAAAAGATATCAGAACATAAGAAAAGATATAACATGTATTCCAATGTAGAAAGCACATAACCCATAAGACACACCTCGATAATCTGAACGTCTTGACACTCCTCCACCACGCTGACCACGGCCGCCACCGCCACCACCATAACGATCATTTGATGATGAGTTACCACGCCCGCCATGTGCAAGCTCAACCTGCCAGTATGAGCAATTGTAATAGATTCAACATCCAACAAGGCAAAAACTAGTAACCTTGTGTAAACTATACGCTAACTATAAGTTTGACCGACCCGCAGACGGTGCCCATCAAAATCATAGCCATCACGACCACGAATAGCATCTTCAGCATCACGAGCCTCTTCAAACTGTTATAGTTTTTGGCCAATATAAAGGTCAGAATAGCTTTAAAAGGCGCATAGCAGGCTGATCTAATGAAATCCATCAGAACCAAGGCAGCTCAAACTCACCTCAACAAAAGCATAACCAGGGGGTCTTGGTGGAATTTTCAGCTCAATATGTGCAATCGGTCCATACTGCACTCACACATCAAATTGTTTATAAGTTTCTAACAGTTAAAATCTGTTAAATTGTGACAGAACAATTAAACATGTGCACAAGCCTTACAAAAGAAATACTCCTTAAATTTGAGTTTGTCGATAATGAATTCCCTATATCCATACCACTCTATTTGTACCCATTTCACTCAAAAACATAATTTTACTTCTAATCATTTTTCTTTTTGTTTTTAAGCATTATGAAATGATATCAAAGAATGTAGGGAGCCATCTAGAGTATAAGCACCTTGTAAAAGAGATCTTCCACTTCACGCTCACGAACATCACCAGGAAGATTGCCAACATAAAGTGTCCTACTCGACCGACTCATTGTTCCTGAAAGGCAAAACCACATTCACTTGCAGTCAATTGACCACAAAAACAAGAAACAAGCACCTCTTGCAGTTAATTGACCACAAGGACAAGAAAAAAGCACCTCTTGCAGTTAATCAAAAAACAACAACGACTTAAAACAGTTCATACATTCTCTCTAAGGACAAAACGGGAAAAGAAAAAGGATAAAAGCTTCAACTCTAGTAATTATTCAGTTGCAAAACCAATTTCAGTCGCAGAAACGTATCTTGATCATCTAAAGAATAAACAAAGCAACTTTCCACAATTTTACTGACATTAATTTATACAACCCGGACATTTTTGCATTGACAAGCAAGGTAAATGGGAAAGAAGGAAAAAATTGAACTATATTTTGACGATATATTGATGATTATATCAATTAAAGCTAAAAAAAACGATTTACGTAACCTCCATTAGAGAACATACCTGGGAAGATCGAGAGCAGAAAGCGTAGAAGAAGAGGAAATTTTGAAGATTAGGGTTTTAAGGAAATGAAGTCGGGCGGGATATAGTGAAGCAAACAGCATGTTCCTCATTTTGCAAATAACTCCTCCATGTTTATATCTTTTAGCAGTTTGACCCTTGTAGTTTTCCTTTTGAAACTTCAACTAATTCTAACCCCTCCATGTTTATATCTTTTAACAGTTCGACCCTTGTAGTTTTTTTTAAAAACTTCCACCAACTAATTCTGGTTCATGAAAAAATAAAAAGACCATCTAGTGTTTATGGTCTCTGTTGTGATTTATCTACCATTAAACCACAATTTTTGAATGTAATCAAACTCATATTATTAAGGGCAACTTTCATATATAGCAAATAAAAAATTCATATTTGTATGTTATAGCAAAGTTTGCATAATTGCACTCCATAGCAAACATAAAACTGTATAATTCGCTATACATATATAATTGTATAATTCGCTGGCCAAAATTATATAATTCCCTAGCCTAAATTGTATAATTCGCTGGTCTATTTCGCTGCAATTGTATAATTTGCTATCCTATTTCACTGTGATTGTATAACGCACAATTGTATAATTCGCTGCCTATTTCGCTGTGATTGTATAACGCACAATTGTATAATTCGCTGCCTATTTCGCTGCAATTTTTTTATAAAATTTGCTTGGCACATAGTTGAATCGAATTAAAATGTATGTATATTGCATAATTATAAGTGTATAGCAAGAAGATATATGTTTTTCTCTCGCTTTATACAAAAACAGAAACACAATATATACACTGTTGTTGTATAAAGCTAGAGAAAATTGTATTTCACTGCAATTGTATAATTCGCAATTGTATAATTCGTTGACCTTTTTCTCTGCAATATTTGAAGTGAAATGTTTGTAAATTGTATAATTGAGTGTATAACACGAAGATATATATTTTTGCATGTGTATATACAATTTTCTCTCGCTTTATACAAAACAGAAACAGAATTATACACTTCTATGTATAAAGCGAGAGAGGTGAGCGAGAACAGAGAGAGGCGAGCGAGATTTCTGGGAAAGAGACGCTGACAAATATTAGCTAATATTTGCTATGGAGCACAATTAAATCAAACTCTAACTATTCGATTTATTTTAAATAATTAGTTTGCTATTATATACAATTTTTTCTATTATCAATTAGAAGAAAAAAAATTATTAATATCACTTATTTGAAGATATATTATACTTTCTGTTTGTATTTGTGAGTTAAAAGCATTAGGCTTCACTCTGTCTTTTCATGTATCATGAAAATAACAATCACTTGACTCTATTTTTATTTATAATGGTTGATAATTCTTCTTATTAACTTGCTTAGATTTATTTATAATGGTTTATAATTCTTCTTATTAACTTGCTTAGATTTATATAGAATGACAAAAGATCGGCTTGATTCGTATTACTTAAATTGATAATTCGCGAAGACATTAACTCTTTTCATCTCATAATATTTATTCTTCCAAAAAATTATTATTAACTTTTACATATAATATATTTTAGTTTAAAAATCTATAAAGATAAAAAATATATGTTAATTATTAAGAGGAAAATTATCATTAAAGATGGCAAAAATAATATTTCTTTTCATGGTAAAAGTTTAGTTAGGATTGAAAAATTTCACTATCATTTCATGTTCTTACTGAATTTACATGAGTTTCTAATCAAAACTTAAAACAATTTTTTACTTAACATTCTTATTTTTTATGGTTGATTAAAATATAAAATGATTATTATTTCATATATTAATAATTATTGTATCAATTATATGTGATCTACCTCTGAAGTATTTTTTTTAAAAAATAGATGGTATACATAAAAAGATCAAAATAAAATAGTCCAACCCCAAAGACCATTTTGATCAGTAAAAAATGGCGAGTGGAAGAGCAGTAGAAGCCCTTCGAGCTTACAGATCAGTGTTGAAGGCCACTCATAAAGCCTTCGCCGGAGATACTTTCATGCTCCAACAATCCGCCGCCGAGGTCAGAAAGAAATTCGAGGAGAATCGCCACGTCTCATCGGAGGCTGATATTCAGAGGCTATTGGAGGATGCAACTGAGGCCTCTTCGTTCATATCTACTATGATTATCCAAGCCAAAGCTACACCTTCCGGTGCTTTTGGTATAACCCCTCAAATCTCCATATTATTGCGTTTATTTAATGTTATTTGTAATTTTTTTGATATTATGTTTGCGCACACCAGGTGTTTGTTTTATTGCTTCGAAGACATTTCTTTTTCCTTCATGAAAATCAATTCAGATTGATGTGAAACTTTTTGTTGCTGCAAAATGAATGTTTCATGATGACATTTTTAACAAGATAAAAATTACATACTAGAGCTTAGTTCAATAACTTGATGTAATACTGGATGTGGTTATGTTATTTGTTAGAGGTCAGGTCAGTGTGTTCCTAGGTTGGTGCAATAGCTAACGACTTTCCCAAACCTTTGAACTGCAAAATTGTTAAAGAACAAGTTCAAACAAATAGTTATTGCATTCAGCATCTTACTTTGAATGGTGCTATCTTTTTGTTTCATTTTTTTTGTGTGTGGTTTTTTAGCTTAGACCAAATACTAACTATATTGGGGACTTGTGACTTGAATTACCTTGATAACTGCCATAATAACATTTAGTGAAAGAATGTTGCTGTTGAGCTGTTGCTGGACCAGCTTGAGTGAAATCTCCGATCTTTGTAACGGTGTCTAGTCTATAATGCGTAAACATTGAGTTGGGCAGGTACTCTCTCTGTTAGTAGTGCCTACTACCTATGTACTCTCTCCGAAGTTTTAGTGCCTGTGCAGTCTCTGATGCTTTTAAATTTTTAGCAGAGCACCAGTTATTTGGCACCAAGACACTTAACATTTAGAGTATGCTAATTTTACTTAAGATCTTCTCTGCATAGCACCATCAAAAGGTATTTCATTAGATATATCCACTAGTAAATACATGATATTGGAAGTGTGTTGTCTACTTCTCACTGAGACACATCTCTTTGAAATTGCCTGATTGGTGATTGACAATTGGCAGTTACAAACTTCCAAATATTACTTTTGTCAACTTGTGGTTAAGTCAAAATACCATAAATTTGGAGGCTCTTATTCTAAAGAGCCGTGGAAACTATTCAATCTCATAAATTTAAAACTCAATCATTGTTGATTACCCTTGCAACATCTAACATCTTCTTCACTGATCAAAAAACAATAAAACTCATTCATCATGTCTTGTGAGTGTTGTTGCCTAAATCCATTAGGAATCTAGTCACGTCAAGTAACATACTGAAGAGTAGTGATTCATTCACTTTATTTCCGTCTACCATGCAAATTTCCCAAGTTTGCAACAGTTATCAGCTTACAATAATTGAAAGTATGTTCTGTAGAGAGAATGATCAAACCGGTCCTTAATCTATAGGGGTTGGACTGACAGAAATAGTCCTTAGTGTATATTAAAATATGTATAGTTTTGGTCTCATACCCTAAAACTATGGTTCCTCCTCATATTCTGTTTAAACAAATGGATTTCAAAGCACAAGATTCCAAGTTCCAATATCAAAAATTGAAGCTCAGACACTACATTTTTCATGGACAAAGTTCAATTTTCATGGCTGCAAAATCACTGTTTGTATGCATAGAGAGAGGAACAAATGCAGGTCATCCGGGGATTTTCTCAGTGCCCAAGTTTGTTACTTGAAGAAGATTGAAAGAAACTGATCGGAAGGTTATCATATTTCCCAAGGCTGATTCTGGATAACCATCCTCATCCTGTTGTTGTCCTACTTTGGAACTGAAGGTTCCTCATTCCCAATTTTCTGCTCCCATGTTGAGCATTTTTTCTCCTATTTGATGGCTCGAAACTTTCTCTAGCTTTCATCATCATTCCCCCTTCCTGTTGATTCTACGTAGTAGGGTTTAATCAGTTATTCACAATTGTCAAATTGGAAGTGCACAGGAGACAAATTTCACCTACAGATGCATTTTTCTTTTTCATTCTAGTTCTGGATTTTTCCTCACCCAATTATTCTTGTATTCATGCATACAAAAAATTATCTTCCCCATTCGGTTCTTGGTATTTGGATATACTATGTTTGTGAAAATCACTAGGAAGTTACTTTAACGGAGGTTGGTTCTTGTTCAGACATAATTCAACTTTAACAGTTAGCTTTCAATATTTGTACTATTATAATTGTCCTCCTCCTTTTCAGATGACTTATTTGATTGCTGATAAATGCTAAATATACAGCATACAGACATTATTAAGTACTTCACCATGCCTTCGTTGTGTTATTCAAAATTGTGCAATCAAATGGTCTATGTAAAAAATTAAAGTAAAAGAAGCTATATTTTTGCCAAGCTTAGTGAAATGTAGAAGAGCGAGGGGTGCATGGGAGGATGCAGTTCAAAGGTAACGGATTCACCTGAATCTGCTACTTCTCTTAAGGTTAAACCCATAAAGGAAAGATCCTACATCCACCTCTGGAGGGGTGATGCTTTAAACAATGTGTGAGGTGTCTAGAGGAAGAAGAACATAAGGAAATCAGAAAAGTGAAGGAAGCACTGGCATACACAAGTAAAGAAAGAAGAAATAGACTTTGTGGAACTCACGAATCACAATAAAGCTAGAAGTACTACTATCAAATTGAATTACACCATTAATTTTAACAGTATTTTTGTTTTGTACCATTAGTTTTTCGACATGAGATAAAAGATGTCCAGCTTTGACATACATTAAGGACCATTTCCTTTAAGTGGGGTATATATGATTGACCAAAACTGTTAACCCCCTAACATTAAAGGATCATTTTGATAGTTTTCTCCTGTTCTTTATCTGCTAAGTTTCCTGATGCTCTTTCGGTCTTTCCTTGCATTGATTCAATTCTGCTGCCTTTTTGACAAATATTGGAATGTTATTTGCTGCAGTGGTAAAGCCTGAGAAAGAACATGCTGGAGCAACGCTCGAGATTCCTTCTGAAGAGATTCTTAAGAAGTCAGCTTAAGCATATTCAAGGAAGCTCAGAGCATTTAGACTGCTGTGTTAGCACTTTAATCTTTCATAAACTGTGAGTTTTTCTTGTGAGTTTCTCCACTTGGAATTTTCTCAGAGGTTCTGCTTTCTCCAAGGTCATCGCGTTTCAGTCTTTCCTGTTTTTGTTACATTTAGGCCATAATTAGTGGATACTGCATCCATCTATCTACATCTTTCTCCTTTGTGTAGCTACAATCACCTTACAAAGCAAGCAGGTGCAGCTTTGCTTAAACATGGCTATTGTGATAAATGATTAAAAGGTTAGTTGGACCAAATGTGCCACTAAATAGAGTTTAAATTTTATTTATTGACGGTGTAAAATATTTGCACAAGTGTAATTTTCCTTGCTCCAATAGGGCATGATCCCCTTTTGCACCAACTAATGCACAATGTTAACATTATTTACCTATCATTGGCCTTTATGTGACCCATTGTGTTAGTAATTTTTATTTGATCAGTGAATAAAACTCGCGAGAGGAAAATAGTAGCTCAAACTCTAGACTTCTGTTTAAGGAAGGAATGATCCATCCACCCGGGTTCCATAAACCCGAGTGTTGGCAAAGAGAGACCTATTATTTACTCTGATTCTATCAGTGTTTCTTCTAACAATGACAATGATCATTCCCTTGAATTCCAGGCCATCAATAATACAAGAGTTCGGAATCTAAATGACGTAAAAAAGACAAAGTTGACCAGAATAAGGGACAAAATCAAAGTTAACGATATATGGACTATTTCTCCTAATACACTCCACCTGTTTACTTGATTATTTATGATTGGAATGTTTTTCCTATTACCTCTAATTAAAATACTACAAGTCATGAACTACATGATTTTCAACAAATTAAGCATAATATATACTCCATTATGTTTTTAAACTTGAACTACTGCATACTTAAAACCTTTATTTACTTTAAAACTATTGTTTGATCTTGATTCTTGATTTTAGGTTTTCACTTAATGAGTAAATACAAAACTATTCTATAGTTTTTTCCTCTATTCTAATTGTATGAACAAACTCTTGAAAGTAATTTCTCCTTAGTTAGTAAAAGGAACACACACTGAAATCGAAACTTCCAAACCATGTGCAATGTTTTATTCATACTTGAACCTTTAAAAAACTTCAACTAATTCGTATTCACGATACATAAGGACTCATTAAGGCCAAAAAACTCCCCAACGTGATATTTTTTTCTACTCTCAAGGCTTGAATTTCGAGATTTTCTTAGTGAGAGTTAAAAAGATGTTTCTGATGTAGAGGATACTATTCTATCAAGTACGAGAAGCATTGAGAAATTTGAGAGAAAAAAATTAAAAGATAAAACCCAAATTATATCCATATAATTTATTAATATTTTATATTATATGTATTTCTATAGTTAATTTGTGATTGCAGTTTAATATTTCACACTCAGAATTTATAACTAATAATAATTTTTTTAAAAAAAGCTATTCCCTGTCCGCTGAAGTCAAACTAGATCTGTTATGAATATTTTAAGCAAAATGTGTCTGATTAGGTTGAGGAAACTACACCAGTTGATACATAAATTCTTTTTGCTACTAGAAGGTTAATTTCATGGATAATTACTTATCATTTAATTAATCACAAACAGACCAAAAATGTGTAAAAAATTAGAAAGAAAAAAGAGTTAGTGGGGGTAATTAAACTTTAATTTAATTAAAATGGATCTTAAGAATTTCGATTATAATTTAAAAAGTACTTGAATTACCTAGTTTATGTGATACCATTTTCTTGTTAATTTATCCTAAAAACAAATTATTTCATATTTTAAATTATTTGATTTGTAAATTCTATATTTATTATTAAGTTTTCTATAATTACGTAAATATTTTGATATAGTTCACATTGTAAATTTAAAAGATAATTCATTCATAAGAATACAAATGTAGAAATAATATATTATGTAATAATTATTAAGTAGACTTTGAGTAATACTTGAAAAAAAAACTATGTTGGTCGTTTTAATTTATTTGTTTTACCTTTTGGTTAATTTAAAAAAAAATATGTTTTTTCTTTATTACAATTCTTAATTCTAATTTTTGACATTACATATTTAATACAACAAGATTAAAAAATATTTTGATGCATTTTACATATTTTTAGTTTTAAAATCATAAAAAAAGAAAATCTCATACTCCCTCCGTCTAATAATAGTTAATCACTATTAATTTGACACATGAATTAAGAAACATAAATGATAAAGTAATTTTATTAAATTACCCTTATTAGAAGTCATTTAAACATTGAAAATTAAATTTATTTTTAATAAAAAAGTAAAATATATATAAAATAATAAATTATTCATTAATTATTTAAACTAAACAAACCAAGTTAAAGTCGAATAAATAAATAAATTGAAAAGAAAGAAATAATATTTAAAGTGGAAGTGTACAAAATAAATAAACTTTATAGTAAGAACGTTTATTTCACTTTGAACCAAAATTAAAGTATAATTAATATATATATATATATATTATCTTTTTTATTTTTTTAATAGAAAACTCATGTCCAAATGAGTCCAAAAAAGTTAATGTAATTGAAAGCAGTGATAAATATTTGAAGCCCACTCGCATAGGTGGGCGGGTGAAGCGCGTGGAATTACAATTGGGCCGCCTTAAAACGTGGGGTACAGTATACCGCCACGTGGAAGACAAAGACTTAAAATTGAAGGTTCTGTCAATGTTCAGTGGGCCCCAAAAAGCTCATTGGGCCCACATTACTTAGGCCCAACTTAAGATCCATTTGAACAAAACGTGGTCTAAGCCTTCCTAACCGATGGTGACACCTATCCTTTTTTTATTTCGATATCGAGTATCTTTCGAAAGTAATTTTTTAAAAATAATTTTGATAATTTTATGAAGTAGTAATAAAATTACATACACTCTATCATTTTCAAATTTCACTTATAAAATTTCATTCGGTGCGTTGATGTTATTTTTACTAGTATATTGTTTACCAAAGGGGGAACTTAATATATTAGAAAGAATGAAAAAATACTCCCTCCGTTTTGATATTAAAAAAAAGAGGCATATTTATGTGGTTGATTTAAAGAAAAATTGTATAAAATAGCAAATATTTAGACCATGTTAGATGTAACTACTGTTTAGGAAAATTCTAATTTGGAACTATAGTTTCGCTCAATATTGTTATTCGCTTGATTTGTATAATTCGTTCGATATGTATAAATATCGAATTTGTATAGTTTGATTCGTGATTGTACAAATTCTGAATTTTTGTATATGCTTACCCTAATTATTTATATACGATTTAGAAAAAAATTATAATACTGCCATGTTTGTATATTGGCAAGCGAAATATACAAACAAAGTTTTGAAAAAAATTCTAAATATACAAATGCAGAATTTGTATATATTTATCCTATTTGTATATTTCTCTTAGAAATATACAAACAAATAGAAATATACAACCACAACTTTCGTAGCAAACAAAAGTATATCTATGGAGTGTAATTATTGATACTAGCTATAAAATCTACTACTGTCTATTATGTTTGTTGTTATTTTTGAAATTTTTTCATAATTTTTAATTATCTAAGGGAAAAAGAACAAATATACCGAACTATTATAAATTGTATGCAGATACCCTTCGTCATACTTTAAGGACATTGGTGCCCCTGCTTTCCAAAAATTAGAGTATATATACCCTTTATACTAACGGACATACACGTGTCATAATCTTATCCATCGACTCGACATCGGATCGATGGATAAAATTGTGTCACGTGTCCTTGTTTAATCTTCCGTTAGAATGAAGGGCATATACGATTTAATTTTTGAAAGGCATGGGGACCAATGTCCCTAAAGTATAACAAAGAGTATCTGCATACTATTTACAATAGTTTGAAGTATATTTATCCCTTTTCTCATTATCTATAAACGAATAATAGTGTACACAATAATTTTGTTTCAAAAAATCTAGATTAAAAAGTATATGATTAAATACTTTATTATGAATTGAGGTGTTCAAATAGAACAAAATTCAATTTAAATATCTAAATAAATATATTTATCTTAAAAGTCTACTATGTACTAATTATTTTATAAACCCAAGAGTGTGTGATATTTATATTTTAAAAGATGTGGCCATGCATATTGCGAACAAATTTGAAGTGTTAATTTTAGATTTATTTTATAAACCCCAAAAGTGTGTGATATTCATATTTTAAAAGATATGGCCATGCATATTGCAAACAAATTTAAAGTGTTAATTTTAGATCAATATAGGTCAAGTCATTTCGAATTAGAAATTTAGAAACCACAATATTCTCCATTTCGTTCTTATTATATAATTCTTTCGTTTAAAAAATAATGATTCTATTTTTTTTAAAATCTGTTTAAAAAAGAAGACCTCTTTCCTTAAAGGATATTTTGATACATTTGACATAACTTTAATTTAGAATCATAAGATTAAAAAGTCTTCTTTCTTTTCTTAGACTTCGTTCCAAATCAAATTAGATAATCCTTTTTAAAACGGAGAAAATAATATTATTGAGAGGAAATGAGATCTTTCGGACATTTATAAATTGAATAGTTATATTTTGATTGTCAATTTTTTTATACATGAAGATGAAGATTTCTTTATGTAAAAAGGAAGATCTTTCGTAAAAAAAGATATAATACTTTATAAAAAATAATGTAAATGACCTATAAAATTTTGTTTTTTTAATAATGCTCGACAAGAGTCGCTAGCAAAATCAAGTTTGAAATTCCACCAATTATAATGTATTAACATAATGTAATTTTATAACGAATAACACGCAACTAATTATCTTTTTAGCTTACGATTTTGAATTACATCAATTTTGTTAAGTTTGAAAGGGTCTTTAGTCCTGTTACTCACATGCAACTCTAGTCAATGGAAGACCGGGAACACGCACATTTCTCTCCCTTGATGATTCGTACTCATAATCTTAGGTCGATTTTTAATTAATAGCTATGTATATTGGATTAGAATGACAACAAATATACCACGATGAGAATTTGAAATTGAAAAAAGATTAAAAAAAAAATATATTTGTTTTTCTCTTTTCAATTGTTCCTCATTGACCTCAAATGATCTTTGAACCGTTCAAAAAAACATAATCAGCTTCAAGACGAACACAACCAGCATCACCATAAAAGAAATAGCCTACCAATTTTGATCCAAAATTTAAAAATAAAAATTGAAAAATTCCATGTGTTAGGATTTAGGACCACCTAAATATTAGGAAAAAATAAATATAAGCAAAAGAAGCAAAGCAAAGTTTCTTTCCCATGTGAGAGTTTCATAGAACGTGCATAGTTCCCACTCCCCACCAACAAACACGCCATATATAAATTTATTATTTCTTCGGTCTATTTTTAATTATCATAACTTTTTTTTTTAAGTTAAATTATAAGAATTTTGATTAATAATTTATAATTATCATATTAAAATGTAAAATATTGCAATTTATATTACTTTTTATATAATTTTTAATATCTAATTTTTTTATTTTAAATATCAGTAATCTAATTTAATAACAATTAATTTTTTAAAGGAGAAAGGAAAAGGATTCTCTAATGTTATTCTCTTATCCATTTGTGATTATAAAATGTCAAAAATTCATTATTAAAAGCTTGAGTTAAAGAAAATATGATATTTCCTTTCTCTCAATTTATGCGGGAGGTTTCAAATTTTGAGATTTAAATGAATTTATATTTGATCGTAAATTTTTTATATATATTTTAAATTGTCAATTATTGTGATTTATAATACTTTTTTATGTAATTTACAAGTATTGAAATTTCATTTCAAAAAATTTAAAGATTTCATATGTAATTCGATCAAACTTAAACTGCTTGACTCTTAAAGAAAAGTATCACATAAATTAATACGCGGAGAATATGCGATATGTACGTGTATTTAAGGGTGTATTGAACATGAAATCAAGAAGGTTAATGTAATGTTTTTGCACATAAATAGATCAAGCTTTGTCAAGATTTTCCCGAATGTTTTTATAATTAGAAATAGAGAAGGACCACATCTTTACTTATAAAAGTGAAGTAAATACTTATGTGATATATACATATATGTAATGTCACGTAAAGTGAGTGTTGAATCGGGCCGGGAAGAGGAAGTGATCCCCCGACACAGAAAATCAAAATCTTAGAGAGAAGTTGAGAACACAAAAGCTATCTCAGATTTGAAGTTTTGATGATTGAAAAATATTATATGGGAAACAATTTTCTGATAGATTTCAAATGAAGAATTGATAGTGATTGTCCAACGACTATTGTAAAATCAAGCCCTTATTATATCTGACGTAAGAACTGGATTACATACGTATAACTGTACGAAGTAAAGAAACTAGATCCAACGTGGAGAAACTTCGCGTGCATAGAATTCCAAGATGAATTAAATTTACTGATAAATATGCGAATCAAGAAATAAAAATTCAAAATGAAATCTTTAGAAAAAGAAAAGAAAAACTTCACGCGAAAATTAAAATAAATATAAATATTAAATCCAATTGAATCTCACACTTTAATAAGAACCTAACTCTTGGGTGCATTATGTTGACAACACAAAATATTAATAAGAACATTTTCATACAATCAACAATGATAGTTAAAAGATTGCCTCTCCAAATCACCTAAAACAATTATTATAATGAGAGTAAATGATTGTTGAATAAACTATATATTATATGGTTGGTTGGGTGCATAATATGTTTGACTTTTTCAAGAAAAAATCGAACGTTACAATTACTCAATGCATTTTTCCTTCATATTAATTCCACCAAATGTTCACCTTTGAGTAGCTTTTGGTTTTCCAATTTGGGCGGCATTCACTAATTAACACCTAAATGCCACTTAATGTGTCGGATCGTTTTAAAATAAGTGTTATTTTAATTCATTATATAAAATTAATAAATATAAAATATAATTTATTAAAATTATTCTTATGCAATATATAAATTAAATTTTCTCTGTAAAATCCTACGAATATCTACTTTAATGTTAAATATATAATTGGAATTTTTTTTACAAATTATTGTCTTGAACTTTGAAAGCGATTACTATTTTTGGATGATTATTATGTATTGTTTTATAATGTATAGTATGGTATTATATCGTGTTGCTTTAATGAATATAATGTTTAGATAGACTGAGTGTTTTCTACTACTCTCTTTGTTTAAAAAAGAATGATATCATTTCCTTTTTAGTCTGTTTCAATAAAAATTACTTTTTTTGTAACATTTTAATTTCAGTTTTCCACGTGGCATGTTTAAGGCCACAAGATCAAATGACAATTTTGTACATTTGACCTAACTTTAGTTTAGGACCACAAGATTCATAAGTCTTCTTTATAGTCTTAAATTTCGTGTCAAGTCAAACCAGATCAATTTTATGAAAGGAGAAATTATTACATAATGCCATACATTTATAATTTAAATGATAACGTACAAGACAAGTAAGATATATGTAAGATAGATCTATCATAAAAAAAACTTATTACTAAGTAATAAATAAAGATAAAATAATAAATATATATATTAAGATAACTATGTGATTACATCAAATCAATTATTACTTTTTATTGTTATTTGAAGATAAATTTAAATAGTATAATATAATAAAATTTAAATGGCAATTTAAATAAATATATAATAGGTACCAACCATCCAATTAGTCGCACATTATTTAATCTCTTTAAAAAATGCAAATTAGTTAAAACCTACTTTTAAGTACTCTTATTTGGTCAAACTGATCTCTTTACAACTGTTGAATGTTTCTTCCATTAGTGTTATGTTATTATTATTAATATATATTAATTTTGGAAAATGAGAAAGAGTGGAAAAAAAGGATCACTTTTTGGAAAACTTTCTTTATTATTATTATTATTATTATTATTATTATTATCTTCCTAGATCTATTTACAACTTGGTATAAACCAAATTACTACTATATCTCATGAGTAAATAATTAATTAATGTTGATAACTAGTGTACATATACTACATAATTAGATTTTAGTACAAAAATTACACCTAAATATGAGTAAGTATATTGTAGTAGAAGTCGGTAAAAAAATCTTCAAATCCTATATATTAAATACTGCTTGTATTTTATATTTCGTTGATTTATGTTGATTTGACATTTTTATTTAAAAGATAATATATATTAGAGATTTATTTTATGAAATTAATCTTATTAGTTATTCTAAAAATCTATATTTGATCACTAATATTGTATGCAATTATTAAATGATAGAATAGTACAAAAAAATCGTTTTGATATGTTAAAATAAAAATTTTGTTTAAAAAATATAAGTTTCATGTAATTAATTTTGGATGAACTTTCTTTATTTGACATATTCTAATTGTCTTCATTGTCTATAATTTGGTATAAACCTAAATTACTAATAGTACATCACAAATTAATGTTGATAATAGGTGTGCATGTACCTAGTTAGTAGTTAATACCAAAATTTCTCCCAACTATGAACTAGTACCCATAATTTCCTTTTAATTTTCAAATCCCATTTTTCGAATGTAAATTTTGAATAATATTTTTAGATATACTTTTTCATCATATTAATCTGATCAAAGAAAAAAATCATACCCACTGAATACATAATGTCCCCTTAAGAAAATTTTTCCTCTCAAGAATCCGAGGTAAATGGATATATACTCCAAGGATAGAATGATCTTATTCACCTGTGTATCGATACCTATATTCACGGTGTGAAGAACCATCAACGACAATAAAATATACTTAGAATACAAGATTTAGAAGTTAGAGAAGATGTCCAGAAAATTGGTTGTTACAAATTGAGAGGAAATTCATATATTTATAGACAAAAAAGTGTAGTGTGAACAAATGTTTGTCGTGCCTTATTGGAAATGTCACAAGCCTTTGAAAAGTTACAATCTTTTAGAAAGGTCAAAATATTTTATAAAAGTCACAACTTTCATTAAAAACACATTTCTTCGTAAAAGTCAAAACTCTTTATTTTTCATTCACACTTTTTTAAACCCAACATAAAATTTATAGATTTTTCATATAGTTTCAAACATCTAGATTTTAAATTAAAATATTACTTTATTCTAATTCAATTTAACTAAAAAGTTAATGAAATTAACTTACGTGCCGCGAAATATGACAAGTAAAAAAGGAAGAGTATCTAACGCTAGAGGAGTAGGTCAAATTTTTTTTGAAGTCCCCTTACATAATCTTGTGTATGTAGTACTATTTCCTTCGTTTCAATTTATTTGTTATTTGATACAAATTTTAAAAAGTGATTTTTTAAAAATTTATAGTTCTAAACATGTCACGTAAAAATTAAAAAATAAAAATTATTATACTAAAAAGGAAAATAAACTTTCGTTTTTAAAAAAAGACTATAAAAAAATTAAGATAAAGAAATAGAATCGAAAAAGTTTCATATATATATATATAGAATCGAAAAAATTAGATATTCAAAAACTAATTCTTACATTGCCCAAATTAAATAGTTTTAAGTTATATGTAATAGTATATAACACAACCGTCCCCAGCTCAAACCATGAATACATTTGTAACGAGTACAAAATATATTATTTTTAAATGTTTCTACATAAGATAATGAAATTAACAAATATAAATAACTTCTCTATGACATAAGAGAATATAAGAAAATTAAAACATAAGAAAAATATACTCTTTATGTACATAGGAGAGAATTTGAGGGTGAAGCATGTACATTTTTATCGATGTCACTATCTTAACAAAGGTATTTTTGGAAAATTAAATTTATAAATTTTAATTTAATTAGCATACAATTTTTTTTTTTTGAAATTACGAGACCCGCTTTAGCCATGCCTTGTTAATTTTAAATTCATATTCTTTAGTTATGACTTCTTATTTTAAAATTAAAAAAGCACGGAGTATGAGAGTAAGAAAGGTTACAAGCTTTAGTAATAACTTTACAATGTTATAATCTTTCATAAATGTTAGTATGATCTTTTATAAAATTTACAATTCTTCATTAAAATCATAATTTTTTATAATAATCGCAACTCATCATTTTTCATTCATACCTTTTAAAATCCAATATAAAATTTTATTTTTTCGGTAGAGTAAATCATTGTTGTTCCAGCGATTTTGTTATTTTGGTTAATATAAAATTTTATATATCCTTTTGAAATTTTTGTTAATATTTTATACTATTTACGCTTCGGACTCCATAATCTTGTGTAAGTACTATATATTTCCTTTGTTTTAATTTATTTGTTATCTGATACAAAATTAAGAAAATAAACTTTTTTAAAAATTTTATGATTTTAAATATATCACTTGAAAAGTGAAAAATAAAAAATTTATTATATATAAAGGAAAACAAATGTCTTTACTTTTTTTATAAAAAAAAACTAAAAAGAAATTAGAATAAACAAATACAATTAGATGAGTTTAAAAATATATATATATATATAAGGGAAACAAACGTCTTTATTTAAAAAAAAAAAAGCTAAAAAGAAAGTAGAATAAACAAATAGAATCGAATAAGTGTAAAAATAATAATAATAATAATATATATATATATATATATATATATATATATATATATATATATATATATAAAGTTTATGGCATTCAAAAACTAATTCTTTATTTACCCAAATTAAATAGTTTAGGTTATATGGAGTAGTATATAACACAACCGTCCCCAGCTCAAACTACATTTGTAATTAGTGCAAAAGATATTATTTTTAAATGTTTCTACATTAGATAATGAAATTAACAAATATAAATAACTTCTCTATGCCATAAGAGAATATAAGAAAATTAAAACAAAACTAAAAAAAAAATATATCCTCTAAATATGTTTATTTTTATGTACATAGGAGAGAATTCGAGGCTAAAGCATGTAGCTCTTTATCGATGTCCCTATTTTAACAAAGGTACTTTGGAAAAAAAAAAAAAATTTAATTATTGTATAATTTTTTTTTAAAATTACGAGGCTCGCTTTAGCCATGCCTTTTTATTTTAAATTCATATCCTTTGGTTATAACTATTTTGAAATTAAAAAGCATGGAATATAAAAATAGAAAACATTATTAGATCTATTGAGCGTTACGTTAGATCAGGGTTGATAATTTGCTTAAATATGTGATATAACTTACAAGTAACTACATAGTGTGGTTATAATTAGTGATTAGTAAGAGAAGATGAACTTTGTGGGAAGAAATAAAATTAAAGAAACTAATTACCAAAGTATAGGGAGTGAATATGTTAAAGAAATATATTTATGCTTAGTTACATTAAAGATATTTTTTGAGTACCACAAGTGAAATAATCAGGTATCACTGTTGTATGCGATTGTTGAAATATAATCAAATAAATTATAAAAAATTTACGTAAATACATAATTTATTTATTATATTTTCCAAAAAATATATAAAAATTTCAATTTTCTTCACTCACTCTCCTATTTTCATATACATCACTCTTATGTGATGTACCGGGACATATGTGTCTTGTATCAACGAAGATCAAAGGTAATATATCGAGATGCGATGTATCAGGATGTTGAGTGATGTTTTAGGACACGTGTGTTTGTATAAATAAAGTAATGTACCAGAACGCGATGTATCGAGGACATTGAAGGATGTCTCCAAAAATCTTAAATTTTAAGCAATTTTTGTAATTTGAAAAAAAAAAAAGAGGGTAAGATTATGATGTAATTAGCTATTAACACTATTAAATTTGTGTAATTTTTATTAAATTTATTTTTCATAATTGAGGTCGCCTTGATGATACTATGGTTAAGAATTTAACATAAATTAGAAGCAAAAATAATTTTTAAAAAAATATAGCAAAAAAAACCATCGTTCACACGAAGAAAGAATAAAAATATTTTTGGAGTATTGGTTTCGTGTCTCTCTCTTATTATAAAGTAAAAACGAAAAGATTTTCTTAATTAATGAAGGACACTTTTCAATATTTGAGGAATATTCTTTTTTAGATATTTTTTATTTTTCTAACACAAGAGAGTATTATTTAGTACAATTCTATGAACAAATATATATCTTTTATAGGTAAATATTAAAATCACTAATTTGGATATGGTATAAATTGATTTAAAGTTAAAATTTATTGTATTTGTAATTTAAATATTAAAACTTGTACTTCTATTCATATAACATGAATATCTTTAGTTAGAGATATAAAAATTTCATTAAATACAGTTATGCAAAGTTTTATACCAGAAATATATTTTTAATAGAAATATGGATAGGTAGAGTAGGGAGTAAATTAGCTAGACTTAGGTAATTACTTTTCAATTAATATGATTTTTAAATATTATTCATTTTTTTGCAAAATTTAAAATTATAGATCAAGTTTTTATTAAAAATTAGGATCATAATTTAAAACTAAAATTCTGTTTTTAAGTGAATTTAAAAAGTGAAATCAAAATTTCAAGTTATAATTTAATTTTGTTAAAAATATCATAAGCAAACACAAATTTCAAATCGAAACTTGAAATGCCATAGATTTTGTGTCCTTGCAAATCCATTTTTTCCAACAACTATTGTAGCTATAATAATCCTAACTAGTAAGATTATGAAGAATATAATACTCTCTAATATTCTCTCCATTCCAAAATAATTAAATTGTTAAGATGTTTCATATCCTTTTTAAAAAAATTATGACATAAATTAGATATTATTTTTCATTTTTATCCGACGATTGAAACATGTCAAGGTGTTGTTTAACGCAGTTGACTGACCTATCTGCAACAAGTGTTGATGAAGAATGAAGAGAAAGATGCAAAAGACAGCGACATTGTTGATGACAAGGAGAAAGATTGTTCAAGTCTTATAAGGAGTTTACCCATTTCATTAACCATCGATGTGAGACTTTTGTCATTCTTTAACATCTCACCTCACGCCCAGTGTTTAGTATCTGGTGCATAGACAACATTGATTTTGGGGTTCCAATATTGGGTGAAACGAATCGTGCTCTGATACCATGTAAAATTAGGTCTTCGGCCTAACTCACACCCCAAAAGCTAACTCAAACGGAGGAGGATTGTCCAAGCCTTATAGGGAGTCCACCCATCTCATTAACAATCGATGCGAGACTTTTGTCATTCTTTGTCAAAAGCAATTAAAGTTTCTTGAACTCATCAGATAGTAAATCCAAATGAAGGATAAAATTCGAAGAATTTTCTAAAAGTGTATTTTTGAATATCAAACAATTATGTTAATTTGAAATATGAAAATGTCTCAACAATTCAATTATTTTGAAATAAAAAAAATAGTATCAATTAGCTAAGGCACAAAATGTCTAGATGTCTTTCTATGGAGAAACTTATAATAAATATAACACACTTGAAGATTGTGTTAGCGCAACTGATATTCATCTAAAAATTATATGTTTATAATACGTTATTGTATTGATCATATCAAATCAAATCTTATGTATAATTATTTTCTTATATCGTTATCTTAGATGTTTTGTATTTAATATGAATTTTATGCATCTATGAAATGTATCAAATAAATAAAAAGATGATTAAGAGATGATTTGAAGCAAATAAATAAAGATTGGAGAATAGCTGAGCTCATATATAACCTGCGTGATGCAAAAGTTTGAATCGACAAGCTAATTTCAGTTGAGTTTAAATATTTTTAAACGATTTCTTTCTTCATAATTTATTTTTTCAAAAATTACTTGTAAATTTAATGTCAACTAGTAAACTTTTTCTTTTCACTGTATGATATTTATATTGAAGACCCAACTATTTTAATATAAATAATATCATGATACTCTATTTAGTCAGCTAACAAATAGCCAAGTCTTTAATGGAAAAACATATAATAATAAAAATGTTGCATTTCAGACTTGTGTAGTTGCCATTTTAATAAACTCAATTGGATCTTCAATAATATATCCTCTAGTATTAAAATAATAATAATAAAAATGTGTAATGGAGCCTTGACTTAATAAGTATTTTCACATGTTATTATAATGTTGGATTATTTTGAAACATAAAATTGTGGGAACAAAGTACATGTGTATTTTTATTTTTTTTTGAAATTAGTTGACCTAAAACCTTTTTTAAAAAAATAAATGGCCCACAATAACAAATAAATTCCTACACATTCAATTTAATACAAAGACTATTCTTTACATTTTTTAATTATAAAATTTTTTGAAAGTCATATGCATATACATGCACTGTAAATTGGCTGGAACCTTAATGTAATCACGTTACTACTAATTACTTTGATAACAAAATTATAATTAAACTAGTAATTAATTAGTTGTATAGTTATTTATTACATTAATTTATGTAATTACCAATTCATCTTTCTCTTTCAACCTTTTTTTCTTTTTATTTTTTGCTCGATTTTCAGAATCCACATTAAAATATGATTTTTTGGATTTACATTATGTAGTCACTATTTGGGGGTGGAGAGGGTGAGGGGAGGAAATATTCCTTATCAAAGATTTTTCTATACTCGATATTCAGAATCACATTGAAATCAGACTATTTTGAACCAACGTGGCGTAGGCCACTAGGAAAGCGCTCCCTATCAAAGATTTTTCCTTACTCAATATCCAAAATTTATATTGGAGTTTTAACTATTCTGAATCCACACTACGTAGTTACTCAATTTTCGAACCTGAAACTTTTGATTACACTTTCCACTTTGAAACTTGATTCCTCCTTCCCTTTTTTTTTAACTAAACATTCATCTCATTTTATTTTTTTAAAAAATAAGGTACCAATAGTTGTGATTGCATACACCAAATTGGTTGATTATGAAAAAGAAAATGAAATATATAATTGTTTGTTTGGTGAGATTGGTTTCCTAGAAACTAATAATGCCAAGCCACCCTTTTAACAAACTTGTGTTGAATACTTATAAGACTTCTTAGAATTAATAATCAATCACACGTTTTTTTTGAAAATATTAACTTAAAAAAGTACTTTTATTTCTTAACAAAATTCATCGATCAAACGTCATGTTCGATAAAATTCGAAAATCTGATTCATCACCTAGGCCTTTTTTACATTTGCAAAATGTCAGTTGTTGTTTATCCTTAATAAAAATTGAATTTATATTTGAAATTGTGGATTATAATGAAGAAAGAGAATATTTTTTATGTTAAATAACTTGCTAATGAACATAATAATAAATAAGAACAACATATTAATTAGCAGGTATTAAATCGAGGAAATTAAGTAAATCTTATAAAGTGATTCAGAAATACTGCAAAAATTTTAATAGTTAATTGAACAAACATGTGAAGACAAATGGTTTTACTTGCTCCTTTTTATTTTACCTGATATATTTTTTAAAAAAAAGAAATATTGATTAAGAATTTATTTTAGTAAAATTAATTATATTTTAGAAATCTGAATTTGAAACTAATATTTATTTATTTATATTTAATAGTAAAAATAATACAATAAACCTCTCCTAATTTGCTAGAGTAAGAAAATAAATATAAAAACCAAATAAAAATGAAACTCAAAGAGTATTAAATAGTCGAAATTAGTCATGAAATTAACAGACTATAACAAAAATCTTTGGTGGATCTATTCATAATTGAATAGAAATAAATTAATAAACATTAAGGATGTGTTTGGTATAAAAAACTACTTTCTTAAAAAAATTATAATAGATTTTAACTTATTTTTTAGTATTTAAGTGGTAAGTAAATATAACCTCAAAAGATATTTATATGTAATCTAGCAAAATATTATCAATTTAAGTGAATGAAAAATATTATTTTTTCAACTTCTATTAACACCTTGTTTGTATAGTTGATGCGCTTAAGTTTTATAAACTGTATTAATTAAATCCATCGTTATGTAATAACAAAAAGTCTCATTTTATATAATGATTGACTTGGTGTAATCGTATCGTTTTTTAAATATATTTTTCTTATTTTATTTTACTTATTATTGAATAAATCCTATTGTATCCTTTTCCCTACTTCTTAAATACAATAAAAAATTTATAGCTTTACCCTTCAAATTATTGATGTGTAAATTATGTAACCAATAAAAAAAATATGATATATCTGTTTGCAACAATTTTAAAGTGACAAAAAAGAAATTGCAATCACAATAAAATAAAAAGAAACATAATTTTATTGATAAAAATTATGGGAGTGTAAATTTGATGAAACTCAAAGACAAGTCTTGAAGTACTTATCCTTCTACCTTCGCAACTAGATTAATTTATGAGAGAAAGAGATGAAAGACATATTGCGACAAAATTTAAACATATGAAAAGAAAATCAACCATAAATAAAATTTAAAGAAACAAGAATATTTATTGATTAATTAATGCGAGTACAATTATGTATCTTTCTCGATTCTACTCTTCTTAAGATTTATTTTCTCGAACTAGCATATTTTAGATTTGACCTCTATACTAAATATTTCATGAATATACAAAATATTCGAGATGTCTTTTCAAGGGAATATAAATATCTACATTATCCAAACGTAATATACTTGTATTCCATTAAGACAATACAATATATTATGAAATAATACATCTAAATGATATATAAAATTTATTTTCTTTGCCCAATCAAACATAAATTTTTTTTTTTTTTTTCATTACCAAACACAATCACACCCTAAGTACCACTTTAGTTAGTAATTAAGCAACCAACAATAACCTAATTAAAAACTACATTAATTAAAAAAAAAAAAGTCTATAAAGAGTTTAACTTCAACAATCAACTCCACGCGCCGACCCATAAGTGTGAGTGAGAATTTCCGGCGAAAAATCCTCTTTCTTTAGCAGCCTCTCCTTCCTTTATATATATACATTTATTTTCCTAATTTTACACCAAAAAATAAAAATAAAAAACTATCTTCTTTTCTCTCTCTTTTTCAACACAATTTTGAGAGAAGAAAAATAAATAAATCATGACTTCCGAATTGATTTATCGTGGACCGGAATCAGTTCCGGTGACCGACGGTTACACTCCCAAACCACATAAACCATGGTTTACTGTAATTCGTCCCCTTCGTTACTTGCTCCGAGAACAGAGAATTGTTTTTCTATTCGCAGGCATTGCTATCGCTTCTCTAATTTTTGCTTTTTTACCGTCTTCTCGTTCCTCCGGAGGATCGAGCTACGCTAACACCGGGATCTACGATTCGTACTTACCGTCGGAGTCGACTGAGTCTCAGGTGGCTCACCGGATGATCTATCATAATCGGGTCGGGTTCGGGTCGATTAATTCCGGTGGGAAGATTCCGTTGGGATTAAAGCGGAAGGTTTTGAGGATTGTGGTGACTGGTGGTGCTGGTTTTGTTGGTAGTCATTTAGTGGATCGTTTGATTGCGAGAGGTGATAGTGTGATCGTCGTTGATAATTTCTTCACCGGACGGAAAGAGAACGTTATGCATCATTTTGGTAACCCTAGGTTTGAGCTTATTAGACATGATGTTGTTGAGCCACTTTTGCTTGAAGTTGACCAGATCTATCATCTCGCTTGCCCTGCTTCTCCCGTTCATTACAAGCATAATCCCGTCAAAACTATCATATCCTTCTTTTTTTTAAAATTATCATTAATTTTAATTACGTGCATAAAATTATATTAAATATATTATTATCATCGTTTCATCCTTGACGGATTAATTTTTACAAGACTAATGTAGTTGGTACTTTGAACATGCTGGGATTGGCTAAAAGAGTCGGTGCGAGGTTTTTGCTAACCAGCACTAGCGAAGTATACGGTGATCCTTTAGAACATCCACAGAAGGAGACATACTGGGGCAATGTTAATCCTATTGGTAAGATTTTTTAATTTCTTTTTCTATTTTCTATTTTAGTTATTTTCTTTTTAAAAAAATTCTTCAAAATCTCTTAATTTTAATTTTCACATTATATATTTATTAAAATGCACGAATAAATTGAAACGAAAGAATTACGATTCACGTTAGCTATGGTCTTTTGATGGTTCATGGTAAAAATGTGGAGCCACGTGTTGAACGATGATGAGTGCTAATGACGTTTCTGTCCTTAGATCGGGTCGGGAAAATTATTTTAATTTAATTATTTTTTTGTCAACGATGATACCGTGATTTGCGGGTCCGGCCGCTTCATTCACCTATCTTTATGTCTTTCATTTTAATTCAATTGGCGCGCCCTTTTCTATTCAATCTTTTCTCTCTCTTTTATTTTGTCCTTGAAAAATTAAATTAGCTTAAGTAATTACTTTCTTGTCTTTTTCTTTTTTTCCTTTTATTTCCTTTTGAGTCTTTTGATATTTCACGTTTCGATTTGTTTGTTTAATTTTTTATTTTGTTTTAAAAAAAAGTTATGACATGTTTAAGATAATAAAGATATAAAAATATTTTAGTATATTTCACTTCTTTCGTACGATAATAATAGTTGTTCACTATGTTATTTTGGAATGTTCAATAATATTTTTTCGTTTTATCAAATAATAGATAATTTTTGAATGACCTAGTTTGACTTGGAACGGAGTTTAAAAAAATAAAACAGACATTTTAAACTTGTGATTCTAAATTAAAGTTATGTCTAATGTACAAAAATGTCATTCATGCCACGTGGAAAGTTAAAGTGAAGTTGTTGCCAAAAAAGCAAAGAGATTATTCTTTTGAATCAGACTAAAAGGAAACAATGTTATTCTTTTTGAAACGGATGGAATATTTATTATATTCAAAGGGTGATACAGTAAAATTATTTTTTTATTTATATTTTCTATAGTAGACAAGTATTATTGAACAGAAGTAGTACATATTTTGATTTAAGATCATATAATTTAAAAAAATTGCTTTGTTTTGGTAGACTCGGTATTAGTCAAAATATGAAAAATAAATTGACAAAACGGAGGAAGTTACCATGACAATAATATTATCAATGTGATTCCACAAATGGAGTCTCGTGAAGGTAGAGACTCTTTTCGATAACTTTGTAAAGCTTTATAACAACAACCAGTGAAAGAAATATAATAGTGAAACAAATTGTGTTTGTTTAACTACGAAGAAAGAGAAATAAATATAGTTGGACAGGTAGTAGTTGAATTATTATTGAATTTGTATAGAATATTAGATCTGAAATGTAACTTTAGTTTCCCGCAGACTAAGGAAGATGGTCTGTTTTGCCTTTTGTCTATTTTAATGTAAATGGTGGGGTTAACTGACCAAGAAAGTAAAACAGGTGTCCGAAGTTGCTACGATGAGGGAAAACGAACAGCTGAAACATTGACAATGGATTATCACAGAGGTGCAGAAGTTGAGGTTTGTGTTTTTTTTTTAACCCATAGTCCAGATTAATGTTTACTGTACTTGTTGATAATGTAGACTTCATAGATACTGTAATTGTAACTCCTCTAGTACTACATTCTCAAGAAATATAGGACATTTGTCACCTAACGGTGTGGCCTACTGGTCAATGAAGCAGGATGAGAACCATGAATTCTCGAGTTTAAATTCCAAGAGATACAAAAACATAAGTGATATCTTACCATTTGTTCACTACGTGACACATGTTGTTGGTGTGAGGTGACAGGTTTCTTGTGTAATTAATCGAGGTGCGAGGAAAAATAAAATTAACAATCACTCTGGAGCCAACTGTTTTATTCCTCTATTGCGCATGTACTTGATCATCGATAAATGTACTTTGTATCTAGTGTTTTTAAATAATGTACTATCGGTGTAGTTTAATCTATGATAGCAAGTTAGCTACCGTTTTTATCAGGTTACTAATTACTGTTTATCATAGATATGTATCTGAAATTACCTGTTAAGTAATTTGCTGGTAAAATTGTGTCGATGTACCTATGTTGTTACAGGTGAGAATCGCTAGGATCTTTAACACTTATGGACCTCGTATGTGTATTGATGACGGTCGCGTTGTCAGCAACTTTGTCGCTCAGGTGACTCCATTATTTAAATATAAACGTAAAGTTAATGGATTCTTAAACTAAGCAACAAAAAGCTTATATAAAATTTGTTTACAGGCTTTAAGGAAAGAGCCTTTGACAGTTTATGGTGATGGGAAACAAACAAGAAGTTTCCAATTTGTTTCAGATCTGGTACTTTTCTCTCTGTTCTTCGTTTTTTTTAAAGCTTTTTTAATACGTTACCTTATTAGTTTTATATGCATTCTTTCGAAGTGGCTTTCAAATGTAAGATTCTTTAATAATTTGACTTGCCATCTAGCTTACAGTTTACAACATGATTAGAAAATAAATAAATTAATATCTAAAGTAGGGTCCCCCTACTCTGTTGCAAGGTAAAATATTGTAGTGTGGAAGCACATGCCATGTCTAAGTAGAAGCCAGATACCTGGGACCCGTATTTTTATTTCTATGTACTCCTTCTGTCTCAATTTACGAGATGTAGTTTTGATTAGACACGGAGTTCAAGAAATATGTGTGAAGACTTTGCAATGTTCCGAAGTTATGCTTAAAAAGAGTGTACCTTTGTGGAACTTTTATCAAGCAGTAAAACAGTAATAAAAGTATAAAAACCATGGTTTGTGACCTTGATATAACATAAGAAGGAATCTAAACTTGCTTTATTTTGGTTAATGTGAAGGTTGAAGGCTTAATGCGGTTGATGGAAGGAGAACATGTCGGACCCTTCAACCTCGGAAACCCTGGTGAATTCACAATGCTTGAACTTGCTAAGGTATGTAACGACACACTTCTAAACATCCAACTTTGATGTTGTGTTTCTTTTGCATTAGCATTTTACATTGTCGTCAAGCTACAAAATCAGATTTCCGAGGAAAGGATAGAATGTACACCGATAAAATCAGTTTCATACGGCAATCATTTTCAGTCTTAAATCTAAGTTAGAAGTGTCTGAGCTTCATCATATCCACAGCTTCAGACATATGTCAAGTATTTCCAATGTGGGCTCTGTGATACTTTTACCATTTTGTTGACACATTGCCGTCTTTAATTGAATGCTGCACACAGGTGGTCCAGGAAACCATTGACCCAAATGCACAGATTGTACACAAACCAAACACAGAAGATGACCCACACAAGCGAAAACCTGATATCTCAAAGGCTAAAGAGTTACTTGGTTGGGAACCGAAAGTGGCTCTTAGAAATGGTTTGCCTATGATGGTTCAAGACTTCAGGCAACGTATTTTCGGTGATCACAAAGAAGAAAGTGCAAAGATCACCACAGCTTAATAGAAAAGAAAAGTGTGTTATGTTTGGATATTTGTTAAACTTGGTAAGGGGTGAAACGCACGCGAAGAAAAGACAGACTCTCTTGTGTTGATGTTAGTTTCAAGCAGAAGTGCAGGCAGCAGAAGACTGAGCTGAGCTCCCCATGTACTTCTTTTGAATAGTTGGTTCTTTGTCAATTTTGCAATTCTATTATTAGTATTATTATCCTTTTGTTAACAGTTGATGTAGTAGACCAACTTTCATTATTCTCATAAGAATAAAACTGGTACGTATTTTCCCCAAACTTATTTTGAAATCCTCATCTTGCTCACAGTGCAATATTTGTATGCGACTTCAATATATAATATATGCACACACACACTAGGCATGTTACTTGTGCTTCGAACGGGATTGAACTCCTTTATTAAGCTATCAGTAATATTTGTGGACATACTAAATATTGTCTTAACATTTTATCTTAAAGCAAAACTTAAAACGCTTACATAAGCATAAATTAATGATTATTAAAAGACATATCAGGGTTGTAACAATGGAACAAAACAAAAAGGAAAAGATGACCCTATAACTTTCGAGATTTAAAAGAATAGATCCTCTCAGGATAGAACATTCTAATCGCCAGTGCATCGGTACAAATACAATGGTGTAGTAAGCTACTCAACAGGAGCAGAGTACAAGAATATTCTTTTGTACAGAAGAAGAAAAAGTTGATGAAAATGCCCACATATAGCCAACAAAATGTAGTGTCAACAAATAATTATTGTGTTTTATCAAAAAGGTCACCTCTTTGAATAGTTACAGTTTTTAGGAACGGTCACAATCTTTCGAAACCTTTCATAAGATTACAACTAATCATAAAAATCACAAATTTTTCATTTCATGAAAGAGGAAGACTAATTTTGAAAATAAATAAATATATATATACCCATAAATGACCTACCCAATGTGGGACTATCCTACGCAGAACCAAATTTAGTTAGGCTCCAATGTGAGCATCAAACACCCCGTGGAAAAACAAAAAAAAGGTAGATATAAAGAATAATTAATGATTAATCTAAAAAATAGCCATACCAAATCAATTAAACTAAAAATAACCAATAAAAGTATAAATACCGACTAGAAAAAGTAAACAATATGAACCCGCTTCTTCCAAAATTAAATTAGTGATGCACAGCATAACAGCCAAGGGTAATAATTTACTCTTGATATCTCCGTGCCTCTCAGTTTCAAACTCTCGATATTGCATTTGTCCAACCAATGCATGTGCCAGAACTAGACATAGTTAAATAGACAAGCACGCACGCAAATGGACAATGTATCTGGAGTTAATGCAAGACATTTACCGTACATATTAGCTGGTCATAGGATTCAACATACACAAAAAGAACGTTAAACTCCAACGTCTACAATAAGTTTGTGAAGAAGACAACAGTATATAGCATACCAGAACATCAAAATCTTATATCAAGTCTTACAGCAATCAAAGGTGGTGTTCTGCCTAGCCAAATTCCCGAATACGAAAGGTTATACAGAGCTGGTCCAAATCCTAGCTGCTTACAAGTTTTGCTCCAAAGCACAGAAATCCAATTCACCTGCAGTACACAAGTGTATTGAATTACTACCAACGATCAGATAATTAAATACAGGCAAACAAAAATGTGGGAACACCAAGGGAAAAATTAAGAATGTGCATAACCACGCAGAAATGCATTTCAAGTAGAAAAAAGGAAGAGGAAATGGAACATTTTTGTATGCAGACAGAAATATGTCCAAAAACAACAAACCCCAGAATGAATCCCAACAAGTGGGGTTTGGTGAGGAGGGTAACGTGTACACAAAACTTTCCCCTACCTTGTAAGGTAAGAGATGATGTTACCGATAGATCTTTTGCTCAACAAGAGATAAAAGGGAAGCAGTGAAAACAATATATGTTCTCATGCTCTTCCTAATCCCATGCACTGCTCTAGCAGGAGAGTTTTTCGAGCATGAGGTTAGTTCTTTCAGTACCATTTTTACAGTCTTCATACTTCATTAGCTAAACTTGGAGAATAGAACTTGCAGATTTTAATCCACTAGTTTGTTTCCTGATCCCAACCTTGAGCTTCCTATCATATGTATACACATTTTTCTGATATTTATAGGACCGTTATATTTCATTTATTATAGATCTTCATAGTTCATCAGAAAAGACAATTATTTAAATGCTAAGAGTTAATCATTTTTGAAGTTCCAAATTTTATTTATGATAATAAATTGATAAATTTCACAATAATGGATTCAACAAATATTACTTAGCATTTACAGTTCTTATATACCAAACATTTGATTACATAATAGCAAGTTAAAAGGATATTGCACTTCAAACATGGACCGATTAAAGGAACTAGCTCATAATTCAAAGAAAATTACTCCAACCACTATGTCAAAGATCCAACAGTACCTCTCTACTTGGGATTTCGGAGGACAATGATCACAGAATCTCCCCGAAGGAACATCTTGCTGATAAACCTATCTTTGTTAACAGCAACAGCTTTCTTTTTTCCTTTTCCAGTCTTGGGCACCTGAAGAATAAACATAAACAACTTTGTTAAGTGGAGTCTTTTTGTACAAGTTTCAAATCCAAGACACATTGCCCTTAGGAACCTGAAGAATAATATAAACAATCTTGGTAACTGGAGCTTTTTGACGCAAGATACAGATCCAAGACACAGTACACATTGTCCCAAAAAGTTGATTAAGTCAAGAACAAACAAACCTCAGTCCACATTTCTCTAACATTTTCAAGCACCATATTGCAGTGACGATCAAATGCTCTCACACGACCAAGAAGTTTCCTGTTGTTCCTACAGTTGATGAGCACCTAGATCCAGAAAAAATATCTGTAAGATAACAAGCACAAAGCTGATGCCTTCCACATACAAAACCGAAGCTTGCATCTTTTTCTATAGTATTTAAATCTAAGATTAATGAGGAAGTATACCGGCATGACTTTAGAAAGTAAATTGTCAACATAAACAAGGCTCCAGGATAGATTTTATCTCTCTTTTTAACAATTAAAATTGATAAATAAACACGACATGAAGAAAGACACAGTTGTAGGTGCTAAAGATATTAGATACCTGTGTGTTATTCTTAACACTCATCATGAGGACAGAAAGTGGCCCAGTATTGAACTCCTCTTCCTCATTTTTCCCTTGCTAGACAAAAGATCCATAGGCAAACATAAGACATCTTTCACAAAATCTGATAAGCAAATCATATTCACTGGGACTGATAAGGTTCATTCCTCTATCACACCAACATAGAAGGGCATACACTTTTTCACTATGTACTTAAGCTAGATAATCTACCAATTATACACTCTTTCACTATGTGCTTAATCTAGATAACTTTGAAGCAAAGCACTTTGACATCGGGAAGGCAGATAAGAAGCAACACAAATGGAAAATGAACAACAAGAGTACATGTATAAATAAACATACCAAGAATAAAAGACGAAATGTCAATAGGATGTCTGTTAAAGGAGAACTACAAAGTTTAGACCTAAGCACTTTAGGCATCGGGAAGGCAAACAAGAAGCAACTCAAATGGAAAATGAACAAGAGTACATGTATAAATAAACATACCAAGAATATAAGAAAAATGTCAATAGGATGTCTGTTAAGGGAGAACTACAAAGTTCGGACCTAGCTTCTGGGTTATCCAATGTGGTAAATGAGAAAAACTGACATAACACTTGTGTGAAGGTGGGAACAAAACAACTGTAGAAAATAAATTCTACTAATTCAACTAATAATTTTTACACTTGATAGGTTCTAGTTTTTACAGAAAAATTCATCCTAGCTACATTGTTATTTTAAAGTTCTAATTGATTTTGTCATTTGTTTTGAGTGGTGAACTCAAACGACTTAACCAAAAAAAATTCAATGACTTGATGTTATGTGCTGAAAAATATTCTACAGATCAAACAATTCAATGATCTTGCTTTGAAAAGGGAGGAATAAACATATTCTCCATATGATAAAATAAAAGATGTATGCTAGAAACTTTTCAGTTGTAACGTGTAAAGCAGGATCAAGGCTACCAACAAAAGAAATCTAATTGAATGCATCGCATTGAGGTGAACAGAAAGGAAAATGAAAACAAGTACTAAGCAGTAGACAGCCCCTAAAACACAAAATAGATCACAACACAGATTATGCCAAGGAAAAAATGAGAAAAATAAACAATGAGAGCTTTGTATAGGGCAAAATACTAGCAAAGTAAGCTAACTTACAGGGGCATCCTCTTCCATTGGTCGACTGCAAAAGGGCACAAATAGAAAAGAAAAAGAAAAAGAAAAACAATTAGAAACTTCCACTTACTAATATTTGGGTAACACTAAAATCAACAGGAATAGAGAAATACATCAGCAATGAACAACAAAAACATGAGACACTGACCTAGTTTTTTCTTAATTCTATTTGTACATCTTACAGCCTTGTTATCCTAGTATTCTAGACAATATAAGGGTTCTATTACTGATGTGCACGGAATAACATAGGTTTTAAGCTTGGATATAGTAGAGAGTGAACAAAAAGAACTAAGATCAGTAGTAATAAAGGGCTAGAGAAGACTGAATTACTCGAAAATCCAACTTTACAATTGTTTAGCTACATGAAACCCAATTAGCATAGTGTTTAAACTGCATATAGAACTCGAAAAAAGAAACATTCCAGGCCTTCACGCCAAGCTAGTTGCCTTCAGTTATATGAATCTACTCACTCTAATTTAAACTTCCAAAAGCACGCAATACCCAAAAAAAAAAAAACTACACAAAATTAGTCCAGAAAACAGCTAAAATTCTTCAATTTCTCATCTCCTCGTCCAATAACTTACTTTACCTAGGGCAAATTATCTACTTCTTTGATTAACAATAACATTACATAATCTACTAAATAGGTTACTGCAATGACAAGAAAAAATCAAACAGAGAAAATTGAAGAACTTCAAATGAACAAAGGCAAAGTGTAAAATAGCAGTAAACCATTACCTCATCTTCGATCAAGCAGAAAAAATTGAAGAGCAACAAAGAAAAGGGGGCAAAAGAGCTAGGGTTTAAAGAGGGTAAAGGGAAAACGGTGAAGTGAAAAATAAATTTCACGTTCGGCGCTCTAGTTCAAGCGAGACTTATGGGCTTGGGCCGCTTTATACAAACAGATTAAAGCCCAAAATCCTCCAAGAAATTTACAAACAACAACAATATTTTACGAGGTCATTTCGTAAAATGTAAAAGAATAGTGTTGATTATAGTGTATTGGTAATACTGACATTAATAATATTGATGTTCGTTATGTTGAAATCAATTCTTTCGTAGGTTTGATTTTGATACGCTAAACATAACATGCATTGTATATTTATTAAATAAATATTACTATTTTGTGGTGTAAAATAAATGATAAAAGTTTGTGCGGCGATAAATCATTTCATTAACGATAAAATTAACTTTTGAAAGTTAAGTTATTACCATATATAGAAATATGACATTCATTTTTGTACTGGCTAAAGTAATATAAACTGGGACATAAGAGGAAATTGTTTACAAAAATATCATCCTGAATCTACTGGAAAGGATGTGGAAAATGTTTTACTAATATAATTTATCTAAATTTTTTAATTAAATCATTATCTAAAATATCTCTCGTTAAAATGTGAATATGAATTTATTAAATTTTTTTGAATCACTAACAAGTTGAATTAACTTTTTATCTTTTTAACTTGAATGACTCCATATAAAAATATATGTACAAGAGAGATATAAGTAATAAATTTTAGCGTACGATAATACCCATTCTACATTCTATTTATTTTTATTTGTTTGTTAATGTTTGATAAATTAATTGTTTTAGATCAATTAAAGTGTTACTTTAATAGCCAAAACAAACATTTTCTTGATAATACATTGGTTAAATATTTTAATATTAACTAGAATTTCACTTTAATAGTTTAAATCAATTTTGTTATCTAAATGTGAATTACAATGGATCATCTATATAATAATACATCTATGGATAAGGAACCTTGGGGCGAGGTAGTTGTGACTCCTTCACGTATAACGCAGACAGTGGTCTAGCCAGAAATTTTATGAAAGATGTCTAAAAATCTCATAGCTTGTAGAAATAATTTAAAGAGTGAATGTACTTAAATTTGTAAATCAAACTATATAACATTAATAATTAATCTTTTTAATTAAAATACACCAAAATTTTTAAAATCAAACTACATAATATTTAGTTTTATTGTTCACGTTTATCTGATAGGAAGTGAACCAACAAAGAAAAAGAGAGTTATTTCAGTTTAGAGTGAAATCACGTTTATGCTTCAAAATTTCACAAACCTTTGATGACCAACAACGAGAAATGAAAAATAATGAATATAATCAAACGAGTTATAATAAAAGAAATTTATATAAAGTATTTTCATTTTTAGTAGCTTTATGGAATAAATAAATAGAATTTGCTTATTAACTTTAAATTAAATAATTATTTTTAAATTTTATTTAAAATTTTAATAAAAAGAATAGGATTTGCTTATTAACTTTAAATTAAATAATTATTTTAAATTTATTTAATTTTTTAATGAAAAGAAAAAAATCAAACTCAAATAACGAGAATCGAACCCGTGCACTGCACGTTGCAAAGAACTTAGCAAGAGTTGAAAATTAAAACCACTAAGCTAGAAAAAAATTATTAGGATGTCCAGCATGTGTTATTTAACCATTTAAATTACTATTTTACTTATAAATACAGTGTAATTTTCTAATGAAGGGTGATACCCTAGCCAAAGGGTAGCTACGCCCCTAAGTGTAAGGAGTTTGAGGAGTGAAAATAACTTTTAATGTCTACATTAAAATAAACGGTTTATATGAAACGTGCAGCAAATAGTTTATCCTGATACAAAGATTAGAAGCTATTTAGGTGCGATATTTTCTCAAATCTCGCTAATGTGATGTTTTATGCTTCGAGTTGTCTATCTAATTATTAATTATGTTAACCTATTTATGTGTTACATCATTTTGTCATCAACTTAGGTGCTAATTTACTTCATTAAACCATTTTACTTGGTGTATTATTGATTGATTTTTTTTGGATCAATTTAATGTTATAGTTAATTTATACATAACCTGATTGAGCAAAAAGGAACAAGACTACCAAGTGTAACCATCATTGAGCAACAAGTTTACACAAACATTAAGATATCATAAATAACTTAAAAGATTTTTCATCTTACAATATCTGGAAAACAATCTTTTTTTTTATTTTTTGAAGCAATTCCGCTAGGTAAGGTGTGCCAAGGGCTAGTTTTATTAATAAAGAGAAAAGTACAAGCAAGGGGGCTAAGCCTTACCTTACTGACATCAAACCTCTACTAATTAACAAGCATAAAAAAAATAAAAACTAGAAAAAACTAGATGTTTCATGACCATCGTAGAGTTTATAATACACTCTGTGATGATACTACTACAACAAATGAGGATGCTTAAATAATGCAAAAATATAAAATCTAAGAATAAAGCTAGGTTATCAACCTCAAACTTCATTTTATATTTGTAAGAATTTAAAAGAGTTGGATTGGCCGTGTAAAGTAACCTGAAGTATTTCCCTCGTCTTCATCATCAAATATGTCCAACAAAACTTCATAGTGTAAAACATGTTATTTTCCACTTCCTTGATAAATAATAGTAGTAACATTTATGCCACCGTAACGCGAATGAACAAATGAAGGAGATGCAACACGCCATATCTATCGATCAAGTTTCTACATAGATGAATGATGATGCATTCGACGTCCTTTCAATCCACACAGATAATTAGCTTGGGGACGCGTTCTATGTGGTTTTGTTTCTTTCATTGTTGCAGGTGAAGAAACTGTGTGCATCTCATATGGAGGAGTAGATGTAGCTCGACAAACTGATCTCTCGATTAAACTAGCATCATCAGTATTCTCTCCAATTCGCTTGTCAAGCCACGAGATGATATCTGAAAATACGATTTCAATGTTTTCTTCTGGCTCACCATATGTCAAACCATGCCACATTCCTGGATAGAGTTTTATAGTCTTGTCTTTGCTACTCGCTTGCTCGTATAAAGCCTTACTTATTTCTGGATCAGTTACTATGTCTGCTTCCCCATGTAACACTAAAAATGGTACAGTGACCTGTCGAAACATTTTCAACTACACATCATTTCCAGTTTCCAATTTGTCGGAATGATTCAATTATTGTTTACATGGAAGACGGTTAGGTAATAGTTACCTCGTGCAAACTTTCCTCAAGGTGCATGCTGGTTCTTAGCATTTCCAAAGCTGTCTTTAGTCTTGGCTTTGCCTGATAAATTAACTTGTTCTCGCGTACCTACACTTGCAAAATGACAAGAAATGGACATCATGTTTTGATGGAGGACAAGAATTGGATGCCGCACATCATTAATACTTGGAAGCTAGCAAATGTTGCATATTAACTTAACAATTAGCCTCACCTCTTCCCTTTTAGCGGGGTCCTTGAAGGCCGAATCAATGACATCCTTCGTAGGGACTATCTTCCATCTTGGTATGACATCCTCCACTTTAGTTAGTAAGCTTATAACCACAGGATGTGGCTTCACCTTCTCAGATATCTGGTGATTTTGCAATGCATTAGCAACACCATAACCGACTTCCAATGGTCCCTCAATACTAAATGCAAGCACTAAAGCATATATATTACAGTAAATGAGTTGAGACTAAAAATCTCAATAGGCCTACCTTACACATAGGTGCAACCAGAAGAGCACCATGCCAAAAGGAAGGATCCTTCTTGTGTGTTAAAAGAACCACGGCCCCTCCCATCGACTCCCCATACAGAAACCGTTTTTTCTCTCTATACTCCTCCTGCGCTGATTTTCAAGAGAACGGGCATTTTAGCAAGAGGATAACAAGTCTGAAGCTTTTTAACAATTGTAAGATGTAACCACACCTATCAGGCTGAAAAATATTCAACTTAAATAAAGCTACTCCAAAAAAATCCCAAGCGAAAGGAAAATCAAAGATGGATTATTCGTCACTGTGACAGCTTCTGAGGACAGGTGGTCTATACTTAACTGATAACAATGAGGGTTAGACTACTTGTGAACCAAGAGGGCATTTGGTAGCTTACCACAAACTGACTTGAAAAACTCGCTGCAGTCATTGACAATGTTGTCAAACTTTTTGATGTAACAGCGCGCACCCGCTGATCGTCCATGACCTTCATAATCTATTCCAAACACCGCATATCCATTATCTGCCAGCTTTGTCCCAACACCTATCCATAATAGTACAAATGTACAATATCTATGTTAAGTTGGATCTGTGCCACGAGCTTTCACAATTCTATTGTGCACAAGAAAGAGCATCAATCTATTGGCTTCATGCACGCATACGTAGCAATTGTGTGAGACTCTCCTTAGGTATATGGGGCTAGACAAAATTACAAACTTGATTTCTCATGTCACTCAACTTTTAATTATGATCTCAGAAAGTTACCATCGTTGTTGAAGAAAATTGAAATCAAGAATATAAATGACTTTTTGAGATAATAACTATAAGTTGAGTGACCATATGAGAATTCAACCGAAGATTCCTCCAACAGTTGGTTGAACCACTCAAGACAGATGGATTGAGCAACGTCAAACACTGTAAAGTCACAACAGTATTTCAGTTATGTGTATAAGGTAATATTCCCATCTCCAAGTCCCACCTACTATTCTTTTTTTGAAAAACAGAAATAGAAGGAAAAGCAAATGTTTGATGACACATCATTTGTCAACAGAAAAACTTGGTAGAGGTTAGAGAAAGAATGCTAATACTCAAGGTGGTCCAGGTCAGAACAAAAAACTCCAAAATAGACTAGCAGCTAAAATGCCCTGGTCCAAGAATAAGAAAACCAGAAGCTTTTCTCACTGGAAGCCAAGTTGAACAGGTCAAGTAACATTTCAGAATATCTGTTTTCATGATAGTCGTGTCCGAGCTAGTTCACACGCACCTCCTCGACTATTCTTCTGGCACCTACTACCTCATACCAACAGAGGTACAAGGTAACTTTGTTTGTCAAGGCTTAAGCAACATTTTAAAATATATTTCATTTTTCTTGTTTACTTTTTTCTTTTGAATAGTCAAAGTCTTAAAGTTAGATGACTCTTAAATGATTTCAGATGTACCTATCATACTTACCTACCATTAAAATCTATGTTATGTTTTAAACTTTTATGATTTGACTTGTTAAGTTGAATTCAAAGTGTCCCACAAATTTTGGTGTGTGAAGCAATCTTTAATTGAGGTTACTTATAGGGCCCAACTAATTTGCTAACCTAATTAATCTATCAAACTACCAAGATAGGACTTTTAATTTTATTATGTTTCTCAATAGTCAACCAACCTACCAGCAAACCATTAATCCTCCTTATTTTAGTAGGCAAACAATGAAGTTCCAACATAGCTGTTAATTAGCAAATTAACCAAAAAAGGACAAGAAACAGACTAATCATGCAGCTGTAAACCATATAAGGATGTTATTCAAGGGTAAAAATTACTTTGTTTCAGCAAATCTATAGTACCTTCAGTATGAGAGGATCAGTATGTTAGGTGAGTTTTCAGTCTGGCATTCAATTTGAGAACCATTTTTCATTGCATCTTTAACTACTAGCTCCTAACAATTGCATTATTATATATCACCAATAATTGTGCCCTATAAAAAAGATATTCTTGTATAATAATATCCCACAACCAGATAAACATAATGCACATACTGCCAAGATAGCTAACATGAAACTCCACTTCAATCTCAAGCAAGCCAGTTGGCTATAGGAATCTTCACTGTCCATGTCGCTCTATTTAAGATCATCTTTATCGAATATAAAACAAAATAGAGACTGAAAAAGTATTAGAAGTTCTCAACAAAATAGGTAAATGACAAGATATGGGCACCAACTGAAACTCCTCTAAATTATTGTATTCAGCCAACTGTTCACAAATATATATAAAAAAAAAGGACTTCTAAAAAGATATGATAAGAGACATAAATTTTACTGGTATGGTTGGTCACCTAAAATAAAAATATAGGCAAGTGTAGCAGGAAAATGGCCCATATTGTACAACACTAAAATTAAGGTCACCTCACCACATAAATGGACCCCCAAGACCAACAAGGGTTGTAGTGGAGTGCTAAGTTCTCCTTCATTCTTAACCACAGCTCGGGTTCAAGTGTCCTAGCTACAGAATACACTTTGTTAGGAAACGCTTTATCCCTATTGTTGGACTTCTGGCGAGAATCCAAATTTAATCGGGATTCAACTGAGTAATCAACAAAGAAAAAGAAATGAACCCCAAAAGCATAAAAAGTGGGTTCCTTTTTCACTGTTACTCTGTGACAAACTCAACAGGAAGAAAAAAGATGGTAGAAGTAAAACAATCTGTTGAATGACATATATATCAAGTCACAAGAAGTAGGAGGAAAAAGTTATGACATGCATTGATGGCACTAGAATCCGATTCAAGATTTAAACTTTATGTGTTCAAAGTTTAACTACGAATTCATATTCATTATTTACCATACTTCAAAAGTATTGAATTCATATGAATCCGATTATCCATCCAAACATTAAAACCACAAGGAATACAAACATTTCTACAGAAAAGTTGGCCATGAAAGTGAAAACAAATTAAAAGAGGAAACATTTATTACTATACCTCTCATGAATCTACTGCATTCCATGCCATAACCTACAACAACAACGACATCATTAATCAATTTGTTAAATCAAATTTCAACAAAAACCAAAAAAAATAAAAAATACAAACCATGGCAAAGGAAAACAAGAGCTTTTGGAGAAGAAAAGGGCAACCATCTACAAGTGAAGAGTTGTACACCTCTTGAATTCCTTATAAATACCTAATGCCATTGATGTAAGTAAAGACACAATTTTTATTAAGAAAAACACCATATTGTACAAAGTAAAGAAGAAAAATATGCATGCTCATTGAAGAAATAAAAGCAAAAAGAACAAAAACCCACCTCATGATATTCAACACCCATTGTATATTTTCAGAAAAAATAACCAAATCCCAACTCAGAAATGTGACTCAACATTCATGGGTAAGTAACAGATCTGTGTATTATGGCCTTATAGATGCAATTATTTTTACAGAGAAAAAGTGATTATTGATACGATAAAAGTATAGTAAGATATTGAATTCTTGGAAAACAGGGAGAGGGATAAAGTGGACCTGAGAAGTTGGAATATATACGGAAAGATATAAATAGATAAATATATAAGATATGATGAGGAGAAGTGTATTCGGGGTGGTTTTAACCTTATATTTATATTGAAGTACGATTAAATTAAAATTTGTAATTTAATATTTTTTTGTATACTAAAAAGTTTAAATTTAAAATTTCTAATTTAGAATAAAGTAAAAATTACTGTATACGCAGAAAGATTTAAACTCGAAATATTTTATTTTCAAAAAGATTTGGATCTAAAAACTCTTTATATTCAAAAGACTCAAACTCGAAATCTCTAATTCAGAATGAAGTAAAAATGACTCAATACTCGAATAGATTTGTAGTTGAAACTTCTTTGTAAAGATTTAAATTCAAAATCTTTAATAAAAATAAGCTGCTAATATTTAAAAAAATTTAAACTCGAAATATGTTAATAAATGTATTTTTTTATTTTGATTGATAAAAGGAAGCTTCCAAATTTGTGAGGTAACGTGGCTGACTGGCTAAGCCCATCCTTTTGCTCTTCTCCAGAAGTTTAGATTTCTATCATTGTTAAACATACGTACGTGTAAACATTTTAATTCTCATCCACTTAGATTGCGATGCAGTGATTGAATTATTTTATCGTTATTTAAAACTTTTGGATCTAAATTCTAAAAGCATCATCTTAAAATAAGTTTTGTAGAACACAATTCAAATTTAATCGAAATTATATGAATTCTAAAATTGAATATAAAAATTAAAAAAATATTTAATCCTACAATTCAATTTATAAAGAACTATGTGTTTGATTGTTAGTTAAATATTTAAATATTGATTAGGTATTTAAATTTGAGTGTCTAGTTTTATATATATATATATATATATATATATATATATATATATAAAATTGAAAGATAATTAATACAAAAATGATAAGTTTATTTTATTATTTTTTAATATAATAAGTTTATTATTTTAAATAATACTTAATAATAAAAATGAAACAAATATAACATATATTATATTTTAAATTAAACAAGTTAAAAAATATAATTATAAATAAACAAATAAAAATAAACGAAGAAAATAGTTATATAATGTAACCCAGAATATATATATATATATATATAGATGGACATATTTGTTTTCTTTGTGTCTTGGATGTCCAACGTATATAGAATGGACATCTTCTTTTCTTTCCTTTAGTTATTTTTTACTAGAATTATTGAAAATATAATTTTTTGGTAATTCAGTTATTTGGGTTTGAGACTTTTATATTAAAGGTCTCAAAGTTGAAAATTTTTTGTCATTAAAAATAAGAAATTTATCTTTTATATTGAGTTTATTGTACATGAGCAAGAATTTTAATCTGTATACATCTAAATGAAAACATATCAAAAATATATAAATTATATTTAGACTATATTAAAAATAAATTATTATCAAAATATGTGATATAGTAGTGAACAAATTGTCCCTTTTGTAATTAAAGGTCTTTGATGTATATAAATTTCTTTGGTAGAAAGTAAAAATCTAAAATTATAAATTTATTTTAATGACCTTATCTTCCTCCAATTTGTCTTTCCCATCTTTATCACGAATCCCAATGTTTTGTATATTTAATTTTATCTATTAATTTTGCCCATTCTTTTGCTTATCCATTTAATATGCGACATCAACTAATTTAGCCATTTCCCCATGTGTGCATTCCATTCCACCGGCCACCCTTTTAAAAAAAAGAAATTGTTTATACTCGTAAGTTTAGAATATATATATTGCGAAGATAACGATATTGAGTAGAGTCGTCAATATGAATTACATTTGTTGGGTTTAACTGAATTAATTTGAAATTTATTAGGGTTGAATTATGATTTTTGGAGTTCATTTGGGAAAAGGATTTTTTTAGCCCGACTTGAATAAGTCTGCTTTTGTGGAGCTTGAAAAATATTGATAGGGCCGGCTCGTGGATCAATAAAAATAAATTAAAAATATAATATAATATTAAATTTTAAAATTAAGAAAGTCCAAACTCAAAACAATTAGTATTAATATTTCTATTTAGATATTTATATTTTTACTTTGAAAGAAAACTTAATAAGTATTATAAAAATAATTTTAATTGTGAATTTGATTAAAAAGTAGTAACATTAACATCATGTAATATTATTTTTGTCGATATTTATGATATATTTTTAAATTATAATTTACAATTTAATTTAAAAATTTTAAATTAATATGATTTCTAAAAAAGTGGACTGGCCCGACAAGCATGTAGCCCACGTACTTGTGGATTGAGCCGGCCGTTTTCTGGCCCACACCAAAAAAGGGGCTAGCCCGGCCTGACACGTAAAGTGTCCAAGCCTGTATGGGTTAGCTCGGATGGGGTGGGCTAACCCATATAAACAGCTCTAATATTGAGATAGTTATGTTAATATATTAGGATTGCTAAAATTTAAAATGAAATTATTTAAAGGAGATTGAAAATAATTTTTATAACGAATATGATTTAAAAAAATGAAACTAAGATGATTTTGACATATGCAAAGAAGATGTGTTGACGTTTTCGTGAGGAAGTACGAGAGGGGGTACATATAAGGTAATGCAAGGATCGAAGAAGGATTGAAAAAAAAGCGGTTTGACATGACATGACGTAACTTCATATTATTGAAGACATGTATAACTTTAGATCGAAATTGGCGGAGGTTAAGTATTAGGGTAGAAGGTTGGTTAGGTTGGAGTGTTGCCTTGTTGTATATAGGTTTAAGGCTTGGTAGTGTTTGTAGTACTACTAACACTTTTAGTTTGCGTGTATTAATTGTGTTTTGACTATCGCACTATTTTGTTGTTGTTATTGTTTCTTTCTTGTAGGCTTTACACTCTTTTTTTAGTTACGGGCCATATTTTCTTTTTCTTTTATCTTGATTGGATTTAATTTGATGTAATTGAGCCAACTTTTTCGAGAAAACAACCTCTCTACTTTTATAAGATAATATCATCATAATAATAAGATTAGTAAATGCATTACCCTTTTTAGGCTTATACTGAATAATTTTTTTACTAAATATGTTATTATTATCGGACTTTTTGTTCATTTTTAAAATATATAATTTAATAGCTCCTTCATAAATTTCACATATTTTTTATAAAAAAAATATAGATACGTAAGTTTAATTACAGATCAAATAAAAAGCTTAAAAAAGAAAAAACGTATATTTTGAACACATGTGCACGTAAGACCAACTGAGCGAAATACATTTTATTTCTAATATTTTATTAAGTGGATTAATTATTGGATAACTTAACAAATTAAAACATAATAAATACAATTCAAAAAATATAAACTCAATTAATTTTGCATTGACTTGTCAATAATCTCTAAAGTTCATATGTCAAATTCAACTACAAATTAACGATTGAAAACCTCATTCATCAACTCAAATCAAAAGAAAGAACACTATAAAATTTATAAAATAATTACAATTTTTTAAATTTGTAGTAGGCTGGATCGAATTTATAGGCAAAATACGGGGTATGTGAACCAATGATTTTTTCAATTAATTATGCGTTTTATCTAGTTATCTATGTCTTTTTCTGATATGTATTATATAATATTATCTGTTGACACTCATGCTACAAAAAGATTAAATGGTATACTTGAATATTAAGTTATTTACCAAGAGAATCACGTACGGATTCTCACTTCATACACGTTTCTCCCTTTTTAAGCAATGTAATCATATTCTAGAAAATCTGAATCCGCTAAAGTATAAAAATCTCGATTCATTTATCGTTCATCGTTTGATTTTTCTCAGGATATACAAGACTTTTCTTCAGTTCTTTGGGATGGGCTGTAGAGTGATCCAAACGGGCCTTTTAATTCTTGAGGCCCATTAATTTGAAGGAAAGTGAATTTTTTTTGTTCACATCTCATTTCTATTTTTTAGAGAAAAAAAATTAGGAAATACTTCATTCATTTTTATTTATTTGATATTTAAATTAAGTATTGAATTTCTTTCTCCCCGTTTTAATAAATTTAAAAAATTATTGTTTAAATTAATAGTAATCAAATTTAGAGTTCTAAAAAATCTTAAATAAATTACATATAACATACAAAATCATTGTGATATCAAATTATCAATCTCTTGAATAAGAGATTTTATTTGATAAGATCAAATATATTTTCGAAGAGACTAAATTGCTAATAAAAGAAATTATTAGCAATTTTATATAATAAAAAGTTTCTAAAAAAACGTTTTTAAACTTACGTAATCCATTAGATTTTAATCCGAGGCCACCAATTTTATTAATTCATTTTCCGAATTAAATAGTAGAATAATTAATAAATATGATAATTTTATGTATATATTGTCATTGATAAATTTTATATATATTATCATTAACAAAACCAAAATTCAAAAATGAATATTTCTTCCTTTAAACATGAAATATTTAATTAAATTTTACACGAATCAAAACTAAAATTTATCAACAATTAGAATCCAAAAATGTTATTGGTGAATGCCTCAAGTTAGCAACGCCTTGCTAGCGAAAGCAAGAAACTTATCTTCTGGGTCAAACTTGTTTAATATAGTTATTATTTTTGCAAGCTATTGAAATATAAAATTTACCATATATGCACCCAAATAATAGCGACGGCGAGTTCTAAGTCATCACATCACAAGTGCTATTGGCCTATAACTTAAAAATGAAACGGGTAAAATTTGTTTAGGGTCGGGGCGACGGGTCAAATAGGAAGAGGAACGAGGAAAACCCTAATTAAATATAATCATCCACTTCCATACACTCGCAGTCGGCCGCCGTCGAATTTCTCCCGTATGTATTTTCCAACTTTTTCTCCGGCGATGAACATGAGCTTTGTGTTTGAGATCTGACGATTTTTGTTTTGTTTTCAGTATTTGAATAGCAGCAGAAGAGAAATCAAGAGCGTAAAGATGAGCCGAGCAGCAGCAGCAGTGAAGGGCGGGAAGAAGAAGGGGGCAAGCTTCGTCATCGACTGTTCGAAGCCAGTGGAGGACAGTATTATGGAGATTGCTTCTCTTGACAAGTTCCTTCAAGAGAGAATTAAGGTTGGTGGAAAAGCTGGTGCACTTGGAGATTCCGTTACTGTCACTCGTGATAAGAATAAAATCACCGTCACTTGCAACTCCACTTTTTCCAAGAGGTACTGACTAGCACTATATTTCCACTCCTCATTTCGTGTAATTTGGGTTTTTGCCTGATTTTTAATTGGGTTTATTTGAAAAAATTGATCGTTGAAACTTCGTGTGGGTCGACTTTCATTGTAGTTTGATAATGTTTACACTGACAGATTGATAGGATTTTATCGTAAACCTATTCTTTTATTCGGGATGTGCTATGCTCTGCAAGGAGTTGTTTTGTTTGGAATAGTGTAGTCATTCATGCATTGAGCTTTGAGTCAGTTGATAATGGGTTAAAATAGAGTTCTTTTTGCAGTTTATTTTAGTTATCAATAGTGATGATGATTGTGTGTTTGTGTTATGTCATTCTACTGCTTGTTTATTCAAAATATTATCCTATTTACATTGAGAAATAAGGAGAAATAGAAGAACTAAAACAGCAGCGTAATATCTTGTAGGTAACCATTTGTATCTTGAACTAGGTATCCTAATTATCCTTGTAGCTCTTGCTGAACTTATGGAACAGATAGTCTATGAGCTCTACACTTCAACGTCCAAGATTAGAAATCGGGGTTGGCTTTTATCGTACTTGGATTATTTTCACAACTGACAGATTGAAATTAACTTATCATAGCCTCTTTTATTGTGGCTTGTTTCTGCTTTACCAAGAGCTCTTATTTGGAATAGTGCATTCATTTATATTTTAAGCTCAGAGTAGATTAACAGTGGTTTTCAAAAGAGGTCCTTTTTGCTGTTTATTTTAGTTTGAGTGCCCTGCACTGCAAGTCTAATAAATAAGCCCTTCTATTCTGGAGTTATTACATTGAAGAGGATGAGCTTATGTCATTCTACTTTTCGTTCATCTAATGCATTATCTTACTTACATTGAGAAGCAAAGAAATAACAGAAAAATTATGGTGGCGTAGTATCTTGTAGTTATTCGTAAATCCAACTGTTTATCTTGTAATTATCTGTAAATCCAACTGTTGGTCTTCTCATATAGCAGGTTCAACCAGGCCCCAGTAACCACTGTTACATTTTTGGACTGTGTCTGCTCTTTAGTTATTTAGTAAATTTTTATAAAGTAGCAGACCCCTTCTTTTGCTTGCATCTTCTTGATGCCTTCTAATGAAATCTCTTTCATCTAAAAAAGATATTCATAACTTGAATAGGGTATGTGCATAATGTTATATAATTATAATAATCCTCGCAGATCTTCCTGAATTTATGTTCAGATTGTCAGTGAGCATTAGCTAGATTGTTTGGCCCCTCCCACTTCTCAGTGAAGTAGATTCTTAAGTAGGCGGTTGTTGATGAGACCAATTAGACTGCAACCTAGCCTTTCACTTGTGTCCATTAGTTTGCGTCAAGTGCAATTTTGTTGATTTCATCTTTTACATCCATAATCACACAGAATAGTACACTTGGATTATGTCAAATTACATGTGAAATAGGCTTGGAAGAACTAATATGTATTAAGTTTGTAACTTGAAAGAGATAGGTAACTAACATGTAAGCAGGCTTAGTTATAGGTAATTGATAATATTGATCATTATAGATGCTCTTGCTAACTGAAACATCCTTCAGGGCGTGTAAAGCATATTTTCATGTATTTTTTGTTGGGTTCTGAAGAAAGTCTTCATTTTTTATGTAAGTTTGATGCAGCTGAGTAGAATCTATAGTGGTATTCTTGTTTCATCTGATGTATGTTTCTAAGCTTGTTCTGGAAGTGACATCAACCACTTATTAGCATCACCATTTACCTAGCACATTTTTGGTTCAAGTGATAGTCCAAAGGCTACTTGTAAAAGAAACTGATACTCTAAAGAGAACCAAATGTCCAACATATTTATCATATTACTTTTTTTTTTTTTGCAATTTCTGTATGCGCGATTAATGAAAAAAGCTATTGTGATGTTGCATTACTACTGCTATATATTTTATTAATCCTCTTCCCCCACTAAAACCAAAAGAAAGACGGTTAGAAGTAGTGAATTCAGGCAATTCAAGACTAGTAAACAATGCTCTACTTACAATTTTTTCTTCTACTTTTCAGGTACCTCAAATACCTTGTCAAAAAGTACTTGAAGAAAAACAACGTTAGGGATTGGCTTAGGGTGATTGCTTCCAACAAGGACAGGAATGTTTATGAGTTGCGCTACTTCAACATTGCCGAGAATGAAGCAGATGAAGAAGATTAAACATTTCTAGTCAATGTCCCTTTTATCTTCTTATTTTGAACCTTATATCATCTGTTTGAGTTATTAATGAGCCGTATCTTCTCATTTCCAGATTATTGATTTTTTGTCCCCTTATCAGTAAAAGAAAACGTTACTTTGATACACTTTGGTTTGTTCATCTCTGGGGTCAAGTTTTTGCAAGGCATCAATTTCTCTGTATTGCCTTTTCCCTCTTGATGATCACATGTAATTTATTGAGTTTATCTTTTGTTGTTCTTGTGTCTTTCTTTTAACCACTGCGCCATTGATGATTTCCTTCAATCCTTGAAAAGATCGATTGAGACTACCTTCTTTGTCCCTTTTAAGATATCTACTTGTTCACGGCCCAAATGAGATTTCAATTTGGGTGCATGGAGCAAATGATATTCTAATTACCAGCCCCTCCCTCTTCTTGTTTTTCTATTCGGTGTTTAATATCTTCATTTAAGTCCTGATTAAATTTGAAACAATACTGAAAAAGTTTCACATTGGGGTAAAGCTAGCTTAGTCTGAATTTGTGCTGAAAAGGCTTATATTAAAGTAAAACGTTTCTAACAAAATTGGCTCTGCATTTTCCAACAAAGTCTACTCTTTTCTGAACGCAACTTAAATTTAAACATCTAGTTAAAATGATCCTTGTTGATATGAATTGCTCTACTTTAACATTGCTTTCAACAATGACTACGCATTTTAAGAGCAAAAGTCATGTGAAACATGTGTAACCGACTTAGAGCCTTATTAATGTTTTGTGCGATACTTGTTAACTTCGCGAAATATAGTAGATTTTATTATGATGCAAAAATATGAACTTATACCTCGTATATATATTTTATTATTTATTTTATTTTTTTGTTAGAAAGGAGAAAAGTTTGGAACGTAACCTAAAATAGGGCCAAAAGTGCAAATTAGAGAGAGGTGCCACATTTAGCAAGTAGGAACGAAGGAAAACCCTAATTTAACAGAGTCACCACTTCCATACACTCACACTAGGCCGTGGACGTCGAGTTTCATCCTGTACGTATGCTCCTACTCTTTTCTTCTCTGTTTCTCTGACGATGAGATTTGTTCTTGAGATCTGATAATTTTTGCTTTTGAATGCCAGCAGAAGAGAAATACAGAGAGTGTAAAGATGAGCCGAGCAGTAGCAGCAGCAGTGAAGGGTGGAAAGAAGAAGGGGGCGAGCTTCGTCATTGACTGTTCGAAGCCGGTAGAAGACAGTATCATGGAGATTGCTTCTCTTGACAAGTTCCTTCAAGAGAGGATTAAGGTTGGTGGAAAAGCTGGTGCTCTTGGGGATTCCGTTACTGTTACTCGTGACAAGAACAAGATCACCGTCACCTGCAACTCAGCTTTTTCCAAGAGGTACTGATTCTATTGCCTCATTTTCAGTTGTGTTTATTTGAAAAAAAAATGATTCTAGAAACTAAACTCTACTCGTAGATCATAAATTACTAGCTACAGTCGACTTCTATTATAGTTTGATAACGATTACACTTACCGATTGACAGTAACTTATCGCAGACCTATTCGATTATCCAGTGAGTTCTGTGTAGTCATTTCACACATTAAGCTTTGACTCAGTTGGTAATCAGATAAATATATAGTTAAGAAACCAAATTTGATAAGTTTTTGATATTTGAATGATTAAATCCGACAAACAGAACCATTTTAGACCTACTCCTGTAGTTAATGAACTATTTATTTAGGACATTATTCTCTCTTTGGACATTATTCTCTCTTTTTTGGTGTTTATTTTTGTACTAGTTCTGAGGACGGGCTTCGCACGTGTATTTATGTGAATTTTTATAGATATGTTATAATGATAAAAATTTCATGGAAATATATATGTAAATTAATGAATAATATAATGTAACAATTACAAAATAAGAATAAAGACTTACGCAATAAAATATTCATAAAAAAACTAAATTAAGAAGTCTGATGGTGATAAAAATAAAAGACAAAAAAAAAGACAGATTTAAGAATGATCCAATGTAAACAATGTTCTTATAAGACTGATGTATGTATAGATGAAAAAAATAAGTACATAACTCTCTGAGTTCTTATCGACTCCTTTCATATCCTATCAAAATTCAAGGGGTTTCTTCATCTACTTTAACTATTGAATGAAAATGATAGCCTAGTAATCTTGGTAGGGGTTCATGAGATTAAAAAAGTTGAATTTATATAGATAGAATAGAAGGCATATCAAAAGATATATTAAAGTTTTAGTTTAAATATTTGGAGGTTATGAATATGAAAAGATGAGAGTTATGAATATTAAGAGTATAAAGTTGAATAAGTAATTAACAAATAATAATAAATAAATGAAGAATATGAAAAAAGAAGTTAAAATTAGCAAACCATGTAGAAAGAACAACTAAAGGTCTTATCACGTAATTAAGCGTTAATAAATTTAGATTTGTGAAGATAGAGTCATTCTTTAATAATAATCGAGAGGACATTATCAACGTGTGTCTCCATTTTGCAGATTTGCACCCTTTATATTATTAAATTCGTTATTTATCATAAAGGATAATACTTTATCCACATAAATTATATTATTCATGAGAGGGGTTAAGGAAAAAGTTATGAGAAAGAGGAAAAATATAGCAATTTAGTAAAGACTTTTTTTTAAAAAAAAAATTATAATTATTATATACATATAGATTATAGATGATAAATATTAATTAATTGGATATTTAATTAGAAATCAATCTTTAGAAGTCTAAAAGTCATTAACCTTTTAATTAAATTTATACAATCAAATATTTAAATATTTTATAACAATTTAATTTATAGGAGGGGTAAAACTGTAATTCAACTTTCAACTTTTTTTGTTGATGCTTTTAGTAATATATGATGAATTAAGAGTGCCCAGACTTGAAGCACAGTTCCACTCTGGATTTATCACTGTTTATTTATCCAAAAACACTATCCTGTTTACATTGGGAAATCAGTAGAAACAGAATGACTAAAACAGCAGTGTGTTCTAAGTTCGCATGATCGTTGAAGCCTTTACTAAGCTTATGGTACAGATAGTCTATATGCTTTATGATTAAGCAACTATGTCTGGGTCCCAAATTAGAAGTCAGGGTTGGCTTTTATTGGAGTTTGATTGTTTTCACAACTGACAGTCTGATATTAACTTATTCATAGCTTCTTTTATTTTGGCTCGTCTCTGCTTTACAAAGATTTCTTATTTGGATAGTGCAACAGAAACAACACCATACCCCATGTAACCCACAAGTGAGGTTTGGGGAGGGTAGAGACTCTGCACTATCCGTTAAGTGTAAGCATACCTTCTTGGATAGTGCAGATATTCATAAATCGCGCTCTTGCTAATGGTTTTAAAAGGAAGTCGTTTTAACTGTTTATTATAGTTAGAGTTCCCTGCACTGCAAGTCTAAAAGAAGCTCTCTTCTGTTCAGGATTGTTATACTGAACATGATGAGTTTATATCGTTCTGTTGTTTGTTTATCTAATGCATTATCCTATTTACATCGAGAAACAAAAAAACAATTGAAACGAAAATGAAAGCATAACATCTTGGTGTTCTGGTTTCATCCGTTTTATGTTTCTAAGCTTGTTTTGGAAGTGACATCAACCATTTACTAGCTTCACCATTCACCTACACATCTTAGGCTTGAGTGATATTCTAAAGGCTATTTGTAAAAGAAACTGAGAGTCTAAAACATTATATCAATTTACTTTGGGGTAAATTATGTATGCCCGATTGATGAAAGAAGTTCTTGTGATGTAGAGTTGTTGCTATGTATTCTACTCCTACCCCTTCAAAACCAAAAGAACAGAGTGTTAAAAGTAGTGAAATCAGGCAACCGAGGCTAGTAAACAACAGCTCGACTTACAATCTTCTATTATTCAGGTACCTCAAATACCTTGTCAAAAAGTACTTGAAGAAAAATAACGTCAGGGATTGGCTTAGGGTGATTGCTTCCAACAAGGACAGGAATGTTTACGAATTGCGCTACTTCAACATTGCTGAGAATGAAGCAGATGAAGAAGATTAAACATGACCATTCAATGTCTCTCTTTATCTTCTTCTTTAGTCGGCCTTCACTTTTTGATCCTTGTATCATCTGTTCGAGTTACTAATGAATCCTGTCTTCTCATTTCTAGATTTTGTTTTTGCAGTTTGCTTATCAGTAAAAGAAAACATTACATCGATACTTTGGTTTGTCTATCTTTGGGGTTAATTATGAAAATGTCAATTTATCTGTATTGCCTTTCTCCTCTGGATGATCTCAAGACATATGTAAGATTAAAATAGATATAATATCTCATAATTAATTCTTTTTATGTTGCACATAAATGAAAACAAATAATTTGAAGTGGAGAGAGGTTTTACACTTGCTAGGAAGAATTATATGTTATTGTATGCCTGAAAATCTGTACTGTCGACTCACATTTTTCTGTTGTTTTGAAATGTGGGCAGGGAAAGTGAAAACGAGTTGAGAGTGAGACTCGAACCTTTATTAACAGGGTGAAAGTTCACTGCTACTTAGATTCTCATGATACTTTAGATAGCTGATCTATTAAATTTTTTGCGATAAACAACGTTAAGCTGACATGTGAAAGTTCAGTAGTTAATCAATTGAGCTATTAAAATTCTCGTGATACTTTAGATAGCTGACCTATTAAGATTTTTGCGATAAACAATGTTAAGCTGACATGTGAAAGTTCAGTATTTAATCAATTGAGCTATTAAGATTCTCGTGATACTTTAGGTAACTGAATAGATTCTCGTGATACACAACATTAAGCTAACGTGTGAAAGTTCAGTAGTTAATTAATTGAGCTACTAAGATTCTCATGATCTTTAAATAGCCGACCTATTTAAGATTCTCACAATACACAATATTAAGCTAACGTTTGACCATGCAGATTTTAATATAACTTCAAGTAGTCGAATTTTCAAACTTCTAACTTCAAAATCCATCGCCCGAAGCTAAACTTTGCGCTTTGAGCATTGAAACCACTGCTAAACTACCCTTCCCGCCTGGGGATGTCTCAAAATCCAAATGAAGATATCAACCAGAAAGCTCATATCTTTAAGGCACCCTTCTCTCAATCTATGGCATCGAACTGTCGATTGTTTCACTTGGAATACTCTGATCAGAGCTTATGTTCAACGAACTCATCAACCTTCAAGCCCCACCCATACCCCACTCTCCATCTTCCTCCGAATGCGCTTCCATGGCGTCCATATTGATTACTACACCTTCCCTTTTCTCCTCCAGTCCGTCCATTCTCCACCACACCTCCAACTGGGACGATCCATTCACTCACAAGTTCTTATTTTCGGTTTTTCATCCGACCCATTTGTCCAAACTTCGCTAATCAGTATGTACACTGCTTGCGGCGATGTGGGTTCTGCACGGGAGGTGTTTGATGAAATGTCTCAACGAGACTTGCCTGCGTGGAATTCTATTGTGAATGCGAATGTGAAAGCAGGTTTGCTTAGTGTTGCGCGTGAACTGTTTGTTAAAATGCCTAGTAGAAATGTTGTGTCTTGGAGTAGTATGTTGGATGGTTATGTGAGGTGGGGTAAGTGTGAAGAAGCATTGGAGTTGTTTAATCAGATGATGAAGGAAAATGAAGTTATGCCTAATGAGTATACCATGGCTATTTTGCTTGCGGCGTGTGAGCAGTTGGGTTCACTTGAGCATGGGAAATGGGCTCATGCTTGTGTTTACAAGCTTGGGATGGAGATAAATGTTGTACTTGGCACTTCGTTGATTGAGATGTATGCTAAATGTGGGAGTATAGTCCGGGCAAGATTAGTTTTTGAAAATTTGGGTCCGAAGAAGGATGTAATGGCTTGGAATGCCATGATCTCAGGTCTTGCGAAACATGGATACTGGGAAGATTGTCTCTGTTTGTTTTCAAATATGGTTGATAGCGGAGTAACACCTGATGATATCACGTTCTTAGGTGTTCTTTCTGCTTGTGTACATGGAGGATTGGTGAGTCAAGGGAAGGACATGTTTGAGAGGATGAGTAAAGAGTTTGGTATTTCGCCTTCAGTTCAGCACTATGGTTGTATGATTGACCTTTATGGCAAAGCTGGTTTGATCGATGAAGCGTGGGATCTTCTGAATACAATGCCTATGGAACCAGGTGTGCTTATTTGGGGAGCTCTTCTTAGTGGAGCTAGGATGTGTGGAGATATTGAAACATGTGAGATTGCACTCAACAAAATAATAGAGCAAGATCCCACAAATAGTGCAGCTTATGTTCTTCTCTCCAATGTCTACGCTAAGATGGGTAGGTGGAAAGATGCTGGGGACATCAGAAACGTTATGGAGACGAAGAAGGTACATAAAGTTCCTGGGCGTAGTTCTATAGAGATCAATGCAAATATCCAGTAGAACTAGTTTACATTGAAATGAGTATCAATAGTAAATCATCTGATGCTCAAGGATACTCTCCGCGGGTTCAAGATGGATGGTAATCTCAAACATGGAACACATATTTCAACTACAGGTATGTTTGTTATCACACCTGTTTCAACTACAGATGAAATCAAAAATATATAATACTAGCATAAGAAGGATTGTAGAGCGACTTGCTAGAAATGGCGACAAATTCTTTTATGTCCAACACTTAATGTCAAAAGAAAAAATGCTTCAATTCAATGGCAGTCCAACTCTAACATTCCACAGCTAAACTTCCGAAAAAAATAAATCAAGATACAAAAAGGAAACCTTCATTTTCCTTTTGAGTATACCATAATTAAGCAGCAGCGCCTACGCAAGTAGTTACTGGAGCAGCACTATTTTGTTTTGCAGCACTATATTTCTTGGTGATGAATCTGGCATTCAGAAAACAGAATGTTATCCAAGGAATAATTTTAATATATGATAGAAGCTTAATAAGATTCAGAAGAAAACACAAAACTAAAGGACGGGAATTGTTTCATAAAGGATGGAACGAGTATCACACTATACGAAACTGAAACAAGCATCTCGATCATAGGAGCTAAGTTGCATGCTAAATTACCTGAAAAAATCCCTCCATAACAGCTCGTACATCAGCCAGTTCAGCCCATTGCCACTACCACCATCTTTCTTGGCAGAGGCAGCAGAAATCGTTCTGCAGCACAACAACCAATGTAGCGTTAACCAGTGATATTGGTTTAACAGGCTAATATTAGTATCAGGATAAGAAATAAACTATTGACAAGACATTACCTTGACGTGGACTTTTTTAATTCATCAAACATGGAACGGGGTGAGAGACATCCCATAGCTAACCAAGGCGATATTTTGCAAGAAAAGTTTGCACCATATATGCTGTCAGTTGTGCCATCCTTGTTTTCCTTATTGGGTTGGACCTGACATTCTGCTGCAAATTTTCTAAGTCTTTGCAGTGCTTCAGTCTCTCCTCCCACAAGGGAAGCATTAGCAGCTGATTTTCCATTCTAAATGGTTGGCAAATGCAAATGATTAAGTATACCAAGATAAAGAAATGTTCATGTTTACAATAGTTAGCGAAATAACTGAAATGAATCAACTTTTTTTGACTAGTTTGTGATGTTAAACAACTGACAACTCCGAAAGTTTAAATACAGTACAGCAATTACAAAATTCAAGTCGGTGAAAAATACAGTATGGCAACTACAAAATTGAAGTCTCTGCAGTGCTTCATTCTCTCCTCCCACAAGGGAAGCATTAGTCATTCTAAATGATGTGCAAATGCAAATGATTATGCAAAGATAAAGAAATGTTCATGTTTGCCATAGTTTGCAAAGTAACTGAAACAAATAAACTTTGTTTGACTAGTTTGTGATGTGAAACAACTTACAGTTCCAAAGTTACAATACAGTAAGGCAATTACAAAATTCAAGCAACAGTTCTTAAGTGATTGTGCACTGTGGCCTGTGCTACAGGCAATACTAAAAAAGTAACCTCCAAACGTGGCTAAAAGATGTTCTTTCTAGATTACATATTCTCAAGCTAACAAATAAGAGTTCTTTGGTCTATTCTATGAGCACTATAGTTGGTGTGTAGTGTCCTAGTTGGTGACGGCCTGATAAGAAGTACATTAACATATTGATCAACAAAATGTCACAGCTATGAGCTGGATGGATACTCAGTGTACACAACCAGTGTTCAGGGAAGTAGGAAGTGGAAAAAAGTGATAAGGCCCTGCTTCACGCTTTAGGCGATGAAGCACTCACATACTCATTCTAGTTTGTGAAGCGTAGAAGGCTCGCATTGCTTCGCCTTGCTTTCCTGAACACTGCACACAACTATAGAAGGACACTACACGATAGAGCAAGGATCATTTAAATTACTGATGTTCAAACGCCAAATACTAAACCTACTTAAAACATGTGGTTTTATCTAACAAATGTTCAGAATACATATACAAGAGATATGTTGAATTAAACCATCAGTTATTTCTGACTTGAATCACTTCCATTCGTATAAAAATGGAATCTTGATCATCTCTACCACTTCCAATGAAGTGTCTAAGAAACGGAAAACTACGTGAAACTAAAGGACTACTAGTGTAGCTCAATCTCAAACTTGTTGGGTTCAACTATATGAATCATCCTTATTATCGGTTACACTACATTTACACCAGTTTCATTCCAACACTCGCAAATATGTCATTTCAGTCAAATTACAAGCTCTTTGACATCAAAGGTAAAACTACTTTCATCCAATACTGAATAAACCTAAATCCTCTACGATATTTGAGATCGAACAAAGTAATACCTGACCCATGGTGGCACTAGGATTGAGCCCCAAATCAACCAACGAAGGAATCTCCCCAGGTTCCACATCACCTCTAGCAGGCAATCCCCTCAATTGATCCAATGCCTCAATTGTCTTCCTTACCTCCAATCCCTGCACTTTCTCCCTAAAGCCTCCGTAATTCGTAGGCATTTGCTCCAACTTAAAAGGCAAATCATCAACATGATACAATGTACTACCCCAGAAATACTTCACCTCCAAACCCTCATCCTTCATTACAGCATCAATCTTATCTTCCCCTTTAACCTCATCATGTGAAACCTCCCTATGAGCATACACAGCTTCAGCTCCAACAGCTTTAGCTAATTCCACCAACACAGTCTCCGGCTTCCCAATTCTAACAACAAGATCAGACCCTCTTGCCTGTAGATTCTTCCTAAGGTCAGCAACAGAATCAATCAAAAAACTAGCCCTATACGGCCCAGTTTTATCAAACCCAGATGAGGATTTTCCATAATCTCTCGGGTCAAAACAGTAAACAGCCAATACAGACATGGACTCATTATGAGCCGCGTTAAGACACTCATTATCATGAACACGAAGATCGTTACGGAACCAAACAATCGACGCTCGTCGAAGCCCAGCAGCATTAGAAGGCTCAGAAGGACGAAGAGGGTTAAGAGTTAGAGTATTCTGAAGAGGGTTAGCAGAAATAGTGGACTTGAATTTGGAATTTGTAGGTGGAAGAGAAGAAGCTGAAAGTGAGAGATTTGTAAGAGATGAAACTTGAGTTGGGATTTTGACTTTGTTTGGTTTGTTGAAAAGGGTTGAGATTTTAGGAGGATTAAGGAAATGGGTTGGAAGGATTGTGGATAAAGCAAGTGAAATTGAAGCTATCGGTAAAATGGGTGTCTGCTGTTGTTCTTCTTGAGGTGTTTGGGCTTCTGAGTTATCGGAAAATTGATTCTTTGGATCCATTTCTGATGAGTTTTCCGGTGAGAAAAATGTACAGAATCAGAGGAAGAAGATGAAGATAAGCGACGGCTTAACACCCTCCAAAGAATTTTGTTGGTTTTGTTAAAGTTGGTGTCAATATAATAATACTATGTTTATTTTTTTGCCTATTTGTTGTGTTAGGTGGGTGAGGTGTTTATAGAGGTTGGTAGAGGTGGATGTATCAATTTAAGAGTGGATAAATTTTTGTACGAGTCAATTTATTTTTCTGATTTTGAATCGATATGAAATTTAAGAAAATCAAACAACTATCTAAAATAGAGAGGTTATTTTTGATGTACCCTTAATTTCAAATTAAAGATAGGTAGATTGTATTAATATATTTTATAATCTTGTAATGTTAAATATGTAAAATAAAGAGTTATTTTTAATAGATTGTTAATTTGAAATGTGTACTAAATTTTGTAAATCTTAAATTGAAGATATGTAGATTTTATCAATGTAATCTTATACTGTTAAACGTGTAATACAAAAAGTAAGAATCAAATCATTATTACTCCCTCCATTTCATAATAATTTAATTTTTGACGCATCTCACAACCTTTAAGAAAAGTTTAAGACATAAATTGAACATAGTTTTCTAATTTTACCCTTATTAATTATCAACTTTATAATTAAAATAATTAAATATTAATTAATTACTAATTTCAATATTAACTAATGAAGTATAAAATTGAATGAACACTATAAAGTAATCTTAAAATTAAACACTTAAATTAATCTGAAAAATAAAAAATACCTCAAAATTAATATGAAATGACGGGAGTAAAAATGAAAAAAACACTAAAACTAACCTATTGTAATGGATGGACTAATTGTTTTGATATTAGAAATTTACAAAAGGGAATAAACTCATTCTATTTAATTTTATTTTTTTTCATTTCTAATCTTAAACTCAAAACCTTTGATCAAAGTATTCCCTCCATTTAAATTCCTTTATTTCGTTTTTATTTGATACAAATTTAAAAAAGTAAAAAGAAATAATTCAAATCTTGCTATATTAATATATAGATATATAAAATATCATTTAATTTTTTAATTATAAACATATTATGTGCTTAAAATAAAACAAAAAAATTACTAAAAAATATCTATAAATAAATTAAAACGAATAGAATAGAAAAATCCCGACTACCTAACCAGGTTTGGTTGGCTTTGTTAAATTCTCCCACCTAATTTTGTGTACATAATGGATTGGTGAGCCTCACAGAGCCAGGGGTTGAAAGTTGTATTCTCTGGTCGTTAGATAAGTAACGCTTTTCAAATCTAAACCAAAAGAGTTTGACTTCAAAATCAAGTCCACTAGGTACGGAATCACGTTTGTTAAGAGTATTTTATCATTAATGTGGGATCGAATTTAGAACATGTTTAGATTGGCTTAAAAAAAGAAGTAGATTTTAAATAAAAAATAAAAAGTCAAATTTAAATAATATGCGAGTCAAAAAAATAAAAATTAGAGGAGCCTACTTTTAGTTTTTAATTTATTTTACATTAGTTTTTAATCTTGCCAAACAATTCCTAACTTCTTTTTATATTTGTCAAACACTTTTTCAAAAGTAAAAAACCTGACTTAAAAGTAGGTTTGACCAACTTTTATATTAATCGAAACCCGTCATCCTCTTAGAAGGTGTTTGATTTGGCTTAAAGTTGATCAAACTTACTTTTAAGTCAGTTTTTGAATTCTGAAAGTGTTTGACAGTAGAATCTGAAGTTGTAAACCTTGATATCACCTGATGGATTATAAGAACACACAAAGCATCACATAACCAACTCCAAAACAGTAGTCATTGAAAACCACTCAAGTTGGCCAAACCAAAAAGACATGAAATGTTAGATGGCACCAGCTGAAATTGCAAGGAAAGGTAGCAGACGTTCTTACTGCTTACAGGCTACAGCAATCGTTTATATAATCAATCAACTATACGTCAATTCTAAATGTGACGACTTACAGAGGCATGTAAAAACACATGCGCACACAGGGAAAAGAAGGAAAAAACTAGCAGACAAAGGAAGGCTTACAGAAAAATTAGATTGGGTGGCTTTAAGAAGAAGAAATTGTCACTGCAGAACAGATACGGATGGGCGAGGGTTGACAACGTTGAGCACCCCTCTTGCAGTTGCCTGTTGATGAATAAAGTAATATAAATAACATAAGCAAATGAAATATGATGTTTTCCATGTAACTGCAGAAGAGATTTACCTCAAAGAAGGAATTGAAGTTGAGTCTCAAAAGAAATTGTCTAAGGAATGGAGCTCTCTGGCTCCCAGCAAGCCTGCTACTTCGAAGTATCGTGTATAGGGAGTTTGATTTTTTGTTGAACTCCTGAGAAGTCATAAAAAATATGAGGTATTACATCAGGAACCAGTCAATAAATACAAGAAATAATTCAAAACACAGATTGACGACCATAGAGAAAAAAAGATCAAACTCAAGTACCGAATATAAGATTTCATCATTAGCAAGTAATAAATTCTTCAACAACAAAAGCCACTGATAATCTAGTGCAGGAGTCTAATTTTTACGTCGTGAAGTAATTTTGATGAGTAAAATAAGCTGCCATCACATCTTTGTCAGCACTCATTAGTCAGATGAGTTGGGGGTTAATCAAGTGTTAGAAGTTAGATACTGACACAGGCGACTAAGACATTGATCAAGACATCAACCAAAAGATGCTCTGGGGCTTGATTGGCTTCTATTTAAGAGTGTATTTAGATGAAGAATGTCAGAGGTAGTGAACAAACTACAAAGAGCGAAGTGTTTTGACCAATTTGTGTATGGAAAGTTCTTGCTTCTTAGTGATGAATTTGAATGGACCAGCCATCAATCTTATCTGAACATGTTATTCTTGGCTATCATTAGAAAATGAAACCACCAGAAGCATAAATCAACTCAATAGTACCTCAGCTATGTGCTCCAGTTCACTAGTAGTTCTATTGCTTTCGTCATTTTCGATCTTCCAACAGAACTGCAAGCATAGTTTCATGATTCCATCCAGAATTCTTGAGACAGAACCGATGTCCAAGAAAGATTGTGAAATTAGCGCAGCCAAGTATCTGAAAAACAGCCAATGTCCATCAACTTTTATATCAAACAACACACAACAATCACAAAAAATGAGTAGCAACTATTTAGTAATCTTGTTTCTGTTAAAAATAAGGGTTACTGAAAAAACTACTAGAAGTTAATAAGATGAGAACCTAAGGTGCAAAACGCAAAGTGTATGAACTCTGGAAGACAAAAAATCGTGATACACTACTAACTTATTAGGCAGAACTTTTTTTTGCTTATGTTAGTTACTTTAGTGTGAAAAGGTTACGACAGTGGTTATGCAACAGTCGTCACATTGCAAAAAATAGTTCAAAACAGATAGAACCTATATTTGAGATAGAATGTCCCGCAGATGAAACAGTAAACAAGAAGTCTACAACTTAGATTCATAGAACTTTTTATAACAGTAGTGTCCAGGTCAGCTTGCATGCATCTCCACTAATTCTACTGGATACCTGCCACTTCCCACCAATAATAGGTAGTGTAACTCTGTTCACCAAGGCTGGGAGATAGAAAGAAAATACCTAGCGTTTTTGTCCATACTGGGATATTAATGTGAGACCTTATGGTTCTCAACCCAATTCATTGTCCAGTAGGCCACACCCTTGGGTGCAGATTCATAATGATTAACAACATTCCATTAGCTCCAATTCTACAATATGATATCAAAGTAGGTTCATGTTTCAACAACTAATTACAGTGATAATATTTGGCAATATACACCTAAATGGAAGACAAAAATATAAGAAGCATAAGGCAAAGTGTATGAACTCGGGAAGAACATTCGATAGATAACACAAATTTCAAATTCCAAAAGGCACTAATAGCAGCGGTTGCGATCACTATTCAATAGTTACTGGCAGCATAATACACATTGAAATGTTCAATTACTTACTCTAGATGAAAGCCCACAAGTTCCGTGAAATCATGAGAATTCTGAATGTGAGATTGCAAAACGTTCCACTGAGATTCTATCACATCCACCTGGGAAATAAAACTTGTTAACTAGGTTTTTGCATAGTCATTATCGTGGAAGGCAATGAAGAAACAAGACTTTCAAGGTTGTCTAACAGAGACCTTCTGTGAATGTTTCGTCAACTACTGATTAAGAAATAGGATCACAACACTAGTGGTGATGGACTATGACATGTTCTTTTATACGCATTAGTAAAATTTTTTCAGATGATGTTGAAAAATGTCAAATTGTGACATTTATATCATATATAGGAACTAAAAACCTCAGATATGCTTTTGCAAGCTATAAGGTATCATAATTATTCACTATAAGACAGCCCATGTGAAAGTACAGAGTTCCAATATTCAACTCTATGCAGGTCCATGAAAATATGCCCAGTTGTGCACTTCAAAAGTCTATTTTCTGCTGAAGAACATGAAAGAAGCTAACTGCCTGATTAGTTTAATATATCAAAGCTCATATATTCATGTGATCATCGAAATTCCAAAGTGCCTTTTAGCATTAAATCTATTACACATAACAAGCATTAGATTAAATAAAGTTGGACCGTCTATTAAGCAATAATAACTGACAGAATGCTCACATATATCTTACAGGAAATTACCTGAATATAGAATTGAAGATTTCTGATCAAGAAGGCCATGTGCTCTCTAACATGCCACATTGGTCTAAGGCGTTGCCTTCGATGCTGGGGCACTGATGACTTTCTAGAGTCACTTCGAAGTTTAGCAAAATCAATATGATCTTGATGCATAGCAAAAGCCCATGATTTTTCCAACTCCATTTGCGTCCTTTTAAGACGGAGCAGATACTGGAATATCCTTTGATACCTAAACCAAAATACCAATCAATAACAAAGAGTAGTTGCTAAAGGTGTTGGCCGACAACAATGTCAAGTATATCATTCCTGTTCATATCCTTATTTTATTCTGGTGGGTTGTTGCTAATGAAGATATTCTGAAAGTCAGTGAAGACATTATGCCACCAGAAAAACCACATAACCAAGAATATATTTTCCAAATAAGAGGAAAAAGATTTCTTCTCCTATGTTCACTATTTGGAATAAAAAAGATAATAGATTTGATGGCAGCTGTAAATCTTACTTGGATAGAACTTCCGGCGTTACAAACAGCTGCAATGGCCAATCAATAGAATATTCAAGGGAAATGCCATCCCATCCATCAAGGGACACCTCCAAGGAAGCATCTGGGTGACCCACTGAGTCTCCATCTTTGTTCACTTTTACCTTGGGCTGATCAACTGGTGAGGGTTTCAGAGCGACTCCAAATGATGGCATCCTAACATTAGAAAAAGCAAAAGTGATATGAATTGTTAATACATTTTAAATATAAGAAAAATCAATTCATGATCTTACCGCAAAGACACCCTTGAAAAGTATCTATCCTCTTCACCAATAGTCTTTAAAGCAGCCTGCAGTGTAACCAAGGCAGTTCAAGGCTAAGATAATTGTAATGATTAAAAACCACGACAAAGACCATGCCAAGATCAAAGAAGAAGCAAATGGACAAAAAATTATGCCTCTGCCATTCCACTCAAAACTTGGTTGAAAATAAACAAAAATTAATGAAAGCATTTAAAAACAACATAATAGCCTTCTTATAGACAACTTATCAAAGACCTAAGCACATTAATCACCATTCAACAGGACTTTTCAAGATCATGAATTGATCTTCATGCAACCAACATCAGTAGCCTTTTAATGAGGCAGACAAGAAAAGAAAAGAACCAGTACGTAAAATGTAAAAGAGTATTTTATAATTTGGAAGCCTTAATGCAAACAATAGAAAAATATGATAATAAAGGCAATAACATTGTTGAGCTGTAAAAGACCTACTAGTTGAAATGGGACCATAAGATCAGCTTCTGCAGTAGATTGGCGAGGTGGTAAACGCATCAGCTGGCGACTCTCCTCAAGGAAACTCTGTCAGCAATACCTTTTGTTAATACTACTGAAGGAGCAAAAACTCTATTTGCACAAATCATTTACAGGAACAGCTTTCAAAAAGCATATGCTCTTCATGTAGATGTGAACAAAATACTTCCCCGCTCAACTAGAATAGTACTAGCTCATTGTGCCATATTCATAGCAACGAACACTTGTTTCTCACATATTTTTTTGACAATTGCAAGATAAATGTAACTCAACCATGACATAAAAACTTAGCTCTACTTATGATGCATCAATTAGTGCCTGTGTCCTTCCACCAACAGAATATAGGGGTAAAAAATCACAAGCATGAATGAGTTTATTTTCTGATGAAATTGCTAATTTAGTTGCTACCTATTAATATACATAGGTAGTTTATGTTTTGCAGATGATGTACTTCACACAAGGGATGAATTTTGTTTATATCATACAATAACAAAGATTATCTCCCAGAAAGTCTTCAAGATCATCTATACTGATATTTCCTTCATAAGAACCTTCAGCATGTGTTAAGTTTGGTTTAAAAACCCTAGGCTTCGGAAATGAAAACAGTAGCCACATAGATTATTCATAATACTAGTATAAAAGCCTAAAATGTTCCCTTCAATTGATCTTTATTTGAATTATGCAACTCACTCTGAGCTGCCTACCCACCCCACCCCCACCCCCCAAAAAAGAAAAATTAATAAATAAAGCAATCATCAGTAGAACAGGATATCATTATCACCGCAGTGAAACATGAGTTGTAGAAGTCAGTTCTCTTTACCTGGAAGAAATCACCCTTTTCCAAAAGAAAATAGTCTTTAAGAGCCTTTAAGTGCCCATTTAAATCGGCGCGCACAACAACAAGCTGCAAATAGGAATCATGTGTAAGTGCATCATCTGCAGCAAGGAAAAAAATGGTCATACGCAATTACACCTGCCACAGATGACTGGCTGCAACTGCTTTAATTGTGTCAATGGCATTCTCGAATGATCTCTTGTGGAATTCAGACGACTCCTATGAAAGAGATAGTTTAAAATTTAGGCCAAAACAATAAATAGAATGTGAACTTAGCTTCAGGAGGGAAATATTCATCAGAGCAGGTTAAGAAAGGTTCAAACTTTGAATACATGTACCAAAGAAGATTATATCATTCACATCAATCTAAAGGACTGATCAAGCTTATTGGATAGAAACCTTTAAGTCTTGAAGCATAGATTCAATCTTATCAGCCTCTGCTTGTGGGAGTAAATCTTCTCCAATTAACATTTTATCCAAGGAGTTATTCTGGAAAGAAATCGTCATTGTATATCCTTGGGTCCTTTGAAATGCTCTTTGTATTTGCTGATGAGATGAACCATCCTTAAATTGAAAACCAGGACTTGGATTGCGAAGAACCCTAACAGCTTTTCCTGCAAAAAGAATGGATTCCACGAGATGCATGGTAATATACTCTGGCAGCATATCCTGCATGGAGAGAGAGCATACAAATAGCTTAAATGATGTTTGGTAGTAGGTTGACGGCAAAAGCTGCTCCATTCCATGTGAAGCTGACAGACATAGAGGGGGGAAAGGGGATGCATAATGGTGGAGGGTCACGGGATAAGAGGGCCAAAAGTAACAGGGAACGTGATAAAGTAATGATTTTATTGTTAAATCAGTTTTAATCCCGGTGATGGAAAAGATTTTTTTTCCTGATAGTCAGCTCTTGCTTTATTGAGTGATATAGAGGATAAATTCCTATTGTTCTTGTGTAAGCCCACCTATCGCCTTTCTTCAGAGCAATAGAACATCTTTCTAACTTCATTCAGAAAACTGGTTCTAACAATTATGCAATAGATTTGCAAAGGAAAATTAATTTTTTTCCAGATATGTCTAAACAATTTAGAAAAACACTCCATTCATCCCATCTTTAGACTGGCCACTATTATTTAGACGAAATGAAATCAGAAGTGGAGATATAATAAACTTCTTGAGAATCTGGACCAGTTTCTCAGTAAAAACGATACTACTTTCAAGGAAAATATTGAGTAAATCTGCGAGAAAAGCTTCCTCTTGAGGAAAGTGGACATAATTTTGGTAAAACTGATAAAAGAAGTAGGAAACCAAGTTTAAAGCAGAGGGAGTGCTTGCTATTATAGCACCAACAAAATGAACAACGCAAAACATATCAAAGAAATACTTCATAAAAGAAAAACATACCAAAGAAATATGAAAGCCCAGGTGCCAATCATTTAAAGATGTATCAGCAACTGACAAGCGCGTCACTTTCTCAAGCAAATTTGAAGCTGATTCCTGTTCAGAGTCTTTGTCATCCTGACTAAAACATAATCACAACTTACTTAGATATGTTACGTATGGCTCTTTGAAAAGTAACAGGACATTTCGCTGACATAAAATGAATGTCCATCATGCACCATTATGATTGTTAGGTGGACTGACTACACTGACTAACATGTTTGGTCCTTCTAAGATGAGAAGCAATCCATGTGACTTCTTGATATAATCATGTCACTCCAGAAAAACAAATGTGTTCTACTAAATGCACGGTGAAGTCTTGTGAATGAGGTGCTTGCTCCAGGCAAATTTCAGGTACCAGATAGTATGATAAGTTCTACACAAGTTGGGGGATCTACTGAAACACACAGCTCACAATCATACACCCTTAACTGAACGATCCACAACAAACAATGGAGTAATATTATTAATCGATAATTTTTGATAAATGCCAAATGGTGCAACAGTCTTAAAATTATCAAATAGAATTAGGGACACCCATCTCAGTGCTTACCTGCTGATGTAGAATTCTTTATATGGATCATGAAGAATTCCATAAACCACCCAAGAAGCAAGCTGATTGTACATGACCTGATGCCCATGCCATAGAAGCCTATGCTTAAAGAAAAAGAAAAGGAAACACGTGTAAAGCGGAGAACAATTGTTATTTTTATCCATTAGCTACAGTACTAGCAGAGATACCAGCATAGAGTTTGCAGTTTCTGATTCCACTAATAGTTCTTTTCCAACTTGGTCAAATTATATAGTAAGAAGAAAAATCCAATGGATGGCTACATTCTTGCAGGGAGGGTAAACATTTGCATCCTCAATAACAGAAGAAAAAAAGAGCATATGTAAAATTATAAGGTAGTAGTTTGAAAAAAAATCCTGAGACTAGTAAAACTCAATCAACTTTCAAAGAGAATAAGTTTTCTCAATTTTCCACTTCCAAATGACCAATTTATCAAAAGCATCATCACCCACATTCAACTCTCTTATCTTTGATCATATATTGGTCATGAAGTTCTTGATATTACTCAGAAAAAGATGAAGTTAAGAAGAATGACTTATCTAGACAGAAATCCTTTCCCGCGTCAGTTCTTGAGGATACAGAAAACAGTGATGAGTGATAACTTACCTCCATTATAGTGATATCAACAATATACAAAAGTGGAGTTAATAACACTATGCCACTCCACCTATACTTTTAATTTGGAATGTTTTGGAAGGGGAGCGGAGTAAGACAGGAAGATAAACCAATACAGGCACTAGAAAGGGGCAGGTCAGATGCACACATTAACATAAGTGCTAGTAAAGGACCAAGACTTGAGTCACTTGACTAATGATATCAATTTAAATTTCTCACAAAATGCCCCATCTGTAGGTGTGGTTTTCTGTGAAGATGTCTGCATGCCTTATCAGAAAGAAAATGGCAATTGTACAACCACTACTAGCATAGTATTCAAAAACTGGACTTGTAAGCAACTTTTGTGAAGTATGGCAACAACCATGACAAATAGATAATCCACGAAAAAAGAAACAGAAAAAACAGCCAAGACGGCAAAAAAATGTGATAAAGTTTTTAAAGGGAAAAGGGTAATATTTGCCCCTCTACTATTGAAAAGGGTTAAATATTGCCTTTCTTTATACTATCAGTTCGTATATGCCCTTAATGTTATACTTTTGGTCCATATATGCCCTTAATGTTTTAAACATGGCTCAAATTTATCCTTTCTCCACTAACCCCATCCATTTTAGCAAAAGACGCACCAAACCGACCCTTCTTCTTCCACCACTTCCAAAAGTCACCAACACCTTTATCAGATGTATCATCACCTCCAACTTACTATATTAACCTTTCTTTACATACTACTAACTCGGAATATGCTAAAGCAAATGGTTGTAAAATTTGCCATCACTCGATCATTTCAAATTCAAGTTTCACATTAGTGTACAATATTTGAATTGAATTTCTGTTGCATGCAGATTTACACCCAATAAAAGAAAAGGAGGCAGCACAGTTAGAAAATAGATTTTGAGTAATCACATACAACCTACTCATAATTGTGTTTACAAATGTTAAGCTAGTCTTGAAGTTTATTGTTATGGATCTATGTTGATAATGTGATATTACTTAACTCCTAATATGTGTTTTGCTATGCCTATGTATGAATTCTGTTCTTATAATCACCCATTTGGCAGTACATAAGGAGGCGTTTTTATTTTTCTTATGCTTGTTTAACTCTTAGTTCAAATCTTATACATACTTTGGAAATATCATTTCATGAGTTGATATTTGTTTTGAAGAGTGACTTTTAAAATACCAAGATAATCTGTAATATTTATTTACATTTCAAACTTCAAATTATCATGAAACAAAAAAGAAGGAATGTGTTGGTGTGTAGATGGTTTATGTTTATGGTGATGGTATATATGGTGAAGGTGTTGGTGTGGTGAATTGTCATTTTGGCTAAAATGGATGGGGTTAACAGAGGACTGGCAAATTTGAGCCTCTTTTATGACATTAAGGGCATCTATGGACAGATGGTATAATATTAAGGGCACATATAAACTGATATACGAGGGAGGGCAATATTCAAACTTTTTCAATAGTAGAGGGACAAATATGACCCTTTTCCTGTTTTTAAATGCTCACCTCTGAATGCATGTCTGTAATTCAGGAACCCCACAGTGGCAACGTTTGTGTAAAAGGTTGAGAAGTTTCCCTCCATAAATGTTATCACGTTCAATCTCTAGAATCAACTCAAACAGAGGAGGCAAAAGAACGAAGAACTAAAATAAGATATGTTAGCAAGTCATTTAAGGAACAAACACAAGGTCATTGAATGTACTGGAAAAACATGGGTACAAGAATAATATGAAACTTGAGGAAGCACCATCAAGCCTTGATCAGAGCAAAATAAGTGCCACATCAAGAACTAGTAAAAAAATAGTGAAAAAGCAGAGAAATGCAGGTTCAGGAAGAAGAGATGAGCTACAAAAAGAAAAAGGAAAACAGAAACTCTAAAATCAGCCAAGCTCGCTTATGATTGACTAGGATAAAGAAACATGGAGCTATTGTACCAGAAGAAACATGCAAGAGAAGACTCGATACAGCCAAAGTGACCAGCTAATCTAACAATTTCTTAGTCCAGTTTTTATGTAGAAATTTAAGCAAATGAAAAAGAACAACCCTCATAGGGGTCTATGATTCAAACTAAGAATTCCATGACAATGTATTAAAGTGATGGTCTACATTTCTGCTTCTGCTAGCCTCTTTTCACAGAAGACATATAGTCATCAATAATGTGATCATAAGCAAAGAACAAAAGCAAAGTCTATTACATAGAGGAAATTGACGACTCACCTTATTGAGGCCTTGAGTAAGTGTTGCCACGATAGGCAGTGCATCAGATAGTAACTTTTGCTCAATGTGGAGAACAGCAGACCTATAAACTGACAACACCTCAACAATACCATTCGCAATGGCCCTCCTGTACAGACTCTGCTTCGATGCTTTTCCTTTCAATAGTTGGGATGTCCTCAACAGAGGTGACTCATTGGGGGACCTAATCCAACTTAAATTACGCGACTTGGCTGCAAAGCGATCTAGCTCCCTGTAGTAAAATCCTAGAGTAATAATCCTCTCAATGACATCCCTGCACCCAAACCCAAAATCACAACACATTACAGCCAAATAATTATAAACTTCGTATATCAAAGGCCCTAGACTCTCTCATAGGTGCATTTATATGCTTAAATGAAAAATTCAGCATACTTTTAGCTAGATAAGCAGAAAAGGCAGTCTAAAAATACACCAAGATTCCATACATTCCATAGAAAAGGAAATAATTTTTTCCCTAAATCAATAATCCTCTCAAAGACATTGCTGCACCTAAAACCAAAATAACAAGAAATACCTAGACTTCACAACCCAAGATTTTTTCAGAACAATTTTATGAACTAAACAAGAAAACCACATAGTATTATTTAACTAGATATGCAGATACTTCCTAACAAAAAAAAAAAAAACTACTCCGAACTCAATTAAACTAGTTCCGGCTAGCTATGTGAATTCTCACTATACATTTCCCTCCATCTAGACTAGTTTTATTGCAAAATCAATCATTTGGGGTTCTCTCACGCTATGGTTCCTTTACATATTGTATACCACAAATTTTTTTAAAATAATTTATTTTTTTTTGAAAGCGCAAGACCGAAATCACAACAAATAGCAAACCTTTCAGCGGGGATTGGATGAAATAGCAATCAAGGGCAAGCTTTAAGATGGATACTCACATCATCTACTGAGATTACAAATCTCATAAACAGACTAAAAATGAATTACATTGCCGGAAAGACAATAAATTTCAAACCTTTCACTGGGTTGAACGAAGGAGACATCAGGAGCAAGCTTAAAAGTGGGTTGTTGAGAAATGGGTGCATCTGGTGATAAAGGAACTTGGGCCCCCGATTGTTCTTGTTGTTCTCTAACGTCGATGATGAGATCTCCGGTGTAACCCAACAGGGCAAGTAAGAGTTCGTGCAGCATAATTGAGTTGAACAAAAATAGGGTAAAGGTGAATTGAATTTGCTTTTAAGTTAACTGAAGAAGAAGAGAGAGAGTTTTAGATTTTGATTTAAAAAAGTTTTAGAGAATCGTTGCTGGGAATGTTGGGGAAAAGCGGGAAAGGGTTTGGACAAAGTCCGAATTTTAACGGGTCGGGTTAGAGAAATGGGCTGTAAAAACGAAATCAACCTCCCGTCAGCTAAGCTATTAAGATTTTTCGAAGAAAATAGAACTCTTATACAGAAGTCTACAACACTCTTCTGTAACGCCCTAATCATTCTTTTTTTACTACTATATTATATTGGCATAATGCATATATTAGATCCTAAATTTAGTTTCAAATTTTAACTTTCACCTCAAATTTTCATAGTGCACAAATAGGCACTTTAATTATCTCATCTTTCAATAAATAAACACGCGATTCCTACCTAGCAAAATGAGTGAAATGCACGCTTTACGCGTGAGTGAGGGATAATTTACGAGGCCCACAAAGGTAAAAAAAAATGCTGAAATGACAATTCTATCCTTGATGAATCTCTTTTATATTAATTAAAATTAATTTTAATTTTTTTTAGTTTCAAATTGACATGTAAGGTATTTTTTTTGAAAAAAAGACATGTAAAATGTTTAGTTAGTTGGCAGTCACTGATTGACTCACTAATATACGTGAGAGCATTTGCATTTCACACTTTGGCTCCAAAAATCGCGTGTTTATTTATTGAAAGATAGGATAGTTAAAGTGTTTATTTGTGCACTATAAAAGTTTGAGATCAAAATTAAAATTTGAAACCAAATTTAAGATCTAATATATGTATCATGCCTATTATATTTAACGTCACATTAGTATCTTGAAAAAACATAATTTAAATTGGAAGTAAGAAAGAGTACTATATCAACGATTGAACCTTATATGATGCGAACTTTAAGGTATCAAACAAGTGGATTCTGAATACTTCAACAATGTAGACTATAGAGGCAAAGAGATTGTTTGTTCTCCACCAAATAATGTTTAAATGAGACTTGACACTTTTTTAAAATGGCAAATGGTCCATAGAAGCACATCAAAATTACAAGGTGCTAGTACACAGCAAATACACGGCTAAACTTAGATATCCAAGGATCATAAAGCTTAAAATTGCAACACTCAAATCCTAGTGAAAGTAAATGTTTAATTCTACAGACAGCAGCTAAAATATAGTCTTATCTACTTCTTTGCATATGTAATCAGCATGGGATTGTCGGCGGTAATTTTGAAGCCTTGCAGGGCCTGCATGGCAACAGTCGATTGCATCTCATCTCCATATTCTATGAAAGCAATTCCAGGCTTTGCCTCAACCATCCTAACTTCCTTAAAGCCTGGATATTGGCAGAAGAGCATTTGTAGCATCATTGGAGTAGACTGATGAGGAAGATTCTGCACAAACAATATGCTATTTGGCGGAGCAGGAGCCTCCGGTACTGCAGCTTTAGCTCCACCCATGTATGGTATTTGTGAGAACTGCAACAAGTGGAGAAGGGGAAACAATTACATTTGAGGAAGTTTCTGGTAAAAGCATCTAAGAAAATCACAATTAAGCACTAATTGACTACATTTTAAACCTCTATGCATTAGAAGGGTGTAACTCAATACATCAAGATTTCACCAAAATGAGAGACAAATCACAAACTAATCAAGAACCCAGCAACAAACTTCTAACTCTTAACTACATAACTTCTACTATCCATGCAACATGGATCATTTTCAAGTATTGCTCCCGTTTTCATTTCACCCCAAGAAATGTGTTAGTGTGCTTAATAGGAAAATCAGATTACATCTTTCAAAACGAAATCAAAATCACATCATCTGATAAACTTCGTATAGTGTGGTGACAGGAAAAGAGATGATACAATCCCATTAATTCAATATATGACGCAGAAAACAGGAAACTAAACAAAGTTTCTGAAAAGAAGGGAAAATGCTTACAGGAGGTGCTGCACCATAAGCACCAGCATATGCAGGATTCCGGCCCATACCAGCTTGATTAGCATCTTGCTGGTCCTTCTTCTTTCTCCCTGCTGGATCACAGTAAATGAATAGCTAAAAATATTGCAATAGTCAAGTAATTGTACTTCCACTACTTTTTTATTTAGGGATGTGGTTGGGTCGTAGGAAAGGAAGGGGGGGGGGGGGGAGCTAATCACAAGTACAGAAGTTGACGGGTAAAATTTGTCTGCCCATTATTATATGTAGCTTATAGCAAACAGTATGTAGCAAACTTTATGAAATGACACGTCTTAGATGTATAGTCCAGCCTTCTCTAGGGATTCAAACGAATAGTGGAACTAGAAAATTTTCAAATGAAAGAACTTACCTTTATCCTCGTGCCTCTTTCTTTTTTCTCGGGGAACAAAAGTACCATCGGCTTTTGCTACAACATCAGATTTCGTCTTTGCATATTGTATTCTCTGATATACATATATGTGTGTCAAAAAACTATGTAACCAATCTATAGTACACCAATAAAACATATAACAGTGGTAATCAAAATGACATTTTAAGACATAATTGAACTAAAGAAGTTAATTCAGGAACTAAAAAAGCAACTCCAGGTACGAAACCCCAACCTCATTAAGCATCTAGAAGCAACATTAATTTTGCTTGAGTAATAAACAGATGAACATAGCATGCGCATGCAAGAACCACAAACAAATAGGTGGTCACATTGTATAGCATTATATGCACTTCGCTAAACCCCGTAACATGCTCATATGTAAGTGCAAAGAGTAGCATTGCATTTAAAAGTAAACATTGAGAAAATTCACTCAAACCAGTTGTTTAACTCAATGAGGAAATGGACTGAGTAGCATGTATGATGTAAGAAAACCAAAGAATGCAAAACAATATCAACAAACATTTTAACATTCTGCATGTGAATCATCAGTAGTTACGGCAGCACCCCATGCAAGAACAGAAAACAACTATTTGATGAGGACAAAACAACAAAGTATAGTGGTAACATGTTTTGCAAGAGAACAAAAAACAACTAAATATAGATGTTTGTACTTTGTCTTTTTGGTGTAACGTCATTAATGTACACAGAGCCGGCTCTATGCATTAAATAATAAGGCCTTCGCCTTAGGCCCCAAATTTCGGGGGCCAAAATTTTTTGTGAAGAATAAATTATGTGTTAAAATTTTTATAAAAAATTTAATTATTTATGATAAAAAGTATAATTTATTTAAAAACAAATTATTTTATCCACTTTAACATCTTTTGTACTTTGTTAAAAATGAGAATTAACAGTGAAGTGTTACAAAGTGAATTACAATTTTATTTCATTTTTTTCAAATTTTAGTTTCAAGCATTACTCTAAGCATTTTAAAATGAGGTTATACCAAGTCATCAACTTTTAGAGTCAAATTCTATGATTCTAACTCTTATCTTTATTTAATATTTATCAACTTATTACTTGTATCATTGTGTTAACAATACATGTAATAATTATCTCACTTAAGATGTTTTTCAATGTTGAGCCTTACTTAAAACTAGTATCTGAAAAAATAATATTAAGTACTAATAATTTTCATCTTAATAGTATAATTTTTTTAAATAAATACGTAAATGAAGTATATTTATATTTTAGGCCGCCAATTGAAATTTCTCTTTAGGCTCCCAATTACGTCGAGCCGCCCCTGAATGTACATCACATAGACACTTCACCTGAGTTACTCAACTTTGTGGACATTTGAGTTTTTCTCCTGCAACTATTTGCACTTCTAGGGTGCCTATGGAAAGCAACTCTTATATTTGCACTTCTAGGGTGCCTATGGAAAGCAACAACTCTTATATTTGCACTTCTAGGGTGCCTATGGAAAGCAACCACTCTTAACCATATTCATCAAAACAATTTTCAAAAAAGAAACACCAAGCAATGAGGTGACACCCAGAATTAGCATGGAAAACACTCTTAAACTCAAGTGAAGATGAGAAATATGCATCTACTACACAATTGAAACTAAAGTCTAAAGAAGTACAATTTGCAAAGTCACAGCTCACATAATGCTAAAGCAGCATGTACATTTCAGAATATCCTCATTTGGATTTCCAGGTCAGAATATCTTTGACAAGGATTATCTTAACCAATCTCCGAGACCAGGAGATACAGTTGTTTATAGAAACAATGGAGCAGCTTATGACTGCAATTATCTATTCTGACTCCATTCTTCCATCTATGGACCAATACATACATGAATATTACAGAGGAACAAAACCGAAGACATCTGACTGAGGATGCAAGTAACGCATATCGAGGACTGATTATGTCCTGTATAGACATCTTACCTACGGTCCATGGATATTACACTACAATGAGAGAATGTGCTAAAAGGAACGAGGTCGACTAAAAATACAAAGAGAAAACTTGTCTCAGAAAAGACCTATAAGCTCACATAATCAATTGGGACTTAGCAAGGATATAACACAACAAAGCAACTTTATAGATAATACTCAACAAATTGGGGATAAGCTTTAGTTGCTGATGTTACTCCTCCATTAATAGACCAGTAATGGGAGTTCCACTGGGATTGGTAACACAAAATGGGTTGTCCTAACCCATCGAGTTTTCTACCTTAGGCCATCTCATCATAAGTTCTAAATACACTTTGCAGAAACTGCAGAAAGACTTGCAAAGGCAGATCCAATTTGGTTGGACGGAGAATTCATGGGAGAGAAGGCTAACTATAATAATATTCCGGTGCTATTAAATATAGAATCTTATGAGTCAACGTGGTTTCTATATCTCCTCCATCTACCTCCAAATAACGAGACTAAGAACCGCTAATCTTGCCACTTGGTCATGCCGGATCTTAGCCTCATGTCATTAGCCAATGAACTAACTAATGTGCCCTTATCAGTCAATCACACTAACATATCAAATATCTTGAATCACAAGCATGATAGGTTTGGTGATTATAAGGAGTTCCTTGATGTGGTCGAGATTTGTATGTCAGTATAGGATAATTGTAATATACAAAAGATCTAGTTTTAGCCAAACTATCCTTCAAAAACAAATTATTTTAAGTTATTAGAAACTTAAATAAAGCGGAAATGTAAAGGACACGCGTAGCCAATCCCAAATATTGAGGATTGAGACAACATTCTATGCTTGATAAATTTTGTATAGTTGTTTGCTGGATTACAACAAACATGCTCCAACTCCTTTGAGAAGCAATGAGGGAACAATCAAGATTGCTTCAAGTTGGATATAGTCTTTGATTTTTATCATGCTATTCTAGTAATGCATACAACATGTATTGGGGTTATGAAAAGAATCCAATCCCAAGGAAGTTGCAATTGACTATATGAATCATCATTGAACATATCTCTTCAATTAAGCTCATCTAGTAGTTTGCTTAAATAAAAATGCCAAAAGCAGTTCAGTTCTTCTTTCCATATAGGGCTACTAGTTTGAAGACCTCAAGAACACTCATCCTTACTCCTAAGTCCTAACAGCTTTACTTCTGATATGCATCACATCCCAAGACAGACAGTGTGATAACAAATTCTCCCATTCACTCTTGATAACAACTTCATAGAGACACAAAATTGATATGACATGTTTAAGATTAAAAGTTTCAGAAGTCTTACAGTGACAAATGTTTTTGCATATTTAAGTCTATAAGTTTCATAAGTCTTTATTTCTTTCTTAAACTTAGTTTTGAGTCAAATTGTGAAACATAAACTCAACCAGTGGGAGCACTAAGTTTGACTATGAATAATAGTATTCTCTAATTAAGCATAGGTAAGATGCCTAAATGCTTGAGCAATTAATATGTTCTAGGATCACTAATCGAACAAATATGGTATGATACCTTTCCTACAGATCATTAATTTTTTCAGGAAAATAAACTTAATTTCTTCAGCTCCACCTATGCTCAGGCACCATATCCAGTACCAAGCCCATATAAAGACGAAGCATGGAGATTAAGGGGATTCACAGCCAGCATAAAAATACTAAATTACGATAAACCAATCAATATAAACCTACATATAGCTGAACCTCGATAGTTTGAGAGGTACAGTTGATGGATTGATAGTAAAGCTGAATATATTTTGTGTCAATGAAGTAGAAATTGCAGTAAGCATATTGCAACAGTAACAAGCCAGAATCCAGTAGTGAAGAATACAAAAACAATGGAAATGAGTACCATAGGCTTATCATAGAAAGGAAAACCCTGCATCTGGCGAAGTGCATTGCTAGCAGAAGAAACTTCATCAAACACTACCCACGCCTGTCCTTTATGCTTTAGGGTTTTGAATGCTAAAACCTCCAGTATCTTACCAAACTGTGAGAACACAGCGTGCATCGATTTCTTCAGCTCTACAATTTAATCACCATCAATATACACAACACATTTTACAAACAGTGAAACACAAAGATAATGTTCTGCATAAACATTCGAGACAAGTACGGAGTACCTTCAAGCTTAATTTTTTCATTGAGGTTATTGATGTAAATAGTCACATTCGGTGGAACTTCGCCGCCGCTAGGGGCCGGATTCGGGTTCGTATTTTGGTTCGCCTCCGCCATGGCTGCTCGTCTACGCCTAGCTGCAACTTTCGCCGGTGAGGTAGAAACTTCAGTAGTCGTTAATTTCTCCAGAAATTTTTGGGCACGAGTAGGGGTTCTAATTGGGCTTGGGCTGGATAAGAAAATGGGCTTGTAAAGGAAAATCAGCCCAGTTAGATCTTCTCTAATTATTTGGACAAATGATCCCTTCATTTAGACATGGAGATAAAATGGTGCGAAATGAAATCATGACTTGATATTTATATTTTAAAAATCCGTAATCTTGAACGATGTATTCTTTGTTTTTGAATTTGGAATTTCAGATCAAGAACTCAAATCACATGTTCAAATGTTCACTTGAAATCATACCGTATATTACATATTCAAACACAAACTTAAATTCAATTAAATCGTAAATATATAATACTAATTTGGAGAAAAAGAAAATAATTTTTAAAGAAATAATAATAAGCATAAAAATAAAATTTGAATAGGTCATTTCTACTTTGACCTTGTTTTTGTTAATATTTAATTAATGTCTTTCGCAATAAATAATCTTTTTTTCATGGTAAAATTTATACTTTTATATCATGTCTTAGTGTGTATATATATATATATATACATGATTTTTAGTTTCTTAAAGGACATAACTTCAATTGATAAAGGGAAAAGAAATAGAAAACAACTCATTTAAAAAGAAAAATTCATACAATTTTGTATCTGCTCATTACTCTTATTTATATATTGAATATATGTTTAACTGACCACGCTTTATTTTACATGATCTACATATAGCTTAAAATATTTGTTTCTATTGGAAAACGAACCCTGATCTATAATACGTAATTGTCTCATTTCGTTAATAGTAAGCTACACAATTAAGTGCCACCACATTGTATATATGGGCAACAAGTTTCGAGTGGACATAAACAGAATTGGGCACATTGGAATATTTTGTGAATCGCAAGTAAGATCAAATTAAAGCTATCAACTAATCAATCTCATTCACATCTCTCTCAATAATTGGGAGATGGTATCAACTGGAAAAATAAATACTATTATTCGAAAGAATTTTAATAGCTTAGTCGATTAAATTTTGAATTATAATCAATTTAATTTGTTGATGTTTGAATTTTTGTCTAGTTGAAATTAAAGTATTATCGACTCGATTTTCTAGGACGAGTCATAAAATAATTTTATAAATATTTTGTTTGCTGAACTAATAAAAGGAAAACATTATGAATAGTACGATCTAATAAAATTGATAGTCACTTAATAGAAAACTCAATATAGACTATCGATTCAAAAATCATAAATTAAAATTTGTGGCTCCTGCATAGTGATATTTTCTCCGTTTCAAAAAGAATGTTTTTATTTTATTTTTAATTTGTTTAAAAAAGAATGATCCTTTTTCGTTTTTGACAACACTTTAACTTTAATTTTCCACGTGACATATTTAAAACCACAAAATCAAGATCATTTTGATACATTTGACATAATTTTATTTTCGAATCATAAAATTAAAAAAAAAAATTCTCAAACTTTATTCCAAATCGAATCAGGTTATCATTTTTTAAATGGAGGGAATAACTAATAAGTGAATGGCAAACTAAAGATAAGTTCAAACGAAAAATAAATTACTTTAAGAAATAAAACCTATCTTTTATCAACACGTATAATTAATCATTCTTGTGATGTGATCATTACTAAATTAAAAGTTTATGGATAAGATCATTAGACCAAGTCAAGTTTCAAATTAATGTGGGATTATCATCAAATAAGACACAAGTGGCTTAAATTATTATTTTTTACCCTTTTCGCGGTTAAAGTTTATATCAAATTTGTAAATAAGTTAAATACGATTTATTAATCAGTTCAATTAATTTATAAGCTTAATCAAACAATTTGAATGGTGTATTTGACACCGCTATGTTACATAATAAGATTTTTTTTTTCTTTTTTTGATTCCTTGTGGTATTTTGGTTTTGCTCCACAAATTAGGTATAAGAATAACATACACAAAAAAATATGTATATTCTGTGAGCCTGAAATTAATATATGATAGGGAGAGCAAATTGTTTTTTTTTTCCAGAAAAAATAATGTTGTCTTTTGGTAGTGTAAAAGAGGCAAATTAAAGCTAGGATTTTTATTTTGTGTGTGTGGAATTAATATTGATCACTGAATAATTAATGTAATAATAGGAATCTGCCTTTGCCACAGCTTTTTGGCTCCACAAAAATATTTGTGTGTTCAAAAATAGGGCTTTAATTGTGTTGATAACAACTCCCACTATTTATTCTTATTCTATAACAAGATACTGAGAGGGAACATTAAAAAAAACATAATATAAAAATATATGGGCTTATATTCAAATAAATATGATTTGGACAAAAATAAAAATCATATTTGTTAAGTGCTAACTCTGTCAAGTATGATTTGGACAAATATGAAATTACATAGGGTTATATTAAAAAATTAAGTGATTAAGTAAACTTATACTATTTAATTACTTATCATAAATATAGTTTGTATAATTAACATATGCAACTAATATTATACACTAATTACATGGGACGACTTCGAGTTTATATAATAGTCACGTTTGTATATGTATAATTCGCCAAAATATATAATTATTTAACTGACATACATATATAATTTACCTCTCTCCCACTCTCTGTCCTCTCCCAATCTCGCTCTCCTCTCTCCTCTCTCTCTCAATCTCGCTCTTCTCTCTCTCCCAATCTTGCATGTCATATATACAAATGCATATGTATAATATAAAATTATCTAACCGATATACATATACAATTCATCTCTCTCCACTCTCTCGCTCGCCTATCTCCTCCTCTCCCAGTCTTTCTCGCTCGCATCTCTCAACCCTCTTCCGATCTCGCGTGACATATGTACAAATGCATATGTATAATATACAATTATCTAACCGATATACATATACAATTCATATCTCTCCACTCTCTCGCTCGCCTATCTCCTCCTCTCCCAGTCTTTCTCGCTCGCATCTCTCCTCCCTCTTACTATCTCGCTTGACATATGTACAAATACATATGTATAATATACAATTTTATATATATATATATATATATATATATGACGTGTAGCTACAAATTATGGTTATCAAATCATAATTAGCTTATTTTTAAATGCTTCTATATGAAAGTTCCTTTTTATTTAATATTCAATATCTATATTAGTATTTAACTAATTTAAATTTTTATTGCTTAGGATTCCATTAAAGGAAAAAGCTATTTTTAAATTTTAAACACAAAGCTTCTAATTAAAAAAATCAGTCTCATCCACCTCACCATATTCTCGAGTGTTTCTTCTTTTTTTGGTTGTTGCAAGTTGTTGAAAGTGCATGTAAATAACTGGATACTTATGGATCATATGCTTGCCGTCCTTTCTTTTTTGCCTTCACTTAAATATTAGTTTCGTTTCATATTTGTTAATTATTTTACTAAAAATAATTATTCCATATAAATTGGCACTTTATTAAATTAAAAAGTATTTATTAATTATTTTTCTTATATCATTCTTATATTTTTTAATTTTTTTAAAAAAATATTCACATTCATTTATAGTCTCTTCTTTCTCCTTCAAAAATTTATTATATTTTTATTTGTATGATTTAAATTCATATCATACGTCGAACTCGTTGTCTCTTTTCATAGGATAAGCATGAGAAAGATTCACAATTTTCAAATTAGTAAAATTTCATTAATCAAGATATCTTTTAAAAAAATATTTCTCTATCTAGTTTTAGTAAAATTGCATTTTTCAGCTAATAAACCTCATTCTCTTAATTATTGTTTTCGATCGCAAATGACCCGTCAACTTTTCTGATTAAATTAGAGTAAACAAGATTTAATTCACACTATATGAATGATTCAATTTTTCCATATATATATATTACGTGTGTAATTCAATTTTCTAAGTGGCGTGTCGCTATTAGATTACAATGTTAATATAATATTTCAAGAGTGGATTGATTGGCAAAAATAAATAATTTCACCGTCTCAATTTATTTGATTAATTTTAATTTGATATATTTTTTAACAAACAAAAATTAAAAAAAATTGATATTATAATTAAAATATGTGAAATATATCAAAATATTTTTTAATTTTATATATCTCGTATGAAAAACTAAAACGAAAACAAATAATTGAAACAAAAAAAAGCACTAAGAGCGTTTGAATTCGCTTATATTTAGGTATTGTTGACTTTAATATTTATCCACACACAAACCTTAATATATATTTTGTGACGAGATTTCTCTCTTATTAAAAATTTTTCAAATTCGAAAAACGATCTTTCTTTATTCATTTTATCTCAATTTATATGATCTATTTTTTATTTAGTCTAAAAAAGAATAATAATATATTTTTATATTAAATAATAATTTAATTTTTAAATAATTATTTTATTCAGAATTATACAAATATCTATCACTTGTTTTAATTTTTTTTTTCTTAAACTTTCTATCAAGTCAAACTAACTCATATAAAATAAAACCAAAAAAATACAGGTACTCCTCTTATATTATTTGTCCATCATTGACTTTGCACAATTTTAAAGTTAAATTTAAAATTAAAAATTAAATATAAAATCATCCATTTAACTTCATAAAATAAACAAGTATTGTTAAATATGTTAAAAAATAGTGTCTATTATTGGACAGATAATAAATTCAATATCTTGAAAAATATAATAATAAATGACTATAAAATAAAAAAATATTAATCAAACATTTCAAAACTGTATAATGAAACACAATATCAATAATTGTTGGACGAAAAAAGTATTAGAGAGTTGCTCCCAAAAAATATATATATATATACGTAAATTTAAATATAATCGAACTTTAATATAAATACGCGAAAAAAAAAGTCGGTTTAACTAAGAAAAAGTATCGACCAAGTGTCAACTAAGGAGAGGACCTTTGCGTCTAAATAGTGGCCAATATTCACGTGGCCCCAAATTAAACCCTAGTCCATATTTGCCTTTTTCCCTCCTCATTCTCCATCTCTATATATACTTCCCCATTCTCTCCTCCATTTCTCCTCGCTTATGTAACCCTAAGTTCGCCGGAGAAAGAGAGTCGAAGCTACAGAATTTCAGTTCGCCGCTGCGGAAGCTCCATAGCCAAACTCCTTCCGCCGCAGCGTTCTTATTCAGAAATTCTCTTGCTCCGACTCCGATCTCGATATCATAATAAGCAATGGCTCGTTCTTTCTCTAACTCTAAGACTCTCTCTGCTTTCGTCTCCGACTCCGTTTCTGCTTTTCTCAGCAGGTAATGATCATAACGTTCGTAATATGAATCTAAACAGGAACTATTCAAATTTTGAAATCGGTGAACGTGAATATGTACCGCTGTTTCCGTTGAGTTTTTCGGTGTAAATCTAAAATTTTCTCAGCTCTATTGCATCTGAGTTAAATTCTGTGGTTTTTTCGCAGCATTATTTTAGTATTATGCTATGCATAACGATAACAGGGGATCGAAGTTCTCTGTTTTTCTTAGCTGGTAATAACCGAAACATCCGTTTATCCCCTGGATAAAAGGCGTTAGCATACAACTTTTTTAAATCAACAAGCGTGATTGTCGCTGCACATTTTAAACTTTTTCTTTTATCAATGTAAATAGTATATTTTATACGTACTTGGATTTTTTTTTGTTCGTAGCAAAAACAGAGGATTGTATCGGCGGCTAATTTGCTGTGATGTGAATGTGAATTTTTTGTGTGTATGTACAGGCGTGGATATGCAGCGGCATCACAAGGTGCAGTTTCCGGTGTAGCAAAAGGAGTGCCAAGGAGCAACGTGATGATGCAAAAAAGTGGAGAGGAATCGGTGAAGACTTCATGGGTGCCAGATCCAGTTACCGGTTACTATAGGCCGGAAGGACAAGCAAATGAGATTGACGCTGCTGAGCTCCGGAAGATGCTGTTGAAACACAGATCTGGAAGCAACTGAAAATCTTTGAAGCTGCGCCGTTGATCTGCGGTTAATCATCGGAGATTTTCGATCAACGAGAAAAGAGAATTTAGTGAAGGAACTGTTTTATCAGAAAAATATAGCAGTGTGAAATTTACTCGTGCTTTGTTGCTTTTAAATTTTAAGCTTATTGTTATATCTTTCTTTTATTAGTATCTTTTATTCATGCAAATGAAATAATTATAGTATTAGTATTAATCTTCGGGCTTTAGATCCTATTTTTTTCTTTTTTTTTTTGAATTCTTCAATCTCCAGGTTTACGTATTTATTTTTTGTTTCTTTTGGGATAATCTCATAACATTCTTGCAACTTTTTTTAATCAAACTAATGTTATAATCATATCTTAGTATTTTTAAGATTATCATCAATATATTAATAAAATAAGTGATATTCAAAAGTTATATGAAAAGTATTATAAATTATAATCTTTTATATATTTATATTTTTAAAATGTTAATCAAATTTTTTATAATTTTAACTCTAAAAATAGAGATCATAACAAACAATAATGGATAGAGGAAATACAACAGAAATAACACATACGTAATACGAAAAGCATGATTTTTCTAAATAAATTAAATATTTATTTTATAGAAATAAAAAAATTGAAAGTAACTTTCTGTATTACAATTATAGACGATATAATACACATAGGGGTTGTTTGGTACAAACATTGATAATGCATGGATTAATAATGCATGGATTAGTAATGTACGGATTAATAGTGCAAGGATTATTTTTTGTAAATGTTTGGTTCACTACTTTCTACTTAATTTTGTCTTTAATTTATAATTTTACAAAAAAATTCTTTCCTATTATACCCTTGTGTTATTATGAGTGTTTATTTCATGTAATTGGGTCAAGGTAATAACCATCGGACCGGATAATTTTTTGAAAGAATTTTTTGTTTCATTTAATTAGTTAAATCATATATATATATATAAAATTATTATTAATTTTAAGGTATGATGTACCATTAAGAAGATCAATGATGGCACAATATACTTCTAATTTTTTGTGGGTTAAGTATATATCTTAAATTTAACATAGATTAAGACTACTTAAATTGTTAATACCTAAAGCTTATTTTTATTTTTATTTTTAAAACAAATAGTTCAAGTGGTAATTGACAAATTATCTTGAATATAAAAAAAATAAAAAAAAATAAAGAATTTTTTTTTAGTAAAATCATTAAATTACACCAAACGAATTTGGAGAATTAAAAAAGAACATTTATAACCACTCTAATACAAATAAAAAGGAAATTAAATTACAAAACAAATATAAAAAAAGAATAAAGGGTTAGTTTAGTCATTTAAGGATCTTATTCAGGGTTTAACAAACCTTGGATTAGTTATCCCTCCATTTCCAAGGGATAAGATAACTCATACGGAAAATGGTCAAAAATACCCTTGAACTATTCGAAATAGCTCAAATATACCTTTGAACTATATTTCCGCTCAAAAATACCCTTCTCCTCAAACTATAGGGTTAAAAAATAAGACAACTTTCACATATAGCAAATAAAAAATTCATATTTGTATGCTATAGCAAAGTTTGCATAATGCGTTCCATAGCAAACATATGAACTGTATAATTCGCTATACATATACAGTTGAAGCAAATTGTATAAAACGAATTGTATAAAACAAGAAAGAGAAAGACACTTGGGCGGAGAATTGTATAAAAACGAAGTGTATAAAACGAATTGTATTATTATAAGTGTATAGAATGATTATATACAATTTGAATTTGTATAAAATGAGAAAGAGAGAAAGACAAAAGAGACTTGACAAGGAATATACAATTGAATCGAATTGTATAAAACGAGAAAGAGAGAAAATTAGATACAATTTGAAAATTATATAAAACGAGAAAGAGAGAAATGTAAAAGAAACTGGGCATGGGAGTATTTTTATTGTATAAATATAAGTGTATAGGACGAAAATATATGTACTTGCATGTGTATATACAATTTTCTCACGCTTTATTCAAACAGAAACGCAATTTATACATTTCGCTCCTGTTTGTATAAGTGAGAAAGGCGAGGGTGGCGAGCGAAATTTGGGAGAGTGGCGAGCGAGATCTGGAAGAGGGGAGAAAGGGGAATAAAAATATATGTATTTTGTACAATTTTCTCTGCTTTATACAATTAGAAACACTTTTTATACACTTGTGTTTGTATAAAAAGTGAGGAAGTGAGTGAGAGATTAAAGGAGAGTGGCGAGCGAGATATTTGGGAGAGAGGCGTCTGACAATTTTTTGCAAACGTTTGCTATGGAACACAATTAATCAAACCCTAGCTACTCCATTTATTTTAGATTATTAGTTTGCTATTATATACAATTTTCCCTAAAAAATACCCTTCCCTTAGAACTTATGTATTCTGTGAACGTTCTAAGGAAATTAAAGAAATGAGGAAAAGGGATTCTATGTTCTTCAATGAAATTGTTTATAAATTCTATGGAAAACGAAGAAAATTGGGGGAAATCAAGGATAAGTTTATTAGTCTACGTGCCATGAGTGGAACTCTATTGGCTCATGTGGCATGCCATGTGACATCCACATGGCATCTAAGTGACGTTTAACCGATTCTGTTAATGAGAAGGGTATTTTTGATCCAATAGTTTGACAGTAAGAGTATATTTCAGCCGAAATATAGTTCAAGGATATATTTAAGCTACTTCTGATAGTTCAAAGATATTTTTAATCATATTTTGTATCACATATGATGGATAAGCAATCCATGGATTTAATTAAATGAAGTAAGCAAACAATGTATTAATTGAATTAAATTTTAATCCATAAATTATTCTACCTAATACCGTCTACAAAACGGATCCATAATGTGCTTTAAAGTTAAACATGTCATATGTATTGGTAGGAGCATTCATGTCATGTGTGATGTTTGAATTTTGAAGATAAAATATTATCTAACGATTTATTTAATTTTATTTAGACATTAGATAACATACTGATTGAGTATTCAATCATATTATGAAATATTTTTTAATTTAAAATATTAAAAATTATTTAAAGCTCTATATTCTTTAAGTGTTTATTAAGTGGATAAATAATAAATAAATTAATCATAAAGGTGAATTAATTAAGAGCCTAATTAAATAAAATATATTGAATAAAGCGTCATCCGATCTTAACAATTCTTCCGTGTCTCATCTGTTTTGGGATGCAAATCACTCATTGATTACTTATAAAACAAATACTATCGTGTTCTACTTTATTTTTTTTTAAAATATTCGGGATATAAATAAAAAATATTTTTATATAATTAAAATAAATGTAATAAAAAATAGAGTTAAAATAAAGGTGTAGGATGAGGTGATAACTTGTAACGAAATGAATAATGTTACATTTTTTAAAACCTTATTTTATTAAAGAAAGTATTTTTCAAAAATATTAATCGAATCAAATATGAAAAAATCAAAATTTATTTTTCTCCACACCCTTAATCATACTTAAGTATTATATTTTTTATTATTATATACCCTTTACTTTATCGATATTATTTTTATCTTTAGCATTAGAAAATGGCCAACAATATGATTTTGAAACGACAAGGGGACATTGCAGTGACTTTATAATTAAATTAATCAAAGGCTATACTCCCTGCTGTCCATGTTAGTTGTTATCATAGAATAAAAAAAATATTACTTTCAATTATTAATCAATTTATAAAATTAACTATTTTCTTTTGGTTTTACTCTTACAATTATTTTTTTATTTATAATTTCTTTTAAAGAAAGTATAAAAATAAACTGAACAACTAATATGAGACGGTGAAAATTGCAGGTGTATTGACTTGACTTAATTAGGGCCATTAATCATGTAAAGCACTATTAACGTCTGAGAATTAATGTTGCCGTTGCTTACGCAAAGTTTATTAAAGCAATAATTAGCCATTAAAACAATGCTACTAATAAAGTAGAATTACATCTTTTTGTTCTTTGTAGACCTTAGCAGAGTTTGCGTTCACATTACTTTTTCCTAAAAATGAATTCCGATAATTTGATTGTTGGTTGGAATTATGTTTAGTATTAATAATGTAAGAATTTTATAATAGAGTTCAATAATTCATATATTAATTATTCCACTTCTTAGCATAAAATAATATAAATATAACCTATTGATGTTTGTTAGGTAAAACATAAAGAACAAGGTCCTATAAGCAACAAAGAAATGTTCTTCGTGGTGCAAAAAAGGTGGGAGCTCCCAGGAGGTTAAAAAAGTCGAATCACAACGTCAGATACAACAAAGGTAGGAGCTTCTAGGGAGGGAGTTAAAAAAGTAGAATCGCAACGTCAGATACAACAAAGGTAGGAGCTCACAGGAAGGGAGTTAAAAAAGTAAAATCACAACGTCAGATACAACAAAGGTAAGAGCTCACAGGAAGGGAGTTAAAAAAGTAAAATCACAACGTCAGATACAACAAAGGTAGGAGCTCACAGGAAGGGAGTTAAAAAAGTCAAATCACTACGTCAAATACAACAAAGGTAGGAGCTCCCAAAGAGGGGGTTAAAAGGTCGAATCACAACGTCAAATACAACGATCAGAGCATGAAAGTAAAATAATGAAATGTGAACCATGAGATGCACAAATTCTTCACAAAAAGTCATAAATATAGGTGATGCATTGCATATTTATATGAGAACTGTAGTGCATGTCATCATCTGTTCCTTAGCTTCTCAATTCTTTTTGTTTCACATTTTGGCTTCTGATTTAACAGATTTCCGAGTACAAGCTATAGAGAGCTTAATGCAATACGCGTGATGGAAAAGAATCTCGTTATAAACAGCAATTTCAAGAATATTTTGTATCCATGACAGAGCAAAGACGAAATTGTAGATAACATAACGATAATGTAAATGAACACATGAGTTTTCGACTTTTTGTATTGCAACTATGATGAGGAGGAAGGAGGAGAATGACCATTTCAGGCTTTCTGTACACTGCAACCATGTCACCTGATCTTTTCCATGAGTTGCAAGTATCTGCAAGCACTCAACAAATAGAGTCATGTATTAGATATCTTCCTTCTAATTTTCGAGGCAATGCAGAAGTCAAATACACTATAAAGTGCCATAGGTTGCTACAGAAGAGAAAGAGAAAGGGCAGAGGAAATAAGCAGATCTTGTGGCTGCAGGTCTGTCTCTCACACAATGTACTATACAAGTGCATCAAAGGTTTTTAGTATTGGACCAAATATTATTTATTTAGTTATAGGTTTATATTTCTTACTTATTGCAATTTTAGTGAATTATTACACACGAATTTATTCGCTGCCTCGAAAGGATTTCAGCCTCAGTTTACTGTTTGATCAAACAGAGCCTCTCAGCATATACAAACTCTTATTTTCCTATTCATACATATCGCTTCAATGGTTTTTGTTGTCCTACATGGAATTCATATGTGTATGACACCATAACTCAACCCCAGAATGTCTGCAACAATCCATTTTCTCAACCAATGTGGGACAATTACCACACCTGCACCAATGCATGTACAATATAACACAAGGAACCAACATCGGGAAACCGAGAACAAGAATAGATCAAGCTCTGGTATTATGTGAAGAAAGTGGGTCTTGGGTCTAATTTACACCCAGTGTAAGCTCATGAGATGAGGATCTCTCAAGATTATATAAAGAGAGAACAACCCATTTATTCAACCAATGTAGGATAGTTAATAGTGTCAACCATTAGCAAGCTTGGGTACATACAATTCCAGCAACCCCCCCCCCTCACTTGATGGCCATGATATTCTTATTAACATTTCATGCAAAAGATTAGCCAACTACATTAACCTCAACTGCTTGATGGCACTAGTAAACTAATAGCAAGCTTCTTATTCTCTTGTTTTCAAACAAAGAACCTTCAGGAAGAAATAGAGATCCCTGTACTCATGCTTTCAGCAAAAAATCATGGTCCAGACTCTGGTAAGTTGGTAGTTACCAGATTTGTAATGGCAGCATCTCGTACAGTTGTGAATTGTGATTTTGAAAAATGGCACCACAGTAGTATGTACGAGTCATATTGTTGAAGCATCAGTTACCGTCGTGGTGAACCAACAGCAGAAATGTGTTCTAACTAGGATGTAAAAACAGGGAAAGCTCTTGCAAACTTCAACTATTAACTAGAAGCACCAAAGAGGGGAGAACACAAAATTGAAAAGCAGTCTATCGAGAGTCTAGTGCTGATCAATGCTTTATTGCATGTCTCAGAATAAAGATCCATTTGGCCCTCGGGAAAGATGCGTAAAGTATGGATGCTTAAGCTTGTATAACTCTTCCCCTTCCATGACAAAGAGAGAGGCTAGAGGGTGGGGCGTAACGAGCTCAATAGAACTTTCTACGCCTAACAATGGAAAAAGAAGCTTTTTTATTGTTTCACTCTCTAAGAAAAATGAAAAAAAGAAAAGCTAACATAAATTGAGGGGAGGGTTCCATTGCTTCAAACTTTCATATTAACGAAGAACGAAAATTAACCTAGAAACTCTTATATGCATGTACCATATGGCAAGTTCTCGGTATAAGATTTAGGACTACATTTATTCAGTGTTTGGCTGCATGCATTAGCTGATACAATATAAATTTTGTACATAATTGACTTAATACATAGTCAGCCCCTTACACTTGCCAAGATACTTTATTTAGATACTCAAACTAAGTCTCTTCCAATTGAACACCTCAACTCCTTATAAAGAGTTCCCATTAGACACTTTCGGTTTAAATTTTGAACTTAATTTGACATTCTCTGTCGTTTATTAGGTAGTTACATTAACCACATAAAATATGTCATTTACTTTAATTATATACACTTGCCTCAAAAAGTCATAAACCTCAGGCGTTTCCTACTTGAGGTTGATGCATATAATTAAAGGAAATAATATATATTATGTGGTTAAGTTAACTACCTAAATAGACAAATGAAAACATGCGTTAAGTTTTTCCGAAATTTAAAAGGAAGTGTCTAATTGGGACATCTTATTTGGAGTTGGGCTGTTCAATTGGAATATGACTCCGTTCGAGTGTCTAAATGGAATATTCTGACAAGTATAAGGGGTTATCTATATATTAAGCCTAATATTATTCCGTACCATAAGGGATGTGGGATTATAATCCGAAGATAACTTGCTCCAAACCAATCGACCCTTGGGTGTTTGAGCAATATACCTCAGGGCTTTGATCTTACGGTGAGAGAGCATCCTATCTAAAATCCTTGAATCATTGAATAAGGGGATATAGACGCAGCCCATGCTTTATTTGATCAACTAAGATAAGGTCTAGGACCATATGTTCTTTTCCAAATAATAGCACGTGATATGTCTGAGTTATTATGCACAAGTTTGAACCCTCTCAAAAGCCTTAAGCCTTGTAATTAAGTTGAGAGAAGTAGAAAGGTGGCTTTACTGATAATATGGACTCACAAACAAAATAATTCAATAGAAAGAACTCTAGCAAATCTGGCCCAATGTTCTAACATAAAAATTCTTGTAGCATCCTCTTGATAAAAAAATCACCACAAAGGGAAGACTACCTTCTCTTGACCCGTTAAATTTTTCTGCGATAGATCTTCTATCTATTTTTTAAACATGGTTAAATACATATACATGGTCTCTTCTTGTAGTTTCACATGTAAGGTCAATGTAGAGATGATTTCACTTCGCTTTTAGTCCTTTTCAAAGTTGTCATTCACTTCTCCTTACCCCGTCCCCTTTTTAACTGTTTGTTTCTCTCCACCAGTTAAAATGTAACCTACTTCCATACTAAAATATCTTAAACATGAACGAGAATAATACATCAGAATACAATTTGACCATGTTTTCTCTAAAAAATCACATAATTGTAACTCTCTTATTATTCAAAATGTGTCTTGTTAAACAAAGATGGGCATGTATTGTGGATTTTCTGTCATCAAAGATAGGTCTTAGATCAAGCTCTTCTTCTGGTTCTTTTTCCTTATCTTTATTCTATTATGTTGAATTCTTTCATTTAGTTTCAGGCCGCGAAATTTAAGAGCGATAACTAATAGACTGCGAACTTATCAGATGTTTAATACTTTTCTTGATAAGTGACAGTTTTATTTATTTGATTAAGATGCAAAGCTTCAAGAATATTCTCCAACTGTTAACAATGTCAACCTAAACCATACACATACTCATGGAAATTTGTAATGCTTCACCACAAATTGAAGAATTAAACATCTGATAAATTCATAAATTGAATCAAGTATAAGTCAGTGAGCAACCAAGTAGTAGCATATATTCAGAAATATTCAAAAACTGGAACTAACCTCTTTCAGTAAACTCAGGCTCCATCATCCTTCTGTGTGCAGCTAAACAGAAGAGACAAGGTTACTGTTTCGAATCTTTAGAATATGTCCATTGCTATTGCAATTCAATCCACATCCACATTGTGGACAAACCAAGAAATTGTAAGTGGGAAAGCTAGCCGAAGCAATTCCAACAGAGAACTCAAGATTGTCACCATTCTTAACAACCTCCACAATATTCAGCCACAGAAACAGAATTTTTACACTAACCCCATGTAGGCTTGACAGCCTATTTTTAGCTATGTACCCACCGAATCTCGATTGATACCTAAGCTGATAAGACCCTTCTAATGCGAAACTGCAAGACCCATTAAGATGTACACTGAATTTTCCGGTGTCCTTATCGAGATCGTACCCAATAGCACCCTGTGGAAGAATTCCGACGGGGAAGCCGTAGCTTACGAGTAAGTCGTAAGCAGTGAGGGAAGTGCCACCGTTTACGGCGTCGGCGTCGCCGGTAGCTGCAGCGGCGGTGACTAACGGCGGTAGAGTTGTAAGGAAGAGGATTAAGAGAGGAAAAGCGAGGGTAACGGCGATCTGACGTGGAGAAAACATTGAGGCTACCGTTTTTTGTGATGATTTTCGTATCAAATGGATATTCAGATGCGATTACTCCGATGATGCGCCGACGATATGTATAATTGACTTTGGGGAAGTTTCAATTATTGCAGAAGATGACAGAAAAAAAATTATTTCGACGTTGGTATCTTGCATTGCATAATATTTATTCCCACCGGTTCCGATTTATATGGTTGATTTGATGCAATATTTATTTGAACTGAATTTTTTTAATTTCTTTAATCTACATCTTTATTGAAGTATAAATATAAAAATTATTTCATCAATAATAAACAGAAATTAAAATTATAAACTTTTTTTTAACATATATAATTTAATTTTTGAATATCAAAGTATTAATATTTCAAAATATGACGAATAATATATGCATACTATTAAGATAGTACGGAATATATTTTTGTTCTTTTTTCCATATCTAATGGACACAATACAAGTTATGATGACACATCGATGTATTTTGATTTAATTTAATTATAAAATAATCAATTTGTATACATGTTAAATTGTTATGAAGTTGTTAAAATATTGACTTATTAATTATTAATTTATTAATTATTAATCATTATAGATTCAGTTATTAATTTAAAAGGTGATAAATCATATAAATGAATAGATTATATCTTGCTCAAAAACCAACACTGACACAAATATATTTTCTTAACGTACTATTAGATTATTGATTAATCCGCTCAAAATAAATTATCTAATAAAAAAATTTATTGAAATGCTAAACCAATAAATTAAACAACTTTTTTTAGATTATCAGTTTCGAGTAAACACTTTTAATTAAGGATGGATATAATTATCGAAAAATTAAATCGAATTAGGATTCCAAATTGAAATCGTCAATGTGCTTAACAGAAATTTTTATTTCAAACTCCACAAGTAGAAAAAGTAGCACTACTACTGCATAGATGAAGCTCCACAGAAGATACATGACAAAATACATATTCATTCCAAAGGAGCATAAAAAAACATATGCTTCCAGTTCCGTGGGATTCTGAAAATACGAACTTACCCTAATTCCAAAATGGACCATACATTTCATCTTAATTTTCATCCTAAAACATCTTAATCTACAGTCGATTTCTGAAAATTTACGATTCAAGACGAAGTGATAAGCAGCTTCAAATCGAACTTACCTGTGCCATTTTCTCCAGAATTGACACAATCAAATCCACATCCACACTGTGGCGATTCATAGAAGTTATCAATTGCAAAATCAGCAGAAGCAATACCGACGGAGAAATCGAGATCGTCGCCGTCACGAGTAACTTCGACAATATTAATCCAAAACAAAAGCACTTTCACCTGTACGCCTTTCAAGTTCGCAAGTCGATCCTTAGAGATTTTACCAGTAATTTTACTCATATACTTGAGATTATAGCCGCTTATGCTGAAACTGCACGATTTGTTAAAGTAAACGGCGAAATTGCCCGTTGTTTTGTCGAGTTCGTACCTTGTTACGCCCTTCGGAAGTATCCCTACCGGAAAGTCGTATTCCTGAAGAATCTCATACGCCGTCGGGGACTGAGAATCCTCATCGCCGACGACCGGTGAAGCTGCAGAGAGTAGGAGGAGGAGGAGGAGGATGCATAAGGGAAGGGCTACAGAAGGCATATCTTGTTCGTAGTTACCGAAAACAAATTTACTTGAAATTTGATATATTACTCTTATTTATTATTGAGGGGCTTGAATTTGAAATTTGTACTATTCAGTTGTTCTCTGGTGTGCTGGAAAGCGTTGGTTAAATGTGGAAGAACGTGGAAATAAGTTACTTTAGAATTATTTCATAATTAAAATGAAAATAATGTTGCTATTTCAAAATAATAAATTATCGAAAAAATTTCTAAAAACCTTTAAAATTTCTCTCTTTTTTTTTAATGTAAAGCTATTAATATTGTATTTGATTCAGTATTTAATATATTTGAGTTATTATATATTTGATTTATTTTATAATATAAAATCGAATTAATTTTTAATGTATTCAAGCTATATATTATATATTCAATTTATGTTATAATGTACCCGAGCTATATATTAATGTATCGGATTTATATTTTATCTTAAGAAATTAACGTAATTACAAACTAAAGAGTGATAGATTCTAATCTCATATTAAAACTATGTGATTACTAAAAATTATCGTAAGTTATTTCATCATTTTATTGCATGTTGCAAAGATCAAAATGTTAGAGGTAGATATATGATCATATAAAAGAGCATAAGATCAAAAATAATGATACTGAAATAAAGTGATAATGATTTTTATGATAGAATTAATAGAAGTGATAGTGTTTTTTTTCCAGAAAGAAGTGATAGTTTAGAAACGTAGAATTAATGACTTTCACATTATATATTTTTAATCTTGAAGTAGCTAAGATTATTCAAGAAAATTAGGATGTCACACTACTCAAATTCAACAGGCGATTAACTATCTCGACTAAAGGCCTGTTTGGCTATGCAATATAGAATCATGATTATCATCATATGATATCATAATAGGAAATTCCCAAATGAAACGAAAGTTTTGTTTGGACATGCGATATGAAATTTTTGTGTTGTATAATTTCTTGTAAAACATAAGAATCTCACAAGTTGTAAAAATATTAAAATAGTCTCAATTGTTTATTCAATCTTAACAAATAAACAAACATTTATAAAATCGAATACTAAATTACTAAAAAGCTATTTATTCTCCACTTAAGTAATTGTTTCATCAAATTTAATTCAACAAAAGAATTGATCATAAATTATAGTGAACTAGTCTTTAATATAATTCTCCCACGTAATACATACAATCTCCTCATGTTGAACTGGAATTTCTCGATCATATGACTGAAACGATCAATCAAAAATTGTTACTTTGAGTCATTTGTTGGTATGCAATTATATTTTCATGCTCATAGACAATAAATATTCCATCATTCCTTTAATATACTCGCAAATAATTATGTAATGTTGCACAAGTCAAGATACTTTCAGTTGTGTGTCAATATAATAATGGTTCATTCCTTGTTTCAGTATTATGAATCTATTTTTCCAAGCTGTCACAACCCAAATCGGGCCACGACTGGCACCCACACTTACCCTCCTGTGTGAGCGAACCAACCAAATCTAAACCTTAACATTTCAATGTACTATCAACATAAAGTAATGCGGAAGACTTAAACTCATTAATAAAAACCAATTCAATAACTATTATTTCTCAAAATCTGGAAGTCATCATCACAAGAACATCTAGTCCAAATTACTAAATCTAAGAGTTTCTAAGAAGCAAAAAATACATGAAAGCTAGTCCATGCCAGAACTTCAAGGCATCAAGACATGAAGAGGAAGATCTAGTCCAAGCTAGAAGCATTAGCTCACCCTGATATCCGGAGTAGTGAAGACTGGCTAGAGTTACTGTTGAGTCGAAGATGACGGCACGTTTGCTGCACTCCACAAATAACAAAGAAGAAAACATAAAAGTAGGGGGTCAATACAAACACAAGTACTGAGTAGGTATCATCGGCCAACTCAAAATAGAAAACAGTATATACCAAGTAATATCATAAAATCAACTATGATACTCAACATGTAGCATTTACAATTACCATAACCCTTGGTTACAACACCAAGCTCGTCAATGAGGACTCACGCCTCCTCATCATACTCATTTGGGATTTAGGTTCATTAGATTGAGTATATTAACATCTTTCAAGATTCATTATCTTTATTTCTCTCGTGTCGGTACGTGACACTCCGCTCCTCATATACTATCCTGGTGTCGGAACGTGACACTCCGATCCTCATATACTATCCTGGTACCGGAACGTGGCACCCGATCCATATTCTATCCTGGTGTCGGAACGTGACACTCCGATCCTCATATACTATCCTGGTACCGGAACGTGGCACCCGATCCATATTCTATTCTGGTGTCGGAACGTGACACTCCGATCCTCATATACTATCCTGGTACCGGAACGTGGCACCCGATCCATATTCTATCCTGGTGTCGGAACGTGACACTCCGATCCTCATATACTATCTTGGTACCGGAACGTGGCACCCGATCCCCTAATCTCCTTCTATCAATTCATCAAGCCTTCTTTCTTACCAAGACATCATCAATCTCATTATTTTAGTTCATTACGCCTTCTTTTATACCAAGGCCTCATCATCAACAAAGAGATTAGGGTTTTTCAAGATTTGGGATTCAATAACTTCATCATGCTTATATAATCACAATTATATAATTACATTCATGCAAGCATACAATTAAGCACATAGCAGGGTTTACAACATTATCAATACATATTATTCGCTATTAAGAGTTTACTACGAATATCGTAAGAGAAACCATAACCTACCTCCATCGAAGACTAGTGATCAAGCAAGAATTTTCCAAAGCCTTGTGTTTTTCCTCTTCGTTCGTCTCTCTCTATCGATTCTCCTTCTCTCTCTTTCTGTTCTTTTCTTTTTCTTATTCAAACCCTCTTTATTTTACCCTAATTAGCATATAATTAAGAATAAAAGGTGGCAATAATAACCCACTAATTAACTTAAGGTTACCTCTTTTAACCCCCAAAAAATTTAGTCATTAATATAAACCCACGAAATATATAATTATAGCAGGAATAGTCCAAAACGCCCCTTTAAAACTTAACCAGAAATCCGACTCCGACTGGGATTACGCAACCTGTGACGGCCCGTCGCGCCCACGACGATTCGTCATGCAGGTTCGTCAGAGACTCGATTTCCTTAAGGAGTCTGTGACGGCCCGTCGTACCTACGACGGTCCGTCCTGCACTTCCGTCACGACATTCAGAGAATCGTTCCCTGTACCAAATTCTCAAGAGTTGAAGTGTTTTGAAACGGTGGATCACGATGGTTCGTCGTGCCTGTGACGGTCTGTCCTGCAGGTCCGTCACAGAGTTCAGAGAGTCGATTTTAGCACCCAAATTTCAGAATTTCTAAGTGTTTTGGGACGAGACACCCTCGACGGTCCGTCGTGCCCATGACGCTCCGTCGTCTCAGCCTGTTTTTCCAGAAATAAAATCTGCTGCTCAAAATGACTAAACAGGTCGTTACACAAACTCCAAAAATCTTTAGGGTTATTTTAATAATAGATAAACATGTGCATCAATTGTTTATTTAAAAAATCTCAGATGATGATATGGAACTTTCATACCATAATTTTTGGAGAATATCAAATTTCATCTCATGACATGAGATCAACATGAAATCGCATATTCAAACGCTGATTACATCTCACAATTCTATATCGTGATATGATATGACCAAACGCCTACTAAGTCAAGATTTTTTTTTATATAAATATAATTTCTTTGCTATTGATTATTGATTAATCCATTAAAAATGAATTATCCAATAAAAAATCGAAGACTCTTATCAAGATTTTGAACTAATAATCCATTAGCAACAAATTAACAACTTTATTTAGATAATCAACTTTGCGTCAATTATAAATAATCCTAAGATAAATACATATTTTAAACTCACTCACAAAAAGTAAATCACGTTAAGATACAATAGTTCGCAACAAATAGAAGAACACCGTGTAAACCCCTACTAATAGAAAATGGACAAGAATATCAAAAAATTGAAGTGATTTTAATTTTCTCGTTTGATGTTCGTTTTTTCCTTCAAAAGCTTGGAATTGTCAATATTACCTTTACTATTTTTTTACTTATCTACTATACTATTATATAAATGTAAATAAGTATAAAACTAGGCGTCAACATGTCTGCTTCAATTTTATTATAATTACTATCTGACTTACTGGCCAAAGTTAGATATTCCATGTATAATGTCCCAGTTTCAAACCTGGCCAACATTTTTTTTCATCTCATTTTTAATGCCTTTAGTAGTTTTTTTAAATAATTTATTTCATTAATTAAATACTAATAATCTATATTATTACTTATTTATATTTTAGTTATTTCAATTCATTTCTTTTAGACTCAAATTATAGACAATATAATTTTTTTATTATATTAATATGCAAAAAGCTACAATTTATAGTTATTTTTTGTATAATTTTTGAGTATCTAATTTTTTTGTTAAAAATGTATAACTATATTTAATTTAATTTAACTTATAAAATTAATTAAACTGACTTTTTTAAAAAGCGTAACATGACAATTAAAAGTGAACGAAAGAAGTAGTAAATAGTACAATTATTTGGGGGCCACTTCAATTAGTATTTCCGATCATAAATTTTTTTAAATTACATTCTTATGAATGTCAATCTTTATTTGCTAATAAAAATTTAGTCAACTTTCAAAATTCTATTGTGCCTCATAAAATGGAACTTAAAATATATTATTTGAAGATGACCTTAAAATTACTAAGAATCACGGTAATTATCAACATGAAATATTTAAAAGGCTTTAAAAAATTATTTGATTCAAACACAGAAGGTGACATATGTTATTCAAAAAAATATTATAAATTACAAAATTTAATACTTTAGCATATCTCATAAAATATCTTGTATCTCACTTTGTAAAGAGACAAGGAAGAAATATTGGAAAATTGGCTCTTGCCTCCTCAAGAACTTGTCTTCCTTACTTGCTTTCTTTACTGTTTTGTGGCCTGTTTGTTTGACTGTCTTGTTTATTGTTCCTTGTGTGTTTGGTTGGCTGTTGGACTGAGTTTTGAAGAGTTGTGCAAGCCTTCATATACTGTCCCACGAGGTGAAAATTTGACCCTGTGACAAGAATATCTCAAGACAACTAACAAAAGGCTAATTTTTGCACTGCTGGGATGATTTTAAAATATTTAATTTTAATTCTATATTATAATTTGATCAAAAAATTAAAATGATATAATTTTTTAAAAATACTTTCTTTTTTTCAAAAAGATTAGCCTAGTTTGACTTAGAATGAAGTTTTAGAAAATAAAGAAGATTTTTTAATTTTGTGATTCTAATTTAAAGTTATATCAAACATACCAAAATACCCTTTAATCTTGTAATCTTAAATATGTTACGTAAAAATTAAAATAAAAGTGTTGTAAAAAAAATGAATCATTCTTTTTAAAATAGATTAAAAAAAATAAGATCATTCTTTTGAAACTGAGAGAGTTGCTCTAATATTACTTCTATTCTATTTACTTTTATCTAAATTTAGAAAGTTTATTTACTATTTGAAATTGGATTTAAAAAATGGAAAAATTGTATATAATAGCAAACTAATAACCTAAATTAAATGGAATAGCTAGGGTTTGATTTAATTGTGCTCCATAGTAAACATTAGCTAAAATTTGCCAGCGTCTCTCCTCCAAAAATCTCGCTCGCCACTCTCCATTCTCGCTCGCCTCTCTCGCTTTATACACAGAAGTGTATAATTTTATTTCTGTTTTGTATAAAGCGAGAGAAAATTGTATATTCACATGCAAAAATATATATCTTCGTGTTATACACTTAATTATACAATTTACAAACATTTTACTTCAAATATTTCAGAGAAAAAGGCCAACGAATTATACAATTGCGAATTATACAATTGCAGTGAAATACAATTTTCTCTAGCTTTATACAACAGAAGTGTATATATTGTGTTTCTGTTTTTGTATAAAGCGAGAAAAGTATATATCTTTTTGCTATACACTTATAATTATGCAATATACATATATTTTAATTCGATTCAACTGTATGCAAAACAAATTATACAATTGCAGCAAAATAGGCCAGCGAATTATACAATTGTATATGTATAGCAAATTATACAATTTTATGTTTGCTATGGAGCGCAATTATACAAAATTTGCTATAGCATACAAATATAAATTTTTTATTTGCTATACGTGAAAGTTGTCCATAAAAAATAAATGACAAAGCGCGTCTGTATTTTGTTTTTTACTTTGCCTCAGCCGAAAAATTCTTTGATTTTCCCATGCATGTGGGCCATTCCAAGTCTCTTAATAAATATGGAGCCCACCTCACAATCCCTTTCCATTCTATTTTTTTAAAAAAATTATTTAAATTCATTTATCTTACTTTTTTTTTTAAAATTTACAGTATACTTAAAAATTACATTTAAGATATTATAAATTATGATATAGTAAAAATTTTATAAATTGATATAAGCGGGATTGTGAAATTTTATTATTTCATAACGATATTATTTAATCGATAAATTAATATTTATTAGTTTAAAGAACGATTTGAAATTTGATGAAACTTAATTTTGATTATATCAATCATTGTATCTTACTAATTTATGTATCATATTTATTGATTTAATATAAAAAATATATATATAAAATACGTCAAGATTATTGTATCTTACTGATTTCAACCTTGTAATGTTGTAATAATAAGAGCTTTCAAGATGTACTATCAAACAAATTTTATCATGAGATATTAAAAGGTTATGAAGTGGCACAAATTGTTGCAGCAAAGATCAATATTTTGTATGCTATGAATTTTGAGATTTCTATTTGGACAACAAATGTTCAACGAGAGACAATAGCAAATAATTTTTTTTGCAATCTTAGATAATTTGAATGAACCTACTTGTGAAAACGTCATTTATGAACTTGAGATCATGATTAATGATCTTGATTACCTCAATAAAATAGATGTGCAATAACATGTTTGATTATTCGGGTGAAAGGGATACATGTTTAGAGGTTTAGAAATTAGAAGAAATTGTGAATACCATCAGAAAAAGCAATGTTGAAGATGATACTGTATCGTTGGAACCAATTGCGCATAAGACAACACTTATTGCATCTAGAGAACTCTTCACAAATTTATTGTGCAATTTAAAAATACAATATTAAAGCTTTTGAATGCAATAAAAAAAAAGTAGATATATTTGTAGTTTTAAAGAATTATTAATTTATCATATTAATGGAACCATATATTTATATAGACGTCTTCAGAAATTATATTATCTATTATCTTATCAAAATTCATAATTTTTTCATTGGCCCAAATCAAAATCGGAGAAAATAATTATTCTAGAGAAAATATTAATTTATCAAGTATTTATTTATACGGATATTACTTTAAAAATTACATAACATACACTATAAATTATAATAATTAAAGACTTAAAAGTATTTTTACTATTTGATAAGAGGCAATAAACATACTAATCTTAAACACACGTCATATGTTTGAAATTTTATAAATCATAATAGTTAACAACTTAAAATACTCTATCATGTATTAATGATGCTAAAATTACAATAAAATGACGTCAAAAGAACTATAAAAAATAATAATTAACAATTTAAAATATTTTTAAAAAAAATTAAATCAATTTTTAAAATTCTATTAGTAAAACATGAATTCTTATTGATAAAAAAAAATACTTTTAAAAGAACATTTAGGACTCTCCTAATTAGACATGTCACATGTGTCACGAAAATTAAAATAAAAAGAATAATATATATTATTTAAAATTAATATAAACTGTTAATAAATTCTAATAATTAGCAAGTTAAAATATTTCAGAAAAAATAATAAATTTTTCAAGTTTATTTATATCACATAAATTAAAATTAAAAATTAATATGTAGTGAATAAAAGAAAATTTTATTTATTTCAATTTCCATAAGAGTCCACGGAGATACATGAAAAAAAATACATATTCATTCTAAAGGAGCATCAAAAGCATATGCTTCCAGTCCCGTGGGATTCTGAAATACAAAGTTGCCCTAATTCCAAATTCCATCCCAAATCAACTGAATTTACAGCCAATCTCTGAAAATTTTAGTTAACAATTCAAGTGGAAGAGATAAGCTGCTTTAAATTGAACTCACCAGTACCGTTTTCTCCAGAATTGACACAATCAAATCCACATCCACACTCTGGCGGTTCATAGAAGTACTCAATTGCAAAATCAACAGAAGAAACACCGACGGAGAAACCGAGATCATCGCCGTCACGAGTAACTCCCACAATATTGACAAAAAAAAAAAGCAGTTTCACCTGTACGCCTTTCAAGTTCGCAAGCCGATCCTTAGAGATTTTACCAGTAATTTTACTCATATACTTGAGATCATAGCCGCTTATGCTGAAACTGCACGATTTGTTAAAGTAAACGGCGAAATTGCCCGTTGTTTTGTCGAGTTCGTACCTTGTTACGCCCTTCGGAAGTATCCCTGCCGGAATATCGTATTCCTGTAGAATCTCGTATGCCGTCGGGGACTGAAAATCCTCATCGCCGATGACCGGAGAAGCTGCAAAGAGTAGGAGGAGGAAGATGCATAAGGGAAAAGCTACAGAAGGCATATCTGGTTAGTAGTTAAATTAAATTAACTTGAAGTTGAGATATTACTCTTATTTATTTTAATTTGAAATTGAAATATTAATCTTAAATATTGAAGAGCTTGAATTTGAAACTTGAACTATTGAGTAGCTATGGTGTAGCCCTATGAAAAACGTTGGGTAAATGGGGAAGACAACGCAAATAAGTTATTTTAGAATTAATTAATTATTTTATAATCAAAGATAAAAATAATATTGCTATATCAAAATAAGTAATTGCCGATGAATTATTTTATCATCTTGTTGCAATGTATCTCGAGCATTAAATTAGCTTATCATGTATAAAAGTTATATTATATTAGTGTATCATGTGTAAAATATAATGTATCTTATTTAACGATTAATGTATTCGTGCATCAGATTAATGTACAACACTTATATTATTATATCAGTTTAAGTTTTTCTGTAAGTGCAACTTTCACATATAGCGAATATAAAATTTATATTTGTATACTATAACAAAGTTTGCATAATTGCGCTGTATAGCAAACATATATATGTATAATTTGCTGTACATATACAATTTAAGTGAATTGTATAAAAGAAAATGTATAAAAAGAGAAAGATAAAGAGACTTGGCTAGAGAATTGCATAGAACGAAGTGTATAATTATAAGTGTATAAAACGATTATACGATTTGAATTTGTATAAAATGAGAAAGAGAGAAAGACAAAAGAGACTTTGGTAGGGAATATACAACTGAATCGAATTGTATAAAACGAGAAATAGATAAATTATATACAATTTGAATTTGTATAATACGAGAAAGAGAGAGATTGGACAGGGGAGTACTTTTATTGTAATAATTATAAGCGTATATGATAAAAATACATGTATTTGAATGTGTTTATACAATTTTCTCTCGCTTTATACAATTAGAAACACAATTTATATAACTTTATATAAAAATAACACTCCACACACATTTAAGATGATAAATATCAAGTTATAAGTGTAAATTGGGTATATAGCATTTTATGTAGTCATAAACTTATAAGGGACAAATAGTACATTTGTCGTAACAGTATGTGATTTCTGACATTTTCTCTTTATTTTTCTTTTTAGTCGATCTCAAAAAGATTGACACATTTCTATATTAAGTATTCCCTTCATTCACTATTGATTGTATGATAAAATCATGTCCTTGAAAAAAAAATTAATATAAGGTGCAATTTTATTAATATAACCTTACTACTAATCATAATTAAAATGGTTTAAACAACTTTTTTCACATTAAAGTAGTCGTTTAACATTAAAATGATTACTTTTTGAAATTAGTATTATAAAATCACTAACAGTTTATTGATTGTTTAAAATCAACAATTCGTTTAGATAACTATTTAAGTAGCTATGTAATTATTAAGGACAAAATTGAAAAAACATAATTAATTATTTGTTAATTATTTTAATTGACAATTAGTTAGGATAATTATTTTAGTGTACTTATCAAATAATAATAAACGGAATGAATAACGATTTAAAAATAAAGTAGCTATTTTATTCTTAATAAAATCCACAATTATGTAATATTTTTTTACATCATAAATTTTGAAAATCTCTTTCTTAAATTCACGCAAAATCAAAATACCTCAGAAGAAAAGATAAAATTTATTTTTTCTACTTCCTCACACTTCACGTGGGCAAACCCAAGAACCCACACGCTGCACGTGAGAACTCTACGGGTCAGCACGTGTCCTCTTCTTTGACATATTGTTTGGTGAAAAGATCAACTTGAGCTGTTTACAACAATTATCTACTCCCATAATTTAATTAGAAGATTCTTATAGAAACTAATAAATTTTTAAATATCATAATATTTTTAATTTCATAGAAAATTCTTTAAAAATAAAATAAAATGTTTAAACTCATTCCTTGCAAATATAAAAAATACACCAATCGTAGTTACCAATAACATAAATAGGTGTATTACATATGAATTTATATAGAGTATGTAATGCTTATTTTTACCCTATTACAACACCTTCAATGGTGATGCCCAAACAAGTTTGAAATGACACAATGAATGTGACCGTTTAATCTTTAATAAAAAAAATTAAATTTTGGTTTTGAATATGAAGTTTTTGATTTTTCGTGGTGTGAATTGAAATATGAGATTCGAAGAGTTTTTTTAAAAAAATATTGTTAAATTATACCTCAAATTTAACTATATCCTCAAAGTATCATTTTCATCAGGAAACATTATTCAAGTATTTAAAAGTGAATAATTTTCATCCTTTTATTAGATATTTTCAAAAAAATTAAGGGATCTTACAAAACATGAATAGTTCACGTGATTATCAACAAAAGTTTTTCTGTCTAATTTCATTACCTAGTGTAAGAAGTTCCTAAAAAAATATTTAAAATCTTAGACACTACTGCTTACTATAATAAAAAAATATTTGAAAGGTGTGATAATACACGACCTGCTCTTTTTAACATTAGTAACTGAAAGAAGCTGGACTTAAATATATTTACCTTTTACAAAGCTAGATTGTATTTAGATCAATAAATGTTACAGTCAATTTAATATAGAAGTGATTAAAATATTGATTATGTCTCGTATTTGAGTTTCATTCTATAGTATTAGAATAAAAAATCTTCAATAAGCGTTGTTTCTAGCTAGCATATCAACTGAGAAGAAATATATTTCAACTAAAATATATTTAATATCAAATTACATGAAAAAATAAATGATAAAACTGTCAAATGAATTTCTTTTTCATAATGCTGAACTTAATTACTGAAAAAGTTCACGATAATATTCTTGATGTATACAGAATAACATATAATTACGAAGAAATGGCTCAATTTTTGAGAAATTTAATCGTTGTCTAATAAATTCAAATAGAAGGATGAAAATTTTCCACTTTTAAATACTTAAAAATGTTTTCTACTGAATACTCTAAGGATATAATTGAAGTTTGGAATATAGTTAGAAAGATGTTCTTGAAAAAAAAAAGGGAACATTATTCCTTAATAGGTAATGATGAGATGCATACAAATTTAAATTAATAGAATATATTAAGTCTTAATTACCAAATAATTAAAAAAAAAATGACACATTCTTTAAATTATTATTCTTAACCACTATGAACTGCTATTTCTTTTTTAGCTTCTATGGGGAAGTAGGTGAGAAAAATTAGGAGTGTGATGAGAACTGTTGGGACTGAAAGAAGGGTTGTCATTAATATATTTTTGTCTTGTTTTCTAAGCTACATTACAAAATTTGACCAAAGCTTGCATCTCTAGGCACATTATTTTTATTACATTTAATACTTTTCACCATTTTTTTCTAAAGAAATGAAATTTAAGTCATTCAGCGCCGCTTAAAGTTGACTAATAGATAATACGATAGGTGTATAATATACTTCACATATTCTATCCTTCAGTTTTTTGCCTATCAGCTTGATAGTCAAGCTATCTTAATTCGGCTTCGACTTTGATTCACTTATAATTCTATAAAAAAATGCTTCTTTCATTCGTTTACGTTTGTTTAGGTTATATGTAATTTAAAAGAGCAAACAGGCTAAACTTTGAGCAAAGCAAGTTACATGACTAGCTTATCTAATTTGACAAGTGTTGACATGTAAAATTTTATGAAAGTCATAGAAAAGGAGAAAGAAAAAAAGATATGGTAATAATATATCTTTGAACATGCAAATTTTTCAAATTTTAGTAACTTTACACAATTTATTGGTTACAGGTTTCTTAATTAGCTGGTTGTCAAAAAAAATGTTCGAATACTCGTAATTCAAGCTAGTATAGGTGTTCAATAGGTACAGGTCGTCGTTAAAGTGTCAAAGTGAAATACGCGAACAACTTTAAGAGCTCGTAAATGATTTAAGTTTTTTTCTTAATTTGATAATCTCTTCGTCCACTTTTAACTGTCATGTTACATTATCAATTTAATTAATTTCAAAATTAAACTAGTTCATATTAATTTAATATTTTAAACAAAAAAATTCAGACACTCAAAAGTTATATAAAAATTCTATAAATGGCAATTTTTTACCTATTAATATAATGAAAAAATCATTATAAAATATTAATCAAAATTTTTATTATTTGATTCTAAAAAAAATTATAACAATTAAAAGTGAACGAGTAACTAATATGATAATGATTCGGGGGAAAGCTACGTTATGGCATACAAATCCCTGTCCAAGGTCCAAGAAGGGACCTTTACAAAAGACCCTCTAAATAGTGTTATTTTAACCCTTTCGTCCTTGAGGAGAGATTTTGAATTTAAATCTTGAATATAGAAAAAATCTTGTTAGAGCAGAGATTTTGAATTTAGAATATGGGAAAAATCCTATGAAAAATACCACCATCAAATAAACCTTTTGCAGTGCGCAATTCAAATTTAATCAAAACTCCTTTATTAGAGGTCTTAAATTCGAGATCTGATATTGAGAAAATCTCGCTAAAAACACTACTCGGAATGAATCCTGCAGTGCAGGATTAAATCAAAGCTTCAATACAAACACGAAACGCTTATTATCCAAATTTGAAACGAAGAACATATTGAACTTGTCCCTCAATAGTTGCATCATAAGGTTTCTAGGTATCCACATTTACGATGTAAGTAGATGAAATTTGTTTCCTCGTGTACCCTTTCACCAATTTTATTTATAAGGACAGTATTACCTAAAATTACTCTTCCTTTATAGGAGAGTCGTCAGAATCAGGTAGGATTCATGAGTTCGAACGAATTCACTAGACTCTATAATTATATTTTTTTAAATTTTTTTTATGTATATTTAAATGTGAACCCAAAAAATTGATTTAGAATCTCAAACTCTTAACCTAACCCAAAAAATTGATTTAGAATCCCAAACTCTTAACCTTCGCTCCACCCGTGGATAGAGGTCAGAGAATTCTTTAGTATAAGAATGGCTTAAGCCCGCTCGGGACAGGAGGTTTTTCAATTACTATTACAGCTTGTACAACCCTAAAGATTCATTGCATAATGCCATGACAATAGTGCTCTAAACAAGTGTAGGTGTTTAACTCGAGTGATTAACGTAATGAACCATAAACTCGTTAACAATATTATCTACACAAAGTTCAAATCCAGAATCTTCGTTGCATAAGATACATATTTCGTGATCAAATAGCCCTAAATACCATAGCTATTCAAAAAAACACATCATTTCCACCACCAGAAAACAAAAAAAAAAACAACAACTAGATTTCAATCAAAGTAGTTAAAAGGAAGACACAACATTGTCATCTTCATCAACACAATTCAATCCACGTCCACACTGTGGACATTCCTCAAAATTCTCAACCGGAAAATTCGCCGAAGCGAGTCCAACTGAAAACTCAAGATTCTTACCTTTTCTGTTAACTTCAACAATGTTAAGCCATAGCAACACCACCTTTACACTAACACCACACAGTTTCCTAAGCCTGCCTTTAGATATAACTCCTTTTATAACAGGCTTGTAATTCAGTTGATATGAGTTCTCCAATTTGAAGCTGCAGGTAGAATTAAGATAAGCTGAGAATTCACCTGTTTTGGGGTTTAATTTGTAGTCTTTTACTCCTTTTGGAAGAATCCCCATTGGGAAATCATAACGCTGTAGCTCTTCGTAAGCTGATAGCTTCTCATTTCTTGAAACTGCAGTGGCAAAAAAGAAGAGAAAGAGGTAAAAAATACTTCTTGTTGAAGCTATTGACATTTCTGTGAACATTGATGTTTTTCGTTGTTCCCAAAGTTCACCGTTTTTTTTTATAAGGGTGAATGCATAGTATGGTAAGATATGAGGTTGACAGATGTTTGTTTTATAGGTATGACAAACTTGTTTGTTGCTCTGTTTCGTTGTCCACGTTTCATTAATATAATTTGTACAACAAATAGTCCATTGGATTGGTAGTTGAATCAAATACTGATTCGAACACCGTGATTATTAAAAATGCGTACAAGTCCCTCAACTTTTTAGCTGGACTAGCTACCGTGTCTTATTCTAGTCCAGTAACAAGTAATTACAAGTCTCTTAATGAAATTATTCCATAAATATTCTGTTCTCAAACAATCACAGTCAAACTAGTACTAAAGCTACAGGTTTAATGAGAAAAGGAAATCTATTAGAATCACTGTATAAATAATCCAATATCATCCTGTAAATGTCAGGTTCACCTGGTATTTGAAGCCATTTCTCATATGCAAGCTGAAGTTTTGCCAAGTGTTGTGTAACTCATGAGACACAGCAGCAAATATATGATTATACGATAGAGAGATACAATACAGCAAATAAATCGAAGAGAAGATGTAATTATTCTACGGAAAAAAGAAGCCAAACGCGAAGAGACTAGTTTCATGAGATAAAAAGACTATATCTGAGTTGCAAAAGAATATGTATGCTCTGAAGAATAATACAGCAATCAATGTGGAACTAGGGGAGGAAAAAATTACGTAAAATGGTAGGCAATTTGCAGAAAAAAAGGAAGCTAGATATGAAATCAGCAAGTAATCAACACAACTACAATATGGAGATCTCCCTAAGGAACATAACATACAGAGATTCGCAGACTCAGTTGACGTCCTTCAATCTTTTAATTAATGCATCAAGAGATTTCTTTTTAGTGTTCTGCTTAGCTCCCCTTGTGCCAAAAGACCCAAAAAGTCTGTCACTTTGATCCTTCATCTTTTCCGAGATAGTAACAACTTTGCGGTAGTCCAAAGCATTATAACTTCTCTCTCTAATAACTGGATTCAGGAAATTTTCCGGGTGATTGCTTAAGAGTAGATTAACCAACTGCCTGGACTCGCCCAATGCTGCTTTCAGCTGACTAGCATCTGCTTCAGATAGGAGAGGAGCTTGGTTTTCAGCAAATGATTCCAACATACGGATATCAACATCAAGAGCCATAACAGCATTCACGTTGAACCTTTTAACTGATTCCCCTAGTAAAGCCCCAACAATCATCTCTGATATATGACACAGAACATCTTGCAAAACTCTCTTCAGAACTTGAACAGGCAATATTTGCTGGGCAGTAGAAGTTAGTGTTTCAAGAAAAATAATCACCTCATGCACATATTCATTTCCACTCTGTAGAGGATCATCGGCCATCCAATTCACATTCTCAATCAACAAAAGGAACCCATCAACCTTTTGCTTAAGCAGACCTGAGAGCATCTCTTCAGCAGCATCGCGGGCTTTAGTCAAAGGGAACAGTCTCCTCCCCCTCTCTGCCATTCTCAATGGAATCCCTGAAAGCTGTGCAGCATGACGAAAGAAAAAATCACAAGCCCGTTCAAACACAGCCATGTTAGCTGCCATCTGCATTGCTTGGGTAACACCACCGATAGACGTATGAATGAGCTTCAACAGGGCTCCATCCAGGACTTCAGTTAAAAGCCGATCCAAGTACTTCTTCACCACATCATAGAAATCAAGCTGACCACCATGTGACATAAAACTAACTGAATCCTCGATAAAGGACCGCACTATTCTACAGCAATCAGGCACCGTACACGAAAACGGTGCAACATAAGGAAATGCAGGCATAATATTTGACGTCTGTAACTGGAATGATAACACATTCATGGAATACTCATATTCCTTTTTCATATACATCTGCTCAAATTTATCGGCAGCAAGAGCCTCAGTTATCTGCTTTCGACAATCAGACAACAAGAGCTCATGATACTTATCCCTGTGCTTGCTCAAGACGTCTAGCAAAGCCTCAACAGGGTATCCATATCTACGCAATGTGACACTAAGCAAACTCACATAGTCCTTGATTAATAACAAATGATTCGCAGTTTGCATTCTAGAGAACTGATCTTCCAAAACAGAACACATTTTACTCATAGCAGTATCCCATAAATTCTCCACCTCCATTTTGGAAACCAACTTACCACCAGTCCTCAAGACTCGATCTTCCACAATGAAAAAACCAGCAATTTGGGCAAAAAATGTCTGATGAGATTCAAGGAAGGGCGTCATTGAAGATACCTGAAAATCTGAAGTCAATTGAAGCTTGCGATTCTCAAAATAGTACTTTTTGAATCGATCTTCAAGTCCTAGAGTTTGGTTTATGTGATAAGCCCTATACAACGGCGTCAAATCAAACCCTAACATTCCATTACTTCCATTGCTGTAACCATCCTTTCCGTCATCACTGATCCCATTAAATCCGTCATCGTCTTCTTCTTCAAGAGCATAAACACAATCCCGAAGACTGAGTCTACTCTGCTCCTCAGCTTGTCGTTGCTTGATTCTGAGCTCTTCTTCTCTCTGTCTTGATGCTGATGCTTGTCCGATAGCTAGTTGCCCTAAATTTCGGCTAACTACACGGATCTCGACAAGCCAATCACCAAACTCTTTGGTGATTCTCCGTTCAATATGTGAACGAATCGCAGGGATCTGCTTCTCAAGCATTCGCCGGAGAGTAGTAGATGGTGTTTTGTTCATAAACTCTCTCTCAATCGAGTCCACACACTTCAACGCCATGTAAAAATTATTCTCTGAAAGATGACGATTGGCTCGGGAGCAAAGCTCGACAAGCTGAACGCAAGTCCGAAGCGATTGAATAGCAAGAGTAATGTTTTTGCATTTGTTTCGAGCTTCAACGAATGAGTCAAGAGTGGTTAGCAAAGGCACAGCAACGGACTGAAGTTGACTGTTCGAGTTTGACAGGGACGATTTAAGAGAATCAACATCGGAGAGCAGAGATCGGAGATCGTCAACGGCGGTGATGAAGTCCTCGTAGTGTGCTCTACATACATCTTCAATTTCAGATTCCTTCGATCGAGCAAAGTGACGGAGATGAAGAAGTACTGTCTCCGGCTTACCGGAAGCAAAACCCTTACGCACGAAAGGCCCAACATCTTCACCGTTGCAGATGGCGGCGGATAGGAGGACCTGGTCAAGTTTGTCGGCGGAGTCTCCGTTTTCTACCGCCGGAACAACTTTCCGGCGCATCTTCGACGTGTTCATCGCCAGCTGTGTATCTCCTGTCACCGTTAAAAAGAGTAACTGCTAGAACGACGGGGCCGTTACACACGGAGGGAATGTAGGGAAGAGGAAATGAATACGGAGAAAATTATTGACAGGAAGATATAGCTGGGAGACATTGAAATGAAAAAGTAATGGTAAATGACTATTTTACCCCTTTGTGAATTCCAAAATATATGGCTGAGACAGGGGTACAATAGTAAGTAGGACCAATCTTTTTGTAATAATTAAAGGCAATTATTTGGCGATTTATGGATAATTAGTACAAGTAACATAAAATTTTACATTCTAATTTTAGCAATGATGCTTCCATAAAATAAATACGATTAGTTGGGAGTAGTTATTTTGAAACATATAATGATCGATAACTCAATCACAAATTTGACTTATTAGCTTATAATATTGGATTATTAAATTATTAAATTAGTTGTTGGTGAATAAATTTAAATTTTATTGTAATTATTTGTTAGTGTGATTACGGATTATCGATTTTTTTATTGGGTAAATTGTTAATTTTTTAAAGACTTATCGTAATTATATTTTTACCGTATGTAAATACTTATATTCATGCATTCTCAAAATTTAGAATTTCATATGTCTCTTACTATGATTTTACAATTACTAAATTACCAGCTTAAGTAGGGCTAAAGTTTTTTTTCTTTGTTTGATGGAAGATGAATATATTGGTGAATGAAAATAAAAGGGAGGAGGAAAAGGTGAAGCCAATACATCGTCCGATAGCTTTCCATTAATTCCTAATCGGATATCGAACTAATCGATAGCTTATTGATTAACTAATGAATTAGTATATTTAAATACGACATTCGATAATTCGCTGGCCTATTTCGCTGCAATATCTATATAAATTTTGTATTTGTATATAATTGAATCGAAGTAAAATGTTTGTATATTGTACAATTATAAGTGTATACGAAGAAGATATATGTTTTTGCATTTCTATATACAATTTTCTCTCGCTTTATACAAAACAAAAACACAATTTATACACTTTTGTTGTATAAAGCGAGAGAAAAGTTGTATTTTGCTGCAATTGTATAATCGCTGGCCTATTTCGCTGAAATTATTGTATAAATTTTGCATTTGTATACAATTGAATCGAAATAAAATGTTTGTATATCGTATAATTAACTGTATAGCACGAAGATATATATTTTTGCATGTGTATATACAATTTTCTCTCGCTTTATACAAAACAGAAACACAATTTATGCCCTTCTATTCTACAAAGCGAGAGAGTCGAGCAGAGGGAGAGAAACGAGTGAGAATGTGAATATCTAAAGGCGAAGATCTCTTTTCGACTAGCAAGTTTACGTACCTAGGTCCTAAGTTTCTCATTACTCGGTGAAGTCTGATTTGAGCCCTGGTCAAACTGATCTCAAAAAGGGGTAATTTATCAAAAATCGTAACAAGACAAGTTTTGCTCATTAGAGTTTATGATTAAATTTAGCTAGCGTTTGGCCATAGATATTCAAATATTTTTGGCAAATATTATTTGGATGAAAATTTGGGTGAAATTTTACCATGTGTTTGGCCATAGAATTTGAGAAACATATTTCATTTTTTTAAGAAATATGATTTATACACATAAGTTTTTAAAACTATCAAACTAACCATAAATTTGTATTACATAGCACAATAGAAATCTCACGTAACAAGATTTATGACTTCCGCAACAAATCAACAAGAATCATTACAGTAAATATTCGTATAGTAAAAGGTCTTGGTACAAATCATGATAATGAAAATACAACTAATATAAATTCGGGGAAAAAAAGAGAGAAGAAAACAAAAGGAAATAAATATTGCAATCACTGAAGAACCTATGCTTTCTCATCTGAAAGAGTTCAACCTATTCTTTAATATAATCTTCCCACATTTTATGAACAATCTCTTCTCGATGAGCTTGCATTTTCGAATCAGACGATCGAGAAGATGAAGCAATGTTGTTACCCTAAGCCAGTAGTTCGTCACTTTCATTAACAACCATATCATCATTTTCATATTCATTGAATATTCCATCACTACTTTGGTGTTCACGTAAAAAATTATGCAATACAGCGCAAGCAATTACTATTTTCACTTGCATGTCACATTCATGGTTGTTCATGCCTTGTCTTAGTATTCTGAATCTACTTTTCCACGCACCAAAAGTTCATTCAATTACATTGCGTAGAGAAGCATGTCTATAGTTAAATAGCTCTTTTCCATTCTTAGGCTCTCTTTCACTTCCGGTAGTCCTGCAAATGATAGCGCATTCCAATGAATGGAGCTAAAAATCCTCTTGTATTCCGTAGACCAGCATCAACAACGTAATATTTATCTACCAAAATAAAATTAATGCAATTCATGTTTTATTTAGTAGCTAGTTCATTAAGACTAATTGTAACAAATGAATGTATGAAATCAAAAGAATGCATGTAGAAGGGAGCTAATTGAATTGGTTGGTATCAATAAATATATTTTTTTTATAAAATAAAAAGTTAAGGGTAAAAATTGAATTTCTAAAACTTTCCAAATAATGAAATTCGGCCCAAATACTAGTTTTTTCTAGTATTTGGGAATTTGAAAAATTTGCCAAAAAAATTTGCCAAATAATAAAAAAGTGTATGGACAAACAAAATTTTGTCAAGTTTTTTCCCAAATTTTACTTGCAAAATTTATGGCCAAACGGGCCCTTAAACTTTTTTTTAAACGGAACAAAAATTAAATAATCGTACTAAAAAAGTTCTTATTTGTGGATATCTCCTTCACACATAGTATCTTGGGCCTATTGGGCTGTCACCAACCAAGCCCATTAAAAATCTGTATTAGGGTTTTATTCAAAAAGGGTTAAAAAGAATCTTCATCATATTTTTCCATTCTCCGAACAGAAAAACCTATCAGCAGCAGGCAGCGGCGGAGGAAAGTAGAAGCAGCAGGCGGAGCATCATGGTGAATAATTTTTTTTAGAATATTCCTGCATTTGTTTTCACGGACGCCATAGCTTGATTTTGTTATTTTGATTTTCTATTTAGGGTATCGATCTAGTTGCCGGAGGTAAGTCCAAAAAGACTAAGCGCATTGCACCAAAATCCGACGATGTTTATCTCAAGCTTCTCGTCAAGGTATTTTATTTCACTATTGTCTTTATAGATTTAGTGCATTTTTGGTTACTATACTGAGAATTGGATGTTTAATTGTGTGAATAATAGTTGTACCGATTTCTATCACGGAGGACTGGTAGTAAGTTCAATGCTGTGATACTGAAGAGACTCTTCATGAGCAAGATCAATAAAGCTCCTTTGTCTCTATCACGTTTGGTTACTTACATGACTGGAAAGGTATTTTATTCATTCATTTTAGCTTTGTTTCACCTTACACTGTTTGGATAGTTTCATAATGTTGTATTGATTGTATCATTTTATGTCGATGTGTAATATTATGATCAATAATTTGAATTATAAACTTACAAGTAAATAGCATACAGTGTAGAGCTAGACCTATCAAATGTGCCTTTATTTAGTGTTACCATACAATAAAATTTTTATAACAATCAAACTAACCGTCTATTTATCCAACAACACAATGAAATACAAGGTAACAACCGTCCAAACAAGCCTGCTAGTGATCTTTGATTTAACACATCTACAGCGAGCAGTTATCAAAATGTTCTTGCTTTATACTTGTATCGTTAAATTGTTAATGGTATTAAAGACGTCCTGTGTAGCATTTATGTTAATGAAATTGCTAAAAAGTAGTAATATGCAGCGATTAGGACTAAAGGAGTGAGGAATTCACATATCAGAGTGTACAATATAGCTTAATACTTATATAATTAATACACTTGAGGGCCATTTATATGCCGGACAAGAATATATAGTATTGTGATAGAAATTAACTACTGCATATTTCCTTTTTTTCGTTACTTATCCTAGGATGACTTATATTCGCTGTGATAAGTTATCCATTCTAGTGGATGGAATAATATAAGTATCAGGATTACTATGAAAATGGAAAAAATACTCCCGAGGTTGCTCAAAACACTTTTTTTATTGAATAAGGTGGAGGGGGTTATCTTTGTATACAACTTTTCTGAATGACCTTTTATTTTTTATCCTACATTGTATGAAGTGATGCATAATTTTGCATATACAGCAAAGTTATGTCCCATGATTATATATGCAATGCATAATCTATGACTCAACCATGCAGAGTTTTATATTAGAATTCAAATGTTAGATCTGTAATCAGAGTTATGTTCCAGGATTGTTTGTTCTTGTACAGCAAAGCAAATAGCCCTTGATATTACTGAAGTACTATGCAGTTTATCTGAATTGGCTTGTGTATGATGATGATAGGAGGACAATATTGCTGTTGTTGTTGGGACTGTTACCGATGATGTTCGAGCTTATGAAGTCCCAAAAATCAAGGTTACTGCATTGAGATTCACTGAAACAGCTAGAGCTAGGATTGAGAAGGCTGGAGGAGAATGTTTGACCTTTGATCAGCTCGCTCTCAGAGCCCCTCTTGGGCAGAACACTGTACGGAACTTCTCTCTCTCATCAGTTTGCATTTTTATGCCTTTTCTTTCATCAATCAAGTGAATAATTAGAGAATATGCTGTAGTGCTCTTCACTAGTATATAATAACAAACCGAGGTGTTTTTAGAATTGTTGTTTGAATCACTGTTCCCTCGTCCTGCATAGGAAATGATTATGTATTCATGGTAGAAGCTAACATTGGCTAGTCATTTGTTTTGCAATGCTTTCTTGATCAGATTTTGCTTAGGGGTCCAAAGAACTCAAGGGAGGCCGTTAAGCACTTTGGTAAAGCACCTGGTGTCCCACACAGCCACACAAAGCCTTATGTTCGCGCAAAGGGAAGGAAGTTTGAGCGAGCAAGAGGAAAGAGAAATAGCAGAGGCTACAAGGCTTGAGGAAGTGCTGATGTTTGAATGCACATTGATAGAGTTTCCATTAGAAGTATTTGCCAACCTACTTTTACCATTAGTAGTATCTTGTTGGATTTTCTTATTTCAACTTTGTTTCTATTACACACTCCAGCATCATATTGCTGATTTTTGAATGTGTTATCTGTTTTGCGAAATTAATCTCTATTTAGAGACTGAATCTTTTAACATTTACAACAAAGATTATGCTTGGTAATTCATTTGGTTTTTATACTAATTCCTCTTAATACATTTTTATAATATGCTATATTACCCTTATCTATTATGATTTAAACAGCTAAAAAAGAAGTTACTACTTTTATTATTTGAATCACACTTTAATAACCCACTAGACTAATGTTCAGTTTTTGAGGTTTGGAGATTGGCTAAACATGACTTTCATTGTTTTTGTCGTTCGATCTTTTTTCTATTAGGTAAGCTATAATTATTTCTATATGTTTTTATATTTTGAATTAAATTTTATAATTATGATTAGTTATCAATTTAGTAGAACAATTTTCTTTTCCCTATCCCATGCTTCACTATTGAACTTCAATTATTTGAATTTTGAATTGTCACCCTTCAAATCCCCCAACTACTCACAAAGAAGCTTGAGTATGCAAGCTCATTTTCTAATTTATATTAGATAAGAGAATTGTTTCACTGTTTTATAATCGAAACAATAATTAGATTGTATAATGACAATGTTAAGAAATGAATACATATCTTTTTTACTAATTGATAGTAAAAATATTTTATTCATTCCAACGCTAACAAGAAACAAATTGAAGTGAATTTTAGTTAATTGAGCTTCAAAATAGTTATTGAATATGAGATTATTTTATTAAAAAAGGTAAATCAAATTACATGCACCATTTTGTTTGGCCTTCATTATTAGAAAGAAACTTAATTCTATCGATATTTTTCAAGCCCCTCAAATCAGTAGACTTACTTATGCAGGGGTAAGAAATCATTTTTTCTTAAATGAGCTTCAAAAATATTAGCCCACCCCTATTAAATCCCGAATTAGGCCAGATCGATCCAACAGACGTAGTCTATATTGACGGTTTTACCCATATAAGTTAATATATATATATATATAAAATTTACGAAAAAATTATTTGATTCTAAATATATGTCCAATACACTCGTAACAAGTTGTGAATATGCACCACAGCACCAGATGTTGCTGGAATTTCAAACGTACTTTTTAATTTTTTGCTTTGTGCTTTCGTTCTTATTTGCACATAATATGTTTGATTAAAGAAGATGAGGGAGGACTTTTATTTTTCTTTATGAGATTGTTAACTGGTTATCTAATAAAATTGGTTTTATGGATGCACATAAATTTGTGAAATCAATTTTCCCTTTTGGTTGTTTCGGAGGTTATTTTTCCAGGTTTCAAGTTCTGACTATTGTTCTTGAGTCTATATTCAATCTCCTCAACTTTTATAAGTGTAGTAGCTTTTTCAAGGTATCATGACAAATAATTTCGAACGAAAAAAGTATTTCTTGTTTGTTGCCATTCAATTTAAAAAGAGACAGCAATTGATGAAATCAATGTTCACAAAAGAAAATCCAAAGCTTGTCGTTGGTGTGGCCGGTTAAGTTTTACTAAATGTAGACTTTTAAACTTAATATTTAAATTTTCTTTTTTTAGTTTTGATTCGATACATTATTTAAAAATTAATTAATAATTTTACTATGTCATTCATTATTATTGCAAAGTCATTTCATTATTCAAAGAATGAATTAAAAATAATTATTCCAGAGAAGAAAAAAATAAATATAAAATAATTAGTATCACTTAGGCCTCAATTGTTTAAATCTTAATCACTCAGATTCAGCCCGTTAAGTACTTTTGGTTTTTAGATTTTCGAATTTAATTCATTCAGATTCATCTCATTAAATTTATTTGTTTTATTTTTTAAAAAATCTCTGGTTTGAAGAGGTCTGAACGAATCAGATATGTAGGAGACTCTTAATGACATTCAGATTCATGCCATTAAGTTCTTAACTTTTTATTGTTTTTTATCAAAAGTGATATATTTTGTTGAAATGAAAATTTTATAATATTTTATTAATATAATGTTCAATTTCACTTCCACATTAAGATATTGAAAGCAAACAACATTAATTATTTAATGCTCAGATTTAGAGACCGCATCTTAATATTCAGATCAAAACACCTAAATCTTAATATTCAAATATGTATTCAGATTTAGATCACTCAATCTTAACAAAAACAAATGGGAACTTAATCTTTAATTTAAACAAGTAAAGGTGAATATATATTTTAATATACTAAATAAATAAAAAAAGACAAAGAGATTATTTATTTGACTATTAATCATTTAATAAAAAATAAAAAAATATTAAATTAAATAAATTCTAATTATAAAGGGAGGGGAAAAAATATGCCATATAAATTGGGATGAAAAAATTATTAACAAATTAAAATAAACTAAAAATCAAATTAAATGATAAATAAAAAAAATAGATATTTGACCAATTAAATGACAATTCAATGTCCTTATCCTAAACATCTGTGCTTGCCGGCCATTAGGGTATTTTTGGAGTTCAGTCAAAAGATCGTTCGTCAATTAGTTGGAAATAAGTTATCCTCATTGGTGTAGTTATATGTCACGATTCAAAACGAGTCGTGAATGTCACCCACATTTAATCTACTAGGTGAGCGAACCAACAAATTTAAACCCCAACATATCAATAGTGCAACTATAATAATATAAATAATGCGGAAGCTCCAAAAGATACTAAGCAACCAATTTAAATAAGTTTCTAAAAAGTTTAATACTTATCATCCCCAAAATCTGGAAGTCATCACATCAAGAACATCTATCCTCAAACTACCAAGTCTAAGAGTATTTAAGAAACCAAAATAAGTTAAAAGACGGTCCATGTCCGAAATTCAAAGACGTCAAGACGTGAATGAGAGAATCCAGCACGAGCTAGAAATAACAGCTCACCCTGAACTCTGATGTGTTGTAGGATAACTAGAGCTGAGGGCGAGCCGAAGTCGATGGTACACTTGTTGCACTCCACAAAAGAACAAAGAGGAAAAATACAAGTAGGGGTCAGTACAAGGAACACGTACTGAGTAGGTATCATCGGCCAACTCAAAATAGAAACCAATATACATTGAATAATAATATAAAATCAACTACAATACTTAATAGGTGGCAAACAACAAACACATCAACCATCGACAACAACACCATAACAGGTACACCATCAATTACAACATCAAGCAAAGCTATGAGGACTCATGCCTCCACACCATACTCATTTGAATTATAGGTTCTTTGAGGTTAAGTATATTAAGTTACTTCAAGATTCCTTTCCTTTAATATTATTGTGTCGGAACGTGATACCCCGATCCCATATATCGTGTCGGAACGTGACACTCCGATCCCATAATACCGTGTCGGAACGTGACACTTCGATCCAATTATCTCATTATTTGTTTCATCAAGCCTTCTTTATTCAAGGTGTCATTTTAATAGAGAGGGTTCAAGATTAGAAATTCAACAATCTCATAATTTTAGGCCAACCACAAACCACACAATAAAAACATACAACCGCACAATCAAGTACATATGAGACTTTACAGTATAACTCAATACATATCAATCACTATTTAGAGTTTATCTATCAAATAGAAATAAATCATAACCTACCTCCACCGAAGAACCGAAGTTAATCAAGCTACTTCTCCAATACTTTTCCCTTCCTTAAAGCCCCAAATCTTTCCAATCTATAAAATATATATGCATAATTTGTAAGTTAATGAGTCTATTCCTAAAGTTCAAGCCTAAGAATAAATTTAAATTCCTTCAATTTGCATAATTTTAATGGCATTTAAATAATACGCCTAATTATATTTAATTATTTATACCAATATATCAACCTTTAATTTTTTATATCATAACAAAATTTTATAATATTAATATTAGGCCAGTGGTTACTAAACCAGTGGCAGAGTAGTAACCCTCGAAAACAATTTCCAAATTTCCCACTAACATTACCAAATTGAAGCCAAGACCAGTGGCACACATGCATAAATCTCTTTTTCATAATTGTTAGTAGCAACCATTTGCATCTTATCCTTTAATTAATAATATATCATTAGCAATTGAAGCCACTGGTCACGAGACCAGTGGCACCCATGCATTATCATTTAAAAAAGATCAGTAGTTACTCATATACAGAAAACGTACCACAAAAAAAATATATGCACGATGTTCTGTTGATGTTTTCGTGATTTTCCTTCGTCCCACCTGCTTTTCTTCGTTTTTCCTTTTTTTTTTCTTTACAAATTATTTGTTACCTAATTATTATACTCATCTAATTATAATAGTGATAAAAGTGACCCACTATTAATTATAATATTATTTTTTTAACCACTAACTAAATAAATTAGTAAAACTATCTCATTAATTTCATAGTTATAATTATGAATAGCCCAAAACACCCATTTAAAATCTATCGGAAAAATATTTATGAAATAAAAAGCTCTAGTACTTAAAATGACCAAAAGAGTCGTTACATTATATGATCAGATTGGTCGAAATAAAATATTGTATACAAATAAAATAATATATAAAATAAAAAAAAAGCATATTTTAGACACCGTTAGTTCAATAAGCTATTGTAGTATAGGGGTTTTAGATGATTGAAATAAGATAGTAATCGTGTGTTTAAATCTCAATTGTCTTACTTTTAGAAAAGAGCTCTTGTTGTGCTATTTTTGAATATCATTTGTGAAATTTTGATACCGCAACTGATTATCCTGATATAAAATATTTCACTATATATATAAAATAACTTATTTCATTACTAAGATATTAATAATGAAATAAATATTTTCAAAATTGTCTAATATCACTAGCCAAGCAAGAAACAAAATAATCATACAATTTATCATTCAAATTATTTGTATAACTCATATCAAAGGACATCTAAAGATTATGTTAATTCTTGCATTAGGAATTGTGCTATTGTCCCATCTCTCATTATCGACCTATTCATTTTCTATTTGAATAATACATTAGAAAAGAATCATTTCCTAAGAAAAAAAGATTGTTCTATAGTCCCAATCTAAAAAAAAAAAACTCTCATAATTCCACTTGTGTCTCATAGGTCATAACGGTCCCTCCGTTCGGTATTATTTATTATGGTTTCTATTTTTAGAGTTAAATTATAAAAAATTTAATTAACATTTTAAAATGTATTTTTCATCATATTAATATGCAAAAAAAAATGTAATTTATAGTACTTTTCATATAGTCTAGAATATCTAATTTTTTTATTTAAAATATTAAATTAATGTAATCTAATTTAACTATGAATATTAATCAAATTAATTTTTAATAAGTGTAACATGACAAACAATTTCAAACGGAAAGAGTACTATTTTAGCAATTGCCTTTGAATTCAATAACTCATAATTATATGAATTCTCTAATTTCTGTAACTCCAAAATTGATTACAAAAACTTGCACGTGAAATTAATGTTCTATTTTAATTTCATGTTTGCTTGTTTAATAACATTATCTTTTAATATTTTATCCATTTATTCTTATCTATCTATTATATTTTTAAAAAGAAAAAAGATTTAATATACTCTGAACTTTATAATTTAAAATTTGAAATATTAAATACTTTCCATCACAAAAATGCTCACATATTCCTACTCTCACTCAATTAACAGAGTATTAATAATATTAAAAAATGATTAGTCAACTAACTTTAATAAAATCGATTCTATAAAATATTATTTTAAATCTATATTTAAATATTTAACATAATATTACTAAATCACCGGTACAAATAAAAAACTTACACCACAAGTGTTTTGTCAGATGGTAGTTGAAATAGCTAAAGTTTTATCTCTATCTCATAGTACAAGTTAGGGCTGCGAATCGATAGATTCGATTTTGATTTTGAATTATATCGATTTAATTTATTAGTAGATGCTAAATCGTTATAAAATTATTAAAATATTGATTTATTATTTATGATTTATTGATTATTGATCATTGTCGGTTTAATTATCGATTTAGCCGTTAAGATTTAAAAAATAAATCAAATTAATGAAAAATACTCAAAAACAAGGTGACCAATTGAATGAATCATGCATATGAGTTCACAAGTTGCATCTTGTTGAAAAAATAAACAATTTTACATTGTAGAATAACCAAGATTTTGAGATAGACTGAAATAAGAATAGGAAACTATACTCTCTTGCCATATATGCAAATGCAAAGTTTAATATACAATTATCTAACCGATATACATATACAATTCGTCTCTCTCCCATTCTTTGTCTTTCTTCTCTCTTCCAGTCTCGCTCGTCTCTCACCTCCGTATAACAATAAATACGAATTGTAATTATCAACCTATAACTATGGAGAGTAATCAGACTATTTTTTAGTTGCTATACATAAATGAAAGTTTCTCTATTTTAATCAATATTTTTAAACATATCTCGAAAAGAAAAGAAAAAAAATGAAAAATATCACATAAATTAAAATAAGAAACTTCTAGCATTCATAATAAAAATAAAATAAATTAATTCAATTTTCACTCAGAATTTTGATTTTATTATTCAAAAAAATTGATGATGGTGGCCAATTTTAATTCGGTCACGTCAGTAATTTATTAAATTATGATTTTTTTTTCAGAATTATGATTAATTATTAAAAAAATTTGACGATGTGGCCGAATTATAATTGGTCACGCGTCAAAAATGATTTTGTAAAACCATTTTAAAAAATAATGTCATGAATGAGCATTTTCTTTAACAGTAACAACATAAATGAACCAAACTTTTAATTAATGACATAAATAAACTTTTTCTGTAAGTTCGATAGCATATTTGAAATTTTTCCCTAATTTTAAAATGAAATATAGAATATATTTTTTTATGTATAATTTGAAATATTAGTCGATTTCAAAATTATTTACTCCATTATTTCTATTATAATAATAAAATAAATTATCTTAGATGTGAATTTAAATGGTCGACAACTATCTGTTGAAATTAGGGGCCTGAGGTATATTCCTAAAAAAAAGCATAGAGCCGCCCCTGCCTGCCTATAACACCTACAATACAAACTATTTTTGTACATTTGATATTTTTCTAAGTTAGGATCACAAATCTTCTTTATTTTGTATAAATTTTATAAAATTTTGTTATTATTATTATTTTTAAATGAAGAGAATACTAACTATAGAAAAATGTCATTCTTTTGAGATCAATTTTTAAAAAAGTGTATCATTATAATAGGACCTCGTTAAATTAATGTAGGTGGAATTATAAAATAATATTATTTTGTAGAGATATTATTTAATTAATAAATCAATTTAAAGACTGTTTCTGCAAAATTCATTCAGAGATAAGATCTTATAAAATTCAAATGAATCTACTTGTAAAACATCATTCATGAACTTGAGGTTGTTATTAATAATCTCAGAATCATGTTAATAACCTATTAGATAGATGAAAATGATACATGTTCATATGTTCAAGTCTTAGAAGAAATTGTAGATATCATTGGAAAAACAATAATGATGATAAAGCCGAAGATGGTACAATACATTTGGAGCCAGTAAGCGAAAAAAAACACTTATCGTAACTAGAACTCATCACAGTTTTATGATGCAGTTAAAAAATAAAACATCGAAATTTTTGGATACAATAAGAAAAATTAAAGATGAGCTTCAACAAGATTTAAATTTTAAGAAAAAAAATAAAAACAATATAATCATATTTCCCCAAATTATCTTAGATATATTTGTCTTTATAAAGAATTATTAATTTATGTATTAACGAGACCATATATTTATACAGGGGTCTTCTGAAAATATATTATCTTATTATCTTATCGAAATAACCATCGACCCAAGTTTGAACCGAAAGAAAATATTATCTTAGAAAAATTATTAATTAACTGTGTATTAATTTAGTGAGGTTTTACCGTAAGTTGAAATAAATAGGGGCAAATCTAAGTGTGGGCTTCTCGATTTTTTTGTAAACCCTTTAGTATATGTATATACTTGTAAATCTCTAACAAAATTGAATGACGGGTTAACGATAAGGATGAGTTATGAAAATGCTTTCTACACTAGTATTATGACATAATCGGTATAACTCTATGGGATCGTTTGGCAGGTAATAAGTTATTTCAAAATTAATTATCCTCAAACAACTGTCCAATAAATAATCTCATAACTATTTATTCTTATCCGTCACGCCCAATGAGCCCCTGACAAACAACCCTAACACACCACACTTATTTTTGGCAAAGAAGGAACAACAACAAGTTGACATTATAAAAATAAACTGAAAAAGCTCTATCCATGAAAAAAACAGGGGAAAGAGTGAAAAAAAGAAGAAGAGGAAAATGGAGAAAATACAGCACAAAACTGTCTCCGTTAATGGAATCAAAATGCATGTAGCTGAAATCGGTGAAGGTCCAGCAGTTCTATTTCTACATGGCTTCCCTGAGTTATGGTATTCATGGCGCCACCAATTGCTTTACTTTTCAAACAGAGGTTACAGAGCTATTGCGCCTGATCTTCGTGGTTACGGAGACACTGAAATTCCATCGGAAATCAGTAGTTATACTGCTTTTCACATTGTTGGTGATTTGATTTCTCTGTTAGATATTCTGGATCTAGAAAAAGTGTTCTTAATTGGGCATGATTGGGGTGCTCTAATTGCTTGGTTTTTCTGTTTGTTTCGTCCTGATCGGATTAAAGCTTTGGTGAATCTGAGTTGTGAGTTACGGCCCAGAAATCCGTTGCGAAAACCGATTGATTGCTTGAGGGAATTGCTTGGTGATGACTATTACATGTGCAGATTTCAGGTATTTTTTTCTCTACTGTTCAAGTATATTTACCAGATATTTTTCGAGATTGAATTAGATCTAATATTCATTTGTTTCGCTTTTTTTTCTTAAAAAACTCCGAGATAGTTCTCTTTCCATTCATTTTTTTTTTTGGGTATATGAATGAAAACAAGGGTGAAATTTTGATAGCTGGTATTCTTTGAGCCGATCAAAAATTGTTTCAGATTGAGCTATAAGGGTGTGGATGGTAGGGAGGAAGGTGTTTTTTTTTTAAAAAAATTTGGTTTATGGAAACGTAAGACATCCTAAACTAGTATAATCGTAACTATTGTTAAACGAAGTGGTAAATTTTTAAAAATAAATATACAAAAAAAATACATGATTTTAAAACTCGTCAACAAAGTATATTTAGTCCAATAGCAATTATGAGCCTTTTAACATTATTGCCTCTCAGGCGATTTTACTCTTTATCTTTAGAGAGTAAGATAGAGATTGTCTTTTTAAAATATTTTCTATTCTATTATTCTTTGCTTTCCAAATACTCTATATTTCATTTTTTTTAAATATTATATTATTATTTTATTATTTTGTAATTCACATATTAATTTTCATGTAAGGATATTAATAAAATTTCTAATATTCATAATTTTTTAAAAATATAATATAATATTCTTAAGAATATATTATTTAATATATAATACTTTCATCCTAAATTAATAATATTTAAGATATTTTTTTTCAATTTTCGTCACTTCAAGTGAATATGATTTGATGAATTTTCGTTATGAAAGATCCACAAAATTCAAATTTTAAAATATAACACATAACTTAATAATTTAAATTCAATATAACAATACATTACATAACACCATAATTTTAAAATTACAACAACAACAATAATAATAATAATAATTTAATAATCAGGTAGGTCCTTTACAAATTTAACAATATTCGGAAAAGATTAATGTATGATCTAAAGAAGTGGTGATTGTAATTGCGGTTGATCTTATTGGTTGTTTTTTACAATTATTTGAAATTGTTCTTTAAAAATTCAGAATAAAATGTAAATCTATATTAGATAAAGAATTTGAAAAGAATAAACTCTATAAACATGAAAATTATATAGGGTGATTAATTGGAAAAAAAATAAAGAATAGATTTAAGTAACGATATAATATTGAGGTGAGATAATAAGATTCTTTTTTAGAAAAGTAAAATAGAGATTTGAATTGGAGTTGATTGTTTGGAGAATTAGTGAAGTCTATATTTGAAAGTAAAATAGAGGATAAGGATGAATATGTCTATGAATGAAAATCTACAAACTTCAAATTTTGAATATGCATTTGACTTTTCTTATAAAAGTAGAGAAAACCTCCGATTTTCTCCATAAAATAGAGAAAATAAGTTTTACGAGCAACATTTCACATGATAACGTTTTTTTCCATGCTCCCACACACCTCATCTTTACCTCACACCCTCATAGCCCTCATCCCACTCTTACTCCCATAAGTATTTATCAAAATTAGCTATGCTAATATTTTTTACTTACGTATCAAACATAAAAAAATAAATAACAAACTCACTAATTTTTTTTTAAAAAACATTTTTTAAGAAAATATCTTCATTCAAACAAAACACCCCAAAGAAATATCTTATATTAAGTAAATTTCTTAAATTCTTGTTTGTTCGTTTTTATGAGCTCTCACTTTCAAGTTTGTGCTCACTTAGTTTCCTCCAATGAAGAGAGCAAACGGTTTAATGACATGTCGTTCATTTCTACTTATTAAACATTAATTAAATTTCTGTTTTTACTTATTATTTTTATAAATTAATATTAAATTAATTTATTTATATTAAATTAATGTCTTTTTAAACAAATAGCGAGTAAATACAGAAGCATATTCTTGAAATAAAAGCACTGAAATAAACACTCTAGCTGGATTCAGACTCAGATTTCACAATTCTCCACCTTGTATCGGCATCACAATAACACTCTTATACTTCTCATGGGGCACTATTAATTACATCCTTATTTCTGTCAGTTTCTCCAAATAAATATATGTATATATTACACATAATTTTTTTTCCGAAATTAACAGATACTACATATTTTTGTGATTTTCTAATAGTATGCTATTATTTAGAAACCTGGGGAAGTGGAAGAGGAATTTGCTTCAATTGATACTGCAAAACTCATCATAGGATTTCTTTCTTCACGTGATACACGTCCACCTTGCATTCCCAAAGAGATTGGCTTTCATCAGGCCTTTGCTCAGTTACCAGCAGCATTACCTTCATGGCTAACACAAGAAGATGTCAATTATTATGCTGAAAAATTAAACAAAACTGGCTTTACTGGAGGATTGAACTACTATAGAAACATGGACAAGTATGTATACCCCCAATATACTTTATACGTTTTAATTTGTCTGTCTAATTCTTGATTTAATACAGTTTTAGAAAAAAGTAGAGAAAGCTTTTGAATGTTATATAATTTTAAACGAAAAAATCTATGAAATATATCACTTTTCAATTTTCCTAAAATTAACGTTTAATTTGTTTATGAAATTATGAATAGAATTTAAACTTTAATTTCAAATCATGATTTAAAGTTTCATATTTTCTTTGAAGAATAATAGGATTTAAAATTTCTAAGTTGTGATTTCAATATATATATTTTAAAAATATAATAAGTTTCTATTTTGTGAAAAAAGATCTATTGTTTTAAATTCTACAATAAAAACTCATGCTTAATGTAAATAGATTATTTTTACCATGTGGAATAATCTTACTAGAGAATATTAGTTATTACTACTATGGTTGATATTTTGAACGTTTATAATAACATATGATCATAAATATTATCTTATTAAAGATTGTATAAGAGTGAATTCGATAGTTTTCACATATTGTTGAATTTTCATGTTTACGAGAATAAAATATAATAAAAAATCTAATTACATATTCAAATAAAAATTTCAACTTCAAATTAATCTGATTTCGATGCAGAAACTGGGAGCTCACAGCCCTATTTAGTGGATGCAAAATTCAAGTCCCAACTAAGTTTGTGGTGGGTGAGTTGGACTTGACATATAATATTCCTGGAATCAAGGAGTATATACACAATGGTGGATTCAAGAAAGAAGTTCCAAGTTTAGAGGAAGTTGTTGTAATGGAGGGAGCAGCTCACTTCATCAACCAAGAAAAGCCAGATGAAATAAATGCCCACATTTATGATTTTATTCAAAAGTTTTGATCAACCAATTGGTAGTATCTTTAATTAATTTGGGGTTTTTGGCATAATTTGAAATGTACTTTGTTGAAGTTTGTGACAAATAAGATACCTAAACAGATTTATCAGCTGAAATTTGAAATTTGATTAATGGATGAATAAGTATTTGCCACTTAGTTAATAAGTCCTTCAGCTTTGAAATGCGTTTTTTTTAACTATAAGTAAGATATTGGAAAATAAGGGAAATCTTGATATAATTGATACAATAATTGTTTATATGACTAGGAGGTTACAGGTTAAAGCTGAGAAAATATAAAAAAGAAAATGTCTTTCGATTTCATCGTAATTTTCAATCATTTCGATATACACTATTCGTATCTTTTTCTATTATTGTTTTTATATAAATAAATAATTTTTTTATGATTCAATATATTTAACTGACATAAGAAAGAAGAAGTTAAATTTGAACTCAATTGTTTGTTAGTACTCCTGTATCCTTGATTTTGAAGCGAATTTTTTCACTCTATTTTATTCTATACGCTTATTTTTCTTTTGTATATTAAAAAAATAAAAAGAATCTATTCGATTCGATAAATGCTTACCAATCCTTTACTGATATTCATTGTCCTGATGCTGCATAACATATTTGCACAAGGGAAAAAAAAGAAGCAAAATCACAATTATTTAGAGTGGATATATTTTTTTATTCTACTTTAGTCTATTTAAATATTGTGTTGTTTGATGGAAGCTCTTATAAACTTCTTCTAGTTTATAGTTAAAAATGTTTTAGGAAGGATCTTGGAAATATCAAAATTTTGGCATATTTGTTGCATGTGGAGGAATGAGTTGAGCAAGTTGAAGACAAAGTGCCAAAGTGCACTTGTTCATTAATACTGCATTTTGCTTCATATTAAATATAGATAATTCTCATCCAACAACTCTTATCTATCTAAATAAATATATAACCTATAAAGTTACATTTGGATAGTGTGGTAGATCGTATAAAATTAATGTTTAATTGAGTGTATTAATAATATTTATATTAGTTATTTATAAATTTTTTTTATGTATTATTGATTTGTTGTGTTAAAAATAATATATATTCTATAAAATATTTATATACAAAAATATCCTCCATAGTTATAGTTGAAAAGATATAAAAATATTTTTGAGGGACAATTGAATCTCTAACCATGATAATGCATATATCAAATCTCTTTACATTATTAATATTCAGATATCCATAATATTAGTAATACACACCTTAATATATAATAAAATATATAATTAATGCAAAAATGTATCAAATAAGAAACTACTAACACATACGTTTTTTCTATTTACTCAATCAAACAATCCCTTAATAATACATAAATTGATTATACATATAAAGTTAATTAGTGATGAAAATCTCATTTCTCCCTCAAAATTTCATATATCTAATGTAATAGATGAAAATTTATTTTTAATATCCGTTTGACCTTAAAATTTAATTACATTTCAATATTTTACAAATTCTAATATCTTATCGAACTTTTAAGTTAAATAATTTAATATTTCAAATTTCAATTTCGAAATCGAAGTATCTCATAGTCCCTCTCCGGCTACAGCATATATACTTATACAGCGACAACAAGTGAGGAAACTTCCTCTTTTATGTTTTTTAGCATAACCATTTTTCACTGCTTCTTCTTCTTCTGGTACTTTCATGGACGACGATGACTACTCATCTTCTACTGCTATCGGATCTTGTTGCGATGATGATACTCCGCATTACGCGTTCAGCGGTAAGCTCATGCTTACCTCTGTTCTCCTCTTCTTCTTCGTGTGTTTTCTCATTGCCTTCTTCCACCTTTACGCTAATCGATTCCTCCTCCGCCGTGCCCGCCGCCACCACAACCGCCGCCGTCGCTACCGCCACCAGATTCCGGCTCCACCAATTGCAGATTCTTCTTCTCAAGGACTTGACCCTTCGCTGTTAAAATCACTCCCTGTTTTCGTTTACGATGCGGAATTTTACAATCCACCAATTGAATGCCCTGTTTGTTTGGCGGAATTTGAAAATGGAGAAACGGGTCGGGTTTTGCCCAAATGTAATCATTGTTTTCACTGTGAGTGTATTGATATGTGGTTTCAGTCTCATTGTAACTGCCCGATTTGCAGAGCCCCAATTCAAGTGAAAGCGATTGATGTAAAGGAAAGTGGAGAAGATGAAGTTGTAATAATGGTGGATGAATCTGTAATCGAAGAAGTACAAAACTGTGAATCGTCGCAGTCCGACGATGGAAAAATATCAGTCGAGTAATTGTTGTTGTTGCGAGTTAATTAGTTATATGGTCACTCAACTAATGAAAATCGCTCTGATTTCCTTTTTATTGATGGTGGTTTTTATCGTATTTCAATCCATTTGTAAAAATATCACCTCAATATATAGTTACATGACTTTATTGTATAATTTTTATTAATTAGTGATTGTTTTGAGCCATCATTTAATACTCTTAGATGCTATACACCATTGAGGATTAAAAGGTAACACGAAATTTTTTTCTCTGTATAACAGTATAGGTTTATTATTGGCTTTGTATATTTTTAAAAAATTATACATAAAAATAAAATGATAATTTTATAATATCCTTCTTTTTTATTATAAAAATATAATATTTTAAAAAATAATAATTAATAATAAAAATAAACTAGAAATTTAATATAAAATTATTTACTGACTTTATAAAGTAAATTAGTATTTTTAAAAATATATAAATAACTATTATTGGACGGATTAAATAATAGGGTTCAAATCAAAAAGAGTACAAGTTGGCATAAAAATGTTATTTTCATGTATATTGGTGAAGCATTTTTGGCGATTAGTGGTATATCAAGATTTTTTTTATAGTTAAAGGATTTTATTTACCAAGTGAATATTATAAATCGAAAAGTGGTGTATCAAGTTACTTTAATTAATTTGGAGAAAGGGGTATTGGTACTTTATTCTTTTATCTACTCTCTTTGTATATATTTAGTTGTCACTATAGGTTTCATGTGTCTAAAGAAAATAGGTAAATTTGTTGTTATATCTTTATTTAGTATTTTTTTGAGTCAAATTTTAAATAAATAATCATGAAGTAATTTATTTTGATTAATTAATTTAATCAGTTATTTACTTCATTTGTTTTTGTTGCTTAAATACATACTTTCAAAGTTAATAACTCCTAAGGGTAAAATAGAAAGAATTATATTATTTAGGGATCGTTTGATATAAAGATTCATAATGTAGGAATTATTAACGCATGAATTACTAATGCATGTATTAGTAATGCAGAGTTTAGTAATGTAGGAATTAGTTTTTATCAAGTGTTTGGTTCATTGTTTCCTACCTCATCTTATATTTGGTTTAAAACTCTAAAAAAAGTTTATTTCCTATTATACCCCTGAGTTATTGTGAGATTCTATATTTCATTTAACTAGTCAAGTTAAATACTAAAAATATATATATAAAATATTATTAATTTTGAGGTGTGATATGGCGATGGTATATTTCTATTTTTTTATTGGTCAAATATACCTTAAACTTAACATGGATTTAACGCTACTTAAATTGTTTAAATACACGAAGCTTATTTTAAAAATAAAAAAATAGTTTAAGTGGTCAATCGACGAACTACATTTAAAAAAAATCCATAAAAATCAACCCAATATAACAACTCAAACATGAAGAAAAAAATTTTAGTTTGTGAAATCATCAAATTACATGGAACAAATTTGGAGAATTTAAATGAATATTTATAAATATTCTCATATAAAACAAAAAGAACATTAATTACAAAAAAAAAAAAGGAAAAAAAGTTTGGGGATAATTTAGTTATGTAGGGTCTTATTCAAGAATTGCTGAACTTTGAATTAGGGTCTTTTTAAGTTAATTTTTTAATTATATTTTTTTCTTGAATTTTTCTTTTTATCTATTAGCTATTGAAGAGACTATTATTTTTCCTATTTTTTTTTCTATTTACTTCAAAATTAACATTAGCTATTATTTGGCCGCAGTTCAATGTTCGTATGCTTGATAATATTTTTTATTTTTTTAAAAAAGGTTTTGAAAAGATCCTAACAAAAGAGAAAAGGTGTAATCTATTGGTGGTTTCTTAAAGTTGGCACGATCTAGCGGAATTCTACATCAAGTGTCTAAAATAAACATTGTCTAGTTAAGGTATCTAAGTGAAAGATCGTGCCAACTTTAGGAGGCCAACGATGGATTATCCCAAAAAAAAGGATGAGAACTTTATTTTCCCTATATTTATGGACAAAATAATATGTTGTTAAGATTGTAAATTATAATGTTTTTTTAATATTAAATATATAATATATTTATTATTTAAATAATGGTTAGACTTTAAGAATTAGATTTTAGCCATTTAATTTAACCTATGTCATGTGTTACTAATTCAAATAATTTTTTGGGGAATATGTAGAGGAGTCGGAGCCTCTATGGTAATAATAAGTATTTTCTCCATCTTTAATTAATTGTTTATTTTTTCTTTTATAGTTATCCTTAATTACTTGTTCATTTTGATAAATCAAGAAAGAACGATATTTTTTTATCTACTATATCCTTTATTGATTACTTTAAAAAGATAATTTTTTTTAAAATCTTAAGTTTTTAATTCATTTACTTCATACTACCCTCGTCTCTTTTTACTTATCTATTTTTTTTTTATAGTTGTCCCTAATTACTTGTCCATTTTGACAGATCAAGAAAGAACAATTTTCTTTTACCTATTATACCTTCAATGAAATGACTAATCACTTTTAAAAATGTAGAACTTTTCATTCACTCCATAATTAATAAAGATAAAATAGTAAACTCACTACGTTATTAATTATTTTTTTAATAAATATGTTAATTTAAAAATAGACAAATTAAAAAGAATTAAAAAAAATAATTAATAAAAATAAAATAATAAATTCACATCGTTAATCATCTTTTTAATACACATATCAATTTAAAATAAACAAATAATTATAAATAGGGTGAAAGTAATATTGAAATGAAAATTTAATGCATTCTTCCCGAGGATACATCAATTTACGAGTAGTGTACACAACTTTTGTCACTTTTTTTGATTCAGCATCCAACATGGAATCATTTTATAATTCCTTTCCTTTTACTTTAATTTAAGTTTAACTCGTGAGATTCCGTAATATATTGAAAAGAAGAAAACATTATAATATAATTTCTTGGCATTTTTCTTAATTCTTTAATTACTTGTTTATTTATATAAATAAAAAAAGCTAATTTTTTACCTTTTATATTTTTAATTAATTATTTTGAAAAATATATAACTTCTTAGAAAATACTTAAAATTTGAATATATGCACCTTATAATTATTAAGAACAAAATAATAAATTTATTATGTCAGTCATTGATTTTTTAATAAATATGTCAATTTGAAAGTAGATAAATAATTAGATAAGTGTGAAATTTAACTAGCAAACTAAAAATTATAGAAAAAATTTCAAAAATTTCTTGACTATTTTAAACAGTAAAAAGTCCCGAGTCTCAACAATTATTTAATTTCAGACCCAAAATGACACCAACAAAGGATTATCGGAGACAAGTTTAATTATGGATGTATTTAATAGGAAGAAAAATATTTTAATTTTTTTATATTTGATTGGGTAAAATGTTTGACCCAAAAACTAAGGTGTGATTTGTATTATATTTATATATAGTTAAAAGTAATACTTATTAGGTAATGATTCCTTTAAAGATTTGTCCTCAAAAAAGAGCTTTATTCATATTTTACCTAAGATACACGAATACTAAAAACTTATATTAAATTAAAATATTAACAAATACTTTATAAAAAAAAAAGTAGATTAAATAAATGAATTCACATATAACTTTTGGACTACAAAACAGTTCTTTCTCTGTTAACAATCCTGCTTATTAATTTACTTGATCAATTCATATAATAATGAAATCAATAGAACAAAAAACTAATAAATTATGATAGTTACAATAAACTATTAAAATATGGCACACCAGTCTGTGGCAACCAATCATCTCCCACTAGAAAGTTCGATAATGTAAAATTAGCAGCATCAGTAGCATTCAAAATTTGAATTGCAGGCCATGTAACTCTGCCTGTAGTATTTGATCCTGCTCCTGTATTATTAAACTCTGCATAATATGACGTATTTAACGCGAAATCTCCAGACCAATCGTGCCATCCCGTAGGATGAATAAATCCGTCTAAATAAGATTGCATATATATCGTCCTAGAGTACTCTTTCCATGGCCTACCAAGATACGTTTTCGTGGTACCATTGCTCAATGCTAAATCATCTGCAGGTCTAATTGTGCAATTCTGTATCGAAATTCCAGTGTTTTGGTTTATATCTGTTCTTCCTTGAGCTGTTATCGCGTTGAATTGATTAACCATAGGGAGTCGCGGGTACATATTGCAGTTTTGGAATAGCGCAGCTGCGTTTCCAAATATAAAATCAACTGTTCCATATATGTCGCATTCTCTGTAAAATTGTCTTAGAGAATGTACGTATAGAGTGTCTTGATATGCCTCGAAACTACAGCTGTAGAATGTTGATAAATCAGCACCATTTCTAACTGCAACTGCTTGATGCTTGATTGCTCCTGCTGTGTTTTGAAATGTTATGTTAACCGCCACAAATCCTTGACCAACCACAGCTGCAGAAGTTTTAGTAAGACTCTAAGTCCGTGACATTTTGCTCTACTGGTTTACATGATTCATGAGTTTTTGAGATGTAAAACTAAGTAAATACTTACAAAATGTGGAAGAGTTGAATGTCGTCCATCCATCAACAAAGCTATGATTGCCAGTAATAATCGTTTGATTAATTCCATCGCCAATCATCATCAAATATTTTTTGTTCTTCGCGATCGAAACATACTCTTCGTACACACCTTGTGTGATGTAAATCAGAAAGTAACCAGACTCAGCTTTCGTATTATTTGGAGCAGCAGCAACAGCATCATTAATCGTCGAGAAATTCCCACTTCCGTCCTGACTCACAACCACAATGTCACTCACAACAACCTGCTCATCTTCTTGCAGCAGTTTCCTCCTTCCTACTCTCTCGAAAATCGCTTGATTCCGTTGAGACATTTTCAGCGGCAACCGTCCGTTTTTGAATATATTTTTTTTTACACGATGAAATTTAGATTTATTCTTCTTTATTGGTACCCATCCTTTAGTGAAAAGAGCTAAAGAGACGCTAAAAAGCTTGGTATCGTTAGAAATTGGAGCAACTAACCCATTTCTCAAACTCCAAGCAGACGATGTCTCTTGTAATCCATCTAAACATGTTTGTGTATTCGTCAAAATCGCGCTTAACAGAGTTTGAACATCATCAGCTTGTAAAACAGGGAGAATATTCGACGTAGCGTTTACTGTTTTTAAAGAGCTTGATAAATAATCCATGTTGAGTCCTGCCAGAAATTGACAATCTTCTAGCGCACGGACAGCGGTAACTGTCAATTGTTTCGATTTACGAAGATATTTTTCGATTAACGAGAGGAATTTACGAGCTGAAGAGAGCGATTTTCGGATCGATTTTCGACCGTAGCTGTATACATTTTCGTTATTTGGGGACTCTGAAGGTGGAAGAACAGAGGATTTACAAAAAGAAGGATAAGGAGTTGATTTGCAAATAACAGAGGGAGGAACAGGGGTATTTGGTGCAGCAAATAAAATTGGGATAAATAACAAAAGTGTAGTGCAAAAAATGAAAAAACATAATTTAGAATTTTTTGCCATGGTTTTTGATATGCAAATGAAATGGTGATTATAGTTTGTTTTTTTATTTTTTGTGGAATGGTTGGATGGATATTGGAATATATATAGTAAAAAAACAAAAGTATAGTTGTAATATTTTTATTTTTATTTTTATTGGTTACATGCAGAAGACTTACAGTAACGTAGTAATAATAAAGTATATTGCATAACAATGGGACTAAAAGTCAACTTGTTTTATTGCATGGTTTTTGTTTTTTTTTCCTTGAAAGCGCGTCGATCTTCAAATGTTTGAAAATGGAGTTAGTAGTAATATTAATTATGAATGCATTGATTGGGTATTTGGGTTCAAACAAAGAGACAGAAATTTCGTGCGGTGACGGAGACGGATGGACGGGATTTTAATTTTATGAGTTTCGAAATTTAGAATGATAAATTTTAAGTATTACGTTTGAAATTAGTGAGTTGTTTGAGTTTTTTTTATAGTTCTAAATAAAGTGAATACTGTTCAAAGTTTAAGGGAGTTGTTGGAATTTTTTTCCACTTTTGCCCCTCATTTACATCTCCTAGGCGATAATTTTAAGAGAGTTAATTGCTAATATTTATGATTTATTTGGAATTATCTATATTTTCAAGAATAGTATAAGAATATCTAAGAGGGCAAAAATGGAAAATGATGTTTATTTTATGTTCTAAACTTTTTTTCTCACTAGGTATGTATTGGTTCAATTATTTTGAAATGGAGTGAGTAATAAACGAGTTTTAAATTTAATATTTACGTGAACACAGAAATTTCGTCAAGAGTGTTTATGATGATTTAATATGTATGTATAAAATGTTAGTTTTGACCTATATGTGTAGTATAATTTTCTTCATACTAAGTAAAATTTTTAGATGAAGGATGATCATTTGGTCCCTCTATGTTCTATATAGCGACGTTTCTGTGTCTATCCATATTAACTATATTTGTCAAAACAAATGTACTATTGAGTATTGGTTATTGAATTCGATCAAATCCATATCTGAACTTCTACCTCGGCCAACGGGGAGCATTGGTGCTTTAATATTCTATGCTCCACTTTAGGGTTAATAGTATTAGTCAGCATTATGTAGAAGCTTGTTACGTTTGTTTGCTTCATCGTTTGTCAACGAAGTTAGCACATGCCAACTTGGTTTAGGTTATACACGTCCCTGCAGATTTTTTTTTTATTAGAGGCCGATCTATAGTGTTAAATTTTTTTTATGAATTTTTAATAAAATATTAAGAACGTGTTAAAGTAAATTTCTTTTTGTAGATATAAAGTTTGAATAAAAGTTACCAAATGTTACTGAATTTATAACTTTAATCATAATTTCGCCACTGTGTATGCTACTAGTACTTCTTTTTTACGCCTTTGATAATGTTGGCCTATGATATGTAGCATTACGTAATAAATAGCACATTTTATATCCATAAACCCTTGTTATCCGTTTCTTCTCCAGATCTCATGCGTAGCGAAAGCTTATTATTAGTGTATCGTGTTGTTCTTTTGTATATCCATTATGTAGTCGTAATTTACTATAATAATATTGATTGTTCCAATATATTTTGATTGTTTTAGCAAAATGGCATTGGAAAAAATGTATAATATAACATAATATGAAAGTGTTGGATTCCACGAAAATCACGACTATTATACTGAAATATCATTATAGATAGGATGAAATGTTTTAGAAAACTATACTTTAGTTGATACTGAAATTATTTGAATTAATTGAGTACACTTTTTATTTGGTTTAGGTATACAACAGTTGTGGAACAATAATGCTAAATTATGGAAAAACATAATTTTGATTATGAGTGGAAACATAATCTGAACTCAGTTTGCAATGAAATGTGAATTATATAATATGCTTTGGATTGGATTTTATATATATAGCAAATAATCAATGAGGAAATAGGTGTTGGATTTTCTCATATTTGGTTGTCATTTCTTATTTAATATAACTAATATTTTTTAGTTTAAAGCAAATATTTTAATTAATCTTTTGAATCTCCACTTTTGTGGATGGTTTTTTTTTTATTAAAAAAAAATGAATTTTGCTTTACTGATTACTACTTAATATTAATGTTATTAGTCTTTGCATAATTAATTTTTATATTATAATTTTTGTACAACTTATCATCGAACCAAACGATCCAAACACTTATAATATACAAATTCAAAGCCTTGGCTTAATGACGGTTGATCATTAAGATTCAGTTCAATTTCTAACTTTGCAGCTGGAGTTGTTGAAATTATTTCTCTCCATCTATAATTTTTATTATTCCCCTAAATCATTAATAACTACCATGTTTCAATGATGAGTGATAGTAAAATCGACCTCGAACATATTTGTAACAAATTAAATTCATAGTACATATTATTATAATAGGTCTTACAAGTTTTTATCTCTTGAATTATATTACATTGAGATCGAAACACATGTACGCATACCAATGGACAGGGGCGGAGGTATCTTGTACGAAGGGGGTTCATCCGAACAGGGCAAATCTATCTTGGCCAAAAGGGTGTCAAGCGATACTCCTTTATCAGAAAATTACATTGTAGGTAGAGGTCAAATTTTTGTTTAGTAAATATATATATAAGTATTGACACTTCTTGATACAAGTAAAATGTCTGGTCTAGTGGTTAAGGAGTTGTAAAAAAAAATCACTAGGCTCATATCATAATTAATTTTTTTCTTCGTTTAATCATTGACACCCCTTTATGAAAATTTTGTGTCCGTCATTGCATCCAAACACGTTTCAGCGAAAATTATAGTATTATTTATAGACGGTTAAAATAATTTTATATGTATATATAATAGATGTCAAACCTCCTTCGGCTATTTTATGTGTCTATTTCTACAGATTTTGAACTCCCTTATTGAAAATTCTGCGCTCCGCCTTTACCAATGGACACTTATAATTTGTTTGTTTTAAGTATATACTGCATACTACATAAGATAGAAAGATGTGATACAGCAATGCTAAATTCTGAGAACTATATTGATTGTTAGTGAAACCAAAATCTGAATTAATTTTTAGAGTACTGTAATGTGAACTATAAAGATTCCATTCCGACAAATTAAATAAAATTCAAATTCAAATACTTCAGAATTCCACCTAATTTAGGATATTACATCACCTTGGGATGTATAAGCTTCTCGCCGTTCTGTTTTACTAGTTCAGTATTGACTACTTCGATTTTATATTAACCATATTGTGTTTCGCTTCTTCAAAGACAATCAATGAGAATTTGACTAGCATTTCAGTATTTATTTTCATAAAATTAATATGAGAAAAGTTGCAACTTGTATTACTCGTTGTATAGTTTTGAGTATTTTAAATTTTAAATGCAAAATGTTGAAATGGTTTAATCTAATTTATCTTAATAAAAGAGAGCTAAAATGACTTTTACCCCCCCCCCCCAAAAAAACCAAAAAAAAAAAAAAAAGTGACAACTAGTTTGAAATGTACTTATTGAGTATCGATCCTCCTAATGCCTTCTCATCAAAGTTATTGCATCGAACTTATCTGGTACGATTTATATTTCCTTTATAACTTGTTAATTATTGCACTTGTGCAAATTACCAATGTAGAAATATCAACAACGGATTTCTCCTAGGTTCCAAATAAAAGGTATTTTGGTAACTAAGTTATATGGTAACTATTTGATGATAAAATAATTTTTTTTTATTAATTAAAATAATAATATATAAATAAATAACTAAAAGAAAAATATACTGAACGAGTTAAAAAAAATAACAACGTAGACTGTACCAAAGAGGGTCACATGCTTAGAGTTTAGTCAACATGTACAGCTAAGAGATTGGAGTATTCTATTAATTCATGGATTATAAGTTGAAATAGTCAAATCCAACAATATGCTATTTTTCTATTGATTTAACATTTTCTTATTGTAAAAAAAAAAAAGGATAACTAATCAAATTTAGTTAAGTGAAATAATTAGATCATGAAGAAATATGTTGGCAAGCTTCTTTATTTTTATGTATGTAATTGTATAAAACTTGTATTGCGTCCAAAAGTTTTTAGACTTCTAGTTTTGGAATCAATAACCAAATATGTAATAGGAAAAATTCTTGTGAAACATATAATTTGTTGGATCGGTTAAAATTTGATACTGATTCATAAGTAAATTATCCAAAGATTTAAGGTTTAAAAACAATAACCAGATATATAATAATAAAATTAACTTATGAAAATATGATTTGTTTGATTGGCTAAATTTTGATAATAATTCATAAGTAAATTACAATAGAAGTCAAAACTTCAAGTTTAACAACTTCATGAGTCATGAGTTTGTTTGCTCCTAATCAAAACTTCAATTTTAATGTAACTCATCTTGATTAAGTGTTATTAATTAAGTGTAGCACTATTAATTGTTCATTTGTTAATGTAACTCATCTTTACTAATTTAAATTCAGTTTAAATTATCTAAAAACGCTACTCGTTATAAATGATACAATATATATAACCCTAAAAATTAATTAAACAAAGACTTAGAAGGTGCAGGCTTAACTAGGATAAGTGAAGCACCAACTTTTGTTGACAAAATGAGAATAATAAATGTACTAATTGATAGAGACATAATTATTCCATTTCAATCTACTTAGGTGTATATGATATGATTAATTAAAACCAAATCCTTTTGACAATAAATCTAATTCGTTTTGTCTATTCTTGTTCAAGCCAAACTATTACACCTACTTACTTTGACATTGGTACCTATTAGATTTCTAGATTTAGATATGGTTGGATCCTTAATTACTCGTTTGCTTTTAATTTTGACGTATTTTAAAAATCACTTTTGACGTATCAAGAAGAGACAACAATTTTTTTCATGTTAACCTCAACACTAAATACTTATTTTTCAAATAATTTCTAAAACATCTTTTAATAGGGAATGATTTAATAAAATACTTATACTAAAAACGAACGAAAACAATATATATTATTAAAATAAATATATATATTTTTTTTGTTTGATTTGGAAAATTAAGAAATAATTTCTTAACTTTTGTAGTTATGCAGCTATTAGGATTTACATTTTAGGCTGTGTTTGGTATTTTCTCAACAATTTTTTTTAAAAAAAAAGTTGTGTTAATTGACAAGTAAGAAAAATATATTAAAGTTCCTTAAAAAATGTCAAATATAGAATGTAATTCAAAGTAAATATTATGGGTGTGGAGATGGAGGCATTGATGGGTTAAGAGTAAGATAATTAATGTGAAACAATATTTCTGAAACTTATCTTTTTTTTTTTTATCTTTATGTGAAATTATTTTCAAATAATTTAGACAATCATAATTAAAGAAATTAAATTTTTTGAAATAAGATATTTCCTCCCTACAACACATAATTAAAAGTCAATAAGCAATTAATTCATAGTTTTTCTTTTTCCATAAAATGACAGAATGTCGGAAACAAACACGTTTACGTTACTTATTACAACTAATAATAGTAAGCTTCTAATTAGAGTCACATATGTATTATTTTTTTTGACAAGTTACCTATTTGACTAATGGATTAAAAATAATTATATATTCACTAATCAAATAAACGAAAATCTATATTTTCTTTTGTATTATAAAACATATATTTTATTAAATATTATTTTGATAAATAACTATTTAGAAAAAAGATCGTGCTATAATTATAGGTATTGTTTAGGAAAATTCTTTCGTAGCTATAGTTTCTCTCAATTTTGCTATTAGCTTGATTTGTATAATTCGCTTCATTTGTATACATTCAGAATTTATATAATTAAGTATCTGATTGTGTAAACTCATAATTTTGTATATGCTTACTCTATCTATTTCTATACCATTGATGAAAAATTCATTGTTAAAAAAAAAATATTCAGTTTATGTATTTTCAAGCGAAATATAGAAACATAGTTCTGAAAAAATTCTAAATGTATGAATACAAAATTTGTTATCTTATTTATATATTTACAAGTGAAATATACAAACAAGCACAAATATACAACCGTAATCTCTATAAAAACAAAACTACAAATATAAAACACAATTACATATCAAAACTATAACTAATATATTTGCTATTTCAAAAATTTATTCCATATCCATTCATCTCTATATTTTTGGCAATTTGCACTGAATACCGGTTATTTTTGTTGTTTTATTGTTGTTATATATTTTTTGGAGTATTGACTAATTCAACATAATCACCGACTCTATTGGAAATATTTGTTTAGACTCACTTGTTGCATTTCATAAGTCAACCATTATACTATTTACACCTATTAATGATTTTAGGATTTCTAGAATATATAAACTATTTATCCTATCAATGTGTTCTAATACATTACAATAGCATGTTACACGTCTTATCAAGTAAATATCTTAAATGTTCTATTGATAATTCATTTCGATTTATAGTTACTTAACTATATATTATTTTCTTAAAAAATTATTACATTTTTGTTAACTATAATTTATTTTTAAAAAAAGTCATTTAATTTTAACTTTTAATTTAAAAGTCAATGTAAATATTTTATTTACAGGGTTACTTAATATATTTGATTGATTAAATATAAAGTTGTTGACATAAAACTTTAATTTTTAATTAAGAAAGAAATAAAAAGATATCCATTTAAATCATTTAATAAGCCAAACACTTGATCCGACCCCTAAAATATAAAATTGATAATTTTACTTTACTCTTATAATGATATATTCTCTCCGTTCTTTTTTACTTGTTCACTTTTAAATTGACACACCTATTAAGAAAATAATTAGTGACGTAGTGAATTTATTATTTTACCCATATTAATTATGAAGTGGATGAAAATTTTTATATTTTTTAAATTAATTAGTCATTTAATTAAGAATATAAAAATTAAAAAAAATTATCATTTCTTAATTTTTTTAAAATAAACTAGGGACAACTAATAAAGGAAAAAATGGACAAATAAAAAACACATGAGAGTATTAACATTTAATAATATGATGTTGCAATGTCTATTTCACCTACCTTAATTTCAATCTCTTTTAAAAGAAAATTGTACCGCCAGCAAATTAAAGTTTATTTACTTAAATTGTAAGAGTTCTAATTCTTGACAAATCATTAAACTCTTCACAAACGTCATGTTGCAATCATTAGGAAGCAAGACGAAGAAAGTTAAATATAATACTAAGTCTATTCTGTCGGAATAGTATATAATAATAAAGTTAAATAAAATGTATTAGTAATGTCATGACCCAAATCCGGGCCGTGACTGGCACCCACACTTACCCTCCTATGTAAGCGAACCAACCAATCTAAACCTTAACATTTCAATATAATATCAACAGAAAGTAATGCGGAAGACTTAAATTCATTAATAAAATCAATAACTATTATTATCCCCAAAATCTGGAAGTCATCATCACAAGAACATCTATGATCAAATTACTAAACTAAGAGTATTCTAAAAAGCTAAAAATACATAAAAGCTAGTCCATGCCGGAACTTCAAGGCATCAAGACATGAAGAGGAAGATCCAGTCCAAGCTAGAAGCATTAGCTCACCCTTTTATCCGGAGTAGTGAAGACTGACTAGAGTTACTGTTGAGTCGAAGATGACGGCACGTTTGCTGCACTCCACAATTAAACAAGAAGAAAACATAAAAGTAGGGGTCAGTACAAAACACGGGTACTGAGTAGATATCATCGGTCAACTCAAAATAGAAATCAATATATACCAAGTAATATCATAAAATCAACTATGAAACTCAACATGTAACAACAGCAAGTACTATATCATTAACAATTACCGTCAAGTTCACACATGAGGACTCAAGCCTCAATACCATACTCATTTGGGAATTATGTTCATTAGATTGAGTATATTAACATCTTTCGAGATTCATTATCTTTATTTCTCTTGTGTCGGTACGTGACACTCCGCTCCCTATATTCATTAATCCTCTTGTGTCGGTACGTGACACTCCGCTCCCTCATATTCATTAATCCTCTTGTGTCGGTACGTGACACTCCGATCCCCTAAATCTACGAGTCGGTTCGTGACACCCGATCCCCTAAATCTACGTGTTGGTTCGTAACACCCGATCCCCTAAATCTATGTGTCGGTTCGTGACACCCGATCCCCTAATTCTATGTGTCGGTTCGTGACACCCGATCTCCTAATTCTACGTCTCGATTCGTGACGCCCGATCCCCTAATTCTACGTGTCGGTTCGTGACAACCGATCCCCTAATTCTACGTGTCGATTCGTGACACTCGATCTCCTAATTCTACGTGTCGATTCGTGACACCCGATCCCCTAATCTCCTTCTATCAACTCGTCAAGCCTTCTTTCTTACCAAGGCATCATCAATCTCATTATTTTAGTTCATCACGCCTTCTTTTATACCAAGGCCTCATTATTAACAAAGAGATTAGGTTTTTGCAAGATTTGGGATTCAATAACTTCATCATGCTTATATAATCACAATCATATAATTACATTCATGCAAGCATACAATTAAGCACATAGCAGGGTTTACAATATTATCAATACATATCATTCGCTATTAAGAGTTTACTACGAATATCGTAAGAGAAACCATAACCTACCTCCACCGAAGATTTTGTGATCAAGCAAGCAATTCCTCAAGATCTTTGCTATCCTCTTCGTTTCCCTTTTTCTCTCGTTCGATCCCCTCTTTTTTCTTTTTGTTCTTTCTATTTTTCTTATTCAAACCCTCTTTCTTTTACCCTAATTAACATGTAATTAAGTGTAAAAGATGACAATAATAACCCACAATTTAACTCAAGGTTACCTCTTTTATCCCCCAAGAAATTGAGTTATTAATATAAACCCACGAAATATATAATTATAGCAGGAATAGTCCAAAACACCCCTTTAAAACTTAACCAGAAATCCGACTCCGACTGGGATTACGCAACCTGTGACGGCCCGTCGCGCCTGCGATGGTCCGTCATGCAGGTTCGTCAGAGACTCGATTTTCTTAAGGAGTCTGTGATGGCCCGTCGTACCTACGACGGTCCGTCCTGCACTTCCGTCACGACGTTCAGAGAATCGTTCTCTGTACCAAATTCTCAAGAGTTGAAGTGTTTTGAAACGGCGGATCACGACGGTTCGTCGTGCCTGTGACGGTCCGTCCTGCAGGTCCGTCACAGAGTTCAGAGAGTTGATTTTCAGTACCCAATTTCAGAATTTCTAAGTGTTTTGAAACGTGACCTCTCGACGGTCCGTCGTGCCCATAACGGTCCGTCGTGAATTCCGTCATCTCAGCCTGTTTTTACAGAAATAAAATTTGCTGCTCAAAACGACTAAACAGGTCGTTACAAGTAATACTTGAAGTAATAATCAATGATTATATTAGTTATATTTGTATTAATTATATTTTATGTATTGTTTGATTTAATGTGTTAAAAATAGTATAAATTGTATAAGTAAATTTGTCATAATACATAAACGTAACATTTAACTTAACCTCTTATATAAAGTTGAACCAGAAGACACATGAATTTGTGACATAATACAAAAAGAAAATTGACTACATATATAAGGCCTTAAGAGACGTCCATATAAATTTTTGGCAAAAATAACGTCCATATAAATTTTTGGCAATAAAGATGGTGGACAATAGCACCTGAAAATGGTAAAATGGAGGATTTACCTGCTCTGGGCTCGTTTGACCTTAAAAATAAACTATTTTGCCCGTGGTGACCAACTGGCTCCATATATAAGGTCATAATAGATATCCATGTAAATTTTTTGGCAAAATGACGTTCGAATTTTGGATCACCAAAATTCTCATGTACAGCACACGAAAATTGATAAAATAGGAAATTTACCTAGTCTAGGACTCGTTTGACCTTGAAAATGGATCATTTTAACCGTGGTGACCAACTGACTCCGTAGATAAGGTCTTAACGGGCGTCCATGTAAATTTTCGGCAAATTTCATCAAAATCCTGCATCACCAAAAAAGATGGTGGACTATAACACACGAAAATCGATCAAATGGAGGATTTACATGCTCTAGGGTTCGTTTGACTTTGAAATGGATCGTTTTGGCCGTGATGACCAACTGACTCCATAGATAAGGTGTTAACGAAAGTCCATGCATATTTTCGATAAAACTGACGTTGAAATTCCAGATCACCAAAAAAGATAATGAACTATAGCATACGAAAATCGACAAATAGAGAGTTTATCTGCTCTGGGCTCGTTTGACCTTGAAAATGAACCGTTTTGACCGTGGTGACCAACTGACTCCATATGTAAGGTCTTAACGGACGTCCATGTAAATTTTTAGCAAAAATGACGCTGAAATTTTGGATCACAAAAAAAATGGTGGAATATAACACACAAAATATGCAAAATAGGGGTTTACCTGCTCTGGGGCTTATTTGACCTTGAAAATTGGTCATTTTGGTCGTGATGACCAACCGGTTTCATAAATAAGGTCTTAACATTTTCGTAAATTTTCCAGTAAAAATGACATTATAATTTTGAATCACCAAATTTTTTTTAAGACTATATCACATAAAAAAAATTAGCAAAATGGGGGATTTCTCTGCTCTAGACTCGTTTGACCTTGAAAATGGATCGTTTGGCCGTGGTGATCAACTGACTTCGTAGATAAGGTCTTAACGGACGTCCATGTAAGTTTTCGAAAAAATGACGTCGAAATTCCGGATCAACAAAAAAGATGGTGGACTATAACACACGAAAATCGGTAAAATGAGGGGTTTACATGCTCTAAGGCTCGTTTGACTTTGAAAGTAGATTGTTTTGGCCGTAGTGACCAACTGGCTCCATAGATGAGGTCTTAATGAAAGTCCATTATATTCTTGATAAAGACATCAAAAATCCGGATCACCTAAAAAGATAGCGGACTATAGCACATGAAAATCACAAAATAGGGGATTCACCTGCTCTAGACTCATTTGACTTTGAAAATTAGTCGTCGTGGTGACCAATTGTACCCATAGATAAGGTCTTAACAGACGTTCATGTAAATTTTTGAAAAAAATGACGTCAAATTTTTTATCAGCAAAGAAGATAATGGAATGTTGCACATAAAAATTGGCAAAATAGGAGATTCACCTGCTCTAGGCTTATTTGACCTTGAAAATTGGTCGTCGTGGTGACCAATTGTATCTATAGACAAGGTCTTAACAGACGTCCATGTAAATTTATGGCAATAATGACGTCAAAATTTTGGATCATAAAAAAAAATGATGGACTATAGCACTCGAAAATCGACAAAATGAGGGGAAGGGGGGATTTACCTACTCTAGAGCTCATTGACCTTAAAATGGATCGTTTTGGACGTGGTGAACACATAGACCCTTAGATAAGGTCTTATTGCACGTCCATGTAAATTTTTTGGCAAAAATGACGTCGAAAATTTTAAATCACTAAAAATTTCATAAACTATAACAAACGAAAATTGACAAAATGATGGATTTACGTGGTCTAGGCTCGTTTGACCTTGAAAATGGGCCGTTTTGGTCGTGGTAACAAACTGACTCCATATATAAGGTCTTAACGGACGTCCATGTAAATTTTCAACAAAAATGACGTCAAAATTTGGTCTCACCAAAAATCTCATGAACTATAGACTCGTTTAACCTTAAAAATGTATCATTTTGACCATAGAAACTAAGTGGTTCCATAGATAAGGTCTTTACGAACGTCTATGTAATTTTTTGGCTAAAATGATGTCGGAATTTCGGATCACCATAAATGATGGTGGATTATTATAGCACAGAAAAATTGATAAAATGGGAGATTTACCTACTTTGGAGCTTGTTTGACCTGAAAATGAGTCGTTTTGGCCATGGTGACAAATTTTCTACATAGATAAGGTCTTAATGAATGTCCATGTAAATTTTTTGCAAAATGACATTCAAATTCCAAATCACCAAAAAAAAGGGTGGACAATAGCACACAAAAATCTATAAAATGTGGGGTTTACCTATTCTGGGCTCGTTTAACCTTGAAAATGAGTCGTTTTGGTCTTGGTGACCAACTGACTCCATAAATAAGGTCTTAACGGGTCTCCATGTAAATTTTTGGCAAAATTGATCACGAAATTTTGTATCACCAAAAATCTCAGAGACTATAACATATGAAAATCGGTAAAATGGGGGTTTTACCCGCTCTAGAACTCGTTTAACTTTGAAAATGGATCGTTTTGATCGTGGTGACCAATTGACTCCATAGATTAGGTCTTAACAGGTGTCCATGTAATTTTTTGGCAAAAATAATGTCGAAATTTCGGATCATCAAAAAAATAGTGGGATATAGCACACGATAATCGATAAAATGGGGGATTTACCTGCTCTGAGGCTCGTTTGCCTTTGAAAATGGATCATTTTGGTCATGGTGACCAACTGGCTCATAGATAAAGTCTTAATGGACATTCATATAAATTTTCCATAAAAATGATGTCGAAATGCTGGATCACAAAAAAATGGTGGATCATATAATACGAAAATCGATAAAATGAGCGATTTATCTACTTTGTGACTCGTGATCTTGAAACATAGGATGAAAATTTTCATATAGAATGACACATAGGATGCATGTGTCTATTTATTTAACTTTATATAAGTTTAAATATCTACTGGTGCACAACAAAAGTTGGACATAAATGTAAGCTAATGCCAAGTTAATGGGCATATCAATGTATTGTGCCTTTTAAAAAGTATTTGTTATAACGATAACCTCCACAAACATGGTGAAAAAAATATAAAAATAATTTTGAGAGACAGTTAAATCTTTAACCATATACTGAAAATTTGATTCAAACAAGCTACTACTAATTAAAAAAAATGATGTATATATACTTTTATTTCCAAAATTGATACTAATTATTTTCTGTAATACGTGTGTCCTACCAAACAACCCCTTACGGACAAACAAATTGAGTCTAAAATAAGTTTAATTTTATAAATCCAAGAGGCATTAATTATTGTTTTTCAAATTTAACCTTGGTCCAATAAATGATTCATTAACTAAAACTCCTCCGCATGCTAAGCTCAAGGCAACGTACGTACTTAAGCATTATAACAGAAGTTCACGAATATTAAACAAGTATTCAACGTGGCAACTTGCTAATTTTTTATATGGTGTTCGATATTTATATTAGAATTTGATTAAATTTAAATACTCACAAACGAGATGTTTATAAAGATTGAGGTTTATTCATATCTCACTTAAGAAGTAATATGATGATAGGAAAGAGATCAAAATGAATCAATTATGAAAATTTATACAAATTGCTTTACATTTTATTCCTATTCTTTTTCAAATTATAAAAAGTCCCTAAAGTTTGGTGAAATCCGGATATATTCCAAAATGCTTCGATATATCGCGTCTCAGTTTTGAATACATTTATCAACTTCCTGGTACATCGCTTCTCGATTTTGAATGTATTAGTTAGCATTTCGATACATCGTGTACGTCCCGATACATTGCGTAAAATGATGTATCCGATCAATACATTGATACAGTAATGTATTTGAGGATAGGAAAGAGTGAGATTTTTTACAATTTTTTTTAATCATAAACTAAGAAATTTTAGAGAATATGATAAAATAAATTGTGCATTTAAATAATTTTTTTCATTAATTATATATGCATATTTAGTCAAAATAAAGATCTATTACAGGGTGTAATCTAACCCAAAAATTGAATGTTGGGGAATTGAGAAGCAAGGATGTCTATTTCCATAAGCAAAAAAGTCTTGGTATCTTTGATTTATGAATCTCATGGGGGTGGATAAAAAAGACAAAAGACAAGCAAAAATAATTCTCAAGACTTGGTCTTACGCGTATTAATATTTGGCGATTAATTGAGATGGGATGTTTGTTTAATATTTGTTTTTGTGAGTAGGAGCATGATTATTTTCGTAAATTAATTTGGATTTATATTGAGATTAACAAGGGTATCTTTAAATTACAATATAGATGATAGAGTCAGTTTTAGATCAAACTAGTAACTGTGGATATTTTTGATCAATTTTGTTAAGTTAATGGTGATTTTGACTATTTTCATGAACCAACTTGAGTTCATGGTGGGATCAATTGGGGTATTTGTTTAATCAAACGATAGATGGTAGGGGTCATTTTAGACCTAACTATCAACTGATGATACTTTTATTCAATTTTGCATAGTTTAAGAATATTCTTAATTATTTTTCAATTTTAGATATATAACAGACTAAAAAAAGAAAATTGAAACAAAGAATTAAAAGAGGAGATATCTACATACAACTATATTTTATAAGAATTGTGTCCTACTCCGAAGCGCTTATTAGAAATGAGTTATATTATAATATATTTTTGTTTATTCACTTTGTTAAATATTGTTACTACATTACACAAAATACTATGCATACAATTGGCAAAGAGCCAAAGACTAATTATTTTCAAACTAATTGGTCAGAAATATGATAGGATATAGTTATCAAACTACTTTGTCCTCATATAAAACTAATTACTATAGGTTTTTTATAACAGATTTTACATGATAATTTCTTTTAAGGATTGGTGTTTAATTTTTGAGTGGATAAAATTCTATTATACTTATGTCTATACCTAATAATTTGAATTTCTTTGATTGGAGAATTTTGAAAACACCATTATTTGATTCGTACATTTGGTTTGAAAATAACATTGAAAACATTTTTGAATGTTTAAGTTGAATCAAACTATTAGAAGTTGTTGAAATTGCTACGTCTTCTGTGTTAATTTACACAAGTTTGTTTGATTTAATGTGAATTTTAAAAAAGAAAATTTATTTTTGATATTTATGATGTAAAATAAGTCATCGATGTTTTTTTAGCTATAAAATTATTTTATTAAAGTTAAATGGGTTTTTTTTAAAACTAAATTTATAACTAAATGTAAAAAGGTTATCATTCTTTTCAGGATTAACTAAAAAATAAGTAATATATAATTGGGATTGGGAGAGTATTAAAAAGTTGTATATCATAAGTGAAGTAGTTTTGGATTTGATCTAAGATCAATTCTAAAGTAAAATTATGTTGGTGCGATGGTGTCAAATCCTAACAAATTGCAATGAATGTCAAAAAGATTATGACGATTCATCGTGATAATAAGAAAATTATTGCTATTTTTGTCACTCTTTTTGGTGGAATCTCGCTCGCCTCTCTCGCTTTTTATACAAATATAAATGTATAAAATGTGTTTGTGTTTGTATAAAGTGAGAGGAAATTGCATAAATACATATATTTTTGTTTCCTCTCTCTGATCTTGCTCGCCGCTCTCCTGAATCTCACTTGCCATCCTCGGCTCTCTCGCTTATACAAATAGAAACAAAATGTATAAATTGTGTTTTCGTTTGTAGAAAGCGAGATAAATACATATATCTTCGTCCTATACACTAATAATTACACAATACAAATATTCCTCTGCTCAGTTTTCTTTTGTCTTTCCTCTTTCTCACATACTCAGATTATACATTTGATCTTTTGCTATGAAGCTTAATTATACAAACTTTGCTATAGCATACAAATATGAATTTTGTGTTTGCTATATGTGAAAGTTGCTCAAAATATAAGAAAATTACACGGTTAAGCTAACATATAGTAATTAATTAGTCATCATAATCATAGTTTTAGTTAATTACCACTCGTGACTAACGTCAGTGATAATAAGGTGGGCTAGGTTTCAAGTTTGTATAATTGGCACGTTAATATAATTCAGATTTGTATAATATGATTTTGTATAACTTTATATAATGTAATTATGTATAATTTAATTTGCATAACTGTTTAAAGTTTAGATGTTTGTGATTATGTAAATTCATTTTTTCGAGTTTATACAAAAATATCTCAATTATACAAATTCACCCGCGAATTATACAAACTCACCCACAAATTATACAAACAAGACAAGCTTAAACTGTAGCTATAACCCGTAAATATTCAAACTTAGCTATGAAGCGTAATTAAGTTTATTATACAGACCAACATGGGTTGTGATGTACTGGTGGAAGTGTTTCACTCTTAACTAGAGGTTTCAGGTTCGAACCCTAGGTATAGAGAAAATCTTGTTGGGAGCGTCATTCTCGAATCAGCCCTGCAGTGCGCAATCCAATTTAATCGGAGCTCTAATACAAAATCCGAACACCAAATTGAAAACCAAATAAAGAAATTATTATAGTGGCTATTTACGAAAATTCTCCACCACTATTTGTGATGTTTGCATTTTTTGATGATAAAGATAAGGCCCATAATAAGATGGGCCACAACATGCTGCTTGCTTTAGTGAAAAAGAAATGAATGTCACGCTTAAGTTCGTATTTTGGTCTCACTTTGAAGTTTGATCCATCCAAGTCAGGCTTAAAATGGACCACAATGGACCACCCCAATATAATACTAGTTTGTACTTGTAATCGATGTATATTATGTGTATAATAAGTATATATCAAACATATATTAGTGTACAGTTAGTATGTTACACACTGATTACTGAATTATACAGTAATTATACATAATATACTGGTGGGTAAATATGTAAAAAGTTGAAGTTATTTTTAAGGAAAATGACTATATGGATCCCATGTTTTGTATCAAAACTAGTTTCTCTTTTATTTATCTTTGATACAAATCAAAACACATTCTTTTTTACCATACACACTAATCTAACTCCTAAAATTTCTTACTTCCCCTTAAATAACTTAACCAAATTCAAATTCAAATTCAAATTTTAAAAAATTTCATTCATCCATTTTGAAAATCATAGTTACGCAAGTCCAATATTGCATAATTATATATATATAACTAAATTTATTGGATATTTTATCTACGTATATTTATGTTGTTTAAAGTAGACTTTATTTATATGTATTTCATAATTTTAAGACACATACATGTATGCTTTATATACCTTAAGTATAAATACAAGTATGATATGCGTAACTATAAAATACAACTCAATTTATACAAAAACTAAAATATACCTGACTATGAGTTTGATTTAAACAACTTAATTTATACAAAAACTATAATATACAATTTGTTACACAAATTGATATACATCATACCATTTGTACTTTACAGACTCATATACTTCAACTACATTTTCTTTGGAATCTCAATTCAATTATATAATACATATACAATTGTTATATAAAATAAGTATTATTTTTTTCGTCAAGAAGTAGAAGAGTTCATATAAGGTAAAGAATTCAAATTAGATATAATAACCATGAATTAATGAATCGCTTTCCTTTTTTATAATTGAAATTGCCTCATCATTTAAGGAAACTTAATAAACAAATCGTATAATTAAATTTTAAAAAATTGGATTATACAAACGTTATTTAGTTTAGTAATTAAAATTGTAGCTACACTATGTATATAGAAAAACTCTAGCTAAGGAAGCCTATTATGTTTCATATCTTAATTATTTACGAAATTCTTCCTTATTGTTGTTATGAGTTTTGTTGGATTATTGTGTAGTGTAAAAGTTTCTTTTTTTTAAAAAAAAAAAAACAATTCTACGAGGGAATTGAAAAATAGCTTATTACAAAAATCATAATATACTTTCAATGAGTAAGTATGATATTTTTTGGGAAAATGTACAAGTATTTCCCTAGATTAAGACTGAAATTTCAGAGACACATCTTAACTATTTTAAGATTCTATTACCTCCTGAAAATTTTTTTTTAGTAATTTTGTGCATTCTTTTTGCTTACTTGACACTCAAATATCTCCCACGCACCTTAATTGCGTGAGTCACAGAGTGTGTCACGTAAAATAAAAGGTGTATAAAATTACAAAATTATAAATTCAAGGGATAATAGAACCTTAATTTAGTTAAGGTGTCTCTATGAAATTTTTATCATAGGTTATATATACTTTTTCCTTGTCATTGAGGTTCTGGAATCGTAATTAGGAGACCAAGGTACTAAATTCTCATTTGCACATTAATTGTTGATAAATAAATTATTTTTTTATCAGACTTCTATGCTTGCCCGATTAAATTTTTAACGGTAACTTAAGAATAAAATAACTTTTTTTTTTTAAAAAAAAAAAGTAATGTTCTCAGGTTCTGTATGTTGTTTTAATCAGAAATTATTTTTTGACAAAAAATAATAATATACTCTGATTATTTATTTGCTCAAGTAATAATTTCATCAAGTTGGTTATAATGTATTAGAAGTTTCAGTATGTTGTCTTTTTCATAGTATATGAAATTGTTGAGGATCCTATCAATTGTATTAAGACAAGAAATACCGTGTTTAACATATATGATAAGTATCGCCAAATTTTATGGTACGATGGTAATTAACTATTCTTTCATTCATAATAATGAATCTCAGGTTCAGACCTAAAAAAGACGAATCGTTTTTAATTAAAAAATTATTTTTTTTCTTAAACTATAATGTGTATGTTTCTACGTGAAATCAAATTAATAAAATCTCAAAACAAATACAAAACATTAGAAAATATGCATTTTGGGATGGAAAATATGCATTTTGGGATGGATGTGTTTTTGTTGGCCAGACAAAGAATAAATAGAAGAAATGACCTTAAATCTTATGCGGAGATTCGAAAAATAAATATAGTACCTAAGATTTAGACTTTAAAAAGAATTTTGAATTTTTTAAATTACTGAATCAATCTCTAACTTTGTGTTTAATGATTATAATGCTAAAAAAAAATATATGTTACACATAATATAAATTGTTTTTAGGAAGTTCGAGTGAACACCTTCGCCCATCTAGATTCACCCTGCTTTTATATAGTTTAGATTAATCTGATTAATTAATACTAATTATTTTCATGGAGTTGCTTAGCCTGTACTGGATACTTAAAAGCCTCATTAATTATTTGCTCATATTATTCCCAGTTTATATAATACACTTCCTCTTTTTCAGATTTGATGCGAAAATTTAAACAACAGTTAAGAGTTTATATATTAATAATCCTTCAACCATCTAATTAAGAATTGATGAAGTAGTAATACGAGGATCAAAAATATAATTTATGGACTAATTTCCTAAAATTCTCTAAATAAAATCCAAATATTCTTGTATCATATCACGATAGAGACTATATAATATTTTTTATAGACATTTGAAATGAATCAGAAACGGAGCTAAGTAAGGGTTTGTGGATTCGGATGAACTCAGTAGCTTTTCTGTTGACCCTATATTTGTAATAACAAATTAAATAAATATATATATATGTATATTAACTTATGAACCCTTTATCAAAATTGAATGTTGAATCAATGATAAGTAAGAAATCGTGAAAATATTTTCCACACTAGGGTTGTGGGTTGGGAACCCCACTATAAAAAGGAAGTTCTAACTCCGTTTCAAAAGGAAACAATGTATTTAACATAATATCATAAATCAGTTAGTTGACTATCTAAAATTTCACTATATAGCGAAAATTTCAATTCTCTATCTCGTAATCCTCTTACCCACCATCCCTTCCCCCTACCCCAAATTTTTTAAGAAAAAAAAAAGGGAAAAAATGGCACAAAGAGATTGGACAAAGATCTTTTTTCTACCTTGGCACACATGACCGTTAGTGGAGAAAGGTATTTTTATCGTTTAAACAACATTTGAACCTTTTTGGTCCCTGATAGAATAACATGAAATAAAACTTGAACCTTTTTGAAAAATAGAAGGATAAATTAGACTCTTTTTTCTTTAATGTATCGTGAAATAAATTAAAATCGATTATTATGATCTAGCAAGCTCAATCACAAAATTAGGTTATGATGTGAAAATTGAGCAAAATGAGTTAAAAGTACGTACAAATAAAGTAAGATAGTACATGTTCTTGGATCTTGATTTAAGGTTTAATATGTAACCAAATGGGAAAATTATAAATTACAAATGAAGTAAGACAATACATGTTCTTGGACCTTAATTTAAGGTTCTATTTTAGGCAATTAACTGTACATGTGAAGAGAAATAAATTCTTGCAGGATAGATAAGTATAGTTAACCAATTCCCATATCAAAGCTGTTTCATTGTCAGTATGGAGCCTTCGATTTGGGTATTTAGTTACAATATTTTGAGATCCATTGAAAAATGACATGGTTAGTAGTGCAAATAATGGATCGCGTCGATTCATAATAAATGATGTAATTTTTAAAATGTATTTGATTTAAAATAAATGATAATCAAGAAAATATTAATTAGATTTATTTTATATAAACAAGAAACAATTAAAAAAACTACTAGTACTACTTTATTCTTCAAGACATTTTGATTAAGTTAATAAAAACACCTTTTTACTTTATAGTATAGTGAGTAGTTTTATGAAACAGAAGGAGTAATAGTTTAATTTTGAATATCATAGACTATCATTTATCTATCTTTAATTTTCTAGTTGAAAAAGTAAAAATAATAAAAACCTTTTCTTCTTAAAACATTAAATATTTTGATCAAATTTAATTATTAACACAATTAGCTAGCATTTGAGTCTAAATAAAGTCTCAATCGACAAGTTCAACCAAATCAATATTTTATGGGGTATAAAGTCAAAAAATATCAACAAATTACTATGTAAAACACAATAAGCACGATAATTTAAGTAGAGAGGTTTGAAAAGATGGACAATCATTCCGTGAAGATCTAATGAGAGATTGAATTTAAACATATCAAAAATCGATCTAAATAATATATCTAAATTTTCTTCGACCTTTTTTTTCATTACTAATAAAATTTCCTCATTATTTTGTTAAAAATGAAATCAAATAATTTTGAATCATAATAAATCAAAATTCTTGTGAAAATTCATGTCTAACATCAATTTTCTTTTTTTTTCACTCGATATTTAATATCGGACTAAATTCGAATAATAAACCAGCTGCCGTGATGTTCATTTTCTAGGTATTTCATCGCGTTTTGGCTGTATTCAGCATAAGGTAGCACCAATAATAATAAAAAATAAAGGCCATAATTGTCAATCTAATGAGACTATTGTCATGTGTGAGCTATGAATAAATAAATAAACAAACTCACCGACATCACTAGTCTTGATCTCTTTATACTATAGTAAAGCCACTCAAGCAGCAAGTAAAGAAGATTTACGGTATCTAGAGGTGTATTCGGAATTTTTAAAAAAAATAAGTGTATTATTATAAAAAATTATATATATATATTAGTTTTAAAAAGTTTAATATGCACATTTGGTTTAATTATATAAAAATTTTGCAATGATATTTTTTAAGGAATTTCAAATATAACATATTTGAAAATTTTGAAAAATTAAAGCAAAAAAAATTGATTGGAACACCAAAAATATAAACGATAACCACTAGGAGGAGTGTTGCTAAAAAAAAAAAAAAGATAATATTTAACTTTATAATTTTACTTAGATAAGTGCAGTTAATCATTATTATATTTTTATATGATACTTTAAACACGAGTTCACACCTAAAGAAGGTTATATATATTTGCGTGAATCCATAAAAGCCTCTTTAAATGTCTTTATAGATTTTATCAAATTTAGACGCTTTTGCTTAGATAGTACTATATTTTTATTACAAATATATTAAGTTTATGTGTAAATGTTAAATTTAGGAAGCAATTACTATGATTGAGTTCATTTTTCTACTCCTCTAAATGTCCTTGACGATTTAGAAACATTTGGCGTAAAAAAGAACTAAAACAGTACAGCTCCAATTTTTTTTAGAGTTAGGACCAGTGTCTCTTTTTCTTTCCCCAAAAGAGTTTAGGACCAGTTTATATGCTAACCAATGAGTGAAATTCTTGTTCTTATTTTTTTTTTTTGATTTTTTGACGTATCTCGCAAAATGTCAATTAAATTCAAACCACGCATTGCAAGACTTATTTGAGGATATCGCTCTTATGCACAAGGTTTTTCTCATATTTAAAATCAAACTTAAAATTTAAATAAGAATACATCAGTCTCATCTACATTGGTCAACTTACCTCTAGTATTTACTTTTTCTTCAAACTTTCAATCTAATGATTGATGGCGGAGGCATTTGATCAAGAGGCGAAATTAGGTAAGGATTAATGAATTCGATAAATTAAATAATTTTTTTTTTAAATTATATATTTATATTAATAATTAATTAAATATATTTATAATAATATATGAATTCCTAATAAATTAGTTAATTGTTTAAAGAAAATTTAAAACCCCAAATTTTTAACGTTAGCTTTCATAAATATATTTATAATAATTTATGAATCTCCACTAGTCTTATACATTTTGAATCTTCCCTTTTTTGTAGAAATGTATTAGAAAAATTACTTTTTTTTTAATATTTAGAATTGAAAATTTAAAATTATAATATTCTCATTTATCTTTAATGACAGTCTCTTTAAAAATAAAATCACATATTTAAGATGATACAATTCAAAATATTTATATTAAAATAAAATCACATATTTAAGATGATACAATTCAAAATATTTATATTAAAATAAAATCACATATTTAAGATGATACAATTCAAAATATTTATATTTGATATGTTGTACTATTTTATCTTTAGTTTTAAGTCATAAGATTAAAAATTATTTTTTAAACGTACGCAATTTTAAATTAAGACAAAGGAGTTTATCTGGGACGGTGTTACTTGAATACCAAACATGTCAACATTTTTAGTTCTAAACCATAAGCGACATGTACCAAAATAACCAAATTTTAAATAGCGACATTGAAAATTTGTGGCACTATACACGATGTGTTTAGATTCAAAGGTTATTATATTTTCTTAGAGATAATATATTTTAACTTATATAAGATTTTACTAAGATAATTTGAAACATCTCAAAAATTATTTTAGTATGAAATATAGGAAATACATTTTTCTCTTATTTATACAGAGCAGTTGTGTCTCTGTTTCCTTCTAATTTTGCTCTGCAACTCTCTGTTTCCACAATGTACAGTCTCCAATGGAAAACTCCATTGCTGCTTTCTCTTTTAGCTATCTTCATTATCGTCTCGCTCACATTCTTCACTTCTCTCTCAAAAAACTCTTCAGAAATAGTACACATTCATGTTCACAAAAACATTCAAATCGCGCATTCTCATTGTGAAGACGCACTTTACAAACAGCTCTGCGTCTCTACTCTCGCTTCAATTCCAGATCTCCCTCAAAAATCCATTTCTCAAATAATATCTTCCACTATCAATGTCACAGTTGTGGAAGTTAAAGCTTCTGCGAAAAACTGTACTGATATTCGCGAGGATTTGCCTAAACTTGAGCCATACGAAAAACGTGCTCTCGAAGATTGTATTCAGCTCTTGGATGATACTATAATTGAACTTAAAAGTAGTCTGGTTGCTCTTCATCCTAATAGATCTCTTTCGCAGAACTATAACGATTTGCAAACTCTTCTTAGTGCTGCAATGACGAATCAAGCAACGTGCCTCGACGGACTTGGTCGTAGTACGAAGAATTTGAGACGATTTGTTCAGCGTCGCCTGCATACAATTTCTCACCATGTGAGTAATTGTTTGGCAATGCTGAAGAAATTGAAGAAATCATCGTCGTCGTTGAAGACGAGGAAATCTCTGGAGATTTATCCGGAATATGGCGTTGTACATGACGGTTTCCCCAATTGGATTAAGAGGAGAGACAGAGCACTTTTACAAACTCCGATTAATCAGACGAAGATCGATTTGATTGTTGCTAAGGACGGTACTGGTAATTTTAGTACAATTAACGATGCATTGAGTGCAGCTCCAAATTCCAGTAGAACGAGATTTGTGATTTACATTAAGGCGGGAGCGTATTTTGAATATGTTGAAGTAGTGAAAAAGAAGAGCATGATAATGTTCCTCGGAGATGGAATCGGAAAAACGTTGATAAAGGGTAATCGTAGCGTCGTCGATGGATGGACTACTTTCCGATCTGCTACTGTCGGTAAGTTTTTAAGTTTCTCTATTAAATTCTATATTGCTCAGACTCGTTACAATAATATTATATTCGCGTCATTTTCGACAAGTTCTAAGTATCTTCGTTCTTTAATTCTTGTTTGCTTTGGTTTATTGCTTTTTCAGGTGATTTGATTAGATAAAAGACTGTTACAGTTAATATTTTTAACAAATATTTCATAACTTTAATCAGTATTTCTTCTAGAAGTATAATATATCCTCTTTATCAATTTATATATACCTTAACTTTCCTAAAGTGCTAAACAAAATTATAAATTGTCAATTTTTTTTTTAAGAAGTGTAATAAATTAACTTCAACTTTTATCTTTACTATTTACACTATTTTTAACATTTAACACTTTGTTTGGATCATTATTACCTATTATTTCATAATGTATATTATATTGTATTCTATTATATGGTAGATACAATATTTGACTAAACTATATATTTGTTGTCGTTTGATAATATTTTAATTGTTTGGTTTGATCGTATCATACTGTATTATAATTTATAAATTTACTAAAATATCCTAATTATTTTAGGGTAGGAGATTTGACTAGATTTAAATAATTAAGATAAATGGTAAAAATTATTTTGAAATATTATATAAATATATAATTGGAAAAAGAAATAAGTAACAATGGAAACACACCAAATTGGTTGTTCTATAAAATAGAGATTTTCATTGTTACGTAACAATCAAATTTAAAAATACAATACAATACAATACATTTTAAGTAACAACCAAAATAAATATCGTAGATATAGTAACAATATAATACAATATAATGAATAACAATAATCGAAACATAATGTAAGTGTGAGTTGATTTAATTTGAATCTTTTAAAATTTTGACATAAAAAAGTGTAATATCGGAAATAACTTTAAAAAATAGTGAACTCTCATTTTGACTTAAAAGTCATTACCAAGATCGTGGTAGAGTAGTAAATATTACTTTAATTGTAGATTTCTGGTTCAAATCATTTATGTATAAAAGAAAATTTTTTTTGATAAAAATTTAAATTTAGTTATTTAAATATTAAAATCAAATGAAAATAAGTCCTCGTGAGTAGATGTACTCGAGATCTTGATGTTGACGCGTTCCCTGTAGTATCACGTGTTCTACATAAATATATACTTACTAAATCTATTGCATCAAATCTCATTTTTGTATGTATTGGACAAAAAAATCTATTTTTTATATAGCTTCTCATAGTTGTACTTGTGTCAAACTTAGGCTCAGCTTAAAAGCTGGTCAAATTGATTTAAAAGTTGATTTTTGACTTATTTATCTGTTTGGTAATACTTAAAATAATTTATTTTAAGTTAAAAAAAATTTATTTTAAGCCAAAAGTTAAAAGCTGGGGTAGGATGCTTTTTTTTTCTGCTTATAAGCTGTTTTAAGTTGACCACATTTTTACCTTTTTGCCCTTAATATTTTTATATAATCTCCAAATTACTCACATAACCCTAACATCTCTTTCTTTTATTTTTTCCTTTTCACGTGTGGATGATAGACAATTACTATTAATAATGAATGAAAATAAAATAAATCTTAAATCTTTCAAGTGATCTATTCAAATTATATATTATTAAAATGTAAAATAGGTTGCACATATAACTTAAATAAAAATTTATATTCCTCTTATAAATAATTTGTGATAACAAAGAAATATATGAATGATAGACAATCATTATTACCTATGGATGAAACTAAAATAAAATCATCGTTCTTTAATCTATTCAAATTATATATCTTTAAAATCTATAATAAGTTTATATTCCTCTTATAAATATTTTGTGATGAGAAAGAAGTATGTGAATGATAGCAAAATATAATTATATTTATGGTTGTAAAATATAAATTAATTAACTTTTATTATGTTAACAGCTTTTAAGGGTATTTCAGACATTTTGATTTAAAAAGTTGTTTATCAACACTTATTTGCCAAACACATCAACAACTTTTTTTTAACTTCAGCACTTTTATCCAAACGCATAACTGCTTATTTTAAAAATAAGTTTCAGCACTTTCAAAAGTACTTTTTTAAATCTGCTTTTATTAAGCTATCCAAACGGACCCTTATACGACTTGCTTTTATTTTTAATAATAATATAGTATATAAAATAATTATATATTTTTATATTTATTTTATTTTTAATAAATATTTTATAATCACACAAATATATATATTATTTACATAAATTGAAACGGAGAATTTTTTTTATTTGTAAAAACTTACATCTTAAAGTCAAGGTAGACGACATTTTATAATCATTGAAAAAGTTGAAATAATTAAAGGTATGAAATTTTTGATTGATTATGTCGGTAAGAAAATTTTAAAATGGGAACACAAATTGCAGCATTGCAGTAGGACATATATAGCTGTTATAGATATTTGAATTCATGTTATCCACTTGTATATTTTGAACGCCACGAAAAGTTTGTTAACTTTCCGTGGCGTTCAAAATGTGAGGACCTTAGACGGTATACAGAGGCAGAGCTAGTATTCTGATTACGAATTTGAAAAGACAACGTATATAGTGAAAATTAAAACTCTATCATTGTTACTGCAGCTGTTGTGGGAAATGGATTTTTAGCAAAGGGTATTACATTTGAAAACTATGCTGGACCAAGCAAGCACCAAGCAGTTGCAGTTAGAAGTGGCTCAGATCTCTCTGCTTTCTATCAATGTAGCTTTGTAGCATATCAAGACACTCTGTACGTACATTCTCTTCGACAATTCTATCGCGATTGTGATGTTTATGGTACTGTAGACTTCATATTTGGTAACGCAGCAGTCGTGTTACAAAATTGCAACTTATATGCTCGTAAACCAAACGACAACCAAAAGAACATATTCACAGCACAAGGAAGAGAAGATCCTAATCAGAACACTGGGATTTCCATTTTGAGTGGTAAAATTGCATCTGCTGCTGACTTGATTCCAGTAGAATCGACGTTTAAAAATTACTTAGGACGGCCCTGGAAAGAATATTCCAGGACGGTTTTTATGCTAACGCATATTGGTAGCTTGATTGATCCTGCTGGATTCTTAGAATGGAATGGTAGTTTCGCGTTGAGTACGCTATATTATGGAGAGTATATGAACAGAGGACCGGGTTCTAATACGAGTGCTAGGGTTACATGGCCTGGTTATAGGGTTATTAACACTTCTGCTGAGGCTAGTTTGTTTACTGTGGGGAATTTCATTGAAGGAAAAGAATGGCTACCAGATACTGGATTTCCATTTTACGTTAACTTAACTGCCTCTTAATTGTTTGGATTAGAATTCAAATCAAAGATTGTAGCTTGTAATTCTTGATGAAGTTAATGTTATTTGTATTAGTACTACTTGTTAAGTTATTATTGTTACTAGTATATGATAAAGTTGGGTTGAAACTCAATGACATGAATTTTGTCATGATTTAATTTACCTTACACCTTGTGTACCTGTCTTTCCAAAACAGTCTATATATGTAGTACTGGTAAGATCTGCATATATTTTATCCTTCTCAAATTTTATTTTTGAGATTTCATTGAGTATGTTTTTGTTGTTTGATCTATGTCTTCTTCAACGTGCATATAGGTATGTGGAGACAAACCTTAATCTGCTATTCTATAAGAAAAGTATGAATTACATGAGAATTTTCTTGGGAATTAATATGAAAATTTGCAAGAAAATAATTTTCCTGCGGATTTTCATACTAATTCCTAAAAAATCTCTATGTAAGTCACACTTTTTTTTTTAACTTGCCCGTGTAGCATTTAATGTCTTCGATTTTGCCTTGTTCCGTCCTGTCGGGCCTAGCCTTGCCTCCTCATCTTGCTCCATTCAAGTCTACTTACTTTTTTGAGAAAAAAAAAAGGTCTGAGAAATATTTGAACTTTGATCGAAAATGTTGTAATAATATCGAATTTTGAAAATGACCTTTTATTTCCTGCACTATTTAATAGTATATTTTAAAGGTATATATGTATTCACGTCAACATCATAAATATTGCATTATTATAAATAGTAATGTATCCACGTGAGCACATATATACATTTAAAATACACTATTAAATAATGCAGAGAATAAAAGATCATCCACAAAATTTAATATCGTAACAACAATTTCGACCAAAATTAAAATATTTTTCAGACCATTTTCTCTATTTTTTTTCTCTTTATTCTTCATGTTACAGTATTTCTCATGGACAAAAGGTGTAAATGCATTTGCTTCCTTGCAAAATGAACACAATGATCAATAGTGATTATCATAAGTACTTAATGTTAATGTGTGGATAGGAGCAAGTACTAATTAGGAACTCTCGTCAAGTGAAAATTTAAATAGACAACTATCTAAATTACTAAGATTTTCCTCGTCATGATCATCTTATTCCTTTTGTTGTCTTTTTCTTTTTTTTACAACATTTTAATTAATAAGAGGATAGATTTTTCTCAAAGTTCAAAAATATTAAAACAGAGAGGACTGATTAACATTTTGACATGTGACATGAATTATAATTTGATTATTTAGTTGTCAAATGTGGTATCATAAGTTAAAATTCTCTATCACTATATTTAATTTAAATCTTTAAAAAAAATGAGATTCACCCAAATTTGATGGTATCATAAGTATTAACAAACATGAATATAATCTTAATTCTTTTACCCCGTCGTTTATCCAAAGGCAAATTTTCATAATCAGAAGTAAAAATTCAGTAAACTTGAAATTTTGCCTATAAGATAAGCGAGTTTAAAACTTTAAAATGCCCCACCTCCAAAACCATTCTCAAATAACTTGTTAGTTTTTAGTCAGACATCCAAAATCCACAACTTAATTATCATATCCTTTACAATTTTTCCATCATATGAATTCTCATATACATCACTTTACGAGATATATCAGGACGTTGAATGATGCACTATAAATTGAGACGCAGTGTACCGAGACATTGAGGAATGTATTCGAAGCCGAGACCACGATCGGGACGTTGAATGATGTACTCAAAATTGAGACGCGTCGTATTGGGACATGAGGGATGTATCTGAAATCGAAACGCAATGTATCAAGACGTTTTGAGATGTATTCGAATTTCACTAAATATGTGAGATTTTTGTATATTCAAAAAGTGTAACGATAAGATATAGCTAGCTGTTAACACTACGAAGTTAGCGTAAAGTAGTTCCATGTTTATTTTAGTTAAAAGTTAATCGAAATGATATTACAATACTCTCTCCAAAAATGGGATTCATAAATGACACTTGCATTGGGTGTGTGAAAAAATGTGTTTGTGCAGTCCAGCCCAAACTGATCAAAGTCTCCATTCTACTCTTGCTACCCAATAAGGAGGCCCATATTTCAAAGTTTTACTTTTTGTGATCACCTAATTTCAATTTTAGACAATGGTCAGGTTTTCTTGTGAGTTAAAAGTTTTTCTTAAAGCAATACCTATTTTAGGATGTAGAGATATGTATAGGTCAAAATTTTCAGAAAAAAAATAATATTTTAGAATAGTAGCCGAAGTTGTTTTTCACAAATCTAAAATAAGAATAGCTTTTTTTTCTTTCGGAAATTTTAAAATTTTGGTCAAACACAAATTATTATTTTTTTCGAATCAGACGTAAACGGCTAGTTTCCAAAACATTTCTAGCAAAAATCACTTTCGAAAAATTAAAAGAAAAAATAAAGGTTCTTTGCATTTTAGGCAAATACAAAAGAGGGAGATTTTTTTTTTCCTTTTTCCAATACAAATACAGCAATAACTAAAGCGATATTTGCTAATATTAATTGATATGTCAGGAATCAATTGAACATAAGCATTGTAAGGAATTGCCATTCAAAATTTAAACTAATTGTCTTTCGTTTTTTCATTAGTCCCTCTATTTTGGGGTAGAAACTAGCCAAAGCTGAGTTTGAACTCGTAAAAGTTAAATTTTAATTGGTCTTTAACACACATTATCTTTATGCCAATCTAGATCGAAGCTATATCTATTTTAGGTGTCCAAGTGAATATTCTTCGTTGAAAAATTACTGTATATATATATATCAAAAATTTTGTGATTAAAAGATATATATATTTAAAGTGGGACACTCTTGACTAAAGCTATGTCTTTGATGTAATGATAATAAGTATTAATTTGAGTAAATATTTCTAAAAGGGAAAAAAGGATAAATATATACCCCTGAACTAAATGGTATGCAAATACCCCCGTCATGCTTTTGGGACATTGCTGCCCCTGTCGTTCAAAAACTAGAGCATATATACTATTTATACTAACGGACATACACGTGTTATACAATCTTATCCCACCAATTCGATTATCGACGGATAAGATTGCGCCATGTGTCCCTCTTTAGTCTGCCGTTAGAGCGAATGACATATATGCTCTAGTTTTTGGACGACAGAGACACCAATGTCCCAAAAGTATGACAAAGAATATTTACATATCATTTACGATAATTCGATTGTTCTTTTTCCCTTTCTAGAATAATATATTTTTTCTTGCATATCATTAAAAAAATTATGATATTCGCTTATTTTATTTTTTTAAGAAAAACATTTCTTTCCTACCAAATACATCCTTTATTTAGGCTTTATCTCAAATATTTGGAGGAATATGAGACAACATGAGATGGTATGATTAGTAAAGCAAATTATGCACACTCCAAAATTAAAGGGAGAACTCACCACTTCGAACAAACCAACTGCATAGTAATATGATTATGCCTCAATTTATGGGTACAAACCAGGAATTTTAATTTAACAAGAATGCCCTGTTTGATTTTATTTTTTTAGGCCGACTTTAGACAGGCACCCCACCAAAATGCAAGGTAGGTCACTAACCTAATCCATCCATGGTCTTATTGATCGTCTGTTGATCCTATTCATGTAAGATCTTGTAAATCTTACATAAATCTTGAATATTTTTACATTATTACACTCAAAACTTTCCTTATATTAAAGGATTTAACAACATGCATCATTGTTTTTACTTTTTTTGTGTACTAAAAATGTTGAAAGAATAGCTTTGCCCTTGCCTCATCGAAAGCAAGATGGGATCAACTATATAATTGTTGTTTGCATGGTTATTCAATCAAGTATAAAGTACAAAAATTATAAAAGAAATTATCTACATGATCTACACGTGATGAACAAAGAATGTTGCATGCCAACTCCAAAGGGACGTAATATTGTAACATGAAAAATAATAATATAAAGATAGAATTGAATTATGAGTCGAATATAATTGCAAGCATCACATGCCCATGCCCCCCCTTATTAGTTGTAACAGATGCACCCCACGAAAGGAATTAATATACCCTCATTCCTCTCATATTTTATGATTGATAGAAATATCTTATTAATATTTACTCATTCGATTTTGATACTTATATATGGATTTGATGAAATTTGAATTTTTATCGTAAAATTTTACATCTTATTAATATTTGCTCATTTGATTATTGTGTACAGATTCGACTAAATTCGAATTCATGTCGAAGAAAGTAAAGAATTATCAAATAAACATTGGCAAAATCAGAAATTTGATTAAGGGTATTCAAGAGTTAACATATATACAAATAGAAAATAGTTTTGGCCTATATATACATAATACACTTCATATAATTTTCAATATACAATTTTTTTTATGAAAAGGGTGTTTAACTGAACACCCTTCATTACTTGTGGTTGCGCCATTGCTAATAAAGATGATTGATTTGTATTTAATAGAATGCGAACACGATATCTTTAATCAAGGATGAAGATAGAGGCATTGTGCCACTACTAATAAAGACAATTGATTTAATTTGTACCTAATAGAATGTGAACACAATATTTTTAACCAAGGATGAAGATAGAGACACCACTGCTAATAAAGATGATTGATTTGTACTTAACAGAACGCGAACACGATATCTTTAATTAAGGATGAAGATAGAAACATAATTGCTAATAAAAATGATTGCTTTGTACCTAACAGAACGCGGACATGATATCTTTAATTAAAGATAAAAGAAATATATACCGCTCTATATCTTTTTTTTTTTAAAAAAATTGGGAGCAGTGTTTTAAAAAACCTTTTTGGGGCGAGTCTCAGGGTGAGGCTTACCAAAAACGCTCTAAACTGTAAATTAAAAACGTAGATTCATAAGGTGTAAGTCCTAAAATTTGAGGCGTAAGCCCTGAACATAAAAAACCGTAAGTCCTAGGCATCAAAACTTAGGCTCAGGCGTTTCTATTTTTTTTTTTTTTTGCTTTAAATCATATTTTTATTATTGATATAATGATATTTCTCAAATAATAATTATAACACTTTTTTTTTCTTCATTATTGATTATTTATCTCAAATAAAAATCATTAATCATTAAAAGGTTTATTTTTACTTATTTTATTAGTAATAAAACTATAAATTTGAATATACATGAGAGACTACGCCCTGTAAATCTATAGGATGACTTACGCCCCGTGTCTCAAGACTTACGCCTCGCTCTGCACGGTTAAAACGCCTCGCCTTACGCCCTCGCCTTTTAAAACACTGGTTGAGAGTAAGTAAAGGAGAAATAGAAAGAGAATTACAATGTAGAAAATTAAACCCTCGATATATTGAGATAGTCAGCCAGCTTCTGAGATTCCCCTATACCACAACTATATTATTGATGGAAATGTATTTAGTGATGAGTCTGTCCATGATGCTAACTTTTCAATGTTGAGTCCATACCCTCTCATTCAATAGGAACTAAAACTTTGACAAGTTTGCAGGGAAATAAATCCAATGAGAGATAGGAACACAGAGAGGATAAAAAAAAAGTAGACTTTTGTGTAAAATTGCACATGAAATGGGAGCTTTTAGCATGTGTAAAGAGATCAGTGTACTCAGAAGAAGCACATGCTTATATGACAAACATGCTTCTAACTTCTCTTCTGGACCCCAATTGACTTTTTCTTTTTTTCTTTTCATGGCTCTTTAATAACTCTAAGCCCTTCTAATTTTGTATTAATCTAACTTTGTTTAATTGGATACAAAATTTATTTTTTTAATCCAAATCATTAATTAAGATTTAGCACGTATTTATATTCTTTAATTTTTGAATATATACAAGTAGATATATGTATCATACATAGTGTTTTATGTGGCAATTTATATCCTACATGGTGTTCTATAATGTCATGTAGGAAACGTATGTCTACTTATTTAATTTTAAACAAATTTAAATATTTTTACTTGTACACACTTAAAAATTAGAAAGCATAGATTAAAGGTTATTTTCTACTATTATTCTTAAACTAGTTTATTTATAAAATGTAAAATATGGACTAAAGAAGGTAATAAATTGATTTTAATATTTTTCTTATCTTTAACCACATGAATTATTAGTTGCACAAATACATATAGCATGTTTTAAGTTTCGTGTTTCAAAAATTCTTCTATTGTTCTTAAGCTTCTCTTTTGATCAAATAATTTCATATAAATTAAGATAAAAGAATATTATTTTATATCCTCCACTCAAAGGTAGACTCACCATTAAGCGGGGTACACGTGTATTTATTAACTTTGAAAAAATTATGTATACATATGTATATTTATCTTGATAACTGATAGAAACTCTGATATAATTACAATGGATTTATTAGAAGCATAAAATTGTCATTGCGTTGTTGGTATAAGCCAGAAAACCACCTCAAAGTTGGCTTTAAATTCGCTAAAATTCATATTTAAGCTAAGATAATATTAATGTACCCGAAATCTATCAAGTTTTGGATTCGCCTCCTACCAATATCTCCAAGAATTATTTTAAATGTTTGTGGATGATGTTTTTGGGAGTATTTAATAATAGCACTTCTCGCCCAATCCTCAGCGTCCATTGCGCTACTTTTCATTCTTACGCATCTTTTACCTGTCAGTCTCTATCGACTAACTCTACTTCTTACAACACGGGTTATTCTATCTTGTTTTTAAATACGATCTTTTTAATTCAGTTTACGTACATTTCAATTATTTTATACATAATATATATTATTAAAAAATTTTAAATAATTAAAAATTTTAATCAGAAAAGTTAAAAAATTGTAATATATTTTTTATTTTAGAATAAATTGATTTTTTTCTATTTTTTAGTCAAAACGTATTAAAATTAAAAGAGAAAAATATTTTTAAAAAATAAAATAACATAGATAGAATATAATTCTAACTAAATTTTCTGAAAAAATGTTTTTTCTTATGTTATTTTTATAATGACTTTACCCACCAAAATTTAAGTAAAATAAGAAGAAGGGCATCATGAAATGTTTTTATTATGCTCTAATTTGGATTTTAGTTATCTACAATTTTATTAATTTCATTGATAAGTGGGTTACACTATTGAGACACTAAACAATCTAGTCCTTTCATAGTTTCAGTATAAAGCACGGTATAGTTTGGTAGTTGATTTGGAGGTTAGTTATATAAATATTAAAATTTGTACAAATAATACAATGTTTGGTAATTGGTTAGAGGAGGTAAATTACTTATATATAAAATTAATACTTTTTTTGTTTCAATTTGTTTGACCTACATTTTTTTTTCCATCTCAAAAGTAATTATTCTTTCCTTTGTAGCAACTTCTTAATTAAAACTTTTTTCGTTAAATGTTCAGAATCACAAGATTAAAGGATATTTTGATGCATTTGTCGAATCTTAATTAACTTTAGACCACAAGATTCAAATTATTTCTTTTACTTTTTAAAACTTCATGTCAAATCTAAACAAGTCACTCATCAATTTGAGACGAGAGGAGTACGATATTTGATTTGCAATACAGAAATTTGCAAAAGCAACATATGTATAAGCTATGAGAGAATTTACGTGTATTATTTTAAATATGATAGAAGGTGAAATAGATTATACATCAATAATTAATATCTATACAAAATGATATATAAATTCTCCCGTAACTATTTCTACGAATATCATCATAATTCTAACCAATTATTTAAACAACTTGTAAAGAACTATCAAGTTGGACATCTTGGTGAGATTTAAATATCAATAATGTGATATGCACAAATGAGAAAACCACAGATGTATCTCTGCATTCCCAATTTGATCAGATTGATTACGAATAAAGAAAATAACACAAAACGAAGAAATTGCTATTTTTAATTATTTTTATCTTCATTGGGCTCAATGAGACAAATGTACTAGCCAAGGACTTATTTTTTAATTTTTTCCTGTTTTTATGGGGAGACTAGCTTAAACAGCTGGAAATGAAAGCAAGGCATGTGAAAATAATCTCATTTTGTATCTATATTTCTAATCTCTAGACACGTACTATCAAAAAATGAAGGAATATGATATCCAAGGTGATTGAATTAGCAAATCAAACAATTTAGGAGAGGTAATCAAACATGATATGATATAATTTTAACTTATTGGTACATGATGTTAGATCGAAAATTACGACGAATGAATTATAAATTAGGACAGAAGATCGATAGGTGATTAATTGTTATACTGCTTATCCTTCCAGACATAGATATTTACAGTTCACTTGTAAATATCGATATATTTACAGTTCACTTGTAAATATCGATACAAGTAAATTGAGGTTTGATATCAAAGGAAATTTTAAGTATTTTGAGTCTATTATTCAAGGTAATAGGAAATTGATAATGATGTCATATATCGATTAGTACAAAATGGATTAAATGAAGACTCACATTCGGAGTCATGTATAACAAAAAGGTGCAATCAAAACCTAAAGACAAGTTTTATAGAGTGGTGATAATTAGACCGACTATATATATTGTATAGAGCGAAGTGTTGGTCAGTCAAGAACTCTCATGTTCAGAAGATGAGAATTGTGAAAATGAGGACGTCGAGGTAGATGTGGACAAACTAGTGGAGATGAAATTAGATATACAAATATTTGGGATATGGTAAGAGTGGATTCAATGAAAGTGTAAGATACGAAAGGCGAAGTTGAGATAACTCAAGCATGTGAAGAGGATATACACGGATGCTCTAGTGCAAATGTGTGAGAGGTTTGCTATACAGATAGTTTCAGAAGTGGTAGAAGTGATTAGACATGACATGACGCAATTTTAGTATACTGAGGATATGACCTTAGATAAGATCGAGACTACAAAGAACTACAGTTTTTGATAGAAGGTTCATAAGTAATTGAACATTGTCATGCTTATTTTTCTATACTGGTACTTATAGTATTACTCTTGTAGTTTCTTATTTCTTCAATATTTGCATCTATTTATGGTTACTTGTACGTTGACAATCATCTATATTATTTTGTTGTAGTTACTGTTTCTTTTTTCAGATGCTTTATTTAGTATTTGTCTTGATCTCCTCACTCCTATTATCTTTTTGAGTCGAAACTTTATTGAAAACAATTTCTCTATCGTTCAAGATCATATGAATGAAATCTGCGTACATATTAGGGCCCGTTTGGCCATAAATTTTGCAAGTAAAACTTGGGAAAAAACTTGGCAAATTTTGTTTGTCCATACACTTTTTTATTATTTGGCAAATTTTTCAAATTCCCAAATACTAGAAAAAACTAGTATTTGGGCCAAATTTCATTATTTGGAAAGTTTTAGAAATTCAATTTTTACCCTTAACTTTTTTATTGTACAAAAATAATATATTTATTGACGCCAACCAATAATTTTTTACGTGAACACCAAAGTAGTGATGGAATATTCAATGAATATGAAAATGATGATATGGTTGTTGATGAAAGTGACGAACTATTGGCTCAGGGTAACAACATCGCTTCATCTTCTCGATCATCTGATTCGGAAATGCAAGCTCATCGAGAAGAGATTGTTCATAAAATGTGGGAAGATTATGAGCCTGTTTGGCTCAGCTTAAAAGCTGGTCAAACTGACTTAAAAGCTGGTTTTTGACTTATTTAGCTATTTGGCAATACTCAAAACAACTTATTTTAAGTTAAGAAAAACTTATTTTAAGCCAAAAGTTAAAAGCTGGGGTAGGGGTGCTTTTTTTTTTTTAGCTTATAAGCTGTTTTAAGTTGACCACATTTTTATCTTTTTGTGCTTAATATTTTTGTACAATCTCCAAATTACCCATATAACCCTAACATTTCTTTCTTCCATTTTTCCCTTTTCACGTTTGACATAACAACTTCAGCACTTTTATCCAAACGCATAACTGCTTATTTTAAAAATAAGTTTCAGCACTTTTAAAAGTACTTATTTAAAGCTGCTTTTATTAAGCCCATCCAAACGGGCCCTATATTAAAGAATAGGTTGAACTCTTTCAGATGAGAAAACATAGGTTCTTCAGTGATTGCAATATTTATTTCCTTTTGTTTTCTTCTTTTTTTTCCCGAATTTATATTAGTTGTATTTTCATTATCATGATTTGTACCAAGACCTTTTCACTATACGAATATTTACTGTAATGATTCTTGTTGATTTGTTGCGGACGTCATAAATCTTGTTACGTGAGATTTCTATTGTGCTATGTAATACAAATTTATGGTCAGTTTGATAGTTTTAAAAACTTATGGGTATAAATCATATTTCTTAAAAAAATGAAATATGTTTCTCAAATTCTATGGCCAAACACATGTTTAAATTTCACCCAAATTTTCATCCAAATAATATTTGCCAAAATTATTTGAATATCTATGGCCAAACGCTAGCTTACTCTTCTCAAACTCCAGTTATGATGAAATAAGAATTATTCTGAATATGTTATTATCGTGTCACACAAATACAAGTAAATATTTAGGTTAAGAGAATGAAAGATATGGAGAGTTTTTGGTAGATTGTGCAATATATAAGTCTTGTCCTAGATCAATAAAATAGGTTCTTGATTGAAGTGAATGAGCATGAAAGCATGAGATTATGGCATGGTCCTTTTTTGACTCTATTTTTGACTCATTCACTGAACTCAAGATTCAACCTATTAACCAAATAGTTGTTAAATAACCCCATCCTTATATTCTTTGCCTTTATCCGACATAAAGTTTTACTCTTTACAGTATTGTTCCTCTTCTATATATGAAAAAAAATTATTAATTGGTATATGATGTATATTACATTTATACTTTTTGACCCCTCTTCCTAAAAAATGGGAGTGACTATATATCCACTATATATAATCTCAATATCCAAATTGATCATTAAAATAGTCTCACCGTCTATTATTAGTTATCATGATTTCTTCTTTTAGAATCAAACGATAACGATTCATTTTTTCATTATATTGACATGCAAAAAATTACAATTTATAGTACTTTTCGTATAATTTTTGAATATCTATTTTTTTACAAAAATATCAAATTAGTGTAATCTAATTTAACTTTAAAAATTAGTCAAAAATTGACTTTCGAAAATGCAATTTTGCTATTATAGTTATATATCTCAAACTATTTGTCGTGTTATTAGAAGAGATATTTAACTATTTTATTATTATTTATATTTTAACTATTTTATGATCATTTATATTTTAAGATATAATTTTTCTACTCTACTGAGATATTTATTTTTTCAAAAATAATTATTACAAAAGGTAAAATAGAGAAAAATAAAAAATTAATTTTCTCGAACTTTCAAAGTAAATAAATAAAAATTAACATCATGATAAATTTTGAGTATGAGGTTAATAGTATTAACATTTTCACAAAATTAGTGGAAGTCTAATGTTTCATTGATGTCGGACCTAATTTAATTTCTAAAATTGAATTATCCAAAATCATATTTAGAGACCAATTATATAATAAGAGACTTCTAACACATTTCCCTTCCTCAGATGCTTCAATATTTGGAACATTAACAATTAATGAGGCGTAAAATCGAAAAATTTAAATAAATATAATTGTGATATCTCATCTTAAAATATCAAAGAATTTTGAGTCTGAGCGTAATTTTAACTTTAAAAAAAAGATTATGAGCCTAGAATCACCCGTAAAGTTATTCAGTATTTGTATAAAGACATTTTAACTTTGAAAGTGTCCGATTACCCCATGAAATTATTTAATATCTTTGTAAATGGGTCATTTTGACCCATTTTTTCGCCTGGGTTGTTATCACGCAAATGGGACGCGTGACCCAATTTTTTACTGTCATAACCAGCTATAAAGTGTCAGGTGTCATTATATTTCTTTAATAATAATTATTTAATTAATTTACATCATCTTCCCCATTATCTTCTTCACTCAAATTCAAAAATTCAATTACTTTTTCTTCATCTTTTTCAACTTCGAAGATCCATTTATTTTCATTCATTTTTATCTTCTTTTTTTTTTGTCTCTTGCTTTTCTTTGTTTCTTTATCTTCTTTTGTCTCTTTTTTTTTTTTAAAAAAAAAAATAGAAGTCCATTGATTAGAGAATACTATGAAACTCTATCTTTTTTTTTAAATCTCATTACTTTGCTTTAGTAACTTGAGAGTTGAATTGATTTTATTTAGTGATGTTTTTCTTATGACGAAAATAGTTCTGTAACATGGAAGCATCATGGAAGCTACATTGAAGGTGACTCTGACTGCTACTTTTGGAGGATCTACAACAAAGAACAAAAGATTTGAGTAATGAAGATTTAAGAAAAAAGAGGGAAAAAATGAAAATAAAGTTAATAAGAATAAAAATAATAAAATGAAAACGAAACTAAAAATTTAAAATTAAAAGTACTTAATACGTGTCAAACAATTATTGGTGCGTGATTGCATCTCTTTTCTTGCAATTGGGGTTGAATAAGAAATGAGATATTTATAACACTCTTAAATTCTTCAATAGGAAAATAGGCCAACCACAAAGTTAAAGTGTCTTTTTAAAAATTTGAGACAACTTCAATAATAATTTTATATTTTTTTTCCTAAAAATTTACTTGTCGATATTCACACCAAGTCATCTCAATGTATGATATATATTTGTATATAGTCTTTTTATACAGTTATACTTAAACATAGTTGATTAACAAATTAAGTTAGCTGGGAACTTCATCAACTAGACATTGTTGAACCAGTTAATTGGGAATCTCATCCGATATTGCATGATAGATTTATCAATTGAGGGCAAAATATTCGAAAAAAAATCATTTTGTAGTTTTTTTATAAATTTATTTTTAATTTTGTATAATATTTTTTTATTAATAAATTTTCATTTTTACCTACAAAAGATATTAAAAAAATGTTATTTTCTTCTAGTCATAGTATAACATTTCCTCCAAAATATATATATATATATATATATATATATCACAATCTATAATTGAGATGGTTTACTAAACTAGGTGGGAGATAAAATGAGATAAATACTTATTCATATCGAGCGTTTACATTAAATAAATTTAACTTATCATGATTAAGTGATTTAATCATATGAAAATGAAAATTAATTAACTAAGTTTAGTATATCAAAAGTCTATACGTATAATTAAATACATGTCATTCATCTGTTGGTGTGTATTGTGATACATACATCATGTGCAATTAAATTTTATTCCGGGCATGTGATAAGTCCTTTTTTTCCTACCAGGTATTCTAGATTTCGACTAAATTTAAATTCACCCCGTGCAAGATTCATTTTTGAAAAAAACACTTCCAACAAAAAAAAAAATTATTCTCAAAAATTCGAGTTCGTGACCTCTTACTAATAACGAAAAAGATCTCAATTATTTCACCACGATCGAATTTGAAGCATGTGACAAGTCATTCTCGCCACTAATGCAAACACAACGTCTAGCTGCAACGAATAGTTATTGAAAATGGCATGGCCAATTGCGTGATATGTATGGAACTGCCAAATTTAACTGTCAACAAAACTCTTTTACAGACAATAAAAGGACTAGCCACAGTAAAAAATAAAAAAAGCTATTCCCTATTATGCCTTTTTTTTTCCGACTATTAAAACTCGTGATTTTAAATAAGTCATATTTAATCGTGTAACAAAATAGATAACTCATAATTTTTTTTTGAAAATATGGTGTAACATTCCATCTAATCTTCAAATTACAAACCACTTGCCTTCAGAGTCAATCTAGTTGCATCAGATTTGCTTAGTGCAAATTATTTTTCCTCTGTGATTTGCTAGCTATTGCTAAGGAACAACGGTCTTATCCCATGTGCACCCAAAAAATAGCAATGTCACCTTCTCATAAATAAAAAAAAGACTAACATAAATCAATTTAACTTAGAAGTTCAATATAATTGACTCTCCAATACACAATCAGAAATTTGTAATAAAATGAACACTAACGGATTCAGAATTTCCTTTAAAAGAATTTAAAAAGAAAAAGTAATGCTTAAAATTTGAGGTTTGAACCCCTCAACCACTACGCCAACATCTGATTTTATATTCACGAGGTTCAAAATCAATATATAAACATATAAATTTTTAAAAATATCGCAAGTATACAACATAATCTTTTGCCAAGGGGGTTCGACCTCTGTAGACTCTAGGTCCGCCCCTAGGATGAATAAGATTTATTCCTTTTTAATGAAAATTTTCGAGTTCGAATCATGGTTTCAAAGATTTCTTTTTTAATGACCTCGATGTGATACGAATCTAAATTAGTAGAGCCTCGCGTGTATCGAATATTTTAAGAAAAGACTAAACACTAACTGCTAATGTGGGTAAACTAAAGGGGCTTAATGATTGCAACCAGGCAGGACGTTAAAGAAACAGGGGACTCCTTCCTTGGCTTTTCATTATAAATACAAAGGGGTTGTTTCTTGTTTTTGCCACTCTCCTGGGGTTAGTTTGTTGGTGTTTTGGGGCTGGGGTTTGGTTACTAGTATTACTTTTCAGGTGGGTAGTTTCCAAAATGGCTTCTTGTTCTTCTTCAACAGCAGCTATGGCTATGGCTATAACCATTTTTCTGTTTTTGTTGAGCTTTGTTACACCTGTGTTTCTTGCTAAACCTGTACATCATGCTCACCATCCTCGTTTTGCTTCTCATAACTATAGAGATGCTCTTGCAAAATCCATTATTTATTTTGAGGGTCAGAGGTCAGGGAAGCTCCCTTCTAGCCAGAGGATTACTTGGCGTAAAGATTCTGGTCTATCAGATGGCAAAGCTATGGGGGTATGTTTTTTTTTCCTGAGTTTTTGGGTGTTTTTGATACTGCAAAATGGTTGTTTTGTTTTGTTTTAGCACTAGAAATGGTTCTCTTCTGTTGACATGTGGTTGTAAAGGGAGAATCTTGAACTTGTTTTTGTTGGTTTTGGGGTGTAATGGTAATGCAGGTTCTCTTTTGACAGTTTAGTTGTAAAGGAAGAGTCTTGAACTTGTTTTTGCTGGTTTTGATGTGATTGGTGGCTGTGCAGGTCCTATTTTGACATGTTTAGTTGTAAAGGAAGAAAATTAGACTTGTTTTTGTTGAATTTGGGGTGAATAATGGCAATGCAGGTCCTCTATTGACATGTTTAGTTGTAAAGGGAGCATCTTGAAGTTTTTTTGTGGGTTTTGGGGTGAATAATGGTTGTGCAGGTCTTCTTTTGACATGTTTAGTTGTAAAGGATGAAACTTGAACTTGTTTTTTGTTGTTTTTTGGGGTGAATAATGGCTGTGCAGGACCTCTTTTGACATGTTTAGTTGTAAAGGTAGAATCCTGAACTTGGGTTAGTTTTAGGGTGATTGGTGGCTGTGCAGGTCCTATTTTGACACGTTTAGTTGTAAAGAATCACAAACTTATTGATTTTGGGGTGAATAGTCTCTTTTGACATGTTAAGTTATAAAGGAAGAATCTTGAATTTTGTTTTTGCTAGTTTTGGGGTGATTAATGGTTGTTCAGGCCCTATTTTGACATGTTTAATTATAAAGGAAGAATGTTGGATTTGTTATTGTTGATTTTTGCTGTTAATCATGGCAATGCAGGTTGATTTGGTTGGTGGATATTATGACGCTGGAGACAACGTGAAGTTCGGTTTCCCAATGGCATTCACCACCACAATGCTATCATGGAGTGTGATTGAGTTTGGTGGGTTGATGAAAGGAGAGCTACTGAATGCAAAACAAGCCATTGGTTGGGCTACTGAATATCTTCTCAAGGCCACAGCCCATCCAGACACCATTTACGTTCAGGTTTAATTCTGAAGTGAAAAAAAATCTCAACTTGTAGTGAATAATTGCGTCTCGAATCAAGTCTTTAACTTTTATATACAATCTTGTCTTAGGTTGGAGATGCAGGAAGTGACCACTCTTGTTGGGAGAGACCTGAGGATATGGACACCCCAAGAAGTGTGTACAAAATTGACAAAAACACTCCTGGGACTGAAGTTGCTGCTGAAACTGCTGCTGCTCTCGCTGCTGCTTCCTTAGTCTTTAGGAAATGCAACCCATCTTACTCCAAGATACTAATCAAAAGGGCCATCAGGGTATTTGTTTCAAACTCTTCCAAGTTCTAATAAAGCTAGTGATTAGTAGTACTCTTGTGTTTCAATTTCTTTGTCTTCAAGTGTGTTCCAAAAAGAATGTCTCTTAACTTATTTAAGACCACAAGATTCAAAAGTATTCTTTATTTTCTTATACTCCGTGTTGAATCATATCCAGACAAACAAATTAAAACGGTGGGAGGGAGTAGTAGAAATTATCAGAAACCTTCATCATTTGTTGTATGCTTACAAAGAAAATGTTGGTTTTCAGGTGTTTGCCTTTGCTGATAAGTATAGAGGTTCATACAGCAATGGTCTGAGAAAAGTAGTGTGCCCATACTACTGCTCAGTTTCGGGATATGAGGTTGGTGTTATTCTCAGCATTTTGACTCGAAACAAAATCGATGTACTTAGCTGATGCACTGATTAATGTATGTACAGGATGAGCTGTTGTGGGGTGCTGCTTGGTTACATAGAGCCACAAAGAACCCAACTTATCTCAATTATATCCAAAGGAACGGGCAAACTCTTGGGGCCGCGGAGACTGATAACACATTCGGGTGGGACAATAAGCATGTTGGAGCAAGGATTCTTCTTTCCAAGGTTCAATCTTTACTTGTGGTTTTCTAGAGGCTTATTAGTTGGAACGACTTCAATTAAACGGACTATTTTTCTCTGTTTTTTCAGTCATTTCTTGTTCAAAAGCTTCAAACCCTCCATGATTACAAGAGCCACGCAGACAACTACATTTGCTCCCTAATTCCAGGCACACCGGCTTCTCAAGCGCAATATACACCAGGTTAAATATATTATGTACTTAACTTTTGCTCACATTTCTGTTAGTTCCTCGTTCAAAGCTGTGGATTAAAATTTTTTTACGATTTTACAGGAGGGCTACTCTTCAAGATGGATGATAGCAACATGCAGTATGTTACCTCCACTTCTTTCCTGCTAGTCACCTATGCCAAGTACTTAACTTCTGCTCGCATGGTTGTTAAATGTGGTGGAGTTGTTATTACACCAAAGAGGCTTCGAAATGTAGCCAAAAAACAGGTTAGTTAAAACCAATTCAAGTATACAGCAAACCCTCAATGCATAAAAGTTAACTTGTTCCTTTTTTTGAACTGCTCAGGTGGACTATTTGTTAGGAGACAATCCACTAAAAATGTCATACATGGTGGGATATGGAGCAAGGTATCCACAGAGGATTCATCACAGGGGATCCTCATTACCCTCAGTCGCGAACCATCCAGCAAAGATACAATGCAGGGATGGTTTCAGTGTGATGAACTCACAATCACCAAACCCGAACGTACTAGTAGGGGCTGTGGTAGGTGGTCCTGATGAGCATGATCGTTTCCCAGACGAGCGTTCAGATTACGAGCAATCTGAACCTGCCACTTACATTAATGCTCCACTTGTTGGAACACTCACTTACCTTGCTCACTCATTTGGCCAACTCTAAAGTCAAGTGTGTAGTAGAATCAAGAATGAAGCCATGTTGGTCTTTGTTTTTACTTTTTCTAATTGCCTTGTTGATCACTAGTAGTAATATAATATATAGTCTAATCTAAATGGGGATGTGCTGGTGTTGTGGTTGTATTGGCTGAGACCCTAAAAAAGAGGCTCCAGCCCCCAACCAACCCCCCCCCCCCCTCCTATGCACACAGGCCAAATGCTGTTTCATTGTTAGCAGCATATTTGCCTTGTTGGAGCATATGTTGTTACTAGTATTATTAATATTTCTATAGTGGAAGCTTTCTTGTTTTAACTTTCATGTTGTCATCCGCTTTTAACATGTTGGTTAACTTTCATCCTTGCGTAGTTACCACATTGATAGAGTCAGTATTTTCATTAATTTATAAAAAAGTAAAAAATACATGAAAAAATAAATAAAAAATTTAAATTTTATCATATATACATGAAACATATTTAATTAACCATGAACGAATAATCGGAAAACAAACAAAATTTGGGGTTTAGTGACCAACGTTCAAAAATGAGGAGTAATTGAGGGGCCAAATAAATGACCGTTGAGCAGAGTGACCAATAAAAGTTCACAAAGGCAACAAAATAACGACTCAAATACTTTTAAAGCATATAAAGTGGGGAGTGCTTCACCCTCCATATGAGGTTTTGGGTTCGATTCCTGAATATATAAAAAAATTTGTTAAGAATATTGCTGCCGAATGGACTCTAAAAAGTGCGATTCGAATTTAATCGAAACTTCAATATAAATTACGGACACTAAATTAAAAATCAAAAAAACAAAAAAAATATTTATGACTTACAACTCTCACAAGTCACAAGAACATCCCTTCCTCTTACTATTTTGGAAGTTGGGATGACAAGCGGTGTGAGTTTTTTTATCTCTGCGTTACTCATTCATACTTAGGTCCAAAAAATTACCAAACTATGTAGTAATTGTCTTTTGCCTATTGTTTGTGAATAATTACGTACCTATAACTAAACATTAAGGTACTTCTTTAATATTTTTTTTTTTTTGGAGAATTTAAAAGATACTGGGTATAAAATAATAAAATGTTTTGTCAAACTAAAGTATTTATAAATTGAATAATTATAAATTAAGGATGATCAACTATTCATAAGCACTGCATTTTGAGTATTTTATCAAATGGTAAATAAATTAAAAAGCAATTATAAGTAGGGATGATAAAAATATCCAAGGATCAAAAAGAATCGATTTGATATTTTTATTTAATTCTCGATATATCCTTGAAAGTATTTAAATTTTAATAATCTTTATTTAAATTTCATATTTTTAAAGTTCAAATTCAAGTTTCAAGTCCCAAGTCTCAAGGGAAACTAGATAACTAGTCACAAAATTCAAAATAATTATAAATTTATAGTCAAATTTAAAATAATTCCTAAAATAAATATTCTCTCATAATTTTTATTTAATCTAAGTGATACTAAATCAATATTATAAATACTAAAGAAATGAATTAAAAGCGAACTAAATCCAACCATATTTTTTAATTTAATTAAGTGGAACACCACGTTTCACTTATAACCGAGCTTACACATTCACGGAGAAATTTTAATTTGGGTTTTTAGGGTTTGTGAAAATGCAGAGGTGCTGTTCGTCTGCTGGTCGATCTGTGACATCTAAACGATGGTTTTCTTCATCAAGCACTGATAAAATTGTTGCTTCAGTGCTCTTCGAGAGATTACCAGTTATAGTTCCCAAAATCGATCCTACTGTATATGCTTTTCAAGAATTTTCGTAAGTTTTTTGTCCCTTCCTCATTTTTTCTATTCAATTGTTGTAGGAACTCGAAATGCTCTGTATTCTCATTGTAATTGGATAACGATGATTTATTTTTAGAGCAATGAGTGATTTTTGCTGTGCATTCTAATGATTGGAGGTAATTTGTATTATAAAGTTGAGAATAATGAGGTTATAGATTTGTTGGTATTAGGATATGTAGAAAATGAGAAAGGATATAAAAGAGCAAAGGCTCCTGAAACAAGAGTTGGAGAATGTAGATCATAATTTAACCTAATTGTGTTTAGTTGATCACAGTAATGTTATTTTTTGACTGCTAAAATAGGTTTCGTTGGAGGCAGCAGTATCGACGAGAGTATCCAGAAAGTTTTCTGAAGAAGTCGGATACTAGGTACGTTTTTGTTGCAGTGCTTGAGTTACACCTTTGCCATTTAGTACCTTTTCTTGTGAACTGTAGATCTTCATTTATGAATATTAACTGATGAATGGTATTAAGAGTGTGCATAGGATGAAACAAGTTTAAACATAATAGGCCAGTGAAATTGCTTTGTCGTCCACGATAAAGACAATTACAAAGAAACAAACTTTTAAGTTCAAAATTTGGATGGGTGATAAATTTTGCAAGAAAAATATTAGTAACTCATTGTTTACAGTTTTAATTTAGTGTTGTTTTTGTTTTCTGTAGATTGTTTAACTTTTGGAATCGAGCACTAGAGGTATTTTGCTAGTTTTTAGAACTCCTGAATTTGAAAATCTGGGAAAATATTCTTTCTAGGTCAGGTTCTCTTTTAAACTACAATTAACAGTTAAAAGGAAGGATTTGTACTCACAAGTCACAACTAAATAAAGAAGTGGGTTTATTAAAAGGAAAAAGAGCTCATTGCAACAGGCATGGAACTGTCAAAAATACTAAATTAAACACATTCATTATGGCTCACAAAAACTAATGGCACAATTGGCCATGGAGAGATTTCAAGGTTTTCCTTATTTTACCAATATTTTACTCTTGACTATCTAGCTTTCTGTAGTCTAAATTTACTGCAGAAACTAATCTTCTTAGTTTTTTGATTCATCTTGCACAATCATGCCTTTCTTCCAGTTTGTACTTCTCCACCGTTAATCCATACAACTGGTGTCAAGCATTCTAAACCTTATCAGCCCCATAAATTGCAGAATATATTTTACTGCAGGAAGATGTGAATAATTGTCGATTCCGTTCCTGACAAAAGTTAAGAATAGATTGTTGGCGTTTTAGCCCTTTTACTATTTTCTTGTTTGAAAACTTTTGGGAATTCCTTTTTGCAAGAACTCTATGATTGAACTTTAAAAAAGTACATTTTTTTTCACAAATTACGTTAAGCTCCTGTTGACTCCAGAAAACAAATGACATAGTGTACTTGAAGGTGCAGTTGTGGTTCTCTCTTCCTTCAGATTTGTGATGATTATTTTCATGAAAAACGTAGCACATCTAAACACGAGAAGCTAGGTAACATAATAAAGATGCTATACTTATAATTATTTTTTCTGGTTCACCCTCCTAAACATATGCATGAATCTCATTAATCTACTATTATACCCCCTCCGGTTTCACTTAAAAAATTCCCTTTGTAGCCCATCATTTATTGGAAAAAAATTGATAAGGTTAAAGCAGAAAAAGAAATAATATTAACTTGGTCAGATGCGAAATTGAACAGTTTCCGTAACTTTTTGTGCTGAGCAATGAGCATTACTATCTTAGTGCTGTCCATTTACAATTTAAAAAACTTCACTTTCTTTTCAGAAAAGTACATGGTAAAGATGGCCTAATTTCATTTGTATCTATATAGATCGCACTTTAAGAAATGAGATCTCTTCATGCAACAGTACACATGTCGTACTGTAAATACTGTCCCCTCTTTTAGCAGTATGACCCAACTAAATTTTACTCCTGGGCTTTGTGTAGTATTATTGCCTTTTCTTCCATGCATTCTTCCTTATTAGCCATTAATTATGTACATGGTTCTTCTTGAACATGCTAGCACATACTGATCTGTTTAGTATCAAATGCCACATGGTCAACTGGCACGGTTTCATCTATATTTAACATGCAGGGGAAAAGGTGATTATCAAATTGATTATAAACCAGCTCCGCGAATCTCAGAAGCAGATAAGACTAATGATCAAAGGTACCAAAGCTTGGACTAATAACTTTTGTCAAACATCATACAAGAATCTGAATATGGATATTGCACTATAAGATCTTTTTCTTTCAAGAGTTGCTTTACCTAAATTCAGTTGACTCATACTTCCTGACAATGTGTGATTATTGACTTCTAAATTGTTTACCATAAGTAAATTTTTGATGTTGAAATGCCTTTAATATTGTCTCAATGTAATTGATGTGTTACATGAGATTTGTCTAATTGAGCATTATGTAAGTATTTAAAATTGAGAATGGAGAGCTATTGTTGCTTTTTTTCTTTCCTTTTAAAATGCCTTTGTCACCATCTACCCCACAAAATAAAGCTTGCATCTGTTCTTCAACTCATTACTTTGTCAAAATTTGCTAAAAGGTACCAACCCTCGGTGCACTTTCTTTTTAGATTTAGTCAGTCAGCTTAGGGTCCAATATGGCTATACAAAACCTTTGCATTTTCCTGGACATGAATAATAAGTCAACAGATATTCAAAGCATTTGTTTCCTTCTGCTGGCTAGTATTTCATGTTACTGATTATGAGATTTTTGTTGATATGCATAAGGTCATTACAGCGAGCACTAGACAGGAGACTCTATCTTCTAGTCCATGGTACCACACATGGTAGTGGAAAGCCCGTCTGGCATTTTCCTGAAAAAGTTTATGAGTCTGAAGAGAACTTGCGCAAGGTAAATAGTACTTATTCAGTCCATTTCTTTGAGGATTTCAGTAATTTGGGTTAGAAAAATGAAATATAAGTGGCAACTATTTGCAGTGTGCTGAGTCTGCCCTAGAATCTTTCATTGGAGATCTTTCACATACATATTTTGTTGGAAACGCCCCTATGGGTCATATGGTCATACAACCCACTGAAGACAAGAAAATTCTGTCAATCAAGGTATGCACAATTTTAATTATTGAAGTATTGAGTGAGGGAGGGAGGGAAATCCCCTGATAGCTTATGTGCTTCTAACGTATAAATTCTATATTTATTATGGCAGCGCTTCTTCTTCAAATCCCAAGTCATTGCAGTCAACAAATTTGATATTAGAAAGTGTGATGATTTTGTCTGGGTGACAAAAGATGAATTGTTGGAATACTTTCCTGAGCAAGCTGAATTCCTGAACAAGATGATCATCAGCTGATGTTTGTTTCTGCTCAAACTTCAGGCTTGGTAGGATAGCTAGCGGTTTGAGTATATCCTGATCTGAAAAATCCACTTCTTTCCGCAAATGTAATGGCTTTGATTACTGGAGACCAATTTTATGTACTGGCAGCAAGAAGACCTGACTGCAATTCATCAAGTTTTGTAGAATTTTGAACATAGGGATACCTTAAGTTGTGATGGCCTTCTATCTCAGCTATCACCATTCCTATTTGGGAGAAGCTATGCTCAGAACTCTGAACTGGTCATGCAATTTAGTATGAATATACTTGTAGATGCATGATTTCATCTCGTGTCATGAAATAAATAAAACAAATTACGTGTTGTAGCCTTAATGAGTTGTGAGCTTTATTACATTTAGCAGCATTGTGCGTATAGAATATTCTGATTATCAGCGCCTTTGATTGCTAGCTGCATGGTCTTAAGTATGAAAATTCCTCAATATGGACGGTTTATAATTGTTTCAGATGTTTTTTGCTTTGTTGGTTGCACATCGACTGCCTTTGATAAATGTATCCACGCTTGTTATGTCGTTTTAAACAAGTTATAGGCCAATGTTATATGAGAAGTGCCTCTGAATTGATTCAAGTGATAAAGAAACAAACGCAATGGATCCTGCAGCTACTGAAGAGGTTGAGAAACAAAGCTTTGAATCCGGTTGTCAAGGAGATGTTTTGAAGGAAAATGATGATGAAGAGATTGTTTTTGGTAATGAAGATGAAGATGATGACTACGAAGAAGACATAGACAAAGAAGATGTTGCACTGGAAGATGACATCTTGGAAGGAGCAAGATACTCCTATGAGCAATCCAACAGTGACAAAATTTGGCCAGCTGACTCCAACCATGAACTTCTGTTGGAACATAAAAAGAATAATGTGAAGAAGAGGAAGAAGTAATTGAAGAAGATGAACTATCTAGGGTAGAAGACTGCAATTTGAAAAGCACACAGAATGATGTCGCCATAACAAAAGTTGCCAACAGAACTATGATGGCACTGATGGCTACAGAACGAAGTTCATGTACCTGGATGATATAGCTGCAATCACCATGACTAGGAGGGTGCTATTGGGAGCACTATTAGTGCTAATCTGGTACTTTGTGCTCAAAGGCATTCTTGCTCCCGTTATAGGTGGATTCAAGATTTTAAATCAGTGAGTGAAATGATATTGCGCTCACTAATATAATAGATGCAAGACTAAACATAAATAAATAATTATATGCATAGCTTGAGCTGAAAAGGAATGGTGTATGTACATCTGTTTCGATGTATTACCAATCACTGCCGATTGGTCTATTAGTTATTATTTGAAGGCAAAAATAGATCCAGTTTGTAACTGTACTCACAGTTTCGTTGTGACGATTGATGCAAACTTGGCATGTATAGCCAACTGCAATGTCTGCACTATTCAACATTTTTGTTGGGAGTTCGCAGTGGTGGTGGACGCAGAAGGCAAAGGAGCACGGTGACATTGTGTCAAACCTACACCACATTAGAAATAGATGTGAAAAAAGGATGAGATGGAAGATATTTAATATATTTAATTTGTATAAGTGTCTTAACATAATTTTGTTGGAGTTGGTATAATTGAAAATTCCTCTACAAGTATAACTGGTTGCTACTCTTCCTTTATATATACAGTCGCCCGACACCATATAACCTAATGTTGTTTGCTTCTATACTTGTCAAGAAGGTGGGAGGAGAAAAAAAATTGACAACGAGAAGAAAAGAAGAAGTCAGGCTTCACTGAACAAAACTTTCTTCCCCAAGCTTTCAACAGCTGGGCAAGTACTCGATCTTCACCAGGCCACCAGATTAGCATTCTAGAAACTGTTTGTTCTCTGACCAACTGCAGCCCGTGGACCATCCCAAAACACCTAGGATCATGTCAATCTTCAAACTTGCACCAACCTGCGGGAGCTGAGAATTCATAAAGTAGCACATATAAAGAGAGAGAGATTACTGAAGCATGTTCAGAAGACATACCAAGCTCTCTAGGTCGGCTTCAATATGAAATAGCGCGACACCAATCCCCTTTTCTCTATCCGTCTCAGCCTGCAGTTTAATTGGAGTAACAACCCAGTCACCTTACAATCGAGAATTCTAAATAATTGAAACAGGAGGAGAATATGACTAGTTAATTGCTTAAAGCTTTTTACATTATTCAGAATGTATATTCAAAAGGTAATATCCCAAAGGAAGAACGGAATTTAATAGATAGAATCGTTTTAGTCCCCTCCTAGTAATAGTTCAGCACAAATTTCCTTTATTATCCTGCCCATTTCTTTCCCTCCCACGATGTTTTCAATCACGCCAGTTATGACATTCATCTTCTTCTTACTTCGCTATCAGCATATCAAGAAAAAAACAAAAAAAAGCTGTGTATGCTCTCCCGCAGCACTAAGACGCAAGTACTAAGATCAAATGGACTAGCTTGAACTTGTAAGATCCTCTTTCAACAACAGTTCTAATTGTTAGCTCCTGCTGGCTATTGCTGAAGTAGTAATGATTAAAGAGCTATCAGTGTCTTGTACTTTGTCACAAACTGCCTAATATAGCTAGCTAATAAAGGTGTCTAGTTCCTGCTGAATCAAGGTTCAGCTATTAAATATAAAAAAAATATTGAAATTTTTTTCACAAATGCAAGCTAGGTTCAGACATCAACTGCAGACAGCTTCACAGTCAACCCAGACCATATTAAAATGTTGATTATCGATGTGTATAGCTCAGGAGTTTAAGCCTAGATGTAAAAAGATCCAACTCACCGCACAAGAACATATGGTGACGCCTACAGCTGCCAATGCTGAAGTAATATCCGCCATCATGCCTAAATGAATTATAGTGATTTGAGGTGTCAGCCATGACAAGTAATAAACCATGAAAAATGTTGGATACATATTAAAATTTCTATAAATCAACAAATGCCAGGTCATAGAACATAAGGTTAATAAACTGGAATACACGTAGTTGGAACTATACAAAGTACATCAAAAATAAAAAAAGAACAAAAGTTAGATCTTATACATCGACGGAATCCCACCAACCTCAAATCCTGGCATACTCTCACACACTTCTCTGGTTATTCAAAAGTTTGATGTCATGCTTTTGAACTTGAAAAAATTTGATCCTCAAGGTAGTCAAACTTTTAAATACGTATTTCTGACAAGCCTCTCTCTCACAAATAAACTAAATGTAGTGGCTAAGATTTTTCCACCCTTAACTAACACTCTTGGATTAGATCCCTATGAATGTCAGAACCTGTTGGTTGGGAGCACTTCAGGCCTAGCACTGCTGGTGGTAATGATTTTTCAAAGGACTTCAGAAACACCAATACATTGCAAAGTTCGCAAATACATCTAATATATATGAGCAGAGATGCCTTATCTAGTTTGATGCTCATTTGCAATAATTAGCCTCTGAACCAAACATTACCTTTTCGATCTATGCTGACAACACAAAACCACTGCACAGAGTGCCCTTCCAGGTTCTGCCAAGTTGCAACTTTGCTAGCCAGCCAGCCGTCCAATCCAGGCAGAACATCCCTGTACCTTGGTATGTTAGCAAGTATCATTTCACCAACACCATTTCCTTGTGACAATGTCTCCCCAGTGGCCTTCAAACTCGTATGCTGCATGCACTTATTATGTTTCCCATTTACCTTGGGAATTTGAATACTACCACTACGGAGTTGGAAAATATCTTCACCATTTGTCCTTGCAGATGATACCTCCATAACATTCTTGAGGATTTTCTCCCACGAATGTTTGGTTCCCTTTGAGTAATCTGCTAATTCTTCCACTGTGCTATCCCCTTCAGACTCAGCAGCAAATTCCTTAACTGAATCCACAGTTATTTCAGATGCTGATAGTGCAGCTTGCTCTCTCAAAAACTAAAGAAAAGATGAGCTCCACATCAGTTAATTTGTAGTAGTAAAAGCACATGAAAAATTTCCATTCTAACTCTGCAGAGATACCTACTTTCATAATCTTGTGCCGGGCGCAACGAGTTTTTGCATGTTGAAGCCACTGTTTATGTCTCTCGAAAGCAGACTTGCTGGAGAGACCCTGAAGAAAGGAAAATAACCAGATGCTTGTAAATCACTTTTTTTTAAAAAAAAATAGGTAATGTTCCAGATACTTGTAAATTACCAGCACGGTGAAGTAATTACTCGAATGCATCAAGTAAAATGAATGCAACTTGTTTTCCCTACTTCCATTATGGAAGTCATTTTCCTCATTTTAAGGAGCTTGTTTTTGGGTAAAAACATCCTTAAACTATACCTCCAACTTAAACTACGTCCTTAAATTATCTTTCTTAACAAAAAATATCCTTCAAGTATTTAAAACTTAATAACTTTCACCCCTCTATTTAAATTTATCAAAAGATTAATGAACTCCACACAAAAACACATGCAATACATACTATTTTCATTTTAAAAAATCTATAATATTATTACCGGTTGGAAAAAGCATCCAAAAAAATAAATAAAAATTGAGACTCATGTTTGCTATTAAAATACAATGTTAGGAAGGTGTGAGTCTACGAGGAGATATGATTTTCGCTTCTCCTTTTACCAACTAAATGAGATTGGAGCTTAATTTCACATCATCTTCGCCTTAAGTCAAAATGTCATTAGATCAATAATTTTTGGGGGCAAATTGATAATTGAGGTGATCAAGATTCAGCTAATTTTGGTCTCTAGAACTCAAATTTCGTTTTCCATTATAAGAAGTAAAAGTCTTCGATCGACACCACTTTTGCAAATTCAATGAAAAAAACATTTCCATTGATAATTCTTTGATATCAATCAAATGAAAAGCAAATAAAAAAAATTGCTAATTAAAGGAAGACGATGCAAAACGTTAGTACCAAAGAAGTATATAATATTATCATAGATGTATGTAGAATGAACATAATTGATTAATTGGGGTGATTTAGGGAGTTTGATTTGTTGAGAGTAATGTGCATTGTACATGTTGCGAAGAATTTGTTAGTATTTGACAAATCTTAACAAAAGGATGAAAGTAGCTAAGTTATAAATAATTGAGGGATGTTTTTTGTTAAGAAAAATAATTTAAGGATGTAGTTTAAATTGAGGGTATAGTTTAAGGATGTTGGATAAATGTTTTACAAAATATTTGACCAACCGAACATGAAAATTCAGCAAGCCCCAGGCTGCCCACAAAAGGAAGAGAAAAAAGAATAAAAGATAGAGAACATATGCAAAAGAAGGATCGGAATTCATAGCAACTAACATTGTAAGTGATAATCTCTACAACTTCTGCGTTTGCAAGTACATGCATTGGCTTGACAAGATTACCATTCACCTGCAAATAGAAGATGCTGTAGTCACATCCAGATTCATAAAGCATTAAAAAACTATAGAAGGGTAAACTTTTTATATGGTGAGATATTATTGAAAACAGTATCAAGCTGATACTGTGAAAAAAAAACCTATAGTAACAAGATTGCGACCTTAGCAGCCACCATTTTATTGCCAATTTCAGTGTGTATCATATACGCATAATCAATGACAGTAGCCCCCTTTGGGAGATGTTTTATCTGCAAATATAGCAAAGTGGTAAAGCGATGATACAGGACTCAAAAAGGGAACAAATTGAATAGAAAAATCACACAGAAGCCACCTCTCCTCCGGGTGTAAACACAAATACACGGCTGCCCAACAGATCTCTGGTAACAGTGTCCACAAATTCCCTAGAGCTCATGTTTCCAACGAACTCTTCTTGCCACTCCCTAATTGCATTCAGCCAGCCAATCTACATCAGAGAAGGAACTTTACCCCATAATAATAGTTACAGATGAAGCTCACACAGCTATTTAGGCACTAGACAGTTTAACAAAAGCAATATACTTTATACCCTGAGAGCAATATTGGCATTGTTAAGGCAGACTATTTTCCCTCCAGAACTTTTATCATTGGTTATAACATGCCCAACTAAACCATTTACAAAACCTTTCCCACTATAATGTGCAGCAATGCCTCTTTCAGCTATGAGGTCCATCTCTTCAGTTCTTATCTGCCAAACATTACGCACGTTTAATCAAGTTGCTTGACGATAATCAGAAACAAATAAGTTTTGTCAATAAACCAGAGGCAAATTCATAACATCAGAAAGTAAAATGCCAAAGACACTTCAACTACTTTTCAAAAAAACATTTCAGGAGGATATATAAATTCCCACACATAGTGACCGAAAATATTTTAAAATAATGGCTGAAATGTTAGTTTGATAGGGAAACATCAGAGGGGAGTTCTAATTTGAAGAGTGCAATGTATTTGATAAGGGACATACATATTGGAATAGAGGGAGTAACTGATATATTTATTATTCCTTAGTTTTGGCCTTTGGGGGTGCCATGAGTATACCTGAACCTCCAAACGAAACATGCTCTCATAAAGAAATGGAATCACAGTTGTATGAAGACTTTGATAGCCATTAGGCTTAGGGGTGGCAATGTAGTCTTTCATCTGTTGCAAAATGTTACAGATAGAGCGACAAAAGGCCATTAGCATATGACAGAGGAAGGGGATGCAGATACATTATCTAATACTTACAGCACGAGGGATAGGTGTCCAGATTCCATGTACTAGTCCAAGCAGATGATAGCATATCTATAAAGGAAAAACATGTCAGAGATACCTCTATACAGTATACAGAAAGAGATGCAAATTTCGGTATTGATTAAATAATTTATATTAGCAATTCTTTCTGCTCAATTTCCAAAGTATAAAACTTAGGTACGATTTGTATATGATTTACAATACATAATTAAGTGATCCTATTTCAAAACAAAATGCATTGATCACAAAGTGATATCTAATGAACTCTGTTTCCACGAACAAAACAGTACAACATTCACCCGCACCCGCAACCCCTTTTTTTCTCTTAATGTTAGGAAATACAAGTTGTACACTTCCCGAAGTTATGGTCAAAAGTTTGGAAATTGAAACCCGCTAGAACTTTTTATAATATACATCATAAACAACCTTAAAAGTTTTACCAATAAAAAAAAGACAACCTTCGAAGTTTCGTGAAACCAAACAAAGTATTAAAACTTCAAAGAAAGCTGTATCTGCATTGACATAACACATTACCTGCTGTGCACTGCAAAGGGGCCTAACTCCGACACAAGGCTTTGGTTTTATAATAATTCGAAGCTGGCAATCCAAATATACGAAAATTAACACATAACAGTAGACATAAAGCAACATTCATTATCAATCAAATTTATCAAGCTTATCACAACAGAAGACCTGTGCAATTTGGTTTACTTCATTTATTGAACTCTTAGACTTGAGTACTGCTTTGTAGATGCTGCAGATAAAATCAACAAAGCTGATGAGGCAATATTCACCAACACAACAATAAGGCAGAACACATAGAAAGCTCTCTAACCTTGCAAGCAATTTTCACTTAGACCTCAATTGAGGCTTGTACCTACCTAAATTCAAACTAAATTGTATCTATTGGACACAACTCACTGACATGAAGTGGAGCTTAAATTTCACTACAACAGAGTTCATGAACAGCATAATCTCTTTTGCCTTCTTTCTCCCTAGTCCTCACCGGTCACCGCCACCTTCACCACCATATCCACCCTAGGCAGTAGGCTCTCTCCCAGTCACCAACTCCACCACCACATCCAAAAGATATTCTTCTTAGGTCACATGAAAGTCTGTTTTCTACATCAAAAGCACTAGCCTTTGCTTTTTCTTTCTTTCTTTTTTCCTGACCTTTTCTCGTAATTATCCAGCTTAGTCTAGAAAATTCATGGCTGTGAATAAATGGCCAAGGTTATTGCTTATAATGAGAGTTCTTGAATTTCCCATACATGCTTTAGTTTCTCACATTTGAATGAAAGCTCGAGTTTTCCATATAGGCTTTCTCAAATTTGAATAAGACACCATAAAAAAAGGGGGTCCACGAGGGCTGTTTTTTTTTGGGGGGGGGAAGGGGGGGGGGGGGGTCAGTGATCCATAGTAAGTGGGGTATCTGTTGGCCCTTCTCTCTCCACTGTCTTGTGTCTCTATTCTCTGACTCCAAGAGTTTGCTTTTGTTACACCTCAATAACTGATGGACTAAACTTTTTAAGACCTCTTAATTCATTGGTTTGTCGAGCTCATCTCAATCACTCTGCAATGAAGAAAATGGTTTTAAAAAGGAGCTAAAGAAGTCAGTCTTAGAGAACCATCACTGCCAGCTACCACGGTGGGTAGCGGGGCAGTTTCTGGAAAATGCATTTGAGAAGGAAGCGTAGTTTTTGTCCCCCTTTATTGCTTCAAATCCTTCTTCTCAATTTGCTTTCTTAGTGTAGCCAAGTCAATGTGTGTGCAGCAGTTCACGCACTGTTTTTGTTAGTAGCTAGTAACGAGTGGTTTAATAGGCACAAATTGGCTTGAGTTCGGTTGCTCAATAGGTAGAAGCCTTGAGATGTCTAAGTCAAAATTGCTTTCAAGTTAAGAGGACAATAATGTATACTTCACCAACAACAAAATACTTACCTATAGGAATGTTACTAACAGGAACACATTTCTAGCATAAATTAAAAAAACTAAGACCAGAAGAACCGGAAACTTCTTCAATAGCTTTGCTATAGAAAATGCACACTAGCACCCAGGCCATGCCTAAGTTTGGAATGAGCTGGAACAGATCTATGCCAAAAGATCACTATGGTCTAAAAAATATTGCAAAAAAGTGCCACATTTTGCTTCATTAGATTTGGAAAGAAATTGGAGAAAATGACTTGTGGGTCCAGTATTGGATATTCCCTAGATCCCAACAGGAGTGCTAACTGTATAACTTTCTCTCCTCTTTCCACTCCAAAAATGCACAACCATTATGAGGAATTGCAAAACTAAAAAGAAAGAGGGACCACTTTCAGGGCAGAGAGCAACATGCTGATCCAGTGGTTGTCATTAATCAGCAATTTATTAGCTAACAGTAAACCCAATGATAGAGCAACTTTTATATCAGACAGATGGTAGAATTTCACTCTTTCCTTTGAGACTGGGAGAATCCACCAGTAACAAAGTACCACACCAAATAAAGAGAATCTAGAAAGAGAACTGCAAGAATGCCTGTGACGGAAATAAACAACAAACTAAATATGAAATTAGTAGCAGGAAATAGGCATATGAGCACCTGTAAGGTTCCTTGCATATTGATTGAATTTCCGTCTTCACAGTCACAAGTTCTAAGAATTGGTCTTCCTCTATTTTCTTCATCAATATTCTTTTTGCCTAGGAAAAAAGACCCATGCAATTAGGAGGAGGTAACTGATAACTACATAAAAGTTGCCATAAACACCACAGTGATGACAGATGACGTTTACACTTCTCAACTTATAAGTAAAAGTTGCATGTCGCAGTGTGGATGGTGGGATGACTGAGGTTTTCTAGTAATCAAATTTCAGAAAAGTGAAGGATAGGTACCTCTTCAAGTTCCTTTTCATGTTCTTTATAAAGTTCTGCAATCCTACGCTGCACCCTGGCATAGTCTTCAGCATTTGTATACATAAATGCTAAGTTTTCAAGCTCTGACTGCATGATGAGAAGTCAAATGTTCATCAAACTAAGCAGATATAAGAATTACAAGTTAGAAGAAAAGAAACGGTACATAATGAAACAAGCAACAGTTAACCCAAAATTTCAAGCCTCTTTAATTTCCAAAGGAAGTGGCCCACCCAGCCTTAACTCTCTCACCAGGCAAAAGAAACACAGTTCCATTCCATTTAGGATAAAGGAGGCTAAGGTCACACAACCAGTAACTAGGGGGAAGGAAGAAGAAAAGGAATTTTCAGTTAGGGAAATATCTTAGGCATGTCAAAGCATGTAAAACTCTTGAGGAAGCTAACGAGAAACCTTGATTTGGTATATTCCGAGAAGCTTTGCCAAAGGAGCAAAAACCTGCAGCGTCTCTGTTGCGATTCCAGACTGATGGGAACATAGAGCAGCAAGAGTGTTAGAGATTGGATAGAAACAGGCAGAAAAAGGAAAAAATTACCATCTACATACCTGCTTGTGTGGAGGCATGTGTGAAAGAGTGCGCATGTTATGTAATCTATCAGCTAATTTGACAATTATAACACGGACCTGAAACAGGAACATTTGAAGTAAGGGATGGTGAAGAAAGTAACGAAATTTGTGCAAGTTATTAGAGGCATTACCTCCTCTGTCATGGAAAGAAACATCTGCCTAAGATCATCAGCTTTGACATCCTGTACATGGCTTTCATCCTTGCACTTGATTTTTCCCAACTTGGATACCTAGCACATCAATCCCATTTACATCATTTCAAATTTGTTTTAATTTTGTTGCCTACACAAACAAATCAACACACACAATAAAAAGATGGAGAAATAAGATTTTACAGTAACTATATCTTCTGAAAAACTACCTTAGTCTCCCCTTCAACAATGCGGCGAACTGTTGTGCCAAATTCCTTCTCTATTCTTTCAAAGGTAACTACATCTGTGTCTTCTACAGTATCATGTAATAACCCAGCAGCAACCGACTCCCAATCCAATTCCTCAAAATAGAAAAAAGAAAAGTCAAAGTCAGTTTATTCCTTCCTAGCCAGGAGAGCACAATAGTTCCACACAACTTACAAGCTGTCCAAGGATCTGTGCAACTGCAACTGGGTGAACAATAAAGGGCTCGCCACTACGACGCTTTTGACCATCATGTGCCTCAAAAGCAAGCTGTAATAATGATCAGTAGATAAGAGTTTCTTTTAATATAGTGATTTAGATGGAGATCATGGCATACCAAGTATTTGGTAACAGATTCTTATCTTGCACAGACAGAAAAGGAGGAAGGAATTTAAAGATGGGGATAAGATCAATAATGTTGAATTTTGATGATATGGGAATATACTTACATTCAAAGCCTTACGAACCAATTCCAATTCCTTGCAAGAAAGATATGAAATAGTAGGTTTAAGATCCTGCACGACAGATAACTGACATTATAAAAATACTGACATAACATACAACTGAACTAGCCAATGACCATAAAATTCAAGCGCTTAGAAAAGTGAGAGGTTGTTCTGTATCTTCAATTAATGTAGTAAGAAATGCACACTAAAGAGAAACTGCTTTAGGTTCAACATTGAAAGAAATGAAACCCTTATGTATGGGAAAAGAACAACAGTAGAATGTGAATTAGACGTTCTGAGACTGGAGTCGGCTTTCTACTTCTAGTCCGACCATTTAGCAGTTTAAAATTTCCCATTAGTTCCTTCCAGAGAAATTTTGCTTATTCACAACTGGAAAATCTTAGTGCTTCTTAATTTCAAACAAAAGTAACTGTTAATCACAACTCATGATCATTCCATCATGACAGAGTAAATATTTAACCAAGCTTTGTCGATGATGCTAGGAATCAGAGATGATTTAGAGCTAGAGGATCACAAACCTCCCACAAACTTTCAGGAGATATCTCTTCATACAACTCTGAAGAAAATGATGAAGAGCAACACAATTTCCATTTGCTAGAAGCAGATAGTAGAAGCATTGAGCCAGGGACCCCTCGCAGAACTTCAACAGGATAGCGTTCATCCACATCATAACATCTCTGTCAAAAGTAAAAACTAGTAAGACAAAAGAATGTGATAGATATAACATCTTCTCAAGAAAATCAACTATGAAACCTTTATGTATGACTTCTCAAGAAATACATATATTATGTATGCTCAAAGAAAAATATACATGTCTACGTGAATCCAGCTTAAACTCATTCTAATTGAATCCTTGACTAAGCTCTCGAGAAAAGTGTTCTGGGAAACTAGACAAGGTCCAAAATCAAAGCCTTATCCATGTATTTTCTACAATATGCCCATTTCTATTTTTATAACGTGTCATTTTATGAATCTCTATGACATTTAGCACTAGGCTGTGTTAGGCATAAGTATTGAAGAAGAGGAGATGTTGTATATCAGAAACTTTGAAACATTTACACCTCTATTCCAATTTGGTTGGGGTACAATATATGAGTTCTTGCCATGTACTCCACTCAATTGAGGTCCCTGAAACTTTATAACCAACAAAAGAAATTCTTAAGATACAGAATTGTCTTTTTTACCTTTTATTACCTCATTCATCAAGCCTAGCTAGGTTTAAACAGAAAAAACTAAAGGCCACACTAGAAATATATGAGTGCATAATCCATATATGTACTTCAATTATCAGATATCAATCTTCTAATAGCTAGCAATCCGTGGCCCTATGCTAAGAGATATTTTTCTGTGTATTGGTAGGTAGAGTTGCACAGTCCCTTTACCAGTGGGAGGTAGCAGGTATCTAGTCGAATATTAGAGGAACGCACAAGTTGGCTTAAGCAATATTCTTATTAAAAAGAACTTTTTAGCTTGCTGAACATGATGTTTCAGATAAAAGGTGGATGGAATGGAAAGAAAACATGATTCATCTAAACTTAAATTTTGAAACATATATAAGGAAGTTCTCTAAGTCGGCCTCCTCATAATAACAAAGAACAATAATCTAACCAACTACTTATCAAAAAATAATCAAACAAACTATACTTAAAAATGATATACAGATGTATTCTATGAATGTTCTATGAGAATATGAACTGTTCTACTGAGTTATAAAAAAAGTTCTACATCGGGTATTTAAAGATTTTGAGATACTCTACTTATTCACTTAAGGTTTCGAGTTAGATGCTTAAAATAAAAGAGACCAATTTATAGCAAATCAATCCTCTGTCTCATCACACACAAGTAACTATCACAGGCAAAACGTGAATGACCAACAAGTTTTTTAAAAGTGCAAGGCAGCAAAGCCTCTGAAGCTAAAGACTTAATGGTAAAAAACAAACCTAAACTATCACTTTTTTCATGAGTTCCATACCTCAACTATCATCTTTTTTAGAGTTTCATACCTCAACTATCACTCCCTTTTTATTAAAACACACCTCGATGATGAATTGGCCTACAGGCGCATGTTGTCAATTGGGAACAAATATTTGGCCAACTAAGCGTTGAGGTGTGTTTTCATACAGAGGGATTTGTAGTGATAGTTTAGGTGGGCAAAGAGAACAATGGATAGTTGAGGTACGGAACTCGTAAAAAAGTGATAGTGTAGGTGTGTTTTGACCATTAACTCAAACTAAAATAAAGCTTTTTGGACTCAAATTTGCTTTCACTCAATGAGATTAATTCCAGACAGTGTAAGTTGGGAGTTGAGTAAACTTACACATCGGCGGAGACGATCTCGTCTTCCATATCGCCCAAAAGGAGTAGAGGAACACTGAGTAGGATGAGTTGTGCTTGCAAGGAACCCAGTCAAGGCTCTTGGTGCCTTCCAGGCACAAGATAACGCACTACAGTCGAGTCTTCCACTCACATCTCCTTTCCAAGACTTACATATATTCACACATTCGATAGAAACTGCAAAATTGAAATTTTAACAAATTTACACATCATTCACGATAGCTCCAATATTTGGATGAGCAATTTTAACAGATATAGTGATCCTCCAGTTATAAAAAACCTCTTATTTTTCCTTGCAACACAAATTGTTTACCAGAGGAATGAAAACGGATAGAATAGACTTCACATAACTTAAATAGCCTGAGCTCGACTGTTTCACAATTAAGATGCACATATCCATGATTAACACGCCATTCACGCGCAATGAAAACAGTTCACACGTCATTCATGTTAGCTCCACGAATAATCATAAGTAGATTTAGTAAACCTCCAGCCACTAAAACCCTCTTATTTGCCTTGCAACACAAACTAATTAGCAGTGTAATGAAATAGATTTACATAACTTAAATAGCCTGAGCTCAACTATTTCGCATTTAAGGTGTATGTATCAATTGATTGACAAATGTTCACACATCCTTCATATTAGCTCCACAAGTATATTATTAGAATTACTGAACCTCCAGCTACTCTAAACCTCTAATTTGCCCTTCCAACACAAATTACTTAGCAGTGGAATGAAATAGACTTTAGATAACCTAAATACACTGAGCTCGCAATTCGCAATTAAGGTGTATGTATCAATTGATTAACACGCCATTTTCGCACAATGAAATGAAATTAATTATAGCAGTGATTACCTGACATTGAAGTAGCAGTAGCCATGTCTATTTAAAAGCATCGGTACACAGAAGAGAAGAAGAATTGGAAGCAAGCGCTTAAGAAAAATCAAGCGAACCGGAACAAAACCTCGTTCGTCTGGAAATACAAAGATGCAACAGATACATAAACATATTCGGCCGGAGAGAGATGGTAAAATCACAGCGAGTGAAGAGGATCAAAAGATGATTAGCATTCAAAGCTACTGCTGCTGCGATTGCGGTCGGGCGAAAATTGTAGAATTCAGAGAAATTAGTGAGCAGGAAGGATAAGCCAATGGTGTGGAGCAAGCGAGCGAATATGAGAGAGAGAAAGAGAGCCAACAAAATGGCAAGGAGATAATCTAGAGAGAGAGAGGGGGGTGAGATATTTCAGTCGCGGAGATTTCAGCTTATGACCACACGGAAAAAATGAATTCAATTACAAGGGTTTATAGGTATAATTTTGTGGATATATAAATTTGTATTTATATATTTACAAATTTTCCAAAATTTTGTTTATGTATTTTGTTTGTTAATGTATAAATAAAATAATTTAATATAATTTTTTCATAAATTTTATATAAAAAGCTTAGATAAGTATATATAAATTTTGAATTTATACAAATCACGAATTATACAAATTCATAATTTATACAAATCAGGCAAATAACAAAAATTACAAAAACTATAGTCGCAGATCACAATTTTCTTAGGGCTCCTTTGATGCGAGGGATAAAAATAAATATTCCTGGGATAAAAAAAATAGTCTTGAAATAAAATTTAAATAACTTGTTTTGTTGATATATTTGAAATACTTATCCCACCATTTATTACTTGTGATGGAATAAGTTATCTACGATAACTAATTTCACAATAGTTAATTTTATAATATCTAATTTTTAATGAAACGATCACTTAAACTATAACTATTGTACTTAATATCTGCTAAATATTTATTATTTCAGCATAATGTTTGATAAAGATATTATTTTCACTTTTTTTCTGTCTTTTCTTTTGGTTGTTAGCAATATTTGTGAAGCAGCTATATTTTTAAAATTCTAGAATTTTTATTTTTAATTTTCAAGATTATTAAAGGGAAAAGGCATAGATCTCCTAAACTTGCGTTTAAATTATTATAACGATCTATTACACGTTTTTATTATTTAAAAATGAATTTATAAATCATAATTTAAATGTGTAATTAACTTTTCGAAATAAATTTTTTTTAAAAAAAATCTACATCTTTTTCTATTATTAAAAAAAATAGCTTATTTAAAGATAGATATTGCTATTATTTTACTAAATAATATTTCATTTTGGTCTTTCCTAAATTCTAAATAATGTGTTGATAGAATTAGAAATAATGTATTTTTATTAGATTGAAACCTTGTTCAGTCAAAATATCCGCAACTTTATTATAAATATTATTTTTTAGGCAAAAGGTATGTCGAACCATTAAAGTCTGCAGCTTCCTTAAAAATAACCTGCATGAGACTAATAAATTCACAAGTTGATTGAGCATATTCTAATAAGTAACTACAGTCTATAATATCTCAAAAAAATTCAATTTCTATTTCTATAGTAAAGAACTTTTGTTGTAGAAGCTCATAAATAAATAAAAAAGAATATATATATATATATTATATTCATAACTTCAACCAAATTATTAACAATTATACATTCAATTATTAATGTATATACATATTTTAGTGGATTAAAATGAATTGATTATATATCCTACAAAATTAAAATTAAAATTAAAACGAATCAATAATAAAGAACCAAATATATTACTCCTCTTTAAGTTAGAATTTTCATTAGACCAATGAATGATTTCCTTTTGTTTCACGAATGAGTTATGTCTTCTTCTTTTTTTTCATATTTAATATCTGATATTTATACTAAAATTAGATTAAATTCAGATCCCATAAAAAAATCTCACGTTGAAAGATAAAGCAATGCCTAACATGGATGAGTTATGGTCGTTGACAACTATTGCTTTATGATCATGATGATATACATGAAAATTGATATTTCAAAGTCTACGAGACAAATAAATCGTGCTTTTACTTAAGCATGTGTGTCACACACGGGAGAAATAAAAAATGGCATCTCGAATATGTACACAATTTTTTCTTGCATTTTACTCATATACTTTAAATAAATTTGACCTTGTCAACAATGAACGCCATCATTCTAAGAATGAATTCATTCATATTCGTTGTTCTCAAGTTCAAATAAAGAAGAAGGATTATTGAATATCATTCAAAATATAAACAAAATTGCAAATATTTATTACAAAATGAACAATATCATATGTAATGCAGGCATGTTAGAATATTTTGGTACCTGAGCTATAATTCGTTCATTTGTTACAAATTGTGAGGTTTCATATTTATAAGAAAAAATATCACGTAACTTAAGAAATTCAAATAGATTTATCGCCCTAATAAAAAAAATATTGGTATAGCAGGTATTGTCCCATAACTAATTATTTATGTCTAGTTTGACACCTACTAGTGAGTTGCAATACTATTTGGCACTCGCTCGTTTAAAATCTTGAATCCGCCTATAACAGAAGAAAGAATGCGTTTAAGCACAAGGTACCAGATTAGCACTAGTAGTGCTCCCAAAAGCACTCTCCTTCTCCTGGTGATTGCAGCTATATCATTCAGGTACATGAGCTTCGTTCTGTAGCCATCAATGCAGTCATAGTTCTGTTGGCAACTTGTTATGGCGACATCATTCTGTGTGCTTTCCAAATTACAGTTCTCTACAATACATTGTTCATCTTCTTCAATTTTGGTTCCTTCTTTCATATTCTCTACTTTATGTTCCTGGATTGAGTCAGCTAGCCAAATTTTGTCACTGTTGAATTGCGTAGAGGAATCTATTGCTTCTTCCGAGATGTCGTATTCAACTTCCTGTGCATCATCTTCTTTGTCTATATCGTCTTCGTAATCATCATGTTCATTAACAAAAACAATCTCTTCATCATCATTTTCCTTCAAGACATTTCCTTCACAATCGGGTTCAATTTTCTCAGCCAACTGCTCTGTTTCTAGGCTCTGCTCTTCACTAACTGCAGAATCCATCGCATTTGCTTCTTTTATCACTTCAGCAGAATTCTGATCATCTACCGAGGCCTTTCTGATTTCAGAGGCTTCCAAATTTTGCGCGTCCATACTGTAAGTTATGCAGTGGCTGTTTGCTGATGTTGCCTGATCATTCTCATTGGCACACTCTGATTCATCACTGAATTGGTTTTGTACATCGCATTTCTTTGCTATTTGATCAATCTGAGTTTCTGCATCAGCACATTGTCCTTCATCAGCTGCTTTCATTAATTTAAATGCAGAGTTGAGTGGTTCATGCTCATTACAAATGCTGGTTGCTTGATCACCCGTGGGTTGTTTTTCTTGTTCTTGAATTAGATCCTCCTCAAAATCATTCGTCTTGATCACACCAGTACGTTGCAACTCATTTGATTCTCCTTTATCGCTATCAACCAAAATTTGCGAATCAGGATTGCTGAATATTGTCGCGTGGGCTTGATGCACACGCGATGGTACCTCAATCTTCTCATTTCCTTGGATTACATCAGTTTTTACTCGAGAAACCTCATACAGCTCCTGATCAGGATCAGAGAGCAACGAAATCTTGGTCTCCGATAACTCCAATCTTTCGAAAGATGGAGATTTTTCTTCTACTTTTAGATGATCAGAGACTATAACATTGAGGGAATCATTGTGACATAACTTGTCAGTCACATTGCTGAAACTTACAATCAATTGGACATTGCGTTAGTTGGAAATGAAGTTGACAGTTTTCTTATGAGCAGGACATAATGGAAGCAAAAGACTTAACTGTTGGAATTAAGGTTTAAGTAGTTGTTGTTACACTTTCTTGGTTATAAGTTTGTAAAAAGTTTCAAATTTTGCAGGCAAAAATGTATTTGTGATTTCTTTCGTATCTGTGTAAACACTGGCAGACAGAATTAAATGATATCTATATTGAGTGAGATACCAGAACCTGATGGAATAATTGAGATATACGTAAGTTGATCTAAATATTTATCATCATTAAAAAATAGTTTATCGGAAGTTTAAGCATAGCTAGAGAGAAAGCTACGAGTCAAAACTCTATATTTGTGTTTAAAAAAAGGCATAATACATAAACATGACTCTTAATTTGGCGGCAGCTGATAACTATGACCTTTTAACTTTGGGTGTGCACATGTACAAACTTAAACTTGTATAAAATTGAGCAAATGGACACAATCGTCCTACCTGGCATCCTATGTGTCTTATGTCTTGTAGGACACGTATGTCTACTTATTCAATTTTATACAAATTAAGTGTTTACTTATGCACACTCAAAGTTGGAGGACATTATTGTCCATTAAAGACAAGTTAAGAATCATGTTTATGTATTATGCCTTAAAAAAGTCACTTTATAGGTATAAATTTGTCAAAAGTTTCAAATTTAAAGAAGTCCAAAAATTATTTGTGACTTCTTCCTATCTGCCTAAAATATCGGTAGACAAAAATTACTTAGTGATTTCTTTGTATCTAGTTGAAGGATGATTTTGGCCAAAAATAATATTTTCAGGTCTTTCTTAGGCTAATTAAAAACTTATATTCACCTGTGGAGCTATAGAGAAAGCTACAAGTCAAAACTTCCAAAAATCACTCAATTTACATATAACTAACTTAAAATTCACTGACTCATAAACTCAAAATTCTAATTTCTCGTTTGATCGTATCACTAACCTGGAAGATTGTTGTTTAGGTAGAATAAAATGAAGCCCTTTATTACTTGATTCATCTTCAATTTTCTCATTCCCCTCTTTCTTTGTGACATTCTTAGTAGATTTCTTGTTTTTTCTTGAAATCAAGAATGCAGAACCCATAGCAGCAACTGTTATTAATGCTCCACCTAACAAAATTACACAACCAATGCCACTTACATTTTTTGTTGTGTTAATTTTCATCATGACTCTCTGATTCTCCTCTAATTTGTATGTTTTTTTGTTGGATTTGGAGTACTCATCCATCATAATTTATCTCACACAAATTTTGTTGTTTGCTCCAAAGTTTTTGGGAGTGAAAATTAAAGGAGAATGGGCTGTTAGGTGAGTTTCTCAAAAAGAGTGCACTTCTTTTTCTTGGTATTATCAATGCTTACAACAGCACTTTTTGTATGACTTTGGAATGAGATGTTACTACTGCTGATTTTGTGCTGAAATATTTGGTGTACTTTTTAAGTGATTTTATCTCTAAATAAATTATATTTTAGAAAATCAAAAAAAATTATATTAATAGACATAGTATTTTGACAATTTAAAGCCTATTTAAATGGATTTAAAAAGCTAATCAAACTGGTTTAAAAATCAATTTTGCACTTATTAGAGTTGTCTGATAATTATTAAAGTAACTTATTTTAAGTTTAAAATGACATATTTTAAATCAAAAGCTAAAAATTAGGTGAAAGGTAAAGTTAGGTGAAAGATGTTTTTAGGTGAAAGGTGTTTTTTAAAAAACTTAAAAGTTATTTTATGTTGACTAAGTATATTATCTTTTTGCCCTTTATTCTTTTATTATTATTATAAGTTATTATTATTAATAATATTAATATTGTTATTATTATTATTATTATTAACATTATCTTATTATTCTTATTATATTTATTATAATTATTATTATTATTTATTTTTATTATTATTATTATTTATTATTCTTATTATTATATTTATTATTTTAATTTTAATTTTAATTTTTTCTTATTATTATTATAATTATTATTATTATTATTATTTTAATTTTTATTATTATTAATTTTTATTTTTATTATTATTATTATTATTATTATTATTATTATTATTATTATTATTATTATTATTATTATTATAAAAAGAATTGTGATGATAAAGAAATATGTAAATGATAGGAAATATTATTACTTATGGGTGTAAAATATAAATTTAATTTTGTTTTAAATTTTTTTAAGTATAAAAACCTTAAATTAATCAAATTTTTATCATGTTAACAGTTTTAAGGATATTTCAGACATTTTGATAAAAAAGTGTTCACCAACACTTATTTGTCAAACAAATCAATTTTTTTTCAACTGAAACACGTTTATCCATACACATAACTACTTATTTTAAAAATAAGTTTCAGCACTTTCAAAAGTACTTTTTAAAAGTTATTTTTTTAAGCCCATCCAAACGGCCTCTTAATCTACTTAAAATTTTGAACCAAAACTATTTCTTTTTAGGGAAAATTGTATATAATAGCAAACTAATAACCTAAAATAAATGGAGTAGCTAAGGTTTGATTTAATTGTGCTCCATAGCAAACGTTAGCCAAAATTTGTCAGGCGTCTCTCTCTCAAAAGTCTCGCTCGTCACTCTCTCATTCTCGCCTCTCTCGCTTTATACACAGAAGTGTATAATTTCTGTTTCTATTTTGTATAAAGCGAGAGAAAATTGTATGTACACATGCAAAAACATATATCTTCGTGTTATACACTTAATTATACAATTTACAAACATTTTACTTCAATTCAATTGTAGACAAATGCAAATTTTATACAAATATTGCAGAGAAAAAGGTCAACGAATTATACAATTGCGAATTATATAATTGCAGTGAAATACAATTTCTCTAGCTTTATACAACAGAGGTGTATATATTGTGTTTCTGTTTTTGTATAAAGCGAGAGAAAAACATATATCTTCTTGCTATACACTTATAATTATGCAATATACATACATTTTAATTCGATTCAATTGTATGCAAAGCAAATTTTATAAAAATATTGCTGCGAAATAGGCAGTGAATTATACAATTGTGCATTATACAATTGCAGTGAAATAGGATAGCGAATTATACAATTACAGCGAAATAGGCCAGCGAATTATACAATTTAGGCCAGCGAATTATACAGTTTTATGTTTGCTATGAAGCGCAATTATGCAAACTATGCTATAACATACAAATATAAATTTTTTATTTGCTATATGTGATAGTTATCCTTCTTTTTACGTGAACTCATAACATTACCCATCACAAGAAAAAGCTACACATGCTTTAAACAAACATAAATAAAAATAGTGTTTTGACTATTTTATCCTCTTAAAAATACAAACCAAAACTACTTTGTTTTTGACATGTGAGCTAGTAATATTAGCCCATCAGCCATCACAAGGAAAAGCTCCACATGCTTTAAAAATAACTAACATTAAAGGATCTATTTTATTGCTGGCCACCTAAAGTTGATATTAAGTCTATTGCTGATTTACTTAAAGTTAATATTGATTTTATATATCTATATTAATAAGATTTTATTTATTTTATAAATTTTATATTGTATCATGTTGCGTTAGTTTAATACTTTTTGTTGATGTGACACAATAAACGTATCACACTCATGACTTGTTGTTAATATGTTAAGAGCTTATTTAATTATCTTTATTTTATTTTTTATTTTTTCTTTTCCTTCGTCATTTTTTAATGAACATCTTTCAAAACTTAAACTCCTTCTAGCAAGAAGTAGATCCGATGGTGGTAATTAGTTAAAAGAAAAACAACTACTATTATAATAGATCAAACTATAATTAAGGATTTAGGGGTGGGTGCTGGAGAAAATAATCTGGATGGGCCGTGTGTTATTTCTCTTTTCCTTTTTCTTTTTTGAATTATTTGGATTTTAAAATGACGCATGTCACTATGTCACTGAGTGACTGGCCGTTTTGTTTCCTACTCAAAATTCATTATTTAAATTATTTTCAATATAAATGTTGCTCATTTAATTAGTCACTTTGATACATAATCAATAAGTATGAAAAAGTATAAAATAATACAATAAGACATGACATGAAGTGTGTAAAATGAACAACGCCTAGTTAAGTTATCTAAGTGAAAATAGATGTCCACTTTAGATTGTCATCAATGAATTCGACCTTGATAAAGATAGTGCTTTGACTATTTATAGTCTTAAAAATATAAACCAAAACCTTTTTTTTATTAAATGTGAACTCATAACAGTAACATCACAAGAAAAAGTTACTTAATTTTATCTTTGATTAAAAATTTGGCATTTGGCATTTGACATCTACTTTTAATTATCAAGTATCGAATTACTGAATCTGAAATTTGAAAAATCCGAACAGAATACTAAACACTCGCCCCCAATCGTGCATATTCTGTCAGTCTTAAATTATCTATTGTTTTTTTCTTTTACATGTATTTTAAGAAAATATTGATAAGAGAAGTTTTTGACTGTTATACTTTTATTTACATCTTAAGATATAATCTTTCATTGAATAGTTATTTTATTCAGAGTTAATGGTTAAAAGCACGTTTTTGGCGAGTTTCCTACCTAATCTATCCATATTGACTTTTCTCATTTGATTTAAATGAACAACTATTAATCAAAACCCGCCTCACAGTTGACTAGATCAAATATTTAAATACATATTAATACAATTTCAAAAGGCATGTGACACCTAAATTTCCCAATAAAATTCGTCCGCATAACCAGTTGGGGATTCAAGATTTTCATTTAGGAGGTTCGAAAAATAAAAATATACACGTGTAAATAAGTCAATAAATACAATTCCAAGGAAGTAGTATATATAGTTTATAAGTACAAAAAGTAAGTAGGTCAATGCGATTCGAACTCTGGACGTGAATCACTAACGGATCCAGGATTTTCATTCATAGAAATTCAAAAAATAAAAGTATAAACGTGTGAATAAGCTTGGATGCACGAACCAATTTAAAAGGAGATCTACCATTAACTACAACTTGCTTCTTGTTCATGTGGGGGTTCAAAATTATCATATTTGTATGGGATAATGCACAAGTACCCCCTCAACCTATTTTCGAAATCTCAGAGACACGTGTATACTATACTAAGGTCCTATTACCCTCCTGAACTTATTTTATGAATAATTTTCTACCCCTTTTCGACCCACGTGGCACTATCTTGTGGGTCCAGCGCGTATTGATATTTTTTTCAAACTAGTGCCACGTAGGCCGAAAAGTAATGAAAAATTATTAATAAAATAAATTCAGGAGATAATAGAATCTTAATATAGTATAATTATGTCTCTGAGATTTTAGGCATAGATTAACGAGATACTTGTGCATTATCCCTATCTGTATAATATCAAATATGAAAATGTCCTTTTACCAATAAAATTATTCTAATTATGATAAATAAATAACAAAAAAATAAAATAGGGCAAACTCTCACATATCTCTCTTTTTGAATGAATTTTCTTACAGAATAATCTTTGATCTTCCTCTCCACATAATAATATTCATCACTATTATTTGTCATAATTAAAAATATTATAAATTAAATAGATATTTATATATATATATATATATATATATATATATATATATATATATATATATATATAAATATTCATCACTATTATTGTCATAATTAAAAATATTATAAATTAAAATATATATATATATATATAGGGGAGGACAAAAGAATTAATAACACAATTGAACCCGCTTTAAATTAATTAATTAATTAATTTATTTATTTATTTATTTTAATCACGATAAATATCAATTTGTCCGGAGTACCCCCAAAAATCCTCATTTATCAAAACCATCCTAATTAATTGTGAAGATAAGTTAGAAAATAACTTTTTACGAAACGTTAAAAGAAGAAGTATTCAAAATCAAATTGGCTAATTTTACTTCCCTTTTAAATTTAGGATCTACACCATTGAAAAATAAATAAATTATCATACTTTTAGTTTAGTAGAGATTTTTATATTAATATTGTTCCAATTTTCAATGGCCGCTAAATATTATTGTTTTCTATGTTACAATTTGTTTATCCTATTTGATTTAGCACAGAGTTAAAAAATAATAAAAATATGTTAAATATATCAAATTATCATTTCATCTTGTAATTTTATACCTATCATCTGCGTTATTAGAAAGGAAAAATAATAATTTAAAAAGGGCTAAAAAAAAGTAGGACAAAATAACGAAACGAGAAAGTAATAAGCAAGTAAAAAATTGTCCATGGCACCTAATTTTTACCAAATAATTCGGTTATTTTCAATCCATTTTGTAGCAAGTAGCCAAGCCAACAACCAAACTTTAGGTGCTAGTCCAATGGCCATACGTTTTGGTTGGCTATTTCATTAAATTTGGTCCATCTGTCTTGTACATATTTTTTTAAGTATAAATTACGAAAATCTCATTAATTATATTTTATTTTTAAAAAAAACTCTCGAATACATTCTTTGATTGTCTGATACATTACAAATGACTCAAAAAAAATTATTATTATTTGAAATAGCTATACGCGTCGTCTGTTTCGTTTCGGTCCATTCTGGTTCGTCCTGGTTCTATATTGGTATATAGCGGGACAGGGCGGAATCGAGTTTCTATCCTGATAATTCCAGTTTGATTCATCCTGATGCCGTTCAATCCTTGACGGTTCATTCAGGTCCGATGCACAATCTTATTAACTAGTATATGTTTGCTTATACGCATATTTTTCCCTATAAAAAATAGGGAAAATTGTATATAATAGGAAACTAATAACCTAAATTAAATGGAATAGCTAGGGTTTGATTTAATTGTGCTCCATAGCAAACATTAACTAAAATTTACCAGCGTCTCTCTCCCAAAAATCTCGCTCGCCACTCTCCATTCTCGCTCGCCTCTCTCGCTTTATACACAGAAGTGTATAATTCTGTTTCTGTCTTGTATAAAGCGAGAGAAAATTGTACATACACATGCAAAAATGTATTTCTTCGTGTTATACACTTAATTATACAATTTACAAACATTTTGCTTCTAATATTGCAGATAAAAAAGGTCAACGAATTATACAATTGCAGTGAAATACAATTTTCTCTAGCTTTATACAACAGAAGTGTATATATTGTGTTTCTGTTTTTGTATAAAGCGAGAAAAACATATATCTTCTTGCTATACACTTATAATTATGCAATATACATACATTTTAATTCGATTCAACTGTATGCAACACAAATTATAAAATTGCAGCGAAATAGGCCAGCGAATTATACAATTTAGGCCAGCGAATTATACAATTGTATATGTATAGCAAATTATGCAGTTTTATGTTTGCTATGGAGCGTAATTATGCAAAGTTTGCTATAGCACACAAATATGAATTTTTTGTTTGCTATATATGAAAATTAACTTTCACATATAGCAACAAAAAATTCATATTTGTATGCTATAGCAAACTTTGCATAATTGCGCTCCATAGCAAACATAAAAACTGTATAATTCGCTATGCATATACAAGTGTATAATTCGCTGGCCTAAAATTGTATAATTTGCTGGCCTAAATTGTATAATTCGCTGGCCTATTTCGCTGCAATTGTATAATTAGCTTTGCATATAGTTGAATCGAATTAAAATGTATGTATATTGCATAATTATAAGTGTATAGCAAGAAGATATATGTTTTTCTCGCTTTATACAAAAACAGAAGCACAATATATACACTTCTGTTGTATAGAGCTAGAAAAAATTGTATTTCACTGCAATTGTATAATTCACAATTGTATAATTATTTGGCCTTTTTCTCTGCAATATTATGAAGTTAAATGTTTGTAAATTGTATAATTAAGTGTATAACACGAAGATATACATTTTTGCATGTGTATATACAATTTTCTCTCGCTTTATACAAAACAGAAATAGAAATTATACACTTCTGTGTATAAAGCGAGAGAGGCGAGAATGGGAGAGTGGCGAGCGAGACTTTTGGGAGAGATACGCCTGGCAAATTTTTGCCAACGTTTGCTATGGAGCACAATTAAATCAAACCCTAGCTATTCCATTTAATTTAGGTTATTAGTTTGCTATTATATACAATTTAACTTTCACATATAGCAAACAAAAAATTCATATTTGTATAATATAGCAAGCTTTGCATAATTGCGCTCCATAGCAAACATAAAAACTGTATAATTCGCTATACATATACAAGTGTATAATTCGTTGGCCTAAATTGTATAATTCGCTGGCCTATTTCGCTGCAATTGTATAATTTGCTTTGCCTATAGTTGAATCGAATTAAAATGTATGTATATTGCATAATTATAAGTTTATAGCAGAAAGATATATGTTTTTCTCGCTTTATACAAAAACAGAAACACAATATATACACTTTTGTTGTATAAAGCTAGAGAAAATTGTATTTCACTGCAATTGTATAATTCGCAATTGTATAATTCGTTGGGTTTGAAATATCGCCTTTGGTAGGGCGTCTTTTATGCCTCAAAGTGAGACTTTTCAGTGTGAATCTTTATTAATGAGACCGTTTAACAGATTCCAGATACCGAATAAAAAGTTCAAATTAATGACACAACTCTTTCATTCATTTGGTTGGTGTCAATGCCTAATGTGAATAAGTTATATCAATTACTTCTTCCATTTCATTATACTTTACCCATATATTAAAAATATTTTTTTTTATTTGTCCATTTTTTAAAAATCAAGAGAGTTTTATTACTTTTTATTCATACTCCCCTTAGTAAAAATACCCCATTCGTCCAAATGTATGTGGCACAATACAAAATCCAAGAATCAAAACATTTATTTGATTTGTAAATTCATTCCTGAAATAATTAAATTTTTGAAATAAATTTTTTATTTTTAGAAGCTATACGTAAAACATAATAACAATTCAAAATATTTTAAAGACGTAAGGAATGGTCCAAGAAAATTTCATTAGAATCCTGAATTCAAATAACATCACATAAATTGAGACGAAAGAAATTACCACCTGAAGTAATAGTTAAATTCAGAATTTCAAAACATCATTATTAAGACTAATCTAGTAAAATAATTTTTTTAATTAAAATTACATCAAACCAACATAAATAATCTAAGTAAAATATCATATTATATATATAATTTAAATCCATATAATAGTAAGTTGAAATGATCATTAAATAAGTTAGTGGTTCACAAATCATTTAATCGTGCAACCCTCTAATGCTAATACGTGCACATCACCAAAAAGTGTGACAATTTTTTTCTACTATATATTAAGCTTTGAACAACAAAGCCCAAATCATATCAATTAATCAAAAATAAAAATTCATTAATGGCTTCAAACAAAAATTTGCCAGTATTTTGCATTGTTTTGTCAATTGTAGCAGCAGCTACTATTGCTTCTGCAAATAACAATTATGAAAATAGTTATGGCAATGATGCCCCAAAAACATACAAGAAGGATGTGCATACAAAGGGATTAGTTCCAGAAGCAAATATTATTGCTGTTCAAGGAATGATTTATTGCAAATCTGGATCTAAACACATTCCACTTAAGGGTAAGTGATTGGTCAAATTGCTACGAATTTCGTCGATGATCTATTGATATTTTGCTCGTAGCTAACAGAAATCTGTCGCTAAAAAATAGTTAGTGATGAATTTTATTGTTTTGCTTTAAAAATTATATTTGTCGCTTAATATTGTTTTAAACTCACTCCCTAAAAAAGAAAATATTAATTTCTCATATTTGGATAATTTATTTATGTTTCTCATTAGAAAAGGTTTTGAACTTTATAAATTGAGTTCCTTCCTGATTACTCGGTAACATCCACAATTTAGCTAGCCATTGTTTTGCTAGTTATTTCTCTCCATATTTTATACGATGGATTGCACATTTTTATTTGTAGATGTAGGTTGATTGATTAATCTATGCTAAATTATTATGTTATTTGATATATTTCTCTTTAATTTGTTATCTGACTTATCGTGTTTTAATATTTGCTTTGTTAGCTTTAACATATATAACATACACATGGTTATTTTTAGCAAGGCTGACCATCGGTGACCCCCTAAAGTTGACACGAATTTTCACTTAGATACTTTAACCAAGCTTTGTTCATTTTAGACACCTATTTTGATATATTTCTCTTTAATTCGTTATATGACTTATCGTGTTTCAATATTTGCTTTTTCTTGGTTATACCTAACGCTATTATTTCATCTTGTGATCTTAAATTAAAAATAGGTATAATATACTAAAAATATCGTATGATCTCCTATTATTAAACATGTAACGTGTAACACTGAACTTAAAAAGAGTACTCACTAAATTAGGAAAGATAACATTCCTACAAATTGAAACAAATCAGGAAATAGCAATCTAGAAGATAACACAACATGAAAACATGTTACAATGAATTCCATTACATTAAACTATCAGTACGTATAAGTTAAATCCTTTCATCCTTGTTACATCCTACAGGAGCTGATACAATGAATTCCATTACACTAAACTATCAGTATGTATAAGTTAAATCCTTTCATCCTTGTTACGTTTTACAGGAGCTGTAGCAAGGATAACATGTCTAGGCACGGAAAAACACGGACACGAAACCGCTCCATTCTCCTTCTCAAGTTACCAATCGGACGCAAAAGGTTATTACTACGCAGTATTTTCACTAAATGAGCTCAAAGAATATGATCAATCATGCACAATTACACAATGCAAAGCCTTCTTAGAAAGCTCTTCACTTGAAGAATGTGATGTACCTACTGATGAAAATAATGGTATAACTGGAGCTATTCTTACTTCTTATCGATTACTCAATGAATATGCTGAGAAGAAAACAGTGTTGTACTCCGTTGCACCTTTTGTTTACACTTCCGAAGATGATGGTGATGATGATGCTGATTATACTAAATCCAATTACTACAAACGTGAAGGGGGTTATTAGATCAATTTTTTTTATATTAATAATTTATCATCCATGAAATTTGACATTTTTAATTGTTTTTTTTTGTTGTAATTTGCAAACTTTTTGATGATTTATTTGTATGCAAGAAAATGGGAGCATCATTTAATTTGAAGTTTGTGTTTTGACAATGTGTGGATCCTTTTTCCTTTTTTGTTTTGAAATATTATTAAGTGAATATACTTTAAACGAGATTAATATTATCAAAAAAAAATATTATAAAAGAAGAAAAAATCATATAAAGTTAGAAAATAGTACGCTCGATTCACTAGGCTATACCCAAAACCCAATCATACTCAAATAAAGAGTCCGAAACTCAAAGGGTAAAAAATATTAACAAAAATTCCAAAACGGTATATAAAATTTTATATAAACCAAAACGGTAAAATCGCTGCCGACGCAGCGATTTACTTCGACTGAAAAAGTAAAATCGCTGCTGAGGCAGCGATTTTGCCAAAAAATTTTTTTTTTAATAAAAAAATGAAATCGCTGCTCAAGCAGCGATTTCAAAATGTTTCTTCTTACAAATCGCTGCCAGGGCAGCGATTTAACATTATTTTTTAATTTTCTTTTTTTTTAAAAAAAATAAGGTATATCGCTGCTCTGGCAGCGATTTACGAAGAAAAAATTTTTTTTCTTTAAAATCGCTGCCAGTGCAGCGATTTATAAAAAAAAAAAAAAAATTTTGTTATTAAATCGCTGAGCAATTTTTTAAATAAAAAAAAATTTTAAAAATGTTAACTTATGTTTATAATTTATAAGAAAATATACATTATTTTAAAAAAATTAAAAATAAGTAAATATATTTTCTTTCTAAAAAAAATATTATATTGAATTTAAATTTAAATAATATTTGAATTCAAATAATTAATTTAAAATTAAATGAGAAAAATTATTTAATTTTTTTTTAAAACAAAATTATATAAAGTGAAAAGGATCACATGACAATAGTAAAATTTGTTTTTTTATCGTAAATAGTTGAAGAAGTTCACATGTAAATAGTACATGAGACTTTCAATTCTATAAATTGGAACTTATCCTTCATATTCATATTACTTTCAATCTTCCAATCTACCAACAATTTTAGGTAAAAACATTTGAATATTATGGGAGAGTCTAGCCAAAATTTCAGTTATTTGAATTGTTTCTCATCGGATTCAACTAATAGGTAAATAAAGTAATGTTTTCTTATTTCTTAAAAATTATTTTTCTTATATGTAATATATTTATATTATTATTTTTATAGGTATGATCAAATTCAAAATGCAGTGAGTTATTGTACACAAATTGTAAATAACAATGTTATGGGTGATGAACGAGTTGGTGAGTTGCACAATGATGAACCTTCCGAGCATGAATTAACAGACAGTGATGATATGTATGACGGCGATGATGATAATGTGGATAATGCACCTAATGCATCCATTGAAGATCAAAGTATTAATTATCATTCTACAGCGATTCCATACTTAGATCACACTGACGAAAATGCAGGAGATTTTATGTACACGAGAGATGACGGTTCCATTCGAACGGCACTTTGGAATTCAAACAATCCTAAACATATCCAGTCAGGTTCGATTGTTGAAAACTAAATATTTTATAGTTGTTTATTTATTTATTTATTGCATGTTGATTAATTTAATTTGTATATGCAACTAGGTATGTTATTTATGAATAAGATGCAAATGAAATCTGCAGTAAGAGCATATAGTCTTGCTATTAAAAAAGAATTTCTTTGTGATCAATCCAAAAGTAAAAGTTGGAAAGTTATTTGCAAGCGTCATGAGTTAGGGTGTGATTGGATGATTCGGTTTAGAGAGATTTCAAGCGGTATGTGGAAGACAGGTAAAATGATTGAACCGCATACTTGTCTTACAGATAACTATAAGGAGGATCATTTCAATTTGAATGATAACATGATTGCCACTTCATTAATACCATATGTTATGCAAAATCCGGACATAAATATTAAGATGATCCGTGAAATTATCAAAGGAAAACATCACTATACTCCTAGTTACAGAAAAGCACAAAAAGGTCGAAGAAAAGCATTTCGAATGGTTTATGGTGATTTTGAAAGTTCATTTAAGGCATTACCTCGATACATGGCTGCACTACAATTATTCAATCCAGGCACTATTATTGAGTGGGAGCATCATTCTACAACAATGCAAGGTGAGCAAATTTTTAAATTTCTTTTTTGGGCTTTTAAACAGAGCATTGATGGTTTCAAAAGTTGTAGGCCGGTCATTTCTATCGACGGCACACATCTTTATGGTTTGTATGATATCAAATTGTTAATTGCGGTTGGAATTGATGCGAATGGAAATATTTTTCCACTTGCATATGCTTTAGTTGCACGTGAGAGTTTTGAGTCTTGGTCATGGTTTCTCAAGTTATTATGGACACATGTAGTTTGTGAACGACAAGGAATTGGTCTTATTTCTGATCGTCATCAAGGAATCTTGCAGTGCGTTCAATCTTATGATTGGTTGAGTCCACCCAACACATATCATAGATTTTGTGTTCGACACTTAAAAGCAAATTTTAATAAAAAATTTGTAAATAGTGAACTCGAAAATCTAATGTGGTTGGCTGCTACTGAGCATCAGGAGAAAAAGTTTATGCAACGGATGCAACAAATCAAAACATTGTCTCCTGCAGCATATGAATGGTTAAATGAATTTCCTTTGGAAAAATGGACGATGTATAAGGATGGTGGTCGTAGATGGGGTGCCATGACGACAAATGTGTCTGAGTCATATAATGGTTTATTGAAAAAAGCTCGGGGGCTTCCTGTGACTGCCATGGTTCGAATGACGTTCAAAGCTCTCGTTGATCGTTTTGTCGAAAGAAACAATCTTGCAATTGCATTACTTCAAAGTAATATGCCATGGCCACTTGCGATAGATAAAAAATTTAATGATTATTATCAAAGAGCTCAAGGGCACACAGATATGATGACTTACAACACAGGTGATGGAGTTTTTGAAATTCTTACTTTTGCTCATGATGGTAAAGGTGGAAATGTCCACAAGGTTACTACAAAAGGTAAGAAATGTTCTTGTGGAAAATGGAGAAACTATCATATGCCTTGTTCGCATGCCATCAAATTTTGTGGACTTCGCGGAATCGAGCCAAAATCTTATGTAAGTAAATTCTACAGTGCAAAATATTACAAACGAACATACAGTGAGACATTTAATCCAGTGGGTGATGAAATGTATTGGCCACCAGCTCCTTTTAATTTAATGTATATGTTTTTAAGGTTAATGTGTTTTTATTATCTTGTTATTAATATTATGATATATCTTTTATATTTATTTGTTGACATGAATTTAATTTGTCTTCCGCATTTTAAATATTGTACGTAAAAAATAATGATTTTACCTAATATAAAAAGTATTGATTTGACTTAACATAAAAAGTATTGATTTGACTTATGATAAAAAAAAAGTGAATCCTGCAAACTTGTTCAAACATACAAAAATGTTGACAAAAAGTATTGATTTGAGATAAAAAAAAGTAAATCCTGCAAACTTGTTCAAACATACAAAAATGTTGACAAAAAGTATTGATTTGACATATGATATATCTTTTATATTTATTTGTTAACATGAATTTAATTTGTCTTGTGCATTTTAAATATTGTACGTATAATATCTTTACATTATTATTATATTACTGATTTGAACTCTATTAAAAATAATGATTTGACCTAATATAAAAAGTATTGATTGACATAACATAAAAAGTATTGATTTGACCTATTACAAAAAGAAAAGTAAATCCTGCAAACTTGTTCAAACATAATCTCATTACTTTGTTCAAACTTGCACGAAACAACAAAATTTACATATTTCAAAATTCGAATCTTCAGCCTTTTAGAATAAAGGTGCATAAAAAAAATTATTCTTCTGAATCCGAATCTTCTACATCTTCATTCTCATCTTCATTTTCATCTTCATTTTCAAAATCTTCCTCATTTTGATAGTGACTGCCTGTTCCACATCTAGTTGATTTGTGTAGCCTAGATGTTCTCCGAGGTGGATTTTGTCTATTAAGAACTAAATTTTGTGAAGCCCCAGCATTAAATCTTGAATCATCAAACGCAGTTACCTATAATACAATATAACATAATATAATCAAATAAACATGCAATAAAAATAAAAAAAAATTATAAAAAGTTAAAAAAATTGTATGAAAATAATTATACTTACATTCGAAAAATTCAATCTTCCACCAAATGGAGAATTGGTGGAATTATGTATCGGAAATTCACGCATACCATGTTGAAAACCATATTGAGAACCACTAAATTGTGCAAACCCAGATATTGGAACCTGCGGAGTTACAAAACCAACTGTTTGCTGACTAGAAAAATTCGGATTAGTGTTAGAGGGCCCTACAGAAAAATCAAATGTGGGATAATAAGGCTCGGGAGTCGCCACATTAGTGTTAGAGGGCCCTGCAGAAAAATCAGCTGTTTCACTAGTGGTCCTTCTACCTCGACGAGCACCCTCTCTCGGTGTTGTTTGTCGTGATCGGCGAGATACTTGTACTGGTGGTGGTTCATCGTATTGAGTGGGAGGATTGTAATCATGATCAAAGCTCAATCGCGTTCCCTGAAAGGCCGCATTCATTGACTCCATTGAAATACGAGCGACTTCCGCTGCATATTGTCTCATTTCATTAGATTGATTTTCATCATTTTCAATCATCCGAGCTCGACGATACTGCATTTCATGACCTCTAGCCTATAATGAATAAACAAATATTAATAAAAAAAATTATTAAAGATTGACATAATAATTTGAAATTTATGTAATATACATACTAATGCCTCATGTCTTCCTGCCATGTGTTGATACCCTTTTTGTACAACATGTTGTGGATTTCCAATGACCATGCGGGTATGCCTCATGTACCAACGGAAGTAATCTGTTTGATCACTTACAAATGGAGGTCGAAATATACGATTTTGACGTTGTTCCCATAAATATTGTGTATAGATAAATACATCTATATCTTCTTGTTTTATTTTTGATCGTTTATCACGCTTAAAATGATATTCGGAAAATTGGGTACACAGTCCAGGAATATGTTGTAAATAACCGAACTGTCTCACAACACGATCAACCATGTGCCACTCACGATAAATTCCATAAATCAGTGGCACCTGTGCCATCCAGACACGTTGTCCTGACCGACACCACTCAGGCAATCCATTAATAACATCTTCCGAATAAGGCTGCCAAATAAACTATAAAAAAATAATTAAGTAAGATAATTATAAAAACAACATTGGCAGAAAAAAATATATTCTTATTTAAAATAAAATAAAATATGAAAAGTATAAGATACTAATAATATTAAATACCTGTTCATCAGTTAGATTATCAAGTACATCCCTAATCACACCGATTACAGTTCGTGCCTCATTTTGATGATTTCTACGTCGCGTCCATTTACGTGCAAGTGCAGTTAAAGCCTCAAATTGATTGGTTCTTAGAGGCTTTGGCAATGGTTGCAGGGGAATAATTCTTTCCCATGCCCAAATCTACAATAAATAAATTCACCATTACTTATAATGCACTTAAATTTAAAAGTGCATATTACTAGTATATAAAAAATATTTAATCAAAAAAATATGTATACCTGCACTAAAGAGAGAAATCCACAAACTTCATTTGATTTTTTCATTGACGCACGGCATAAACAATTATACAAATATGATAATGCGGCCGATCCCCATGCTTGAGTTGACATTAAATCTAAATTTCTCATGTCAATCAAAATGTCCAAATTAATCTTATTATTAGATTTATCCGGAAATATTGATCCACCACATAACCATAATAAATATAATCTAAATCTTTGTTGAACTTCATGCTCAGTTGAGTTATCGTTAATAACTTCCAAACCTTCGATATACTCAATCAATTTATATGTTGACAATCTACTAACACCAGAAAAACAACTAGTATCGGGTAACCATCCTGTTAATTGAAAAATCATTTCTTGTCTACCTATAATCCCTAAAGAATCAGCTCCATTTAAAATTATAGGACTACCATCTACTACCATTCCGAATAAAATTTCAATATCTTGTAAAGTTATGGTAGCCTCGCCAGTTCGCATGTGAAAAGTATGAGTTTCCGGACGCCACCTTTCAATTAAAGCAGAAATTAATCCGGAGTCATACGACACACATCCAACATCAAGAATTCCTTTAAATCTACAATTTTCAAAATATTGAAGGATGCGAGAATGTAATGGATGATATTTTAAATGTTGCCAAAATTCAATATCACCACGACGCGTATATAAGCAACATCTCTCTTCTTTTATGCTACCATTCCAAATTCCTTCGGAACGATGATGAACTTGAATTTTTAATACATCATGCTCTACTGGACCAGGATGTACGTATAAATTTGATGGATCCATATCTATACACAAAAAATAAAAATAAAAATTAACATTAATATAAGTATCAAACGATTGAATATATCAACAATATCATATAAAAGTATAAAATTAATTAAAATAAATTAAAAATAAAATAAATTTAAACTCACCTTATAAGGAAAATGTTTTTAAAAACTTTAGAAAATTTGAAGAATAACAAGAATTTTAAGATTGTGGAAGATTGAAAGTAGATTGGATTGGAAGATTGAACTACCAATTTATAGAATTCAAAGTATGAAAAATTGAAGTACCAATTTATAGAATTCAAAGTATGATGTACTATTTACATGTGAATATTTTTTTTAAAACTTACAATAAAAACAAAGGTTTACTATTGTGATGTCATCCACTTTAACTTGTGAAAATTTTCTTCAAATTATACAATAAAAACAAAAAATTTTACTATTGTCATGTGATCCTTTTCACTTTATATATATATATATATATATATATATATATATATATATATATATAAAAGTATATAATTTTGTTTTAAAAAAAATTAAATAATTTTTCTCATTTAATTTTTTATTTAAAAAAATTAATTATTTGAATTCAAATATTATTTAAATTTAAATTCAATATAATATCTTTTTTTTAAGAAAGAAAATATATTTAGTTATTTTTAATTTTTTAAAAATAATGTATATTTTCTTATAAATTATATACATAAGTTAACATTTTTTAAATTTTTTTTATTTAAAAAATTGCTCAGCGATTTAATAACAAAATTTATTTTTTTTTTAAATAAATCGCTGCCTAAGCAGCGATTTATAAAAAAAAAAAAAATTTGATAGCAGCGATTTACATAAAAAAATTTTTTTTTATTTGTGTAAATCGCTGCTAGAGCAGCGATTTATATCAAAAAATTTTCTTTTTTTTTATAAATCGCTGCTAAGGCAGCGATTTATATTGCAAATTTTTTTTTTTATTTTATAAATCGCTGCACTGGCAGCGATTTTAAAGAAAAAAAAATTTTCTTCGTAAATCGCTGCCAGAGCAGCGATATACCTTATTTTTTTAAAAAAAAAAGAAAATTAAAAAGTAATGTTAAATCGCTGCCCTGGCAGCGATTTGTAAGAAGAAACATTTTGAAATCGCTGCTTGAGCAGCGATTTCTTTTTTTTTTGGCAAAATCGCTACCTCAGCAGCGATTTTACTTTTTCAGTCGAAGTAAATCGCTGCGTCGGCAGCGATTTTACCGTTTTGGTTTATATAAAATTTTATATACCGTTTTAGAATTTTTGTTAATATTTTTTACCCTTTGAGTTTCGGACTCCTCAAATAAAGGATTTGATCTTGACTCAAAAGAAACGTTAACTATATGCTTTAGTGAGACATTGTTTTCGAAGAACTGAGCGGAAATAATTTTTATTGGTGCTAAATGAGTAACTATATTTACCAACAGAAGAAAATGATAAAATAAACTTTTCAACTATAAATATAAAAGTTACAAATTATTGAAGAAAAAAAAAACCTTTCGAGTAATGTTTACTTTAGCTTTATCTCGTTTTTATTTTTAATCTAATAAATACATACAGGGGTGTAACTACCTATATACAAAGAGTTCATTCGAACCTCCTTTCGGTGGAAAAAATTATATTATTCATACGTGGTTAAAATAAGTTTATATATATTTATAATAGATATCGAACCTCTTTCGGCAATCTATTTCTACAGATTTTGAACCCTTTTTTTCGCATCTGAATACATACATACTAATTAAAAGAGGACAAATCCTACACAATTTTTCAATGGACTGGTAACTACGAGTAAAATAATTCCTAATACATTAATGTAAATTATGTTTACTTTAGTTTTGAATCATTAATTTTTTTAAAAAAAACGTATTATTTTAGTGAGTTAATATAAATAACGACCTACTGATTTGGTAAAAAATTCTGATAACCCTAATTATGTGACTATTTATGAAAGTTATCAGCTATTTTTTCTTCATATATTGTCATTAATTAGAGGAAACCAGACTGGCTTACATAATTCAAAGCAAGCATGCATAGTGATGGAGTCAGAATTTTTCAATAAGGGGTTCAAAATTTATAGTTAAAGTAGTCGAAGGGGGTTCAACATCTAATATATACATAAAATATTAGTTTAACCATATATAAATAATATAATTTTCCGTCAAAGGAGGGTCGAATGAACCTCTTGTACCAAAATGGAGCCAGAATTTTCAATAAGAGATTCAAAATCTGTAGATGAATTAGTCGAAGGGGGTTCAACATCTAATATATACATAAAATATTAGTTTAACCATATATAAATAATATAATTTTCCGTCGAAGGAGGGTCGAATGAACCCCTTGTATCAAAATGGAGTCAGAATTTTCAATAAGTGATTCAAAATTTGTAGATGAAGTAGACGAAGGAGGTTCAACATCTAATATATACATAAAATATTAGTTTAACTATATATAAATAATATAATTTTCCGTCAAAAAAGAATCGGATGAACCCCCTGTACCAAGATGGCTCCGCCCTGAGCATGCATGCATGTGATATATTATTTGACGACAGACGTTCAAGTCAACCACTCAAAAATGTTTATCAAATAAGTTTACATAATACAATATGCCAAGTCCATAGGTTTTCAACAAATTAATAAAAAGCATAACATTAATTATAATATTATATGATAAAAACTGATAATTTGAAGATCAACACAATCTAACTGATATTTTTTTAGAGTAAACTAAGTTGTAGCTGTTAATTAATTATGTATTAATTACGCCTTTCTTTGACGTACTGCTCGAATTGAAGAAATTAATAGAAAGATGTTTGGTAAGTGAGAGAATTAATGACGTGTGTGTGACGTGTTTGATAAAAATTTGAGATGATTTTTCGAAGGATTTGACTAACGAAATATGAAAAAATTAAAAAGTATGAAGTTCAAACTTTCAATAATTTAGATATGAAACTCAAAAAAAAAAGTACAATTTAAATGCATTTTTAATTTTTATCTTTTTATTTTTTTATAACATCATAATAAATATATTATTGTTATATACTAATACTTTATTTGTATCGGAACTAATTTCCCTTACCAAATTTTATATGTGGATATTTATACGTAGATTATTCTTGTCAATTTTGTTTAGCTTTATCCTTTGGATATCTATGTTAGCCCAACTTGTTCACCAAGTAAATTCAAATCAACAGTAATGCAGTACAGTAGATATTTTCTCTAGGAAAAAGGTCAAAAATGTCATATGTTAAAGGAATAAAAATATTTTTAATTTATAGTTCAATTTAAAAATATTTTTATTATCAATATTTTAATTTACAAATATTCTTATCGTCAATACTTATTTCCGTACTTCATTTTTTTTTTCCGCACAGTTCATTTTTTATAGCGACAATATTATTTAAAAATTTTATGATCATACACTCATGCATTTTCTTCTTAAATTTTTTACGATGAATGTAATTTTAATACAATAAAATAAATAGTTCATAAAAAATATTGCTTCCTCTATTCCTAAATATTCTAATTATAGAATGAATTTGGAGTTAATTATTTTTGTCCCTTTTTAGTTATTGTCTTGTATTAAAATTTAGTTTATTTTTAAATGTTTGCACATCTATAATTGATATACTTTTAAGTTTATATTTTTCATTTTACTCTTGATTAATATTAAAAAAATTATTTAAGAGATTCATTATTATTATTTTTTTCAAATTGTAAATATAATTTTGATTATGTTTCTAATCATTGATATAATCGAATAGAAAAACCCAAATCAAAAAGAAAAAAATCAAATTTATTCTTATTCAAATCGATTACACTTTTTGAAAATCAAAACTAAAAAAATTCTCACCGACCATCTTAAAAAAAAATCAAACGCATATTATTAATATAGTAAACAACTATTATTTAACGATGGAAAAAGTAGGCTACTAGTAGTAGTGTATAGATGTGAGAGAGAATTCAAAGAACCCAAAGTAAAAGGTACCCGACAAGAAATTTCACAACTTGGGAGTTATCACTTATCACCAACCCCCCTCCCTCCACCACTACAAATACCTCCCCATTTCTCCCCACACCAAAACCAAAACTAAAACTAAAACAAAACTTTTCTATACATTTTTCATTTCTGTATCAATCAATATTCTTTGTTTCTGCTGTTTTGAGTAAATCACACTAAGATGTGTGGTGGTGCAATTCTTGCTGATATCATTCCTCCTCGTGACCGCCGTTTGTCATCCACCGACCTATGGCCGACTGATTTCTGGCCAATTTCCACCCAAAATGTTCCTCTCAACCCCAAACGAGCTCGACCCTCTACAGGTACTAGTTAATCATATATAAAGCTTAATTTGTTGATTTTGTTTTTATGCTCATTTAGGCATTTCAACAAACAGGTGGTGAGCAGATGAAGAAGAGGCAAAGGAAGAATCTTTACAGAGGGATAAGACAACGTCCATGGGGTAAATGGGCTGCTGAAATTCGTGACCCGAGAAAAGGGGTTAGGGTTTGGTTAGGTACTTTCAACACTGCTGAAGAAGCTGCAAGAGCTTATGATAGAGAAGCTCGTAAAATCAGGGGTAAGAAAGCTAAAGTTAATTTCCCCAATGAAGATGACGACCATTACTGCTACAGTCATCCAGAGCCCCCTCCCTTGAACATTGCTTGTGATACTACTGTTACTTACAATCAAGAATCAAATAACTGTTACCCCTTTTACTCAATCGAGAACGTTGAACCTGTTATGGAATTTGCAAGTTATAATGGAATTGAAGATGGAGGAGAGGAGATGGTGAAAAATTTGAATAACAGGGTTGTAGAGGAAGAGGAGAAAACAGAGGATGAAGTGCAGATACTTTCTGATGAGCTGATGGCTTATGAGTCATTGATGAAGTTCTATGAAATACCGTATGTTGACGGGCAATCAGTGGCGGCGACGGTGAATCCAGCGGCGGAGACCGCCGTGGGCGGTGGCTCGATGGAGCTTTGGAGTTTTGATGATGTTAGTCGTCTACAACCAAGTTATAATGTAGTTTAATTATTGTTTTGTTTAAACTTTTCATAATTTTATTTTATCGAATTAGGAAGAATTGAGTTTTTATAATTTAATCAATTGTGTAAAACTATGTTTCTAATTCATTAATATTATATTGGATATGTTGTTATTAAAAAATATTTTTTTTTAATTATTTTGTTAGAACTATATTTTATTACATAAGATTCAAATTTGAGAGCCCTTATTAATAAAATAAAGTTTTAGTTTAATTTTGGGAAGAAATACTGATTTTTAAAATAGTTAATAGTGTTAAATTAGTTTTTAGATCTAATTCACAATTAAAAGTCAAAGGCTAGATGTAAAAAAAATACTTTTCAAGCCTCATAAAGAGTTTATCCAGGACTTTTATTGGTAACTTTTACGAGAAAAATGATTTTCAAAAGAGAATTAAAATTATTTTATTTTATTAGTAAGAAATACTACTAATTGTTGATTTATTTCCATGTTATATAATTTTTTTTTTTATAATTATTACTTTGTGTCTGTCAAAAAGGTGAATGAAGACCAGGCAACGCGGAGTTGCAAAAATTTATTCTACTCATTGAAATTATCAAAAAAATTAAAATTCTAGAACTTTGATTCTCGAAATTTCAGTTGAATCATCGTGCATTATGGTAGTAAGCTAATCAATCGATTTTTAATCATTTGTTGATATTTCCACTAGTAATTTGGTAACAGATAGATGGACCAGTTAACAGTAGTAAATTATTATAATTAATTATTGAGTACTAAATTAGACCACAAAATAATAATATTTTTGAAAAGTGAAGAGCAAAATTATTTTTTCTATAAAAAAACAATAAACAAGTTAGATGATGCAAAATTAAAATTGTCGTCATTCCTTAGCAAAGTGTGAAAACTTACGGCGCTGCTGGTTTTGTTGTATAAAACGAATGGCGCACCTCGCAATAGAACAGTAATTGCAAGTTGCAACCTGTTGTGCGGTTCGGATTCCCTGTCTACAACCTAACTAATTAAGTACGTAATTTATTCCTAATGATATAATTTTTAATTATAAATATAATGATTATGTTTGATAAGATATTTTTAGATAAATTTAGATAGAGTAATTATTTTAAAAAAATATTAATGTGTGTTTTGAGGAAAAACAAATTATGATCTAGAAATTCAACTAAAATTCATTTTTCAGTTGAAGGATATAGTAGATATGTTGCTCAATCTCATGTACCTCCGATAAATGATTATTAGATTGTCATATAATATTTGAGTAATTCCAAAATAAAAATAAAAATTGTGATTTAATATTTTCTCATGTGATTTACAGTTTGTTTAAACGAAATCATAAATTATAAGAAAAAAAAGGAGATTGTTATTGAGAACTTACAAATCCTATAATGTTAAGAGCTAGTTATATTATATTCTTATTCTTTTTTAAATTACAAAAATTCAAATACATTTCAAAACGTTCCGATACATCGCTTTCTGATTTTCGATACATCCCTCAAAGTCCCGATATATCATATCTTGGTTTAGAATACTTCATTCAATACCCAGATACATCACATTTCAGTTTCAAGTACATTACTCAACGTCCTGATATCTCATATACGTCTTGATAAATTGGGATAAAACATCCGATCAATACATCTCGTAAAGAGATGTACTCAAGAATAAGTGAGCAAATTTTTTTATAATTTTTTCAAATGAGTAGGAAATTTATGAGGATGTAATCAAAATAGATGGTATATTTAGGTAATGTTCCCCATATTTTACTAAGGGAAAAGACTCAAATATGTCATTAATTTCTAGTAAAAACTCATTTATGCCATCAGTTAAAAGTTTGGCTCATTTATGTCACTACGGTTAAAGAAAAACATATTCATGTCATTATTTTTTAACAGTGATTTTGCATTACCATTTTTGACACGTGGCCAATCATAATTCGACCACGTTATCAATTTTTTTTTAAAAAAAAAAATTCAATTTTTATTTAGAATTTTGATTTTTTTATTAAAAAATTTAATGATGTGGCCAATCATAATTCGGCCACATCATCAATTTTTTTAATTAAAAAAATCAAAAAAGAAATTCAATTTTTGTTCAGAATTATGATTTTTTTAATTTAAAAAATTGATGACGAGACTGAATTAAAATTAGCCACGTGTCAAAAATGGTTTTGCAAAATCATTGTTAAAAGATAATGGCATGAATGAGCCTTTTCTTGAACGGTAGTTGCATAGATAAACCAAACTTTCAACGAATGTCATAAATGAGCATTTTTAAAAAATTCGATAACATATTTGAGCCTTTTCCCTTTTACTAAAGGGAAAATTGTATATAATAGCAAACTAATAACCTAAAATAAATAAAGTAGCTAGGATTTGATTTAATTGTGCTCCATAGCAAACGTTAGCCAAAGTTTGTCAGACGCCTCTCTCCTAAAATCTCGCTCGCCACTCTCCCTCTGCTCGCCTCTCTCGCTTTATACACAGAAGTGTACAAATTATGTTTCTGTTTTGTATAAAGCGAGAGAAAATTGTATATATACATGCAAAAACATATATCTTAGTGTTATACACTTAATTATACAATTTACGAACATTTTACTTCAATTCAATTGTAGACAAATGCAAATTTTATACAAATATTGCAGAGAAAAAGGCCAACGAATTATACAATTGCGAATTATACAATTGCAGTGAAATACAATTTTCTCTAGCTTTATACAACAGAATTGTATATATTGTGTTTCTGTTTTTGTATATCTTCTTGCTATACACTTGTAATTATGCAATATACACACAGTTTAATTCGATTCAATTGTAGGCAAAACAAATTTTATAAAAATATTACAGTGAAATAGGCAACGAATTAAATAGGATAGCGAATTATATAATTGTAGCGAAATAGGCCAGCGAATTATACAATTGTATATGTATAGCGAATTATACAGTTTTATGTTTGCTATGGAGCGCAATTATGCAAATTTTGCTACAGCATACAAATATAAATTTTTTATTTGCTATATGCGAAAGTTGCCCCTTTACTAAATAAGTATTTGAAAGAAAGGGCCTAATGATGAAAAAACTCTCTTTGGTCACTTGGGTCCTTCCAATTTGTACTAAAAGAAATATGGGCTTAGACCAATCTATCTCCAAGGCCCATTTTAAACTCGAGTTTTGTAATCCCAATACAATCAACATGGGCCATAATAAACTTTTCTTATTATTTTTGTTTAACAAAAAAAACTAAGCCCTATCAAAAACCCTAGCCTCACTCATTGGTGGCTGAATATATAAGCCTTATCTGAAGCTATCTCTTTTTTTCTCCATTGTAGAAGAGAGTTTGTGAGGGAGAGAGACCGAGAGAGGAAACAAAAATGGTGTCACTGAAACTTCAGAAGCGGCTCGCCGCCAGTGTTCTAAAGTGTGGGAGGGGAAAAGTATGGCTTGACCCTAACGAAGGCAATGAAATCTCCATGGCTAACTCAAGTATGATCACTTACGAACTCTTGTTTATTTTAAGATCTGTTCATGATTTTGTTTGTTTTAGTTTATTTTAAATGTACCCTTTATGTTTTCTTTGATTTTTTTTACTTTTTTGTTTTTGTTCTTTTTTCACTTTTTGGGATTTGATGTTAATCGAGTGTAGTTCTTGTGATTGAAATATTTATATGTTTTACATGATCAAGATTACTAGTATTTGTTGCTTGTATTTTTATGTATACTGGTTTTAAAAGTTATAGCAAATAAAAAAAAGGATTCATAGAGGCAATCTGAGCTAGTTGAGGCCAAATTAGCTACCCGTCTGCTGATAGATTTAGAGTATCATTAATTATCTTAATGACAGATTGTTTAGTTGTGAAATGTAATGGACCTGAATGTAGAGTATTATGTAGGTGATGTCAGTTGATATGTGTTTGAGCATAATTGGAAGATTGATTGTTAATTTAGAGTTTTGGTTATGTAAGTGCTGTAAAGGGTAAAGTTGCAAAGGAGTGGGAGTTTCATTTTCTTATTTGCTTCTTTTTTGGTGGTAATGGGCGAAAAGTAATGGTCTCAACACGAGGATAAACTTGAACATATAGCTTGAGCTCAGCTGTTGTTTGAGCCTTTTTAACATTCGGATTGCTCAGACTTGAGAAGGCTCTAGCAAATGGATGCATTTTTGCTTGCTTTTTAGGTTTTGTCTCTACACATATTGGTTGCTTTTAATGCTCCTTGTTTGTGTTGAGTGCAGGGCAAAACATCAGAAAGTTGGTGAAGGATGGTTTCATCATCAGGAAACCAACCAAAATTCACTCACGATCTCGTGCACGCAGGATGAAGGAAGCCAAAAGAAAGGGCCGTCACTCTGGATATGGTACCTCTTAATAGTGTGACATTAGTTACTTGATTAAGTAATAGTAATGTCTGTTTTATGGTAGAAATGCTTCTTTGAATAAATGTAATGCATTCTAATGTGTGTAGTTTACTCTATTAGTTTGTGTTTTCATGATACTTCAAACTGAATCAATGAAAAATAACTTTTGGAATGTAAGTGCAGCTTGAAAAATGGCAGAGATTTGCTTTTGGATGCATTCATAAAACATAAAAAGTAATTTTCTTTTGGATGCCCTTGATTCTCAGTATACAAGTCTTTTCTCAGGTAAGCGTAAGGGTACCAGGGAGGCTAGGTTGCCCACAAAGGTGCTGTGGATGAGGAGACTCAGAGTCCTCAGGCGTTTGCTTCGTAAGTACAGGGAGTCCAAGAAGATTGACAAGCACATGTACCATGATATGTACATGAAGGTGAAGGGTAATGTCTTCAAGAACAAGCGTGTTCTCATGGAGAACATTCACAAAACCAAGGCTGAGAAGGCTAGAGAGAAGACCTTGTCTGACCAATTTGAGGCCAGGAGGGCAAAGAACAAGGCAAGCAGGGAAAGAAAGTTCGCTAGGAGGGAGGAACGTTTGGCCCAGGTAATTAAGGTTCATCACCTGAGACTGTTTACTGACGAGCACCCTAACTAGTTGTCAGTAGCACATTTCAACTATTTACAATAACACCCAATAGAATTGAGGCATTTTTTTCCTTGTTCACAGGGACCAGGAGAGAAGCCAGTACAACCTGCAGCGCCAGCCCCGGCACCAGCAGCAACAGCACCCCCAGCCAAGACTGCTCAGTAAGTTATCACAAATTTGCTTTTAGTTTATCAAGTACCTTGAAACAAAATTTGATGAATACTGTCCTTGTTGCAGGGGAGGATCTAAGAAGTCAAAGAAGTGAGGATGGCGAACTTTAAGGAGGGTTGGCTTTATATCTGTTTTTTGTTATTATGCCAGTTTAGTATCTTTTATATGTTCCCTATTTGGTTCATGTACTTTAAGAATCAATGTTTTACCTACATGAAGTTGAATAGATGCTTGGAAGTTTTGATACTTTATTCTTGTGTTGTATTCAGTTTTGCGCTTACCTTTGGTCATATTATTACTTTGCATCAGACAGATAGAGTACTCAAGGTGACTTCAGATAGTTTTGCAGGCAAACTGTGCTCTGCTCTAGTTGAGCTTGTCTGGATTGATGTTATCTTGTTATTTTAACATAGGATCAAGTGCTTAAAAGCACTTGAAATAAGTCAATCGAAACAGGCTCTTGATCGTACTCTGTGTTGAGTTCACAGAAGTAGTCTAATTATCGGTGCGTCTTAGAATGCTTGATTGAAGGTTGAGGCTTGGTGGTCCACTATGCCAAGGAAGCAAGCGATCTTAGATCATCATGTTTGAAGTGTGTTTGGTAAGAATGAAAATAAATGGACACGATTAACAATGAAATATTTATAACTTAAATCCCTTTTTGGCTAATATATACACGATTAACAATGAAATATTTATAACAACTTAAATCCCTTTTTGGCTAATATATATACGATTAACAATGAAATAAGTTATATTCATAGTGCTTTTTAGACAATTATGATTTTCAAATACATGATTTTGTAAACTTATTAAGTAGTGCAAACTTCACAACGTTCATCGGTCACCTTGATGTTCGAAGAACGAAAACTAGTTTGGTGCTTACATAATCTTAGAAACCCAATTGCAAGACACATTACTTCCTTCACAAACAGGACTAGACTACAAAGGGATTGTTCCGCTGCATAGGAACACAACCGTATAATTTTCTGCATTTTTTAGGCCTAACACATAGTTGTCAAAAGCTCGATGTATAAATTCGATAGTTACATTTTCAAGATACTCCAGTACTCACTTTACGAGCATTGAATTAGGTTAGTTACAAGAAAAACTGTGCCATTCGGAGTGTACAGAACAGTGAAGAAATCTCAAATTCACTAGTCATGATATAATGTTCTTTGTCACACCAATGTCCTTTTGTCATTTACAGACTTCTTTGATAGCGTTGAGCATTCACAGACATCCCACCATCATCTCCACGGAATTGTCTATACCTGAAGAGATCATCGCTACCTTTGTTCAATCTGCCTCTGGGAGGCATAGGTAGCAGAGGTAATGCATTTGGATGGTGACAGATTCCGAGTTTCACTACAAACGTGACAGTGGTTCCCTTTCCAGGGCCCTCACTCTCAATCCAAATGTTACCTTTCATAAGTTGAATAAATCTGCATCCATCCGTCTCAAATGTCAAATGAGTACAAATAATGATAACCAAGGTACAAAGCAACATACGAGTAAGGCAAGGTAAACAGAGGATGTCTTGTAGAAGCCTTTATAATATGGACAACTAGGAAAAAATGATGATCTCGAATTAACAATTTGAAACATACCGTCTGCAAATGGCAAGCCCTAGACCTTCCCCTCCAGTACTTCGATTTGACGTAGGCCGTGACTCTGCAAATTTGGTGAATACTAGTGGTATATCTTGTGGGCTAATTCCACACCCAGTATCTCTAACCTGCAAGAACATAATCTGAACAGGATTAATTTTCAAGTTTGGGATCTCCTTTCTGAATGATATTCAACTTGAGACGAAATAAACAATCCAGAACTGCAAAGTAAACCTCCTACAACGATAAAAGTAACTGAAAACAAAAGGAGATTCTGTTCTGAAATACACGGACAATCTGAAGGGAAGAGGAAAACATAAATGTTCACATTTAATAGAAAGATTTAGCATTCAAAGAGGGTTTCAATTTGTATCCTGATTCTTTGCTGGCTTTGGAACAAATGACACTTTTTCCCTGAACGAGCCAACAAACAGCTCTTAGAACTGCATGCATTTGTATGCAAACTCATTTCATGAAGAAACACAGTACAACCACTAAGCCATGATAAGAGGATAGAAATGCTCAACCTGGACACGCAAATAAAACTGGCCATCACTTGGCATAGGGAACATTTCAGGAGGATGACAATCTCTCGCATACTCTGGTTTGGCAACTGAAGCCTCAATTGAAATATGTCCTTCTTTAGTGAACTTCACAGCATTTCCCGCCACGTTTAAGAGAGTTTGGATAAGACGTTTTGCATCACCCACAGCAAGAATAGGTAAATCCAGAGCCAAAGCAAGAGTTATAGATAATTTCTTCAAAGATGCAATTGGCTTTATCAAATTAACGGCCTGCAAATCAATGTAAAGAATGAATTCATGCTACCTGTTTACTAGAGAAAATCAACATATTACCAGTGTATGCTAGATATAACATAGGTTTGTCGTCATATACCTCTCTTAAGATGCCATGAAGATTGAATGTTCCGTTTTCTAGTTCAAGAATACCATCTTCAAGTCTAGAAAGATCTAGAACATCATTTATCAGTGTTGCAAGAAGATTGCTGCTCTTCAATATGGTCTCAATCATAACTCTCTGCTCTGGAGTTAAGTCTGTTTCTAAAAGCAGAGAGCACAGAGCAATAACTGCATGCATGGGCGTTCTCATTTCATGGTTCATCACAGCAAGGAAGTCGTTACGTGCACGGATGGCCATCTCTGCTTCTTGTCGAGCTACATCCAAAGCAATATTCTGTTCCATGAGCTGATCATGGGCTCGCATGGAATCTTCTAAAATTGCAGCATGTGAAAGAGCGACAGCAACCTGATAAGCAATTACACTTACTTAAATGACAATGCTAATAAGAAATCAAATGCAAAAGTTCTAATTTCTGTTCTTCAGATAATGACATGTAGCAGCCCTGTTCTGTTACTATTACATGATTGTACTTAAAATGACAGAATTCTAATTCAAAACTGATATGGACAAGTTCTAATTTGTGTCATGGATCCAGTAAACAACACGTAGCAGTCTTGTTCTGTTAGGGTTGCTAATACAAAGTAACTTCAGAGAGCAAAATAGAAAGCAAGGGCAAAGATTGGACAGAAAACCAGCATAAATTTAAGAATGGAGTAGAATCCAATTGACAAAAGAGAGCAGTTATTAACGCACCTAAACATCCTTACCCGCACTGCAATTAATGCATTTATCTGTAGACAAAATTGCCCATGATGATTACAAAGAGAAATAATCATTCTTAAGTTGCAATTCTGTGCACCAATGTTCCTTTCAGTTCCAAGTAAATTAAATGAGGTAAGTAAAAGAACGAAAACTCATCTCCCATATAACTTATCTATTAGTTCTGTCTTCTTTCTCCTTCTAATCACTCTGATATTATGCGACTATCTTTAATTATTTATTTACAGGCAACATTATCCACTCCTTAAACATTTACTTGGGGGTGGGGGGTGTTCTACTGAAGAAACTTCTTATTGGTAAATTTTCAATAAATAGGAGGGTGGAATGCATGTCTTCTGTATGCATTACCTATTCATTTAATGGATGCTTCAGCAATATGTTTCAAGTCATAAGGCTTCCAACATTAGAATTTATTGACATATTTATGTTGCTCAGAATCTTTAAAGTCCCGACCGCACCCATGTCGTTGTGGGATTGACATAGGAGTTGGCAAACTTACTTTGGGTGCTTTGACTACATCTATGATCGAGGTGTACAGATTGATTGGCTATTTGGTTTGATATTTGGGTTTATGTCATATATATGGTTATATAAAGTATGAAAAGGCTTCGCTATTACACGAGATATCTTATGAATATATCAGGTGTTTATAAAGAATTAAATTTTGTTATTTCTAGTTCAATAACTTTAATTAATCAAATTTATACTTTATATGTCATGATATACAATTATTGACCATATCATAGCACCCCGTATCAATAACCCTGAATCCTAAAATTTATATAATGAAGGATCTGACTTCTAGATCTGTACCTATATCAGATACCGACACCAGAGTCTGAGCAACATAGAACATAACCATACCAAAAAAATTCTGGACAAAGAATTGGAAAGGTGAAAATTATGCAGCTAATCAAGAAGCAAGACATAGTCCATGTGCTCTCATTGGAAAGTAGTAGCTACCGACATTGTTCATCTAGCATTATAAGTTCATCGCACCCATTAAGACAAGGATAATATAGCCTAAGCAAGTGAATACATTAGAGATAGTGTGGATAGGTGTATCAAAAATGGGAATAGATGCTCGGTGAATAAAGTACAACACTTAATGGGTAAAATAAAGTATTTGTGCAAAACCTTCATCATTTCCCATTTTATGCGGTCTTTTTGTCTTGATTTGGGAAAATTGAATGAGAACTTTCATTTGCTAAAAACTAATGCATGAAATACATCTTTTTTAGACTATGCTGAACTTTATACACATCACTGACCTGCTTCTAACCAGTTAATAATAAGATAAAGGAAGTTAGCAATTAAAACCTGATCTGCGACAACTTGCACAAGTTCTAACTCATGTTCACGCCACTTTCTTAAGCCAT